>NC_044042.1:44948668-45575454 GCF_901765095.1 Microcaecilia unicolor | reverse complement strand
TCCGTATTGTTGCTTAGAGAAACAATCTAAAATTATCTTTGCTTTTGCAATATGGGCTCCTGAAGACTGGAGATGCACAGGGCAGCAGTGTTGCGAGCATGTGATGATTGAGGAACTGCATCTCCCTGAGGTTCATTTTCTTATTGATTTTTGAAAAATGATTCAGTGTTTTGTTGCATAAAAATATCTACTTTAAACAACTTTCCAATTAAGTGGATTGTACTTTACCTGAAAGATTGTCTCTGCCATCTGAAATACATTTACTTGGGTCTCTCTCAATCAGTCAGGTAATGGCAGGAGGTGGTCAGACCTTTCTTTTTCTCAGTTCTTTTGGTGTTTTCTTAGCATGTATCATAATTGAGGAAGAAGGCCTGGCAGGCAATGTATGTTATTTGGGGGGTGGGGGGGCCTAGATGGTCACAAGCTGGGGTGGTCTGTGGTCTGTTTTGTGTCTTCCTCGCAAACTGTTCCCTGATTAAGAAATGGAAAGTTTATATAAATTATATCTGAATATTTACTGAGGTTTAATGAAGGTCTTAATGAAGGTACAGTATCATTTTGTTTGTTTTATTTATTAGGATTTATTTGGCACCTTTTTGAAGAAATTTACCCAATGCAGAGTACATTAACATTAACACTAACATAACAGCTTATATCCCGCTACCACCTTGCAGTTCTAAGTAGGTAACAATCAACAAGAAGTAAAAACAGTCATCTGGGAATTACACTAAATAAGTTAAAAATAGTGTCAAAAACTTAAAAGTACGTATTTCTTAAAAAGAAAAGCTTTAACTTTCTTTCTAAATAAAAGATAAAAGGGCAATGTAGAGAATATCCTTGCAATATCTTTCCATATTCTAGCAGCCTGAGCAGCCAGGGTTTTCTCGAAAGCTAACAGTGTCCTCTTTCCCTTAACAGAAAGAAAAGTAAAATAATCAGTGTCGCAACACCTTGATCTAAGAGAGGTTGCAAAATGAAAATGACAGAGAAAATAACTGGGACCAAATCTTGGAGGGATTTAAAAAGAAAACAGGCCAGTTTATTCTAGCTTCAATTGGTAACCATTGGTCTAGTATAATAATGAGTAACACTATCGTATTTAGAAAGGCCAAAGATTAATCTTACCACTGTGTTTTACACAGTATGTAATCTTTTCAGGACCCCTTTTGCGCAACCTGTATATACAGAGTTGCAATAATCCAAGTATGACAACAGTAAGGCATGTACTAGACACTCGGATCGTTCAGTTTTAAAGTAGTTACGAATAGTACGTAGCTTTCTCATTAAGAAACAGCATTTCTTTACTAAAGAATTAATCTGTAATTCCATAGAAATAGTGCTACCCACCTGAGTACCTAATATCTTAATAGCTGGAGAGATTTTATATTCAGAATGACTTGGGCCAAATATATTCTATGTATTAAAAAAGGAGGAAGGAAGATCAAACGACAACTGGCATGGTTAAAAAATGAGGTGAAGGAAGCTATTAGAGCTAAAAGAAAATCCTTCAGAAAATGGAAGAAGGATCCAACTGAAAATAAGAAGAGACAGCATAAGGAATGGCAAGTCAAATGCAAAGTGCTGATAAGGAAGGCAAAGAGGGACTTTGAAAAAAAAAAAAGATTGCATTGGAGGCAAAAACATATAGTAAAACCGATTTTTAGGTATATTAAAAGCAAGAAGCTGGCAAAAGAATCAGTTGGACCGCTAGATGACCTAAGGGTAAAAAAGGCACTCAGGGAAGAAAAAGCTATAGCAGAGATATTAAATGAATTCTTTGCTTCGGTCTTCACCGAGGAAGATTTGTGAGTGATACTGGTGCCAGAAAAGATATTCAAAGCTGACGAGTCAGAGAAACTGAATGAAATCTCTATAAACCTGGAAAATATAATGGCACAGTTTGACAAATTGAAGAGTAGTAACTTGCCTGGTCCAGATGGCATTCATCTGAGAGTAATGATAGAATTGAAAAATTAACTTGCAGAACTATTGTTAGTAATATGTAATTTATCTTTAAAATCAAGCATGGTACTAGAAGATTGAAGGGTGGCCAATGTAACATGATTTTTAAAAAAGGTTCCGGGGGTGATCCGGGAAATTATAGACCTGTGAGTCTGACATCGAAGCCAGGTAAAATGGTAGAGACTATTATAAAGAACAATATTACAGAGCATATTTAAAAGCATGCATTTAGTGATGGGAAATCTTGCCTCACCAATCTATAACATTTCTTTGAAGGGGTAAACAAACGTGGATAAAGGTGAGACGGTCGATATTAAGTATCTGGACTTTCAAAAGGCATTTGACAAAGTACCTCATGAAAGACTCCAGAGGAAATTGGAGAGTCATGAGATAGGAGGTAGTGCACCATTGTGGATTAAAAACTGGTTAAAAGATAGAAAACAGAGAGTAGTGTTAAATGGTCAGTATTCTCATTGGAGAAGGGTAGATAGTGGGGTTCCCCAGGAGTCTGTGCTGGGACTGTTGCTTTTTAACATATTTATAAATGATCTAGAGATCGGAGTAACTAGTAAGGTAATTAAATTTGTTGATGACACAAAGTTATTCAAAGTTGTTAAATCGCAAGAGGACTGTGAAAAATTACAAGAGGACCTTATGAGACTGGGAAATTGGGCATCCAAATGGCAGATGATGTTTAATGTGAGCAAGTTCAAAGTGATGCACGTGGGAAAGTGGAACCCGAATTATAGCTACATAATGCAAGGTTCCACATTAGGAGTCACTGACCATGAAAGGGATCTAGGTGTCATTGTTACTCAGTGTGCAGTGGCGGCTAATAAAGCAACTAGAACGGGACACAATATTCGGCCTCATTTTTGTTTTCCTTTCCTAATAATACCTGAGGACGTTATAATGTGTTTGTATCACTGCATGGTGCGACCACACCTCAATAAGATATAATTGCTAGAGATAAACACGTGGAGGGGCATAATCGAACAGGGCGCCCAAGTTTTCCTGAGGACGTCCTCGCAGGACGGCCCCGCGAAGGGGCGGAGAAACTCATATTATCAAAACAAAATGGGCGCCCATCTTTCGTTTCGATAATACATAGTAGATGACGGCAGAAAAAGACCTGCACGGTCCATCCAGTCTGCCCAACAAGACAAACTCATATGTGTATACCTTACCTTGATTTGTACCTGCCTTATTCAGGGCACAGACCGTACAAGTCTGCCCAGCAGTACTTCCCGCCTCCCAACCACCAGTCCTGCCTCCCATCACTGGCTCTGGACAGACCGTATAAGTCTGCCCTCCGCTATCCTCGCCTCCCAACCACCAACCCCTCTTTCACCCACCTGCTCCACCACCCAATTTCGGCTAAGCTTCTGAGGATCCATTCCTTCTGCACAGGATTCCTTTATGCATATCCCACGCATGTTTGAATTCCGTTACCGTTTTCATCTCCACCATCTCCCACGGGAGGGCATTCCAAGCATCCACCACCCTCTCTGTGAAAAAATACTTCCTGACATCTTCCCTGAGTCTGCCCCCCTTCAACCTCATTTCATGTCCTCTCGTTCTACCGCCTTCCCATCTCCGGAAAAGATTTGTTTGCGGATTAATACCTTTCAAATATTTGAACGTCTGTATCATATCACCCCTGTTCCTCCTTTCCTCCAGGGTATACATGTTCAGGTCAGAAAGTCTCTCTTCATACGTCTTGGAACGCAAATCCCGTACCATTCTCATAGCTTTTCTTTGCACCGCTTCCATTTTTTTAACATCGGGTACGCCCAAATCTCAACATTTAGGTCGACCTTAGAGATGGTAGTCCCCGGTTTTTGGCGATAATGGAAAGTGAGGATGCCCATCTCAGAAACGACCAAATCCAAGCTATTTGGTCGTGGGAGGAACCAGCATTTGTAGTGCACTGGTTCCCCTGACATGCCAGGACACCAACTGGGCACCCTAGGGGGCACTGCAGTGGACTTAAGAAAAAGCTCCCAGGTGCATAGCTCCCTTACCTTGTGTGCTGAGCCCCCAAAACCCACTCCCCACAACTGTACACCACTATCATAGCCCTTAGGGATGAAGGGGGGCACCTAGATGTGGGTACAGTGGGTTTCTGATGGATTTTTGAGGCCTCGCTCTTTCCTCCACAAGTGTAACAGGTGGAGAGGGGGATGGGCCTGGGTCTGCCTGCCTGAAGTGCACTGCAGTACCCACTAAAACTGCTCCAGGGACCTGCATACTGCTGTCATGGAGCTGGGTATGATATTTGAGGCTGGAAAATATTTTTTGAAAATAACATTTTTTAGGGTGAGAGGGGGTTAGTGACCACTGGGGGAGTAAGGGGAGGTCATCCCCAATTCCCTCCGGTGGTCATCTGGTCTTTTAGGGCACATTTTTGTGGCTTGGTCGTAAAAAAAAAAGGACCAAGTAAAGTCGCCCAAGTGTTCGTCATGGACGCCCTTCTTTTTTCTATTATCGGCCAAGGACGCCCTTCTTTTTTCTGTTATCGGCCCATGTATTAAGCATGCCCTGTCCCGTCTTCGCTATGCTTCCAACACGCCCTCGTGAACTTTGGTCGTCCCTGCGACGGAAAGCAGTTGAGGACGCCCAAAATCGTCTTTCGATTATGCTGATTTGGGCGACCCTGTGAGAAGGACGCCTATCTTCCGATTTGTGCCAAAAGATGGGTGCCCTTCTATTTCGAAAATAAGCCTGAAAGTAATCTATTCAATGAAAAAGAACTAAACCAAATTTTTTTTTAATGAAGGAAAAGCCGCAAAGAGCTCAAAATCAACAGATTTATAGAGCTGAAATTATCCAAAAGATCGCCTCTTCATTACTGGCAAAAACCTTCCAAAAAAATCCAAAACGTTTTTCTATTTCTTTTTCTTTTATCAGTTTTTATCATTTATGTCAGTATACTACAGTCCTTGCTGTTTTCAACATTCAATGTTAATGACACAAGTATGAAAAGGCACTTATAAAAGAATTAAAAGAACTTGTATAAAGTGCAGGGTAAGAATCAAGCCAAATTCTTCGAGCTTTCCACATGCCCCCAGGACAAAGATGGACAGTGTTTCACTTAGCTGCTTCAGGGTTCCAGACGGCGGGGCATCTCTAAAGAGAAAAAGAAGAATAATGAAAGCTCTCCAAACGTCATATAGAATTATAGTTCAATTACAGTCTTGTACTTTTGTAGACAACACTTCTGATCCTTTTCAACTGCCACGATCAAACAGAGTCATTCAAAATGGCCTCTACTTAATACAGAAGTGACATCAGATGCCATTATTAAATCATCCAATAAGAGAAGGTAAAAAAAAACCAGAAAAATCAAAACCGAAAAGTAAGCAAAAAAGTTAGAAAAAATGTCACCATTCTATGTGCGAATTCAGCCCCCTTGGTTCCAGGGATTGAAGTTTAAAAATCCACTTCTGCTCTTGCTGAAGTAAAATCCGCCACTGATCTCCTCCCCTTTGAAGCTGTGGCACGTATTGTAAAACCATGCAGCGAAAATCCAGAAATGAATGATACTTCTCTCAATGCACCACTAAAGGCAGACCACTCTTGTTGGTTTGCAGTGAGCTCTTATGTTCAGTGAAATGTACAGATAATCTCCTGGACATTTGACCAACTTACATCTTATCACAGGGACATGTCAGACAATAGATCATGTAAATCTGATTATGTGAAGTCCTAGCTTTAATAAAACATGTCTTCTGGTCTACTGGATTGGTAAACACCGCAGTTTGCTATAACATCACATACAGCACAATCACCACATTTAAGGTGACCCACTGCCTCCTTGTTGTGAAAAAAATCAACGGCAGGAGTAGATAAAACTGCTGGACTTTAAATATTCCTTCAAATTTTTACTCCTGCTGTAAGAGAACTGGAGAGAAGACTCACTAAAAGTAGGAATCGTTTTCACAAGTTCCCAATGCTTTCAAACAGATTTTGCTACCCAAGAGGAAAATGAATTAAATTGTATCACATAAGTGGGTGTGCCTTCTTCGTCAGTTGAGGTGACAGACCTTGATGACAACAGAAGGTCATAATTATGAAATGTAGCCCAGCAAAAGGCTCTCCAAACAACATCTCTGGGATAGCTGCGTGCTTGTAGCCTAGCTGACAAATTCTTTGATTGTTGCCTAAACTCTGCCTCAGCGGAACAAATCATCCAGTATCTAATGAACTGTGAGAATGGCTGTTCTTCAAAGAAACAGGGTGGCTACTGTTATAGATCAGGAACATATTTCTAGCGGTGTTTTTATGAAAAAATTGTAGTACTGAATCCTGTTTCAGTCTTCTTAACCAATACACCCATAAAGGAAATTTCAGAATAATCGAAATGTAAAACAAATTTGATTCATGTGTGATATCCGTTCAAATGTGTCACAAACTGATGCAAAAGGTCAGCACTTCCTTCCCATAACATAAATATATCATCAATGTATCGGACCCAAAATTGAACATCCTTGAATAAATCTGCCATATAGACATATTTCTGATCAAAGGCTTTCATAAAAATATTTGGAACAGAGGGGGGGCCATTGTTGCCCCTATCGCAACTCCCAAAACCTGTTGATATAAAGTGTCTCCAAACTGAAAAAAATTCCTCTTCATTGCTAATCCTGCTATTTGTAAGATAAAAGGAGTAGGGACTCTCACAGAAGCTCTACTGTCCAAAAACAATCTTGTAAGTCTCGGCAGCCATTTGAAAGACAATGTGGCAGAGGGAGGGTCAGCGCCGGCAGCGGGCAGGAAAGACAGGGGATCTTTTCTGCCCCAAAAAATCCACTAGGCCACCAGGGTGGCTGTCTTCAGGTATGTGCTGGGACTCTGCGGCTTGGGGGAGCGGGGAGGCAGTCTGGAATAGGTGGGGTGGATACTGTAAAAAAAAAAAAAAAGTTGTATTTTCAAACATGCCAACTTGTGCATACGTATGTACACAGACCCCCCCCCCAAAAAAAAAAATTGCAGGGCTGGCTATACCCGTGGAGAGAGCCTGTTAAAAATTTACCAGCACATCACTGGAGGTACTTCACTATTTACATTTTCCATTTGGACATGTGACCATCTAGTCCTTCTCTTTGTTTCCTTTCATTTTAATCTGTTGCAAATCCTCTCCTATCCCATGACTTTTAGCCATTATTCATCAATAAACCACTTGCTTTGGAACCACATTGGTTCCCCCCCCCCCCTTCTTTTTTTCTTTTTGTGGACTGTGGTTGGGGGGAATACTTTTGACTTTGTTTTGTTGCTGTTTTCAGTTGCCTAACCAGTCTCTCATGAAGGAATTTGTTAATCCAAATACACCCTATAAAATTGTTCACACCTTTAAAAAATATTTGAATAGATTAGCTAGGCAAGACCTCCTTTTGCTAAAATCATGCAGGCTCTGCCTTGTTAAGCCTTAATTATCTATATGAACTGTAGGGTTTTTTTTCTTTCTTAAAAGCTTCCACCATTTTACCTGGCCCTGACATTGGCCCCACTGGTATCAATGATTCAAATATTCCCACAATTTGCTGGGCAGTTGTGGGTGGGGGAAGTGACAGATGATAAAGGTGGGTATTTACTATGGCATTACAGTATCCATATCCATAAAAATAAAATTTCAATTTTATCTGAGAATGTGAAATAATAAAAGCAATGAAATATGAACCAGTGATTGATTAGAGCTGTAAATGCCATCTTGTGGCTTCTATCATTTTAAATTTCTATCATGGGCCACTTTATGGAACAGTATTACAGCTTTGGATTCACAGTTACACATGTATTATTCCCTATGGTATTTTATTTTTTTTTAGCAAAATCATTTTTACTTACTGCAGTACAAAATAAATTTCCTTTTTATTATTATTATTTAATATTTATAATTTTCAAACAAATTTGCATGTTAACACAGGAAAATGGAGACACGTCCTCTTACTGGGGGACAGGGAGAGAGCGATCACTAAAGGGAAAAAGAAAAACCTTTACTATGGGGGGGGGGGGGGGGGGGCAAAAAGAGTGATTCACAGAGAAGGCTTATGACTGAAACCCTGAGATACTGACTAGGAGCCAGATCCCCAGAGGGTGCTGTTTGTAGCCTGATCAGCCATGACAAGAGACATTTGAAAAGATTAAAATATATATATATATATATATATATATATATATATATATATATATATATATATATATATATATATATATATATATTTAGTGCTAGGTCCAAGAATTAGCATATTGCCATAGGGTAGGAGGGTTTAAGAAGCTTACTTGATGGTAGGATTGGAACACAGGTCTCCACGCTGCTCTGGCTGTGTATTCTCAGCTCTAGGCTCTGTTGCTTTTTAATTTTACCCTATTCCGTAACTCTGCTTTGAGGTAGTGAGACACTGGATAATTATAGATGGCTTATGTTCGGCTACTGATTTGGTGATTTTTTTTTTTTCTGTTGGCAAGAAAAAGGGCCAGACCAGCAGTACCTGAATCTTAGTGATGCTTAAATGACAAACTCTTTACATTGTGAGGAAGTGCTGGGATGTGGCCATGGAGTACACTGGATGGAGCCACTAAACCAACGGAGTATTTTATCTTAAATGGCAATCTTGGACGGAGTCCATGAAATACGAAGTGGAGGCTTTAGGTCACTACAGTTAATAGGAACTGAGTTAGAAAATTCTACATTAACCTTAGAACTGGAAGGGCACATTGGAAATGATTGGCCATTACAGTTATTGAGCTAAACCCTTTTAAAAGGTAGCTGTGTAACCTAGCAGAACATGAGGCTATATGTAACCTTTGACACTGAACCACTGTAGTCTAGAGAAAATCCCATATAATCTACTTCTTCCTGTCTGTATGAAAGCATGGCCTATTTACCAGCCCTTTCAAAACTTTGTTTTGTGTGATATCTTTAAAAAAAATGTGGGTTATCTTTTCATGAGGATTGCAGTCAAACTCTTTAAAGGTAACATCTCAAGTCTGAATGGAGGGATGGTGTAACTCTTGAGTACGCCTGCTTAGGTGAGGGGTAGATCATATAATAGGATATATTTTCAGTAGCTTGCTTGTCTGCAAGGTACTGTGGTTTCCTTGTAACTTTAGACAGCTTTTCAAACAAACCATTGGGAAATTGACCTAAAATTAAGTGGATAGAAAGTATGCATGTCTTCTCTCACCTGCTATTTCTGCAGATGAACCTGCACAGGAGAAGCTATATTATCTGAAAATGCAGTGTAAGCGTATGATCTAAAAATGTTGCTGAACGATTCTGTCTTTTCCTCATCATTCTTGGCACGTTGGTGTTACATTACCATTTCTGGTCTTTTTCCTCTCCCCCAACGTACCTGAAACAAGTCTTGAGATGTTCACAGTTTACAGGAGCCTTTTGTAAAATATGCACAGTATAGGGATGTGGAAAAGTACATGTGTATTTGCAGGCATATGCAAAGGGAACAGCTGTTCTGTTAAAAAAAAAAGGCAAAATCAGAGCTTCTTCACTTGGGTTATTAAACATGTCAGTGCCAGCAAATACATATATAAGGGCCAGTTCTCACACAACCACTTGAGCAAGAGGAGCTAATGAAGAACCTGAGTTCTAAACCTCAGCCTTTTGTCTTTTGGAGGTGGTTTATAAGGTCACAGGTGTAATCTTTTATTATGTGCTTTGCTGGTCCCAGATTCACCTCTCAGATGCAGTGGGTTATAGCAAAATAATACACAGACAGGTGTTGCAAGTAAAAAGGTACTTTATCTGGAAAATAAGCTTGTAACAAATGTATAGCACTTGGCATAGATTGTTTAGCAAGCAGCTGTGTGTGTTTTTCTTGCTAGCAAAGGATTCTTTCTCAGCATTTGGTCCCGGTATAGAGTTTTATTTATTTATTTACAGGCACTTCTTTCCTGCTAGGTGTGAAGACCACCAAGAAGACCTCTGGTGTCGCTGGATGTCTGGTCCTTTTTCATTATTTAGATGGATGTGTTTCTAGCATGTGAATGACCAACCAAAAGTTTAGAGCCAGGTCCTCTAACGTGTAAACTACCAGGCAAATGCTCTGAAGATCTATACTGAGGTCATAAGGAATGGGACAAGGGGTCAGCAGTGCCTGCAATACCTCCAGAGGCCTTTTAGCCAGGTCAGCTTAATAGACAGCACTCTGTAATGCTGACAGCAGGTTTAAGCACAGTTGCCACCTCACTCACTCCTTAAACCCCAGGCTCTACTGAGCAGTTAGCTTGATTTGAAGGAGGTGTAAACTCTAATGGGGAAATTGAAAAAAATACAAGTATATCTCCCTTGTAAACTGGGAATTACTTATCAAACATATAAACGGCGAGTGACCAAACTCACTCGCAAATGCACAGTAGAGACTTCCCTCTCTGTCCCGCCCCCGCGTCAATACGTGATGATGGGGGTGGGACAGAGAGGGAAACTGCGCTCCCCCCCCCCCGAGGTTGCCGCCACCGGTAACCCCCCCCGAGTAGCCGCCGCCACCCCTCCACCCGGCCCGGGCCCTCTGATCGCAATTAATTCAACTTACATCGCCGCAGCATGCAGATCAGCTGAGCTCCAGTCTGCCTTCCTTCCCTGCCTGTGTCCCGCCCTCGCCAATGGTACGTCACACGAGGGCGGGACACAGGCAGAGAAGGAAGGCCAGGTCGATGGGAGCTCAGCTGATCTGCGTGCTGCGGCGATGTAAGTTGAGTTAATAGCGAACAGAGGGCCCGGGCGGGTGGAGGGGTGGCGGCAACTCCGGGAGGGGGGTACCGGTAGCGGCGACCTCGGGGGGAGGGGGCAACGGCGACCTCGGGGGGAGGGGGCAACGGCGACCTCGGGGGGGGGGTGGCCTTGGAAAACCCTCATTCCAATAGTAGCCCGTTTTAACAGGCTCAACGGCTAGTATATTTTAAAAGACTGTCTGCAGCATGCCCCCTTGAAATCTGTATGTGTGGCTATCTCCACCCTTCCCCTCTGACTTTCCATATTGCCCGCCCGTTTGCTTTCCTCTCTCCACTTTTCTCCCATCTATTCTCCTTTGCATCCACGATTTCCCCCCTTCTTCTTTCCTTTTTCTGTTCCTTTAGCCCCTTTAATTTCATTGTAAACAGCATTGACACATGGCAGTATATCATACTCATGCAAAAGGTAAATTATACTCAAGTAAAGATTTTAGAAAAGCTTGTAGTTGTAATTTTATGCTCATTCGCATGTGGAAATTAGCTTTGTTGGGGTAATTCTAGAAAGTATGTGAATAAGCATTTAGACTTCTATTATATATGTGCGTATGTACCAAAAGTGTGCCCTAAGCACTGCCGTGTAACTACGCACATATGTAATATAATTTAGCATTTATAGTCCACTAGCTCCAAATAACGCCCAAAGCAGATCCCATTCAAGAGTCGTTACAAAAACAAAATAGTTACAGTCGATATTTTTTTAAACAGATATGTCTTCAACTCTTTGCAAAAAGAAAAATAAGAGTTGATGGTTCTTGATGCCTTTGACAAAGAGCACCATTTTAGAAGGGTTAAGTAGTGTAACGCATAGTTTGCTGGTGGGCGTACATGAGGGCGGGGTGCATATTTATGCATGTAACCTATCTCTGAACAAGGCACATACATTTACTCCAGGTCTATGGCTGGTGGAGGTAGCTGTGCCTAAACACATACATACCTAGTTACTCTAGTATTCTGTAAAAAAATGTAGGTGCCTACCAGGTCCCTGTATAGGTGCACTGGTATGGAATTACTCCCTATCCCCTTAATTCTATAACATAGCATCCAAAGTTAGGCGAAATTCGCAGAGTAGGGGTTAGACAATGGTCATCCAGAAAAAGGAGTCCCAGTGAAATGTAGCAATCTCTGTGTTTATTGAAGAGGACTTCAGAAAAAGACTCAACACTGGAGCCGTGTTTCGGTGTGACTACCTGCCTCAGGAGTCATATAATCAGTAACTCCAATCTGCAAACACTTGAGAACAGCAGAGCCTTCTTACGTGAGATCATAGAAAACTGCTATTGTAGCAAACAAACAAAAAAAAAGCTAACGAGCTATATTCAGTTGCAAAAAAGTTGTGTTGGCTTCTTGAAGTTACTGATTATGAGACTCCTGAGACAGGCAGTCATCTGCCAAAATTAAGCTCCATGTCATGCCTTTTTCTGAACTCCTCTTCAATAAATACAGAGATTGCTACATTTTGCTGGGACTCTTCTTCTTTATTGGGATGGCCATCATCTAATCCCTACTCTTTGATTTTTGCTTACACATTGGTAGGGGTTGAGCATGTGTAAATTGGCCATGTGCACAATTTAACGTGTGCTACTTGTGCCTTATTTAGAATCTGGAGGAGTAACTTACAGAATAGTATGTATACACATTTATACCTGCTACTGACATGTGCCTAATTGTAAGTGTGTAGATGCCGAACTACGCTAATATTCCAGGAGTGGGCAACCACAGTCCTCGAGGGCCACAACCCAATCAGATTTCCAAGATTTCCACAATGAATATACATGAGATATATTCACATACAATGGAAGCAGTACGTGCAAATCCATCTCATGCATATTTATTATGGAAATTTTGAAAACCTGACTGGGTTGTAGCCCTCAAGGACTTGGTTGTCCCCCCTTGATAGTATTCTATAACGGAATTGTGGTGCCCAGATGCCATTATAAAATTAATTCCTTCCCACTGTGTCTAGACACCTAACCTGTGGTACCAGTAGTAGAACTTCCTCCATCCCCCAGATTCTATATATCGTGCCCAACTTTGCACGCATATTGGAGATGCAAGCACAACTAAATTAATGAGCTCGGAAACATCAATAATTGGGTGCTAATTATTAATTGGTAGTCTTAGGTACGTATACTTAACAGAATAGTGCGTGAGATGCACATGCAAATTTCTAACTTTAATGGCATGTATCTGAAAAGGGGCGTGGCCGGGGCATTCCAAAAAGTTGTGTGCAGATTTACAGAATTCTTCCGAAGCGCCCTAAGTTGGGCGCTGGCATTTACACCTGCTATTAGCAGGCATAAGTACAGTGCCCAAAAGTTAGTTGTGGAATCTGCGCGGAACGTTATTCTATAAAAAATGGGCTCCCTTTATACAATAGTACTTAGCGCTGCAGTTTTTCAGTGCCGAATTCTCGATGCCATCTATTGAATTCCCTCCTATGTGTGTAAATGCCACTTAACCTTTCTAAAATGACCACCTTTGTGTTAGTGAGAGTTAATAGATAGCGAGATGCTGTAGCAAATTATAGCACATGGTTACAAGTCCCTCTACTATAGGAAGCTCATATGCACAGCTTATGGCAAAAGAGGTTACGACACTCTAGGGAAGATTCTGGCAGCGGATTGCCCAGCTTTCTCAGATCTGTGCTGTAACCTTGATGCCGAGCTGTCAATCCTGAGCATGAAGGAAAATCGACCATGTTTGTATATTTCTTTTCACAAAAGAATAAATTATCTTAATGCAGTATTGCATTTGCATCCAGGCTGTCCCTCCCAGTGCCTGCAGGGGTGGGGAGGCAGGTTAATGTAGTGAGGTCCTTTTCCATGGTCCTTACTGACAGTGGCTTCATTGCATCCACAAATCTCAGCTGCCTGAAGATGATTGAAAGCATTGAGTTGCTGGAAACTGCGTGACAAGGAGGACCAAGAAAAGAAAAAAGAAAAATTGGTCTGGACAGATTTCTCTTGTCCCCGCTATGCTGCTTTATTATATTAACTGGCTCCTGGCAGCTCATTGCTGTTGAGTGACATGTCTCATTCTATATGTCATGGTGCCATATGAGAGATGAATGGAAGCAATGGAATTAGCCGCCTTCTGCACTCCTCCCCCAACTGCCCTAATCTAATTATCTGTGTTTCCTCTCAATCTGTAAGTTGCGGTTGAGCATTCCACCTGCCCCCCCCCCCCCCCCCCCCCCCCGTTCCTCTCCCATGCTTAGGCTCCATGATGCTTTGAAGTGTTTAATTTCCTAATGAAGGTGGTGTGTAATTTAGAGAAGGCTCAGAATAAAGAAAATAAGTCATCAGAGGGCCTAATAAATGTCTAGCATTTGCCATTCAGTTGCTTTCTCTTCAAAATGTAATAAATAGAAATAAAACAAGACAAAGAAAAGAAAATAGTACCTTTTTTTTATTGGACTAACAATACACTTTTTTGATTAACTTTTGAAGGTAACTTCTTCGAATCAGAAATTCAGTGTCTTCAAAATGTAAATGTAAGCTGAACTGTCATTTATCAGGATGGGGGAGGGGTCTTAGTAGGGCAGATGTCCACTGTAATTCATTTTCTTCAGTAATAAATTTTTTTCAGTATAATGTTCAGCTCTTTTAGAAGTAGTAACAAACAGTAGCATTCCTAGGTCGGTAGCCACCCGGGGCAGATTGCTGCTGTGCATCCCCCCCGGGTGCATCACCTCCAACCCCAGCGCATCACTGCCTTGGTGCACCCCCTCCAGCACATCACCTCCACCCCCTGGTGCATCACCTCCAGGCAGCTCCACACCCCCCCCCCCCCCCCCCGTCGCGTCACCTCCTGGGGTGCAAGGGGGTGCAGGGAGCAGCTGTGTGGCTGTTGGCTCTGCCGGTTCCTGGAACAGGAAGTAATGTCAGAGAGAGCAGGGAACCGGCGAAGTCGACAACTGCACAGCTGCTCCCTGCACCCCCTTGCAGCGTGCTCCTGGGGTGGACCGCCCCCACCACCCCACCCTTGGTATGCCACTGGTAAGGAAAAAAAGGAGGAGAGGAGGAAGTGAGTGTGTGTGTGTGTGTGTGTGGGGGGGGGGGGGGTTACTAGTCTGCAACAAATTGTAAATATACAAATATAGGCTTACTTTTTCACAAATGTGTACTTTCAAGCAAAGAAGGTCTCAGTGCAGATAAAGTACAACAAACAGACAAAATAAATCAAGCTCCCTCAAAGCAAACAAACCCTCCTCCCCCGAATAAGAAAACAGCCATCACCAGCACAGATACCCTCTGCAGAGCTCTAGAATGTATGTGGGTTTTGGAGAAAACTGGTTCATTGTAGATACTGAAACCATTCACAGAAACTGCCCAGCCAGAGAGCTTTTCAGGATACCCACAATGAATATGCATCAGAGAGAGTTGCATTCCATGGAAGCAGTACATGCAAATCAATCTTGTGCATATTTACTGTGGCTATCCTGAAAAACCTGACAGGTGTGTCCCAAAGATTGGGTTGAGAACCACTATACTAGGGGATGAACATTCGTTTGAAACATGGGGAAGTTTAGTTTTATACAATACCATACAATATAGATTCTTATATACCGCCATTACCCAAAAATACTGATTCAACTCTTTTGAAAACTAGTACAAAACTAGTAGAAAACTAGAAAAAAAAATCTAAAAGTTCAATAAAGTTATATTCCACCCAACCATCAGTTTGGGATGAATTACAGAATAAAATATTTCAAAAGATTCTCCACATAATGGATATCTAACATGCAAAATTTAAAATATTAGTGTCTAAGACAGATATACTAAACCCCTGCTTTCACCCTTAATAACAACCTTGTTACATAGGTGGGCATTTTCAATATGAGGTTTGAGTCTGACTTTGGACGTTTTGCACAAAACATCCAAAATCCGAATAGGAAAGGAGGTCATTTTCGAAAAAGAAAATGCCTGTCTATTTTTTCGAAACTTGTTTCCAACAAGGTTTTTTGCTTTGGATGTTTTGTTTTTTGGTCTATTTTCAGGAAAACAAAACAAATAAGGGCAACACATAGAGATTCATGTCATTAGGATGTAGGAGGAGCCAGCATTTTTAGTAGACTGGTCCCCCAGACATCCTAGGAGAGCAATGAGGCACCCTAGAGGGCATTCATAAAAATGCTCCCAGGTACACATCTCACCTTTGCTCCCTTGTCTTGTCCTCTGAGCCCTCCAAAACCCACTACCTCCAACCGTACACCAGTAGCCCTTATAGGTGAAGGGGGCACCTATATGTTGGTACAGTAGGGTTTTGGTGACTTTGGGAGGGGTCACAGTTTCCATCAGGGACATGCATGATGCTCTTATAGACCTGGCTTTAACATATGAGGCTGTCATAGAGGCTGCTAAGTGATATTTTTATTCACGGGGGTGGGTGAGGTCAGTGACCATTGGGGTGGGGATATTGGGGATAGCCCCTGATTCCTTCCAGTGGTCATCTGGTCATTAAAGGCACCTTATTGTGCCTTATTTGGTATAAAAACAGGTCTAGCTCAATACGTCTTAGTTTCAGTCCTGGATGATTTTGTTTTGTTCCATTATGGCTGAAAAATGTATTAGGAACACCCACATCCCACCCTTAATACGTCCTCGACACGCCCCCCCTTGAGCTTTGGATGCACTGTAGAAGAACAACATAGAAAAACATCTGAAAAATAGGTTTTGAAAACGCTGATGTGCACATTTCTGTGAGAAAAATGTCCAAGTACTGCATTATACCACTTTCTAGACGTTTTTCTCTTTCGAAAATGAGCCCCATAGTCACATGCTTTGTAAAAAAAAAAAAAAAAAACACGTTTTTAAACGACAACAAAACATCACATAATTTTAAGATAAATAAAGATGGGCTGAAAAAAAAAAGAAATTTTTTTGTGTTTTTCATTTGCTGTCAATAGTGTGCAGTCTTTGGAAAGAACGCATGCAATTGGCAAAAACAGCGCACTCTTTCCCATTAGTGTGCGCATTCATGAATCACTGCGTATGTATGCAATTATCAGGGAAGAGTTGTGCACACTCTGTGCAAGATCTTTTGACCACATAGCTCCTGTAATGGAAAAATTAGCCAGAAAACCCCAAACACAATGAACATTCCTATAAATGACACAGGAAATGAGATGAACTGAAAATTTTCTGACTGCACACCCCTAATACCTTCGGTACAAGTCTGAATTTTACACCTAGGTCTAGCAGGCCAGCAAATGTTTTGTTGCCCTGCAGTCACTCTTCTCCTGCACCCTAGAAAACTCTCTTTGCACACCCTTCCCCTTCCCCCTCAAGTTCTATTCCAGCAACTGAATTGCAGTGAGCATAGGGCAGCATTTCCCAAACTGTGCGCCGCAGCACCCCAGTGCACCGTGGCAAACTCAACAGGGGTGCCACGGGGCAGATTGGAGTTCACACACCGAGAGTCAGAACAATGATTGGTGTGATATTGTTCATCTTCCTCTCTCCTACCCCATCCCCCCCCCCCCGCCCCATTCACTTAATCACTGCAGGCTGCTAACAGTGATGTAAAGCACTTCCTTCATCCTGCCCCTGAAGCCTTCTTTGTACAGCGTCCCAGCTACGGGGGAACAGGAAGTGGCTGTACAAAGAAGGCTTCTGGGGCAGGCTGAAGGCAGCGCTTACACATCGCTGCCGATGCTGGCGGCCTGGAAGTTTGGAGGCCTGCTCCCGCCCCGGGACTCTGGCTGCTCACTACTCAGCTCTCAGGGAGGGAGGCCGTGGCTGCAGGACGTTATGTTGCCTCCCTTCTGTGCTCAGCTCCGGGCTCTTCTTCTTCCTCCTTTTCCCAGGAACAAATTAAAAAATTGATAATATGCATTACAAGTGGGCATGGGTGAGGGAGAAATATTGGACGTGTGGCCGGGAGGGGGGTGCCGTGAAAAACTGCTCGGACATGAAGGGTGCCGTGAACCAAAAAAGGTTGGGAACCACTGGCATAGGGGTTAAAACTGCACTCCATTACATGGAAATTCAGATGGGGTATGGCTTGCGTGTAGAAGCTCCCTCCTCACTCTCTCTGCAGGATGAATATTGCATTGCTGAAACAGAGGTCAAGGGAGGGGACTTGCACCAGGACGCGAGTGTCTAGAGCCAGCATCTGCCAAAATCCATCCCTGGATCTGGAAATCTCTTGCATATCATTATCTTTGAATCATTCTTATGCTAGAACAATAAAAGGTGCCATGGGTTGGAGAGAGTTCCATAAATGTGCACATTTTACTCTACTAAAGAGAATATGCAGTAAATGCCAGAGACTTTAAAGAAAATTCTCGGTTGCTCTACTTCAGGAGACTTGGAAAGCATGAGAAAATCCAATAAGGTGGGGGTTTGTATCCTTTGAAGTCTTTCCAGCACAGTCTGGTGCTGAGACCATGACAGTGAAACTGACTGTGCATTTCATAGTGCACATGTCTGGTGCTGTAAATCTGGAGGGATCTGAAAGCAAGGTTCAGTGCCTTGCTTGCTTATGGGTACAGTTAGTTGTGTGGGGCAGACCGCAAAGTTAAAGTGGATTTCTTAGCTGTTGGTTTGGTCCTCCCTGTGCAAAGTTCCACTTTATTGTCATCTCATCCTTTCTATGGTGACATTATAAGCAGAGTCTGCAATATTACTCCGGTTCTGTCATTAAAAATAAAAAGTCTGCTTCCTATGTGCTTTGGGTTCCAGACAGGGGTATTACATCAGATATTCAGTGTAATTGGCAGAGCTGTGGAAAGGGTGACCCCCGCTGCTTCAA
The DNA here is from genome assembly GCF_901765095.1 of Microcaecilia unicolor. Lineage (NCBI taxonomy): Eukaryota > Metazoa > Chordata > Amphibia > Gymnophiona > Siphonopidae > Microcaecilia > Microcaecilia unicolor. The sequence continues at coordinate 45,556,992 of NC_044042.1, read as the reverse complement.
GCCAAAACCTTTAGATTCTACTCAGCAAATTCTAGCTGCCTGTCAAGACAAGGTGGGACTTCATTAATCATGTGGTAAAACTCATTTCTGTGTAAGTAAATGCACTGTTTGATTTAAAAGAATGGTTTAGATAGAAAATGTAATGTTTGACACCCTTCTAGCAGTCCCCTGACCACATAAAGGCATTGTACATTCAGGTAACATTACAGTTAATACTGTTGAAACTTCTCATTCTTACTGGTGAAACCTATTTAATGGGTATCAGCCATTCATTCATTAAAAAAAAAACTAATGATAAATGAATAAAACAGTGACTTTTACACCTATAATCAGACCAAGAACATGCCCTGTGAGCTTCTCCTTGTAATACTTTTACTTCCAAAGACCAAATATTCAACCTCACATAAAACATGCTTATTAAATATCATAGTAACATAGTAAGTGATGGCAGATAAAGACCTGAATGGTCCATCCAGTCTACCCAATAATCATATTCATTATCAATTCAAGATTAAATCAACAATGAATTTGATATTATATACTTGATCATGGTCGTTCTTTGGTGTTTCTGAGACGTAGACCGTAGAAGTCCATCCCAGCTCTGTCCTTATATTCTTACTGGAGTTGCCGTCCAAGCCCACTCCAGCCTACTCGAATTCATCTTGTCATTTGTGGGACACATACCATAAAAGTTTGCCCGGCACTGTCCTCACATTCCAAATTACCAAAGTTTCTATCGAAGTTCTCTCCAGGTCATCCTACAACCAGATTGCTATATGCGGGACTCAGACTGTACAAGCCAGCTCAGCACTGGCCTTAATTGATACAGTCAGAGTCGCCATCTAAGCACCACTTGACATGCAAACACATATACAACCCTAATCTCTAATTAGAAAATGAATGGTATATTAAAAAAAAAAACTTGTTTAATGGGGGTTTGGACAGATTCCTGAGGGAAAAGTCCATTGAACTTGATAATTTTTTTTTTTTTTTTTTTTTTTTTGGGGGGGGGGGGGGGGGGGTTGCTGTATTTTTGAAGCCTGGATTGGCCGCTGTCGGAGACAGGATGCTGGGCTTGATGGACCATTGGTCTTTTCCCATTATGGCAGTGCTTATGTTCTTAATTAGAAATCTTCTGTGTTCATCCCATACTTTTTTGAATTCGCTACAGTTTTTTTTTTCTCCACCACCTCCCTCGGGAGGGCATTCCAGGCATCAACCACCCTTTCCGTGAAAAATAATTTTCTGTCATTAATTCTGAGTCTATTACCTTGTAATCTCAATTCATTTCCTCTAGTTTTACCAGTTTGCCTTCTCTGGAATATATTTGCTTCCATATTAATATCTTTCAAGTATTTAAACGTCTGTATCATATCTCCCCTGTCCCTTCTCTCCTCTAGGGTATACATATTCAGGTCTTCCAGTCTCTTCTCATATGTCTTTTGGAGCAAGCCACATATCATTTTGGTCACTTTCCTCTGGACTACTTCAAGTCTTCTTGCATCTTTAGCAAGATATGGCCTCCAAAACTGAACACAATACTCCAGGTGTGACCTCACCAATGACTTGTATAGGGGCATCAACACCTCCTTTCTTCTGCTGGTTACACCTCTCCCTATACAGCTAAGCATCCTTCTGTCTACGTCACACTGTTTCTTAGCCTTCAGATCCTCAGATACTATCACCCCAAGCAGGGCCGTGCCTAGGGTCTCTGGCGCCCCCCTGCAGACTATCAGTTGGCGCCCCTACCCCCCGTGAAAATGATCACGCCCCCCCCCCCCCCCCGGTGAAAATGATCGCTCACCACTTGCCACACTGACAGGAATTGTCAGCAATATTCTTAGAAACAAATTGCTATACATTGCAAAATAAGATAGCAGATGTAAATTCTCAAAGTGGACATATTCCAAACGCTAGACAAAAATTAAACTGAACCCCCAAGATGCCAGACTCTGCATACAATGCAACACCACAGAAACAGAAAATGTCCCCTAGTACTGTGCAAAATATAAAGACTGCAGATGTAAATTTGAAAAAAACTAACAAGAACCAATCACCACTTTACAAATTAACAAATAGAAATAAAACAAATATAGAAAATAAAATAATACCATTTTATTGGACTAATACATTTAGCTTTCAGAGGCCAAAACATCCTTCCTCAGGTCAATACAGTATAGTGCTGTTACAGTATCCTATCCTGACCTGAGGAAGGGGGTTTTGTTCTCCGAAAGTTAGTCAAAATGTATTAAAATTAGTCCAATAAAAAGATTACCTATTATAAACATTTATTAACACAGCTACAATACTACTATATCCTAAAGCAAAAAAATAAAAGTAAATATTTTATTTACAGTTTGTTGTCTCTGGTTTCTGCTTTCCTCATCTTCTTTTCACTGTCTTCCTTCCTTCCATCCAGCATCTGTCTTTGTTCTCTCTCTGCCATCCAGTGTCTGCCCTCTCTGCTGTCCCCTTCATCCAATGTCTGCCCTCTCTCCCTGCCCCTTCCATCTACATCTGCCCTCTATCTCAGCACCTTCCATCCACCATCTGCCCCTGTCTGCCCTCTCTCTCCCCCTTCCATTCACTGTCTGCCCTTTCTATCGCTTCCATCCACTGTCTGCCCTTTCTCTCTGTCCGCTCAATCCACCATTTGCCCTCCCTCTCCCATCCATCTAAGGTCTGCCCTCCCTCTGACTCCCCCTTCCATCTAGGATCTGTCCCCTCTCTCTGCCCCTTTTTTTCAGCCCCCAGTTCCAGCCCCACTATCCCACCAGTCCCCAGTTTCAGCCCTAGCCCTTTTCTCCCACCAGTCTTGAGCTTCGGCCCCCAGCCACTTCTCCCTGTCCCCTTTTCAGCCCCCAGTTTCAAACCCAGCCCTTTTCTCTCACTAATCCCAAGCTTCAGCCCCAGCCACTTCTCCCTGTCTTCTTTTCAGCCCCCAGTCCCCACAGTTTCAGCTCTTGTCCCTTTTCAGCCCCCAGTCCCAGTACTAGCCCCCTTATCCCACCTACCCTCCTTTTCAGCCCCCAGTTCCAGCTCCAGCTCCCTTCATCCACATGCCTTGCATTAGGGCCTCCCCTTTCAGCCCCAGACCCCATCTGGGCTCCCCTCCCCATCCCCTTCTCCCATCTGGGCACCCCATCCCCTTCTCCCATCTGGGCACCCCAACCCCTTCTCCCATCTGGGCTCCCCACCCCATCCCCTTCTGTCATCTGGGCACCCCACCCCATCCCCTTCTGCCATCTGGGCTCCCCTCCCCTTCTGTCATCTGGGCACCCCACCCAATCCCCTTCTGTCATCTGGGCTCCCCTCCCCTTCTGTCATCTGGGCACCCCACCCAATCCCCTTCTGTCATCTGGGCTCCCCACCCCATCCCCTTCTGCCATCTGGGCTCCCCTCCCCTTCTGTCATCTGGGCACCCCAACCCCTTCTCCCATCTGGGCTCCCCACCCCATCCCCTTCTGCCATCTGGGCTCCCCACCCCATCCCCTTCTGCCATCTGGGCTCCCCTCCCCATCCCCTTTTCCCATCTGGGCTCCCCACCCCATCCCCTTCTGCCATCTGGGCTCCCCTCCCCTTCTGTCATCTGGGCACCCCACCCAATCCCCTTCTGTCATCTGGGCTCCCCTCCCCTCCCCATCCCCTTTTCCCATCTGGGCTCCCCACCCCATCCCCTTCTGCCATCTGGGCTCCCCTCCCCTTCTGTCATCTGGGCACCCCACCCAATCCCCTTCTGTCATCTGGGCTCCCCACCCCATCCCCTTCTGCCATCTGGGCTCCCCTCCCCTTCTGTCATCTGGGCACCCCACCCAATCCCCTTCTGTCATCTGGGCTCCCCACCCCATCCCCTTCTGCCATCTGGGCTCCCCTCCCCTTCTGTCATCTGGGCACCCCAACCCCTTCTGTCATCTGGGCTCCCCACCCCATCCCCTTCTGCCATCTGGGCTCCCCTCCCCTTCTGTCATCTGGGCACCCCACCCAATCCCCTTCTGTCATCTGGGCTCCCCACCCCATCCCCTTCTGTCATCTGGGCACCCCACCCAATCCCCTTCTGTCATCTGGGCTCCCCTCCCCTTCTGTCATCTGGGCACCCCAACCCCTTCTCCCATCTGGGCTCCCCACCCCATCCCCTTCTGCCATCTGGGCTCCCCACCCCATCCCCTTCTGCCATCTGGGCTCCCCTCCCCTTCTGTCATCTGGGCTCCCCTCCCCATCCCCTTTTCCCATCTGGGCTCCCCACCCCATCCCCTTCTCCCATCTGGGCTCCCCTCCCCATCCCCATCTGCCATCTGGGCACCCCTGATCCGACCCCACTACCAGCTCTGTCCAGATGACAGCGGGTGGGGGGGGGGTGCTCCGCTCCCGCTGCTCCCACCCTACCTTCTTTTAAAAAAGAAATCAGTAAAGCGGCGTGGCAGGCAGCACAGCTTCGCGTCTGCCCTGCTTGTAAAACAAGTAGATCTCCTTGTCGGGCCTTCGCTCACTGGGTCCCGCCCTCCTCTGAGGTAACTTCCTATTTCCTCGAGGGCGGGACCCAGTGAGCGAAGGCCCGACAAGGAGATCTACTTGTTTTACAAGCAGGGCAGACGCAAAGCTGTGCTGCCTGCCACGCCGCTTTACTGATTTCTTTTTTAAAAGAAGGTAGGGTGGGAGCAGCGGGAGCGGCGCACCCCCCACCCGCTGACACCCGGGGCGCATCGCCCCCACCGCGCTCTTGGTTCCCTCAGTGTCCGCCTTCTTCTGACGTCAGAAGAAGGCGGGACACTGAGGGAACCAATGAGTGCAAGGGAAGGGAGACGTCGGCAGCGCTTTCACCGACGCTGCTGCAGCGGCTGCGACCGAGGTAATTTAAAGTCCTCGGGGGCGCGGGGCGAGGGTAAGCACCGCGGTGGCGCCCTCCAGAGGTGGGCGCCCCCCTGCGGCGCTTACCTCGCTTACCGCATCGGCACGGCCCTGACCCCAAGATCCTGTCTATGCATGTCAGCCTTTCACCGCCTAACACATACATCTCCCTTGGATTTCTACTCCCTAAATGCATCACTTTGTACTTCTTTGCATTGAATTTGAATTACTAAACATTAGACCATTCTTCTAACTTTTGCAGATCCTTTTTCATGTTTTTCATTCCCTCCAGGGTGTCCACTCTGTTACAAATCTTGGTATAATCCCCAAAAAGGCAAACCTTACCTTCTAACCCTTCAGCAATCTTGCTCACAAATATATTGAGCAGAATCGACCCCAGCACCGATCCTTGAGGCACTCCACTACTCACCTTTTCTTCCTTATACTTCATTTATTTTGATTTCCAATGTCATAATTTTAATTATATGCAAACAGTATTATATGCAAACAGTGGTAAAGTAAAACTTCATGCTAAAACAGAAGTAAAGTATTATGCATAGATCTTTATGGACGCCTTATAAGATGCATGTTATTGCCCCCCCCCCCCCCCAACCCTAATATCTGTTGGTCTTGTCTGTCTCAAGTGGGCAATTTAAAGCACCTTATATTTGACTGTGTATGCATTCGGCAATACTGGTTAGAAGTCTGGTCACAGTTGGTAGACATTTTTCGCCTTCCTACCTCAATCACTTTTAAATTTGTGATACTTAGAGATCAGTGCTATAGAAGTTTGCTGACTCACAGTGAAGGGTCTCTGATTAACACCATGGTATCTTTAGCGCTGAAGGTAATCTTCTCGCATTGGAAGGCCTTACAGCAAGCCACCTTCCAGGAATGGTGGAACTTAGTGCTTCAAATATATAAGTATGAATCACACCTTGCTAAGCACTCTCTGCGGTTTGTGTGTTATAGGGAGAAATGACTACCGCTTGTATCTCACTTCAACGTTGTACAGTGATACACATAAATATTGATGTGTCTCATGTCTCTTGCATGCTCTACACTCTGATTTGGCTCCTTCAGCTCCCCTCTATTCTTCCTCTCTCTCTTTTCTTGCTTTTATCTCAACCTAGATATGGATAGTTGTTTTCACCTATGAGCTCCAGGGTGACTTTTTGCTGTAAAGAGTTATCTGTTGTTTTGTTGTGAGCTCTTGTTTATCTTTGTATTGAAAACTAATAAAAAGAAATTTAAACTAAAACAGAAGTAAAGTAAAAATACTAGAGTTAAGCTGGAAGTAAAGTATTAAAATCAAAGTAAATTTAAGTTCAACATAAACTTTGGTTTCACTTTAACTTCAGCATTAAAACAGAAGTACACGTGGAGGGGCATTTTTGATAAGTCTAAATCTGATTTTGGATGTTTTGCGAAAAACATCTAAAAAACCAGTAGCGAACATACTATTCTATTCTATGTATTTCTATCCCACTTGCATCAGTAAAGAATCTAATCGGATTACAATAAGATAATAGAAAAATCAGAAGTCAGCCATATTTCTACTATATTATTTGTCCAGATATTTTCCAAACAAGATAAGTTTTCAATACTTTACGAAACTGTAGGTATCCTGAAAGAATTCATATTTGCTCAGGTATTAAATTCTATAGCTTACTAGATTGATAAATGAATGGAGCTATCAAAAACCTTTTTTTTTATAGTGAACTCTAACTGACGCAAATCCTAATAATAAGAATGGAATCGAGAGTTCTTCTGAAAAGCTGGATAAGCTATTGTTTGGGTAACAAGAGAAGAACAGTTCCCCTGTAAGATTATAAATGCTATATAAACAGCTTTGTATTCAACATGTGCATACAGTGGTAACCAGTGCAGGCTTTTAAATAAAGGTATTGGCATGATCAAAACAAGAACATCCATAAATAATTTTAGCTCCAGTTTTATAAAAGAGCCAGAAAAATATCCAACTTATTGTTTTGAAAATGTCTTGTTTGCTAAACGTTTTTGGGTTCAGTGCATCTATCTTTTAGGACCATTTTTGAAAAAAAAAAAATATTCAAGGGAAAAATTCACAAAAACATAGTAACATAGTAGATGACGGCAGAAAAAGACCTGCACGGTCCATCCAGTCTGCCCAACAAGATAAACTCATATGTGAATACCTTACCTTGATTTGTACCTGCCTTTTTCAGGGCACAGACCGTACAAGTCTGCCCAGCAGTATTTCCCGCCTCCCAACCACCAGTCCCACCTCCCATCTCCGGCTCTGGCACAGACCGTATAAGTCTGCCCTCCACTATCCTCGCCTCCCAACTACCAACCTGTCTTCCCCCACCTGCTCCGCCACCCAATTTTGGCTAAGCTTCTGAGGATCCATTCCTACTGCACAGGATTCCTTTATGCACATCCCACGCTATTGGAATGTATTGGGGGGGGGGGGCAGCATTCTTAGTAGACTGGCCACACAGACATCCCAGCATGGCAGTGGAGCACCCTAGAGATCACTGCAGTGGACTTCACATGAAAGATCCCAGGTAGACATCTCACTGCTACCCCCCCCCCCCCTATATTGTATAAAGCCCACCAAAAACCTTCTGTACCCAACTGTAAACCGCTACAATAGCTTTTATGCCTGCAGATGCCACCTATATATAGTATAGGTACGTTAGGTTTTTGGTGGGTTTTGGAGAGCTCACAATTTCCACAACAAGTATACTAGTTAGAATGGGATTTGGGCCTGGGTCCCCTTCTCTGCAGTGCAGTCCACTAGGCTACTCCAGGGACCTGCTTGCTGCTCTAATAGGACTGTTCATAAGATCTGAAGCTGTCCTAGAGGCTGGTATATACTGTTCCTTTCACATCTTTGGGGCTGGGAGCGGTGTTGGTGACCACTGGAGGAGTAAGGGGGGGGGGGGAGGTTATGCCTTAATCCCTATTTAGGGTACCTTTTGGTCACTTAGTAGTGATTGAAACAGGTTGAGCCAAAAGTGTCTTCATTTTGGCCCTAAATGTTTTCATTTTGTTCCATTATTTCAGTAGAACATCTATCTTTTAGATGTTGCCCATGTCCCACCCAAAACATGTCCCCTTGAAATCTGGACGAACTGTGGAACAAAACTTCTAAAATCAGGATGTCAAAAATTACAACCTGAACATTTTTGAGAGAAAGAGATCCTCCTGCCACCTTATGACTTTTTTTTTTTAAATGAGCCCCGTGGGGTAGATTCTATACATGGCGCTTGAAAAAGGTACAAGGGGCCTAAAAACAAAGTCTCGCTGGACTCCCTGTCCGCTTTCTTTATTTGCCAAATATGACACATCTTGTCCTATCCCAAAGTATTATCTAGCTTTCATAAAACTTGTGGGAGATAAAGTGTATCTTGCAGAAATGGCTCACGACTGGCACCCCATCAGTTCTTCAATGGAGATCCTTAATGATTTTGCAATCCTTGTTGGAGCTTCATGAACTGAGCAATTTGGAGTCTCCGTTGGGATGCCATTTTTGTCAAACTTGGGAACCATTTTGGGCCTCTTTGCTCGTAGTCGGATTTTAAATTGCTGAATTGAACAAAGCATGGGTCATATATAGTGAATGACTGCTTTGATATCTAATTATTTCTGGAGGGAGAGAGAGGAGTTCTTTGGGGGGGGGGGAGAGGGGTATGGTTGGGAGAATTACTGTACTAGGTCATATTTTGTTCTGGTAGAGATGTGGCTATAAGAAACCAAGCCTCCCCCCTCCCCCCCTCTGATTTATGTTTGTATAGCTATTTCAGCCCTGATTGCATTATGCTGGTGGCTAACTTCGATGTTTGTTCTTTATTGGAAATTTCAATAAAAAGATTTATTTTAAAAAAAAATTACTTCACATCTGGAGGTAAAGTAAAACATCCATCAGTAAAGCTTCAGCAGTGTCATAAAATGGGCTAAACTTCAGTGCAGTTGCTGCATCAGAGATAATTCCATATGCAGCTCATCTGTATGCTAATTAGGCTGGGGAAAGTTCATTGGTTTAGTTCTAAATTTTAGCACTGATTTTGTGTGTGTGCATTCCAATCCTTTCTATGTAGAAAGTGACTAGGGATGGGCAGTCGCAATATTTTTGTCTCATTGCCCCTTTTACAAAGCGGCGGTAAGCCGAACGCATGCTTACTGCTCGCTCAAAAGGAATTACCGCCGGGCTACTGCAGCAGCCCAGCGGTAGTTCCCACCCCCAGCATTCCATCATATCCGGCGTTACAGAAATATGCTTATTTTTATAGCACCGGCATGCACCCGGCGATATTTCGACAGTGCCATGCGCTGCCCGGTTAGCGTGACAGCCCTTACCGTCACCTCAATGGGTGTCGGTAAAGGCCCCCCCACACACACACACAAATGGCAGCTTGGCAAGTGCTTCATTTGCTGCATGGCCATTTCTTAAAAAAAAAAAAAAAAAAAAGAAAGACTTCCTTTTTACCTGCTGTGGTAAAAGTGGGCCTCAGCACGCGTCAAAAACACATTCCGACGCCAACACAGGCCCCCTTTTGCCACAGGTTGGCAAAAGGGGCCCTTAGTTTGTTGTGTCATTTGCAGCATTGTTTTGTTTCAGTTTCAGTTAGTCTTTATTTTTTTTTGTCAGGGGAATGTTGTAAAGAGTGTGCCCTCTTTCAAAAGAATGTACCCTTTTATCAGCAAATGAAAAACATGGTGTCATGCTTTTCTGCTTGTTTTCATTTGCTCACAGCATGCAACTCTAAATGCATTTTCTGTCCGTAGTACCTTCTGCAACTTCTCCACAACAGGTACTACCAGTAAATTAGAATGCAAGGAGCCTTAACTCCACTCTGGTACACAGCTCTGCAAACACCCAAGCAAATATCTGGGGTGCTGCTTTCGAACTCTCGAAGTATCTTAAAGTCAGCACCATTAATTTAAAATGACACCTTTATACATAAGTACATAAGTATTGCCATACTGGGAAAGACCAAAGGTCCATCAAGCCCAGCATCCTGTTTCCAACAGTGGCCAATCCAGGTCACAAATACCTGGCAAGATCCCAAAAAAGTACAAAACATTCTATACTGCTTATCCCAGAAATAGTGGATTTTCACCAAGTCCATTTAATAATGCTCTATGGACTTTTTCTTTAGGAAGCCGTCCAAACCTTTTAAAACTCCGCTAAGCTAACCGCCTTTACCACATTCTCTGGCAACAAATTCCAGAGTTTAATTACACATTGAGTGAAGAAAAGGTTTCTCCAATTCGTTTTAAATTTACTACATTGTAGCGTCATCGCATGCCCCCTAGTCCTAATATTTTTGGAAAGTGTAAACAGATGCTTTACATCTACTCGTTCCACACCACTCATTATTTTATAGACCTCTATCATATCTCCCAACAGTCGCCTTTTCTCCAAGCTGAAGAGCCCTAGCCACTTTAGCCTTTCATCATAGGGAAGTCGTCCCATCCCCTTTATCATTTTCGTCGCCCTTCTCTGCACCTTTACTAATTCCACTATATCTTTTTTGAGATGCGGCGACCAGAATTGAGCACAATATTCGAGGTGCGGTCTCACCATTGAGCGATATAAAGGCATTATAACATCCTCATTTTTGTTTTCCATTCCTTTCCTAATAATACCTAACATTCTATCTGCTTTCTGAGCTGCAGCAGCACACTGAGCAGAAGGTTTCAACGTATCATCAATGACGACACCTAGATCCCTTTCTTGGTCTGTGACTCCTAACGAGGAACCTTGCATGACGTAGCTATAATTCGGGTTCCTCTTTCCCATATGCATCACTTTGCACTTGCTCACATTAAACGTCATCTGCCATTTAGACGCCCAGTCTCCCAGTCTTGTAAGGTCCTCTTGTAATTTTTCACAATCCTCCTGCGAGCTAACAACTTTGAATAACTTTGTGTCATCAGCAAATGTAATTACTTCACTAGTCACTCCCATCTCTAGGTCATTTATAAATATGTTAAAAAGCAGCGGTCCCAGCACAGAGTCCTGGGGAACCCCACTAACTACCCTTCTCCATTGCGAATACTGACCATTTAACCCTAGTCTCTGTTTTCTATCTTTTAACCAGTTTTTAATCCACAATAGAACATTACCTCATATCCCATGACTCTCCAATTTCCTCTGGAGTCTTTCATGATTAGGGAGCCAGTGCAGAACAGCTAATGACACCCTAGCACTAGCGTATTTCTTAGTCCCCGTCAAAATGCAGGCCATCATATTTTGAACTATCTGTGGTTTTCTCACTTAAACTGTGTTGCTGTACCTTTTATTGATTAAATGCTGGCATATCAAATATATAAATAAATAATTGGTAACCCCACATGTGGAGGGGCATTTTTGATATGACGTCCAAATCCGATTTTGAATGTTTTTTTCAAAAAAAAAAATATCCAAAACTCCTGTGCCAAACATGGTAATTTTCAAACCAGAAAAATGTTTATCTTTTTGGTTCAAAAATCGCCCTGTTTTAGATGTTTTTGTGCTTGGTGTATCTTTCTTAAAAGGTCATTTTTAAACAAAAAATGTCCAAGGGAAAAAGCACAAAAATAAGCCACTGGGATGTCTGGGGGCCAGCATTCTTATTAGATTGGCCGCACAGACATTCCAGCAGAGCAGCCTCGGGGGCACTACAGTGAAATTCACATAAAAGGTCCCAGGTACACATCAGATCATAGCCCTCTTATATTGTATGGTGAGCCCCCCAGGAATAGCAAGAAATGTACTGTACACCACTACAATAGCCCTTATGCATGCAGATGTGACCTATATATGGACACCAATATGGGAACCACCTCCTTCTTTATCTACCCCCCCCCCCACCCCCCCAAAAAATAGGTCAAGCTTCCTTTTTAACACTAAACCACTTCCAGCTAGGAGTGGACTGCCAACAAGCATTAATTGTGCTGTCTGCACATTTTCTTCCAATGGCAGCATATCTTTGCATACACACAAAACCATTTTCATCAGAGGAATACGGACTATAAAATTATGGAAAGCCAATTGTTAAGCAGTTGCAACTACAGTCCCTGAGGAAGTCACGGAATGGTGAAACGGTGGCACCGTAGGACTAAAGCTAAGTGTTGCACTATATCTGTTTGGCACTTTCCTTGATTTAAATTGGTTCTAGTCTGAATTACACAGTTTAAAAAAATATGGCATTGAGCAATTAAAAAATGAAATAATATATGAAGAGGTCTTCAAAAAAATCCCGATGATAGAAATTTATCAACGGCTCTCAATGTATCCGTTGTTAACCTAGGACAGTGATGGCGAACCTTTCAGAGACCGAGTGCCCAAACAGCAACCCAGAATCTAATTATCTATCGCAAAGTGCCGGTACTCATTATGGGCGGGGTCACCACATATGACTCCACCCCTATGATAGCCACACCCCTTACAACAGCCATGGCACATATAAACAGACACCATTGAAAATATTATACTAGTATAGGAGAAAAAAATAACATGATTTTTTTTCATTATAAATCATTTCTGTAAGCTGTTACAGCTCCAGTATACCCAGTGCAAAATAAGACAGCAGATATAAGTTCTCAAATTGGACATATTCCAAACACTAAAATGAAAATAAAATGATTTTTTCTACCTTGGTTGTCTGGTGATTTTGTTTTTCTATCCATATTGGTCCTAGTCTCTGATTCTGCTGCTCTCTATCTGTTCACTTAACTCCGTTTCCAGGGCTTCCTTTCCATTTATTTCTTTACTTTCCTCTTTTCTTCTTCATTTCTTGCCCTCCATCCATGTCCAGCAACCCTCCTCTCCCCTCCAGCCACAAATGTCCAGCCACCTTCCTCTCCCCTCCAGCCACCCATGTCCAGCCGCCCTCCCTCCCACCAGGCTTCCCTCCCACCCAGCACCCAGCATCAGGCCTCGCACCCAGCATCAGGCCTCCCTCCCACCCTCCCAGCAGCACCCAGCATCAGGCCTCCCTCCCTCCCAGCAACAGGTCACCCTGCCTCCCTCCCTCCCAGCACCAGGTCTCCCTCCCTCCCACCAACCAAGCACCAGGCTGCCCGCCCTCGCTCCCTCCAACCAACCAAGGAAGCACCAGGCCGCCCGCCTGCGCTCCTTCCCAGCACCAGGTCTGCCCGCGCTCCCTCCCACCAGGCCGCCCGCCCTCGCTCCCTCCAACCAACCAAGAAAGCACCAGGCCGCCCACCCGCACTCCCTCCCAGCACCAGGCTGCCCGTCCTCGCTCCCTTCAACAAACCAAGGAAGCACCAAGCCCGCCCGCCTGCGCTCGGGACCAGAGCTTGAGAGACAGAAGGGAAGGCGCGCCGAGCAAAGAACACACGAACACGCTTTTCGCTGCTGACGCCACCTTAACCCGGAGGTACGCCTTTTAAATTTCGGAGGAGGGGGGGCCCTGGTGCTGGGAGGGAGAGAGGGAGCGCGGGTGGGCAGCCTGGTGCTTCCTTGGTTGGTTGGAGGGAAGGCGGGAGGGCGGACGGCCTGGTGCTTGGTTGGTGGGTGGGAGGGAGGGAGGCCGGCCTGGTGCTCGGAGGGAGGGAGTGTGGGTGGACCAGCGACGGCGCGCGTGCCAACAGAGAGGGCTCTGAGTGTCCTCTCTGGCATGCGTGCCATAGGTTCACCATCACTGACCTAGAACGTAAGGTCCGATAGGTTTCTGAAGGATTCCCTTCATATTAAATTTATGTAGCAGCCGTATAGCCACTTACATAGTGTCATAAGGAAGATCCCTCAGTTCCAACAATGGACCCTAGACAACCCCCCCATTATGTCTAATTCTGAACCTCTGATCTCTCATAAAGGATTGGATCCATGCTAGAACATTCTCCAAACCCCAACTGTGCACATCGCTCAACCAACATTTCTACCAGGTCAGATGTAATCATCAGGTTGAAAGAGACCAGCAGGATCAAAATGCCCTTGTCTAGATAAAAATAAATTAAGTGCAATAGGCTTGTCTCTTAAATGATCTTGAAGACAATAGAATGCAGTGTAAACAAAACTCTTCAATGAATCGGAACCCAATGTAATTGAATTAATAAAGATGATGCCCTCTCCCACATTGTGATTCCATCCTCCCCTCCTATCCTGTCTCCTTCAGCCCAGTGGAGAGGGTCAAGGTTTTTCACTTTTTGAAAATTGAGATTGTTGGTTTAGAGAGAATGGGAGATAATGAAGAAATCATTTTGGATATTTACTTTAAACATGCTGACTTCCAAAGGAAATGGATTGGGACTCCCTGGGAGTAATTTTATGAAGCACTTTCTGCATGCAAAGCATGTTATTCTCATGGACAATGACTATTATAAAACTGCACATGGGTATGCATTGTATAAAAATAGGCATATCATAGTTTGGGGGGAGGAGGTTTGAGGTTATTTCACTGTTTCAGCTTGGTTCCAAGGATTTTGTATACCGTTTTCTGTCAATAAAAATATATTGACACACAAAAAAATAGACATCCTTTTATATATAATAATGTGTACACACATACCCCCAAATTCTAAATAGTGCAACCTAAGTTGCATGCACAAAATTGGTCCTATTCCATTTTGCGCACACACCTTAATTGGCTTAACAAGCCAATCAGCGCTGATAATTGCCACTTAATTATCAATTATTGCCACTAACTGACTTTAATTAGAATTTATGTGCAGTGCTTTCTAAGTGTATTCTATAAAGTGATGCACGTAAATTCTAAGAGACGGATCAGAAAGGGGGTGTGGCCATGGGAGGGGCACAGACAGGTTGTGGGTGTGCCTAGAATTTATGCCCAGTGCTACAGAATATACCCATTCAGCACATAATTTAGGTGTCAAAATTTACACCAGCTTTGAGTTGGCGTAAATGAAAGCAACGAAATAGTCGCAGGAAATGGGTGCTAGGCTTATTCTATAAATGACGCCTAACTTTAGGTGTATTCTATAAACCGTGCCTAACTTTAGGCGTAGTTTATTTATTTTATTTATTTATTTATTGCATTTGTATCCCACATTTTCCCACCTTTTTGCGGGTTCAGTGTGGCTTACAATATGAGTTAAATGTTGGAAATACAATTTGTTACAGATTGGTTATGGATTACATTTTGCATAGTTATGCGAAACAATTGAGGTGTCGTTAAGGAATGTAACAATGGAGCACAAACATTGAAACTTATAGAATATGTTTATGCATATTTTTTTCAGTGCCTATTTTTTAGGCGTCATAAATAGAATCTAGTCCATAGGGGGTGGCTCTATAAGGAGCTGCTTTGATTTTTATATATCCTAGTAATTTATGCACATATGCTGCCACTTAGGCATATAAATGTTAATATTCCGGCTGTGCTATAAGTATGTGCCAATCTTTGATGGAAGTAATATTAAGCTCCTAGTATTTAATATAATCGGTCCAATGACTGTGTGCAATTAAATGAAAAAAAAAAGCTTCTTAGCTTCTTGTGTCTTCATTATCTTTTGCTGTTCATAAAAAACATCAATCCATTAGATCCCAACATGAATTCATGTTTTAAGTACTCATGCTATGCTCATACTCTGCTTCAGGGGAACTGTTAACAAAACTGGGCCTTCAATAAACAGAACTGCTTAGCACGCTGACATTTCTTTGGCTTCTCTGTAAAGGAAACAAAATGGCGTTGGATGCAAAAAGATCTCAAATGTCACCCCCTGTTGCCAAGATCAATCCCCTGGGAGCTAAGATTGGCGTTTTGTGATTGACATACTATTGCTAAGTTTATGAAGATCCTTCCACAATATATTAAAATATATTACTTGTTTGGATTTTTGTGTAGACCACTTAGATTTGTTCTACAAAGTAGGTGATATGTAAAATTAATTAACATAAGAATTTTCATTGCTGCATATTCAGCAATGTTGTTTGGGTTTTAATTACATTGATTTGAGTTTGTTCTGCATTCCAATTGCAGTGCTTTTTGGGATTTTTAAAAAATGTTTTCATTTATGAATTTTTAAATTTACAACCAAGCAATGTACTTGTACAGTAAAGTGAAATACAAAAAAAGAAAAGGAAAACTTATCATGCCTTGTCATCATTTAAATCCATATCCAAGAAAATCTCTCTCAAATGCACAACTACAGATCCAACAATACAGAAGAGAAAGAGTAATAAGAACAATTGAAAGTAAGCAATTTATACCTGAAACATTGATGGGTATACAAATATTCTTTCATGAAAGCTAGCAATCATTTGAACAACTCCTTAGTTGCTCATAATATGCGTTGCCAGTTTATTTGTGAGAATACTGAAATGAAATTTTAAGACAATCCAAGAACATAAGACATTTTGAAGTCAAAACAATGAAATATTTTGACACCCTCCAGACAGGACTTAACAAAGATCTGGGCTTTCTATCCCACTATAAACTATAACATTATACTGCTTTGTCACTCTCTCATCAGCCATCCATCTCTCCCTGTCTCTCACCCACCCAGCTCTCTCTGTTTCCCACCTAACCCACTCCACCCTCTTCCTCTGAGACTGTCATTGGAATGCTTTTGTGTTTCACTTATATATTCTGATATTTGTCAACATTTGCTTGTTTCTGATCTGAAGAAGAAGGGTTACCTTTGAAAACTAATCAAAAAATGTATTGTTAATGTAATAAAAAAGGTATTGTCTTATTTTCTTTTCTATGTTTTGTATTATTTCTATTTGTTACCTTTAAAAATGGACTAACGCAGCTTCCACACCACTTTGCTCAAGATAAAATTTAGAAAATTAACAGTTTATTACAAATGCAGTAAAGTGCAGTCACATGCATGCCTAAAAGCTGTTAAAGTAGTACAGGTGTCTGATTTCGGTGTGAGCTCGAGTTAATCTGTACACCTTTTTGATTCTGCTCAATCATGTGAATTGCAAAGATGAGTCCAGAAAATCTCAGAGCTATGGGGTAGCCTTCAAAGTGTTAAGCCTATGTAGAATTACAGTACAGTCTCGATTATCTGACATAAATGGGACCGACCCATTGTCGGATAAGTGAAAATTCAGATAATAGGGGAAACAGTGGTAACCCCTCCATGCATGGAAAACATACTTTATGCACGAAGAACACAGGCGTAGAGTATCTTTAATTAAAATATTGTTTATTAACACAAATCATCGAAACAAAAAAAGGAAAAAATTGTACAGCAGGCAATATGAGGACAAATGCAGAGCAATATACACAGCACAGCAATTGTACAGCAGGCAATGTGAACAGAAATGCTGTACAGCAAGGGAAACCATATTTATCAACTGCACATACAGAAATACAGAACCAAGCAGAGACTCATTCCTCAAGATCACTGCATGTTCAGCCTCACTCGCGTTGTCTTCTCCAGGTAATAACAATACCATATGAAGTAGAAATCAAGACAGCAGAACCCAGCAGAGCCCCATGTCTCAAGACAGCAGAACTGCAACTGGAAACCCTCCGGATATAAGAATGAGAGTAAGAATAAGGAACGTGCTGTAAATGTAAATGAACAAACAGAAATACAGTAGGTGTACATATGGTACTGCATAAAACTCATTGTGCACAAGAATCTTACCATGGTTCTATTTCTGCAAAAGCACAGATCAAAAATGGATCCCTGTCAGGAAAAGCAGGCTTTCATGTCACATAGTGCAGGTCCAAAAATTTCTGCAAAACCACGGTCTCAGATCAAAAATGGTTCCCTAGTAGAAAACAAGGTCTCAGCTCAAAACCTCTCTAATGGTCACTTTCTTTAACACTTTGTTTCTGCAAAAGTTTCTGCTCTATAAACAAAACAACGTTTTTCCTCTTTCGACTGGCCAAAAATTGCTGCCATGCTGTAAAAGTAAGGTCTTGGCTCAAAACCTTTTCAGTGGTCCCCTCGCTACACAAGAGGGATCCTAGATCCAAAAATTATGGTTTCTTTGCATAGAACCGTGGTCTCCAAACAAAAATTAATGCATGAAAGCATGGTCTCAAATTTTTAAAAAATGGTTCCTCACTGCAAAAGTGGAGTCCCAGATCCAAAAGTTCATGCATAGAAGTATGAGATCAAATCACAAACAGGAACAGAAGCCATGCGCTTCTTCACTTGGATGAGGAATGCATGAAGGAGTATCAGCTGCAAAGCATGGTTCCCTTGCAGAGATGCATGGTCTGAACTCAAAGATGGCTTCCTTGCAGCATGTGAAGCTGGAAAAAAGGAAGAGAAGCAGTGCACTTCTTAATGTAAATGCAATGATGTCGCAGAGAAGCACGCTTCTTAACGGAAGCATGATGAGGTCACCGGAGGGGAAGGGTCAGTTAGATATGCCGGATGGTTGAATTAGCAAAGGTTGGATAATCGAGACTGTACTGTAGTTGGAAATGGTCACTAGTGCTTTTTTGTGGTTAGGTCCGTAGCACCCCAGACCAGCTTTTGGGATGTGTAACATGTTGCACAGGGCTCCATCCCTGAGGCGGCCCAGTTTCCCCTCCTGTCTTAACTTGCAGAGGCTAAGTGTCACCACCATCCTCTTCCCCTGATCTGAGGCCAGATAGGAACATAGGTCTTCATCCCTTTCCATCCATGACGAGGTTGACAAGAGAGTGAGGTGGCGATCTAGTTGTTCTAGCCCGTCTCTCCCCATAGGTCAAACAGCTGCTCTGAATTGAATGGGAGGCAGAGAGAATGGCAAACAGCACTGGCTATCCAGTCCTGTCCTATCCTGCCCCATCAAAGTGTCTGGGAAAAGAGGGAATTTATGTAATTACTACTGAAGTGACAGCTGAATTATTATAACATGGTAAATTGTAAAAGAAAATGGGATTTCAGTCCTAGATTCCAGACCCCATTTATGTTATCTGAACTTCCTTGGGAGTGAAAGAACTTTGACTTACCCCTGTCTGCGTGATTGATAATCTGTTTGTTCATAATGATGCTTCCTTGGGGTGCAGTTGGCTATAGTGTTGACAAACTTCAGTGATAACCTAGTTGTGTACTAGTCTGCTGTGGTGACATCATCAACCTAGAGAACACATGCTGAGCTTTCTGTTCTATTGCCAGTGAAGAATGTAAGTAAGAGATGTAAAAGAAATCAGCATTTTTTTCCGTAGGGCAGATGATAAAAGTAGTCCAGCATTTTTTTCTTCTTCCTCTGGTCTAAAGACAACAGTAAACTGAAGTGACTTGCTTATAGCTTTTTTCTTCTTACTCCCGGTAGAGTTTTGATAAATGTTTATGAGCTTATAATCATAGAACCAAATGACATTTATACCACGATGCACACTGCACCCCTTGCATAATTATTTTTAATGGCATGGCATGCAGAAAAAGGGAAAAAAATAGCACTTACCTTTTTTGTTGAGAGGGCCAAGCTAAAACCTCCCTCAGGCCCGCACTTTTGTTGTATTAAGAGTGACTTAAACAAAAGCTAAACAGTGTTATTTTGCATTTTGTTTTTCAAAAGTGCTGACAGGAGTAGCATTTTGATTTCCAAGCAAATGATGAAAAGTATCCTGTCTATAGTAATAAGGATTCATTGCACTTCAGGGATTCAGAAATGCTGGTAGCTTGCCAGGTGTTTTGTGGTGTTTTATTTATCTTCTTTATTTCATCTACTTGGCTTTTTCTTTGCCACTGAATGTGCTGCTCTTGCCCCAGCCTCAAGTGACTTGCAGCATCATCACTACCACCATCCATGGGATGACTTGTATTGGGGTAGTAGCAACGACATACTACAGAGGATGGGAAGTTGACAACTTAAGATTTAATGCAAAAAAAAAAATGCAGGGTCATTCACTTCAGCTACGGAAACCCAAGGGAGCAGCACCATTTAGGAGAAGCAGTACTTCTGTGCTCGAAAGAAGAACGAGACTTGGAGTGATCATTTCTGATGATCTTAAAGTAGCCAAACACATAGAAAAGGTGACAGCCAAAACCACAAGGAAGAGGAATAACCAGCAGGAAAAAGGAAGCAATGGTGCCTCCGTATAAGTCTTTGGTGAGGCCCATTTAGAGTACTGGATGCAGTTCTGGAGGCTGCAGCTTCAAAAACATATTACCAGGATAGAGTCGGTCCAGAGGGCAACTACTAAAATGGTCAGTGGTCTTCATCATAAAGAATATGGAGACAGACTCATAGACCTCAATATGTATGCTTTGGAAGAAAGACTAGAGAAGAGATATGATTGAGACATTTAATATCTCCGTGGCATAAATGCACAGAAGGCAGGTCTTTCAACTGAAAGGAAGCTGTGGAATGAGAAGGAATTGGATGAAGTTGAAGGAGCTTAGACTCAAAAGTAATCTAAGGAAATAACTTCTTTATGGAAAGGATGGTAGATGTATATAGATGTAGACCAACCTCCTGGTGGAGGTGGTGGACATGAGGACTGCATCTGAATTCAAGAAAGCATGGGACAGATGTGGGATCTCTTAGGGTTTGGAATAGATAGTGGATGATGTGGATGGGCAGACTGGATGGGCTATATGACCCTTATCTGCCATCAGTTTCTATGTTCCTAAGTCCAAGGACCTGGTGATCCCTGGCTTATTGGTCACAATTTTTTTTAAATGAAAGCATTCTGGAAGTTTATCTGTGAAATAATTCAAACTGGTATTTTAAAAAAAGGCACCTAAGGAATGGCTTGCATGTTATAAGCAGGACTGTGGAGATGATACACCAAACGTTCAACTCCAATTCCTCTATTTTTCTACCATCCAATCCCAAATCCTACTGTGTATGGTAAATATAAGAGAAATTTGATTAATTACAGAAACATAGGATATTGCTTTATGTACAAAATTAGGACTAATAGACCACAAAATGTATTTATTTGATCAAAGAACCTGAACAAAAAAATGCTATCAAATTAAAATATACAATATTGTTACACAATATTTTTAATAAATCTTTGAAGAATTTGCCCTCGGAGAAAGAATTCCTTCAGTCAGATCCTTCTTCGTGGATGCCCTCAGATCTGATCTGATTATTCTCAGAGCAGAGAGCAACCTCTGAACATCAACTTGGGTCTGTGGCAAAGCCGTAACCACTAGGACATCTCTAACAATATCAGGATATAACTTAAACTTACCTGCACTTTAGATCCAGGACAAAATAATGTATACGTATAAAATGATAAATCTACCATATATTGTAGCGTACATTTTTATTTTGGAACTGGAGTTGGAGTCTGTACCTTTTTACCAGTTGCAAATGACTCCACCCAAAATTGCTTCCGATTCTGACTTTGTCTCCCCAGTCCTGGCTGTAACTGAGATGTTCACTTGTGTTATCTCCTGTTTCACCTGTCTAGAGCCTGCATGCTTGCACTCCGTCTGATGGTTGGGCAGCTAAGGAAAAAACTCTGAGAATGTACTGAAGAGTAACTCCCTAATCCTTTGTTCTCTCCACCCTCTTTCTTTGCATCCATTGATCCCTGGGTGAGATTCATTTTGGGGGTGGTTACAGTCTTAGGTAGTCTAAGGAGCAAGTGACTTCTCTGCTCCAAGTTCACGCATCAGCTAGAAGTTTCATTTGACAGGCATCTTCCTTGTCATCCATATTATTTAATACTAGTAAAAAAGGCCCGTTTCCGAAACCAATGAAACGGGCGCTAGCATGTGGCTTTTTGTGTGTGTGTGTGTGTGTGTATGTGTCACAGAGTTATTTTGTATGTGAGTGTGTGAGGGTGGGGTGTGTGTGCAGGTTGTTGATGTGTGTCTTTTTTTTTTTTTTTTTTTTTTTTTTTTTTTGCTTGGGGGATTGGGGGATGTGCTGTGCTGGCAAAGTGGGATGGATTGGTGTGTGGCTTTGAGGGTGTGTTTCTGTTGTATTGTGTGTGTGTGGTTTTGTCTTTCAAGGAGATTTGTGGAGGGGGGGTCTTTCTGTTGGTGAAATGTAAATGTAGTTGTAGGGGGGTCAGCCTTTGCTGAGTGGTGGATTGTTTTTTCCGGGGTTTTTTTGTGTTGTGCTGAGGCAGCAGAGTTGTTTAAGATGGGCGGAAGGTAGAGGAGCACGTTCTTGGTCTGTTGGTATTTTTTGGCTGTTTCAGGGCTGCTGTAGGGGAACGCTGGAAGAGAAATGTGCTGTGGGAAGCAGCGCCGTCTTTTTCCGTTGGGCTGGGGTTCTGGGCATCCTGGAGGTAGGAGATGGCTTGCCTGAGGACGGGGATGGTTGTTTTAAGTTGGCGGAAGGGAGAGGAGTACGGTCTTGGGCCATCGGGGGGTGATCCGGTATGTTCAGTCCATTTCAGGCCGGCTGCAGGGGAATGCTGGAACATTTATGCGCTGCGGGAAGCAGCGCTGTCTTTTTCCAGGTGCTCGGGGAATCCCCGAGGTGGGAGATGGCTTGCCTGAGGCTGCGGATGGTTGGGCACGGCCGCTTCGGCAAAAGGGGAAGAGGAAGGGGGTGCGGAGTTACCTGCAGCCGCATGAGAAACCGGGTATTCTTTGTTTGTTTTGTATTATTAGTTTGCATTTCTGTTGAAGAAAGAGTGGATGCCTTTCGAATGATGGAGGTGGTGCGTCGGTGTGCGGTTGTTTCATTAGTTTAGCAGCCAGTCTCCAGCGATTCCTAGGCAGGGAAGGAGCAGGGAAACACGCTCCGCATGTTTCCCTACTTCTCCCCCTTCCTTGGTCGCTGTTTGCTGCTGGCTGGGTCACGGGTAATCCTTCCAGCTGGGCCGCAGCTTGTCCTGTTCACCCACGTCCCAGATGGTGAGGGGCACGCTGTTCTCCGGCTCCACCGACTCCACATCAAGCGAACCCAAATATAGTCTGTGCTATAGGCCCTCCAGCACTCTTCAGTACTGGCATTAGGCATTTTAAAATTTCTGCCCCCCCCCCCCCCCCGGGGTTCTGTGCTCTCCGTGCTGCACATATAATGAGCCGTTCTGCTGGTGAATGCTCCTCCCTTATTGCCACGTAGTGTCCTCTGATAGGTTCGTCTTACGTCGCCTAGCATTGCCTGGGAACGGTTTTGTGATGGTCCTTTGTGTTTCAGAACGTTGAGGGTGTTTTTTCTGATTGGTCCGTCATGCGAGGGCGGGGCAGAGAGACATGGTCAGTGTTGTGGCTTCACCACCATGAACTGACGAACCCTTCAGGGAGTGACTTCAGAACGTTGTCTTTAGAATGTTGAGGGTGAGCTTTATTATAGTAGATATTAATTAGTTCTTTTGAACATTGTCCATCAGATTTAAATGTATAATCGTGTACCTATGCTGATGACATTCTTTTTTTTTTTATACACTTAAAAACATCCCCTCCCCTCCCCAATATTCAAAAGCATTAACTGGCCAGGATCGGCACCTGTTAAATGCCTCATAACCAGCTATCCGGCGATATTCAGCGGGGGATAGTCAGCTATCTCCTGAACATCGCCAGTAAACATCTAGTGAATAGCTGGTTATATTTGGCCACGTGAAAACATGGGATATCTGTGACTGGTTTGAACATAACCGGCTACATCGATATTCTGACTTAGCTGGTTATGTTCAAAATGGCCAAAAATAAACCTGACATTCAATGTTGGTAGTCAAAAATGGCCCAGTATTGAATATCCAGGTTTAGCACTGACCATAGGAGTTAGCCCGGTCTGAATATTGGTGCCATTATTCCTACAACTACTGTTCGGACTTGTATTGACTTAGTGGAAACCTGGACTTTTCAGTATTACCTAAAATTAAACACTGGAAAGACTAAAATGATGTGGTTAGGACCAACCTTAACTTCTCCTCTGGGTAAGGTATTAACTCTTAATACTATCTCTCTTCCCATTGAATCTACTCGAAAACGTCTGGGTATAACAGTTGATTCCATGTTATCTCTAGAACCCCAGGTTAATCTTCTGGAAACTCAATCAGCTTCCTAGAATTAGACAATTTTTTCATTTGTAACATGATCATGCAAGACTCTGTAATGGCACAATTAGATTACTGTGATATTTATACAGGGTGTTCTGAGAAGATCTGGAATCCATTACAAATAATGTAAATGTCTTAGTTTAGGGTTTTCTGTGAAGCTCGAAAATGGGAACCCGCTACCCTTCTTTTAAAATCTTTACATTGGTTGCCTATAAAGGCTCTGATGCTGTTCAAAACCTGATCTGTGATATTTAGAATTATTCATGGCTTGGCACCATCCTATCTGTTACCTTTAGTTCATCCATCATCTCCTGCAAAGATAGTCCTCAATATAAACCACTTAACTATACACTTTCCATCGGCTAAGAACATACAATTTAAATTATCTAAATGATCTCTTTCTTCTCTGCTTTTGTACCAGGCTGCACAGATATGGAATTCATTGCCTTTATATCTCAGAATGAATCCAAATTGCTTAAGTTTTAGCAAACATCTAAAAACTTACTTCTTTAAACAGATTTTTTGAAAAGTTAAGTTTTTATTTTAATTTTTTATTCTAATTTCAGTTAAATGTAACTCCCAGGAAATGCCTGGTCTCGCTTTTATTGTAAGCTACATTGAACTATGTGTCCGGTATCTTGCAACATATTGTATATTCTACAAAATTCACATTTCCTTATGGCCCTTAATGGAAGTACGCATTGTGAATGTGTGCTCAGCATGACTTTTGTGTGAAGGGGCTTCAGGGTATGCAGAATGCCACTAAATGACCTTCAACTACTGAAAGGTATAAGGCTTTCACAGAAGTGATAGGTCGTGTGTACAAAGTTTTAAACATAACTTCACTGTCATCCGTGTCAGTGGACAAGGAGAGCAGAGTATTAACCTTCCTTCTGGTTGTAAAACCATTGGAGCCAGTTGTCATTAAACAGAGGCGATTTATGAGAAAAACCAAATCTGGAACCTTTTAGGAGCAGTGTGTCGTAGCGCTTGGAATCAGCCTGCAGAGAGAAACCTGCAGCCAAAAAATAATCCCTTGTCTGGGAGTCTTACATGAATGCAGAATGTGGAGAACACAATTAAATGCAGAGCTGAGGCTGGCTTGCTATCTCTTCTGTTCAGGATTTCAGCCAGACATTCTACGTGATAAGTTCTTTTACTCCTAGACTTTGCTGCAGGAGCTCATGAAGCATCCAGCCATTAAAATGAACCACTCGATTTGAAAGGAAAAAGAGAGTCCCTTTTACATTCCAGAAATCTCCCCTCGCATGCCTGTTCTCTGGCTTGCTTGGTTACTCACCAGACCCCATGTGTTTTGTGTGTCTTACTGCAGAACTAACCTAGCTGAGGAAAATCAAGCTGTGCTGGGTTTCTCCTTTGCAGTTGTAAATGAACTGTTTTACTGGCAGGCATCAGTTATTACTCCTGGTAATCTCTCCCTCTCCCGTTTTGTTACTTCTTTATCTTTGTTTTTTTTTTTTTTACTCTTTGCTCCTCCTCCCTTACACATGCTAGTAATTTCTGTGTTATAACAAATGTATGTGGTTCTGTACAGAGACAGTCCCTGTTTCCTGGATTTTACAATCTAATATAAGTACATACTGTAGACCACGGAGAAGTTCATTCTGGATGACTTGTAACCAAAGTGTTGTCTTTTCTGTCTATCAGCCAATGTCAAAGTCAGAGTCAGTAGTGTTAGGCATGGTCAACCAAGAGAGACAGCCTACAGGCAAGCTTTGGGGCCCCTCCCCACTCTCTGCCTTGAGCTCACCTCGATCATGTGTAGCACCAGCTCCGCTCACAATCTCTGTTCCTACATTTCTCCCCTTCTCCTCCCAGTATATCTTTCTCTAGTCAGTAAGTGTTTCCTAAATGCCTTCATTATCTCTACTCAGTCTAGAAAAAAAGACTGTATCAGTGAGATGCTCCTTATCTGCCATTGACCTAATACCAACTCAACTGGTTTAAAATCCTTTCCTCACTTGTAGTCCTTATATTCCTGTCATAATCAACAATGGTCTTGCACAAAGTCTTATCCTGAGTGCATGGAAAGAAGCCAGGATTCTTCTTTCTCTCAGAAAAATGAACTCTTGATCCTTTTAGTCTAGTGCACACTGTTCCATCTCTAACTTAGCATTCATTAGGAAAGTCCTGAAAAAATAATCTGTGTAACTACATTTATTAGATATCCTTAATAAAACCAGTGCTTTTCATCCTAAACAATCGATTTATTGACCAGGACACAGAACCAAGTCAGTGCTTGTTCCAACAGTAACTGAGATCCATATCCATCAGATGTCCTTGTCCTCGACATAAAAGCGAGGCTTTTCATTTAGTGGCTGATGATGGCATAAGCAGGTCAGTGCTTTCTGACCAACATATTTTCTGTGTAACCACCAGTTCCAGTTTCTTCCCCTCCCTATGCTTTCGCTTGCGGTGTGTCTCAAGGGTCTATCTTTATCCCAACTTCTTTTGTACCCTCTCATCATTTAATTAAAGGCTGAGGAATAAAAGGGCAATTCTATAACTAGGTGCCCAAATTCACATGCCACTTGTGTGTGCAAAATTACAGAATACTAGCACTGTGTGTAAGTGTAAGCTTATCCCCAAAAGTGCTAGTGGGATGCATAAGTGGCAAAGCACAAAAATGCAAGGGGAACTTCACATAGGTTGAGGTTCCCACTTATACGTGTAATTGCCACATTTACATAGCCACAGTTCCGCCAGGACTATGACTGGTGTAAACAGAGAAAATAAGGGCACAGAAAGACCATATAGCTTATCCAGTCTGCCCATCTATTACATCTAATAACTCTGTGGGCACCTGAATGTAAGGCACATCAATGCTGGCTTATGCTAGTATTTTATAATAGAATCTGGGCATCATGTGGCATCCACTTAAAGAATTACCCCCAAAATGTCTGCCTATGTACAAATGTAGGGTTATCATATTTGTGGAGACAAAAAAAAGGACACAAAAAATAAAATGCAGCCCTGCCCTCACCACACAGTCACCTAGATCCTCCAAGAAAGCCAGATTCTATAAGCAATGAAAATACTGGTAAAATTAACAGAAATACATTTTCTTCTGTAGTCTAAATACAAAATTAGAAAAGATGTACATTTCCAAAAAAGCAAACATCCATGAGCAAAATGTTCTTCTTTCCTTTCCCTCCCATCCATGAGCAGCATGTCCCCCTCTCCTCTCCCTTCCTTCTCATCCAGGAGCAGCTTTCCCCCTTTTCTCTCTCCCGTCCACGTGCAGCTTGTCCCCCTTCTCTCTTTCCCATCCATGAGGAGCTTGACCCCTTCCTTCCCCTCCTGGGCCTACCTTGCAACCCTAGTGGGCTAGTGGCCTCTTCAGGGCAGGAAAGAACCCCACTCTTTTCTGCCCGCTGCCGCCGCTTCTATAAAATGGCTTGCAGTGGGATAGCGCAAAGACCAGTTTAGACTATCCTTGATGTAGAGCTATTTAATCACTGAAGCTTTTTGAACTATTGTTTTTACTTATTTTTGTGTGTTGATTCACTTATACTGTAGATAAGCTGTAGGTTTTTCCAAGTTAAATAATAGTAAAAACATTGCATGTCACTGTGATATCACTAGTACCCAAAATAACACCCTCCGTGATAAGCAGATTGCATAGTGTTAACATCAAGTCCAGAAGATACCTCACATAAGGGATCAACCTATGTGATCTTGAGCTAATATACATCAGCATCTTTGGCTAATGTTGATCCAGTTTTCTCCAGGACCAACACTACTACTAGACTTCACATAGCAACAGAGTAGATGATGGCAGATCAGTTTGCCCAACTTTTTTGTCTGCACCACTATGAATATGTCCCAGCTGTAGAAGTATGGCCTCTTGTAGGATATTGCTCCTGTTCTAAGTCCCATGTTGTTGTCATTCTCTTTAATTTTCCACTGTCATTGGTAGATGACCATATATGCTTCCATACTTAATCCATCATTTATCTTTATAATTTGTATCTTTCCTTGAGCAGTGGGTTGTGTAGACAAGAGATAAACCATAAATAAGGGGGTGGTTACTAACGTGCATTAAGAGAATACTGCATGATGTTTGCATGTAATTTGGATGAGCGGGCTATAAATGGTTTGTTATTTTAGCTATAAATGGTGTGTTATTTTACCATCATACATGGTAGTTTACTGCAATACACGTTAACAAATAATAAGATGCAAATGCATGCAAAGCATCTCATATTATGCAAACCAAATAAAGCAGCTTGTGCTCCTGGGTACCATTTTAAAGAGACTGATGTTAAGGAAAAAGTCCTGTACAGACCCCCCCCCCCTTCCCCTTACAGTCAAGCCTCTCCCCAGTCCCGAAAGGCACCCTTCCCCCTCCAGAACTTACCAGGTGGTTTCTGTGGTATCTAGTGGTTGATCTGCTCTCTCATGCTTCAGGTGCCCATAAGATTTGATTGCCTTGATATGTTGATGATATCTTCCAGTTCCCTACAAAACTGCAATCTTGGTAGACAACTATTTTAGAAATCAAAAAGACAAACAATGTACCTGGTGTTGAACTCAGAGATTTTGTTGCTGTGATAGATGCCAAATCAGAGTAAACAATAAAGACCCTGTTTACTAAGTTGCACTAGAGGCGCGCTAGCGTTTTTTAGAATGTGCTAAGCATTAATGCATGTTAACCATGTAGATCTACATGGTGTGTGCTAATTTTTAGCACATGCTAAGAATGCTAGCACACCTTAGTAAACAGGGCCCTAAATGTGGTAAATGTGGGAAGAGGGGCATCAAAATGGCTACTCATAAAAATCCGGATTGTGGAAATATTATTGTATTTTTGTTTAATATTAAACATTACATCTTCTTCCTGGGGTAAGAAGGAGTTGGTCATTCTCAGCTGGGAAAGTTCTTGAATGCAATATGTGTGAAGATGGTGTTTGATTTGTAAGGAGAATGCCCAATTTCTATATATACAGTACAGTCTCAATTATACAACTTTTGCTAATCTGATCATCCAGCATATCCAACAGACTCCCCCCCCCCCCCCCCCCCCCCCCCCCGGTGACATCATCATGTTGCCATTGAGAAGTGTACAGGTTCTCTTCTTTTTTTCTGGCTTCACACATTGCTGGTTAGTGTTAATAGACAATACTGTATTTTAAATACAGATAACCCTATGCCTGTTCTTTATGTATAAAGCATGTTTTCCATGCATTTTTTAAGGGGTCACCATTGTTTTCTATATTACCCTACTTTTCACTTATCTGATAATGGCTCAGTCCCGTTTATGTCAGATAATCGAGACTGTACTGTGTATAGGTGGAGTCTATAAATAAGACAAACTTTAGTATTGCATCAAAACAGTGAAATATCATCTTATTTACTAACTTACATTTATTAATTCTGATCAAGCAGATGAAATTGATATGCAAAATTCATATAAAACACATTAATAATGTCATAAAACAAAGATCAAATACTAACTTATACAAAGACACCTCTTTCTTGTGTGTGTATAATATATATGGTAGACAGAACTTAATAAGGAAGAGATTAATATTTATAGATATGGAATTTGATCTTTGCCTCCATTTATAACTCTGGTTGTGTCAGATTGACCGCTAATTCAACATTTATTTTTCTGCACATGTGAAATAAATAAGGTAAAAATAGCTTTCAGAAGTGCCTTTATCAATAGGATAAATCAGAGCAGCTTGTGTTGTAGGCGAGACTCAAAGCATATAAATATGCTGCCCTTTAGGCTGCATCTATCAATGTGTCTTGATATGAAATCTTGACTGGAAGATGCTGCTTGTTCTTTGCCTTGTTATCCTTCCTCTGGAAGATGAATTGGAAGAAGCCCCATCATGGCTCTTGGCACTGCGGCCCTAGTCTATTTAAATTTACTCCTCCAAGAGGCTGAGTCCAAAAAGAAGGTGAACAATGGTTGACTATTTTATCCTCCTATTTCAGACCCATCAAGACAGAAAAGGAAGAAAAAATGTTCTACAGAAGTGTAAAGAATGACTGCTTGAGAAAATAAGTCTTCCCATCTATGCTGTATTACTTAATAACTATCAAAGCAAAATAAAGATTAGTTCTCTGTATTGCACTGAATTTGGAGGGAGCATTTACATCTTATCTTTCTATTTACTATTTCAATTTTTTCTTTCTTGCTCCTATTCCAGCTCATTTAGAACAAGACTGGGATATAGTGTCATTAGCCTTCATTTACACTGCTTGGGGATTTTCCTCCTAATTTATATCCCTTTCCTCCCCACCTCTCATTTTCAAAACAGAAAAATGTCTAAAAGCTGATATAAAGCAGCATTAGGACGTTTTTCTCACAAAAATGCCCAAATCAGTATTTTCGAAACCTATTTTTAGACATTCTACTATGAAGTTCATCAGAAATGTGTTCAAATCACAAGGGGTGTGTTGGGGGTATTTCAAAGCCAGGATTAAGGCTTGCCTAATACTTGAATATTTTACAGCCATAATGGAACAAAATGTCCTTGACTGAAAAAAACTAAGATGTTTTGAGCTAGACCTGTTTTTAGAATGAATAAGGCACAAAAAGGTGCACTAAATGACCAGGTGACCACTGGTCCCAGTTTCCCTTAGAGCACGGAAGGTAATTCTTTCCTTTGTGCATATGCAATGGGGACTTTTTCTTCTACCTTGCCAGGTCTCTCTGGTGGGTCCATGGATTGTTTGGGGCCACCCATTCATGTTCGACCTCTTGAGGTCCTTTGATACTTTCTGTTCCACAGGAGAATAGCTGCCTCTCGGGGGTTCCAGGTCCTATGCTTTCTATTCCCCGGTTGCCTGCGCTAGGGAGATTTCTGTAGGCCACCTGAACAGCTGTTTTCCCTTTCTGTTCTTTCCATATAGCTTTGGCACATTCCTAAAGGAAATTTTGTTTTCAGTCTTGGTGGTAGTGGCAGCCTTTCTTTGCCAGGATAGGTGGCAGGCTCACTTTATCTTGCCATGGGCTGATGGGGGGACTCTTCCTCTCCTATGGGTCTGTGAGTTTCTTCCTGGATGGCTATTTTTCCTCTCTCTGTAGATTAGACTTCTTGATCTCCAAGAAGCAGTTGTTTCCCTCTGCTTACCTTGGAGTATCTGGTGCTCTTCTAAATGGGCTTGGTGATATCATGTCTTCCCATGGCTCTTCATCTCCACGGGCTTACCTGGCTCTGCATTGGCTTTGCCTGCCAGGTGCTCAAGTCAGGGACTCAGTTCTAAACGTGGGTGCAATGGCCTCTTCTGCGAGGATTTCCATGGTGACAGTTTCACAACGGGCCACTTATGTGGTACTTGCTGTACTCTCCAGCTCCATATCTCTTGGGATTTCCCCATTGAGCTCTGCCATGACTGGTGGTCTCAGTGCTCCTTCCTTCAGGCTTTCAGAGTTTCCTCTCAATCGGAGAGGGGTTTGCGGCAGTTGCTGTATTGCTAGGCAGTGCCTTAGCTGAATGCCACATATTTTGGTTTTCAGTCCGGTATCCGGCATTCAGCCTTTTCCTGCTTTGTCTGATGTGGAATTGAGACTGGCCTCTGTGGAGGTCTCCTATGTCTTTCATTAGCATTGCAATAATAATAATAACAAAAAGTGGGAATGTAAACCAGGCTTAACCAAAGAACTGGAACCAACACAATTTTATAATTTCAAAACAAACAATATTTATTAATATTTCATTAAAATGACTCGACACAACGTTGTGTTTTGGCCTGGTAGCCTACATCAGGAGTCTTATGTATGTGAAAAACAAAACTCATAAGTTGATGATGTTAAAACAATCTCAAGTCTCGATTGATAGTAAAAAATCTGGAGACAAAAAACATAGCAGTGGTCTTGAAAAAGACCGTTGATTGGAAATACCGTCTCTCACTGGAGTCTGCATAAATATTGTTTGTTTTGAAATTATAAAATTGTGTTGGTTCCAGTTCTTTGGTTAAGCCTGGTTTACATTCCCACTTTTTGTTATTGTTTTCTGTTTCGTGAGATCTACTGAGTTCTCCACGCACGTGGATTCTTCTTAGTTTCATTAGCATTGTCCATGCAGTGGTTTATGGAGGTTGCAGCCCATTCTTGGCTTTGCATGTCGCTAGGTGTCCATTTCAGCATAGCTCCGAACTTTGTTAGTCTCCCTTTGGTGGCCACATGTTGTTTGCTAAGGATTTACTCATCAGGAACGATTGCTGACTGGGCTACATGTTCGTGGTCTTACAGAGAATATGTCTGAGCACCCTTCCTAATGGGTTTCTACTTGACCTCGAGTTTAGGTTACAGCAGCTGTCATGCAGGACAGTCTGGTCTCCATTTTAGGAGACAGTCTAGAGGATGTGGGCCTCCAGACTTTGGCCTATCTAGTTCCTAAGAGTTCCTGCTTTGATGGTGTAATGCTCCTTTCTTTTCTTAGGAAGGCTTCTGGTCTTCACCTCCATTGACCTTGGCTTTTTCCTGCAAGCTGGATGGGCAGCCAGTCAGTTCCATTGGGCACTTTGTTAGTGGTGCTTGCCTTGGGGTCTCACAACGTCATCGTGCTTCCTCGCCCAACTTGCTCGCTGAGGCATGAGGTCTGTTGACCTCAGTTTCTTCCTGCAAGCTGGACGGGCAATCAACCGGTTCCGTTGGTCCATTCTTTTGTTGATACTTGACTTAAGGCTTCACAATGTAGTGGGGCTTCCACTCCTATGCTGGCTAGCTGGGACACAAGGGCTGTCGCATCCCCATTCTTGATAGTGGATTTGGAGCTACCGGACATCTTCACTCCAGGTTGTAGCCACTTTTAGAATGGTCCTTCTTATTTATGTGCTCCAGGCACTTCCTTTGGGTTCTCCGTTCAGGTGGCTGCCTCTTCTAGAGTATTTGTGCTGTCCGCAAAAGTTTTCTTGCCTGCCCCATTTCAGGACTGCTTTGCTACATCCCACAAGCCTCTGAATTCATCTGCTGCTGATGATATGGAATGGAAAATTATGTCTTACCTGATAATTTTCTTTTCTTAGTAGCAGCAAATAAATCCAGCATCCCACCCTGTTGGTTTTTAGTTTTCAGCGATGGATTTTGGTTTGATTTTCTCTTTTTTATTTTAGGTGGCATCTATTGTAATCAGTTTATCTCTTTTCAGTTCTTGGATTATCATGTTTCCCGTTATAATTCTGTTTCTTTCTGCTTTGTTATGAGAAATACTGAATCACCAAGGAGCATTCGATCTTATAAGACAGAGTGTGCTAAATTGCACTATCTCCACCTGCTGGTAGATGGGCACAAACCACAAGTGTCTGGATTCATCTGCTGCGACTAAAGGAAAGAAAATTATCAGGTAAGACATAATTTCCCGTTATTAGCTAGCAATCAGTTTTGTGGTCTGATCATTTTTTGTTGACTTTTAGTTTAAGTATTTCTATGGCTAAAGAGTGCTCTATTACTAAATATGAAACTTTTTTTTTACCTAGAGGTAAGATAGAAAAAGACCTATTTTGGCAATCAATTTCTGATATTTTATGGGATAATTTGGAGGACCCATGTCAAATGGTGTCTAATTGCACCAATGAGGAAGTGAATTAAGGGTTTACTAAGGTGTGCTAGCATTTTTAGCATGTGCTATACACTAGAAACACCTTTAGGAATATATGGGTGTCTTTAGCGCTTAGCATACACTAAAACCGCTAGCACAGCTTAGTAAACAGGGCCCTAAATTTGTTGGAAAATCTGCTACTTGGTATGATAATATAGTACAGAAACAGGAATGTCGCCATCTACAAAGATCAT
This sequence comes from Microcaecilia unicolor, assembly GCF_901765095.1. NCBI lineage: Eukaryota > Metazoa > Chordata > Amphibia > Gymnophiona > Siphonopidae > Microcaecilia > Microcaecilia unicolor. The sequence goes on along the minus strand of NC_044042.1, from coordinate 45,523,542 downwards.
GGTGAAATTCTAATAATGAGGATATTAAGCAGTCTTGGAAATCAATGATGGCACAATATAAATTTAATGTGACTAAATCAAAAAGACTTTATTATGCTAGTCCTCTCCTTTGTCTTCAGAGGTACTTTTTCAGAGAATAATTTAATCTGTCCTCCTAAACCAAGTGATGCTGTTGTTGTGATACACAATCTCTTGCTTTTCTTCCTTCAAATATGGATACGATTAGAATAGTGTTAAAAAAGATGCAAACATCTTTCATGCCAAATGAAGAAATATAATTTTCTTTTATAAGTAAACATATTCTTGTTGATATGTTTTGGTCTTCTTTTGGCTTAGGGCTCTGTTTACTAAGCTGTGCTATAGGTGCGCTAGCATTTTTATCATATGCTAACACTTGAGATGCCCTTTTACTGATCCGCGGAAAAAAGTGGCCTGTAGTAGTGTGGGCGTGTGTAAACTGGCACAAACCGGGCCAGTTTTTACCACATCTGGGGAAAAGGGCTTTTTTCAATGTGCTGGGAAAAGAGCCTGTGTTAAAATTGAAACCAGCACATGCCTATTTACAGCCTGAGCCCTTAATACCACCCATTGATCTAGCAGTAAGGGGTCACACGCTACATGCGCGATGACTGGTCAGTGCGCACCAACTGGTGATTAATGCTGGAAAAGCTGCACACAGTAGGAAATAAAAAAAATTTGTCCTGAAGGTATGGGTGTGTGCCAAATCCAAAATTACCATCAGGGGGTGCACTAGCTTGGTGGTAGTCTTGTTTTGGTACATGCTACATTTGTGTTGAGCCTACTGCGTTCATAAGTTCTCACATACACATATCCCCTAATTCTATAAAGGTCGTGAAAAATTGTGCATGCAAATTTGGGTGCACACTCAATCTGCTTATGCAATTTTAATTGAATAATGAGCCAATTAGTGCTAATAATTGGCCTTTTAACAAGCAATTAGTGGTGCTAATTGAAATCAACAAGTACACATGTAAATTTAGGTGCATGATCTGCATCTGAATTTTACACGTGTTCTGGAAAAGGGTGTGCAGAAATAGGAGGGAGGGTCATGGGAGTTGTGAGGTGGTGGATTTGAGTTACAATTATAGAATAAGGGTGCATAAATTTAGGTGGGGGCATTTGTACCATGTTTTCGTCGGTGCTAATGGATGTGTCTAAATTTATATGTGACCCCTGTACTTAAGTACTATTCTATATACTAGGCCTAACTTTAAGCATTTTTTCCCAATGCTGTTTTTTCAGCGCGATCTATAGAATTCACCCCATAGTGTATTGGATTATTGTCCATCATATTTGTTAGAACACTCTCTTTCTAATGTTTTGGTATGGATAACTACTTTAGTTAATTCTTGCAAATGGGTCATTTTCCCAGTTAGCTAGGACAGATAGCATTTACACCAATTCCATAGATATTTTATTTATTTATTTATTTATTTGTAGCATTTGTATCCCACATTTTCCCACCTATTTGCAGGCTCAATGTGGCTTACATTTGCCGTAATGGCGGTTGCCATTTCCGGTTAACAGAGTTACAATTGGTGTTGCATTAAGGAGCATACATACATGGTACCGTTCATGGTGTATACATGCATGGTAACATATATGGGACATGGTGTATATGGAATAAATCTACTACTACTTAACATTTCTAGAGCGCTACTAGGGTTACGCAGCGCTGTACAAATTAACAAATCAGGATGGTCCCTGCTCAGGAGAGCTTACAATCTAAAGGATGAAATGTCAAGTTGGGGCAGTTACGGATTCCTGGGAAGAGGTGTAGTGATTAGGTGCCGAAGGCGACATTGAAGAGGTGGGTTTTGAGCAATGATTTGAAGATGGGTAGGGAGGGGGCCTGACGTATGGGCTCGGCGAGTTTGTTCCAAGCATGGGGTGAGGCGAGGCAGAAGGGGCGAAGCCTAGAGATATATATATATATATATATATATATATATATATATATATATATATATATATATACCATGTGATACATGTGTCTTTTCCTTCTAGTTTTAGGACAATTGCTAGTATACCTCTATTTGCTAAATTGATAAAAGCTATTGTTGGAACTAGATAGACTTGCTTTCTGGACAAATTCTTGTTCTGTTAACTAGGATCAGGAATTCATTGAGTCATGGTGTTCAATCTCTGTTGCTTCAGTTTAATATCTCTGTTGCATTGACACTAGATGATTCCATCTTACTTGCAAACCTTGCAGATTTTAGTATGTCTGGTATGGTGTATACATAGTTTCAGGATTTTCGAAGAAACTGTAGTTATTTTATATTGAAAAATGGTGGAAACTCTAAGTCTTGTACTCCCATATGCAGTGGACCACAGGGCTTGCCTCTTTCCATCATTTTATTTAATGCTGTTTTGAGTACGATACTCTTACCACCAGGAACTCATTTGTTTTCATATGCTGATGATACATTTATTTGACTTTCTGTATTGGATAGTGCAGATTTGGCTAATTCTGCACTCTTGTATTAGTAATTTAAAGATATGGGCTACTGGACTTATGTTGATGCTTAATACTGATAAGGCAAAGATCTTATGGTTCAGTAATACATCACGCTCTGTTCCATCTATGATTCCACTCGATCTGTCTCAGTCACTCCGTGCTGCGCAAACATCTCGAGTCTGGGGGATTATTTTTGATTCTACCTTTGAGCCTCAAATTAATAATTTAATGAAAAAGGTATTTCTCAAATTGAGGCAACTAAGGTTAATTCAGTCTTATTTCTACAATAAACATTTTGCTCTTCTGGTTCAATCTTCCATATTGTCAAACTGAGCAACGCTGTTTAATGCCTGGGAGTTTAAAAAAGTTAATAAAGACTGCTTTTCCAAAAAGGCCTGCCTCTCCTTTGTCTTTCATCTTGGATATCGTGGACCATTTGGCTTGTTGTTTTCTGAGCACAGCTGGATTACTGTAATTCAGTTTATGTTGTACTTCCCAAGAAACAACTTGACAGATTGCAGTTGCAGCTGAGTACTGCTGCTAAAATGATTTTTCGAAAATAATAAATATGATAGGATTACCCCTCTGCTGGTTGATTTACATTGGTTGCCATTGAAAGCTAGGATTATTTATAAAGTTTCTTGTTTGGTTTTTAAATCGCTTCATGGTTCAGCTTCAGTTCATTCTACTTTATCGTTTTCCCTCTCAGTTAACGTTTAAACTTAAGAACAATAATCTTCTTCTTTATCCTCCGATTCATCATTTAGGACTAACTCCTATATATGGCGCCATAAAAATCGGCGCTGAAAAAAATGCATCTAGGCGTATTCTGTAAAGCACGCCTAACTTTAGGCACGGTTTATAGAATAAGCCTAGGCCCCATCCACTCAACTAAATCCAATCATGGGAATTTATGCTAAGTAAAACTTGGTGTAAATGCCGGTGACTAAGTTAGGCGCCGAGTGGGTGTATTCTATAACAGTGCTACAGGTGTGCTAACGTTTTTACCGCGTGCTAAGCATTAGTGTATGCTAACCGTATAGATACCCATAATATTGCTATGAGTGTCTATATGGTTAATGTGTGCTGCTTTTTAGCACATGCTAAACAGGGCCCATAATTTTTAGTAATGCCCATGCCAAGCCCCCTTTTTGGCAGCATGCAGTAGAATTTACATGCATCATGTTATAGAATACGCTTAGCAAGTTGTGTACATAAATTCTAATTAAAGCCAGTTAGTTTGAGTTGCTTATTAATTGGCAATTATCAGCACTGAGTTGCTTATTAATTGGCAATTATCAGCACTGATTGGCTTGTTAAGATAATTAAGTTGCATGTGCAATACAGAATATGACCTAAATTGTGTTTTCAAGTCTCACTGTATAGAATCTGGGGGTTAATATCTGAAAGGAATTATGAAAGATCTTATTCTTCTCAAGCTTTTGCCAGTTGACTGAATACTTGAAAATTCTTCTGCTTTATTTGCTTGCTTGCTCAGTAGAATGAATATTGTATGCTTTGTTATGTGGTTTGTTTTATTATGTATATTTGATTTTCTATACTGCTTTGGACTTTTGTAGGAATTGGTGGTTAATAAGTACCAGAGTAGATTAGATTACCTCAGAGATGGCTGCATTCCTCCTTCTGTAGTGGAATAACAGAGGAGATTAATTTACACCTCTAACCCCCCCCCTGCCCCCCCCCCCCAAAAAAAATCTTGTTTAAAAATTGCCCACCTTCAGTATAGATAAGTGTGTTCCCATTCCATGTGTAAAAGCTGCCCAAGGATTTCATTTTAAAATTCCTATGCATTCTTTGCACTAGCTTCAAAATACCCATATTCCTCCACCTATCTGAAGGTTACCTCTGAAAATTAGTTGCAGGCATGTGGACATAGTGTATCCTTGGCTTTACAAGCCCTACAGACAGTTTCAAAAATTTCCCCATAGAGCTTATTATTACCTTGTTTGAAAAGAAGTCGGTATTAAACATGGTGGATGCTTATTAGATTTTTATTTTTACTGGCACTTTGAGACACTGAATTTTGGTTCTTGCTGGTTTTCAGAGGGATGGGAATTAGGGGATAAAACCCTACGTTAATAAAATTTGAAATAAATTAGAGTATTGCATTTATGCCATAAAAGTGTCATGTTTTGCTAGTAGACTAAATCGAGGTATGTTTTTTGGCATTTTATCTGTTGGAGAAACCAAAGTGTTTGTGTTTAGGTCTTATCTGTGTGGCCTAGACTGTGTTTATTTAATGCTGTAGGTGTTTGACTGTTTGCATTTGATAGGCATGCTGTAAATCTTTCAAACAAGCAAACTTTGTTCTTGATTAACAAAAAAATCCAGAGACGTACAATTACCAGGGATTTTGTCAACCTGTGTATGTGAAAGGTCATTTACTTCAATTTGGGCTTCTGCAATTTCTGAGTTAGTCCACTTTAAAGGTTTAAACAATTAAAAACAAGAAATGGAAAAAATAAGTTGACATTTTTTTAGGGGCTGGTGTATAATCTTTTGACTAGCTTTCAGAAGCCAAAGCCTCCTTCAGGTGATGGACAGGATGATCTAAAGTTGACTTCTGTAAAAGAAGAACTGTTTGGATTAGTATTTTTGAAAAGTCCAAATTTATAATATGTACTAATGGTTTTCAGATTTATAGTATTTTGTTTTTAATTTTTTTTTATATACTGCCTTTCTGTGGTACTACCTAAGTGGTTTACAATTATTCTGTACAAGTATTTTCTCTGTCCCCTATTGGGCTCACATTCTAAGTATTATACCTGGGGCAATGGAGGGTTAAATGACTTGCCCAGAGTCACAAGGAGGTGTAGTTGGAATTGAACCATATTCCCCAGGTTCTCATCCCACTGCATTAACCATTAACCTACATCCAACTCAACTAGCTCTTTGCTTGGTTTTGTTGACCAAGCCTGGCAACCTTTAAACTACAGCACTTAATGTACCCAGCAGTTTGGGTTTTGGAAATTAAAAAGAGAACAAAACGAAAGTGTATTCAAATCAAGGAGTGGATGAATAGTCTACTAGTTAGAGCAGCAGGTTGAGTACCGGGGAAGCCAATGATCCTTGTGACCTTAGACAAATCACTGAACCCTACTTTGCCTCAGGTACAAACTTAGGGGTTTCTTTTACTAAGGTGCACTGAAAAATGGGCTATGCTAGTGTAGGCGTGTGTTTTGGGCGCGCGCAGATCCATTTTTCAGCATGGCGGTAAAAAAGGCCTTTTAAAAAAAATTTTCCGAAAATGGATGTGCGGCAAAATAAAAATTAGTGCGCATCCATTTTGGTTCTGAGACTTTACCGCCACCCATTGACTTAGTGGTAAGGTCTCACATGGTAACCGTGTGATAATCGTCTGCGCGCATAGAATGACAATTAGCGCCCGGTTTCCACTGTGCACAGGAAAATAAAAATGATTTTCTGGCATGCATAGCGGATGCACATAAAAAACAAAATTACCGCCCAGGCCAAGCGGTAGCCGGGCAGTAACTGCAAATTGATCCATGTAGGACACGCGTACATGGCTATGCAGCTTAGTAAAAGGGCCCCTTACTGGGCAATCTTCAATCACATTAATCAATCCTACTATATAAATGAAGAGTGACCAACGTGCCGTGCATGCGCAGAACAGCTGTTCTGCGCATGCACGTCACGTCACACCTCTCCTGACGTTCTTAGAGGCAGGAAGTGGAACACAGCTGCGTGTGACCGGCGAGTACGGGGCGGGGATCATCAGACAGCAGCTCCAAGGCACAGTCCGATAGGTCCAATCAGCTGCAGCCGCCGCTGCTGCTGTGACCGCAGGCCGGGCTGGGAGCTGGTGCTTCCCTCTGCGACTTTCCTGGGCGGGGGCTCGACTGCACCCGGCGGGGCTCCGACCGCTTTCTTGACAGTGCTTCTTTTGCCCATTTTAATGGGCTCAATGGCTTGTACTTTTATAAATGATGACCATTGCAAGCTGGTTTGTTCCTCAGTGTTTAGTGCCACCCCTAGCCAGGTGCCGACAATGAATTGAAGGCACTTGGGGGCCCCCAGATGTTATCACATTATTTAGTGCTGGTAGCCATGCAGCTGTTTGTGGTCCTATTTGCCTGAATAATTATCCAGTCATTGGCACCGAATATTAGCAGTGCTCGGATAACTCCATGGCCCACCCTGGCACTGACCAGATAGTCCCCAAAATGAAAGTACATTTTCCGTTTCCAATTAGTTAGTGTTATATCCCACATTATTTAAATCAAGTTCAGTTCTAAGTGGCTTACAGTGTAACGGAATCAGTTAACGTGGTTTACATAATAATAAGGAACTGCAATCTACAGGTTTACAGCGTAACAAAAGGCTTACTAAGATAACGAATCAAATAGAGAACTGTAATCACCAAGGTTACAGAGTAATAGGGAACCTACTATGACAACGAATCTATTGTGTGATAGTTTCATTGTAAAAGAGAGGCTACAATCAATAGGTTAGCAGTGAAATTAAGAACTATTGTAACCAAGATTCTATGGTGTAATAGAGATCATACTTTAATGCATAGGGTGACTGACTGTACACCCATTCTGCACCTGGACTAGCTTGCTACACCCACTGTAACTTAGACCTGTTCCTTATATCTTGATTAACTGTACAAAGAGCTTGCCTTTAGTTTAGCCACTCATCTGTTTATCCCAACTGACTCTGTACCACCCATCTTGTCCCCATCTGCACTTGGCCCCACAGCTACAGTGGGGGAAATAAGTATTTGATCCCTTGCTGATTTTGTAAGTTTGCCCACTGACAAAGACATGAGCAGCCCATAATTGAAGGGTAGGTTATTGGTAACAGTGAGAGATAGCACATCACAAATTAAATCCGGAAAATCACATTGTGGAAAGTATATGAATTTATTTGCATTCTGCAGAGGGAAATAAGTATTTGATCCCTCTGGCAAACAAGACCTAATACTTGGTGGCAAAACCCTTGTTGGCAAGCACAGCGGTCAGACGTCTTCTGTAGTTGATGATGAGGTTTGCACACATGTCAGGAGGAATTTTGGTCCACTCCTCTTTGCAGATCATCTCTAAATCATTAAGAGTTCTGGGCTGTCGCTTGGCAACTCGCAGCTTCAGCTCCCTCCATAAGTTTTCAATGGGATTAAGGTCTGGTGACTGGCTAGGCCACTCCATGACCCTAATGTGCTTCTTCCTGAGCCACTCCTTTGTTGCCTTGGCTGTATGTTTTGGGTCATTGTCGTGCTGGAAGACCCAGCCACGACCCATTTTTAAGGCCCTGGCGGAGGGAAGGAGGTTGTCACTCAGAATTGTACGGTACATGGCCCCATCCATTCTCCCATTGATGCGGTGAAGTAGTCCTGTGCCCTTAGCAGAGAAACACCCCCAAAACATAACATTTCCGCCTCCATGCTTGACAGTGGGGACGGTGTTCTTTGGGTCATAGGCAGCATTTCTCTTCCTCCAAACACGGCGAGTTGAGTTCATGCCAAAGAGCTCAATTTTTGTCTCATCTGACCACAGCACCTTCTCCCAATCACTCTCGGCATCATCCAGGTGTTCACTGGCAAACTTCAGACGGGCCGTCACATGTGCCTTCCGGAGCAGGGGGACCTTGCGGGCACTGCAGGATTGCAATCCGTTATGTCGTAATGTGTTACCAATGGTTTTCGTGGTGACAGTGGTCTCAGCTGCCTTGAGATCATTGACAAGTTCCCCCCTTGTAGTTGTAGGCTGATTTCTAACCTTCCTCATGATCAAGGATACCCCACGAGGTGAGATTTTGCGTGGAGCCCCAGATCTTTGTCGATTGACAGTCATTTTGTACTTCTTCCATTTTCTTACTATGGCACCAACAGTTGTCTCCTTCTCGCCCAGCGTCTTACTGATGGTTTTGTAGCCCATTCCAGCCTTGTGCAGGTGTATGATCTTGTCCTTGACATCCTTAGACAGCTCCTTGCTCTTGGCCATTTTGTAGAGGTTAGAGTCTGACTGATTCACTGAGTCTGTGGACAGGTGTCTTTCATACAGGTGACCATTGCCGACAGCTGTCTGTCATGCAGGTAACGAGTTGATTTGGAGCATCTACCTGGTCTGTAGGGGCCAGATCTCTTACTGGTTGGTGGGGGATCAAATACTTATTTCCCTCTGCAGAATGCAAATAAATTCATATACTTTCCACAATGTGATTTTCCGGATTTAATTTGTTTCATTCTGTCTATCTGCTCTTTTACGTGCCAAACAGGATTATTATATCCAACTGACCAACTCTCTTGGCTCTAATCCTCGACTTCTCTTCACCACATTGAACTCTCTCCTCAAGGTGCCCCCTCCCCCAACTCCCCCTTCATTATCTCCTCAGACCCTTGCTGAATTCTTTCACAACAAGGTTCAAAAGATAAACCTTGCTTTCTCTACCTCACCAGCTCTCCCTCCACTAGTCCGTTCCCCTCTCTCTCCTTCCCCTCATTCCCTTTCCTCCTTTCCTGAAGTTACTATTGAGGAAACTACACTTCTCCTTTCTTCCTCAAAATGTACCACCTGTTCCTCTGATCCCATTCCCACCCACCTTCTTAATGCCATCTCTCCTACTCTTATTCCTTTTATCTGTCACATTCTCAACCTCTCACTTTCCACTGCGACTGTCCCTGCTTCCTTTAAACATGCTGTGGTCACACCTCTCCTTAAGAAGCCTTCACTTGACCCTACTTGTCCCTCTAATTACCGACCCATCTCCCTCCTTCCTTTTCTCTCCAAATTACTTGAGCGTGCTGTTCACCGCCGCTGCCTTGATTTTCTCTCCTCACATGCTATTCTTGACCCATTACAATCTGGTTTTCGCCCTCTCCACTCAACTGAAACTGCGCTTACTAAAGTCTCCAATGACCTATTACTGGCTAAATCCAGAGGTCAATATTCCATCCTCATTCTTCTTGATCTTTCCGCTGCTTTTGACACTGTCGATCACAGCATACTTCTCGATATCCTGTCCTCACTTGGATTCCAGGGCTCTGTCCTTTCCTGGTTCTCTTCCTACCTCTCCCTCCGCACCTTTAGTGTTCACTCTGGTGGATCCTCTTCTACTTCTATCCCTCTGCCTGTCGGTGTACCTCAGGGTTCTGTTCTTGGTCCCCTCCTCTTTTCTATCTACACTTCTTCCCTTGGTTCATTAATCTCATCCCATGGCTTTTCCTACCACCTCTATGCTGATGACTCCCAAATCTACCTTTCTACCCCTGATATCTCACCTTGCATCCAAACCAAAGTTTCAGCGTGCTTGTCTGACATTGCTGCCTGGATGTCTCAACGCCACCTGGAATTAAATATGACCAAAACCGAGCTTCTCATTTTCCCCCCCAAACCCACCTCCCCGCTCCCCCCGTTTTCTATTTCTGTTGATGGCTCTCTCATTCTCCCTGTCTCCTCAGCTCGAAACCTTGGGGTCATCTTTGACTCTTCTCTCTCCTTCTCTGCTCATATCCAGCAGACCGCCAAGACCTGTCGTTTCTTTCTTTACAACATCCGTAAAATCCGCCCCTTTCTTTCCGAGCACTCTACCAAAACCCTCATCCACACCCTTGTCACCTCTCGTTTAGACTACTGCAATCTGCTTCTTGCTGGCCTCCCACTTAGTCACCTCTCCCCTCTCCAGTCGGTTCAAAACTCTGCTGCCCGTCTCATCTTCCGCCAGGGTCGCTTTACTCATACTACCCCTCTCCTCAAGACCCTTCACTGGCTCCCTATCCGTTTTCGCATCCTGTTCAAACTTCTTCTACTAACCTATAAATGTATTCACTCTGCTGCTCCCCAGTATCTCTCCACACTCGTCCTTCCCTACACCCCTTCCCGTGCACTCCGCTCCATGGATAAATCCTTCTTATCTGTTCCCTTCTCCACTACTGCCAACTCCAGACTTCGCGCCTTCTATCTCGCTGCACCCTACGCCTGGAATAAACTTCCTGAGCCCCTACGTCTTGCCCCATCCATGGCCACCTTTAAATCTAGACTGAAAACCCACCTCTTTAACATTGCTTTTGACTCGTAACCACTTGTAACCACTCGCCTCCACCTACCCTCCTCTCTTCCTTCCCGTTCACATTAATTGATTTGATTTGCTTACTTTATTTATTTTTTGTCTATTAGATTGTAAGCTCTTTGAGCAGGGACTGTCTTTCTTCTATGTTTGTACAGCGCTGCGTATGCCTTGTAGCGCTATAGAAATGCTAAATAGTAGTAGTAGTAGTAGTAATGTGTATGCTTGTTCATTTTACTATTGTTATGCTGTTAACAAAATTGTAAGTTTGATGTTAAACTGTAGCTACTGTACACCGCCTTGGGTGAATCTCTTCATAAAGGTGGCTAATAAATCCCAATAAATAAATAAAAGTAAATACTGAATAATAGTGTAGCTGTTTATTATTATTCGATCTTCAGGATCTGGCAAACAGGGAGATGGCATTGTTGAGTCAGTTGAAAAGTGACCAGGAACTGTGGTCGTGTTGTGTGTTTGATCTTCAGAGGCTTATCCTGTGTCGGTGAAAACCTTTTTGAAGACGTATGATTTTAGCATTTTGCAAAATGTAAGGTAGTCAATTATCCTCCTAATGTTTGAGGATAGGGTGTTACAGGCCAGGGCTATGAGGTAGGAGAACCTTGTGTTGTAAAGAGATTTGTATTTTACTCTTACGGTTTGGGAAGTGGAGTAAAAAGTAGCTTTGAGTGTCCATCAGGACATTTCTGAGTGGGAGGTTGATTAAAGTGATCATGTAGGTTACTCCCTGGAGGATTGTGTAGACAAATGTTAGGATCTTGAAGGTTATTCTGGTCTTTATGGGGAGCCAGCGGAATGTTTGCAGAAGGGGATAGGCTCTTTGATAGTGGGGAGACTTGAAGATCAGGCGGGCAGCCGTGTTTTGGACAGTTTGTAGTTTTTTCAGGCTCTGATCTTTGCAATCTATGTATAAACAGTTACAATAGTCCAATTCGGTTAATGTCAGTTTTAACTAGGGAGATGAAAGGTTGCGACCGGAAGAGGTTTCTGATTCTTCTCAGTTTCCAGAGTATTTTGAAGGCTTTCTTTGCGACCAAAGTTATTTGGTCATTGAGTATCAAGTTTTGGTCTAGAGTGACTCCCAGGACTTTAAGGTTATTTTCTTTTTTTTATTATTTATTATTATTTCAATAAATCACAAGTAAATTACTTGACAGAAAAAAAGCAGCTAAAGAATACTAATTTACAGAAAATTCCTCGCAAATAAAATTAAGAAAAAACATCTCCTTTTTAGATGCTTTAAAGTCCACAAATGGTGAGTCCAAGTTATCAATAACTGGAGATATAAGGAAAAGAAATACAACATTTCAAATATACTAGAACCAAAAACAAGATATCAGCATTACAGGCTTGGTATATATTCACTTATAGAGCTCTCTTAGATGTTAAGAAGGAACATAATTGGGAAGGGTCAAAATACACATATTTGACATTCTGATAGTTAACCAAACATTTACATGGATATTTTAAATAAAACGTTGCTCCTAATTGGAGCGTCTCCTGTTTCAACTGCAAGAACTTTTGCCTACGCTTCTGCGTGTCCCTCGACAAGTCAGGAAATATCCGAGTTTGTAGTCCTCTAAAGGTTTTCTCTTTCTTTAGGAAAAATTTCTTTAATATCCATGACTTGTCTGAGGTCAACGCAACCGTGGCAAGTAAAGTTGAAGCAGTAGGTTGTTCACTATCTGAGCTTTCTATCAATGCAGAGACATCTATTGCCTGATTATTTAAATGTTGTTCATCTTTTTTACCCGGGATATAAAAAACCTGGGAGATAGGGGGAAATTGATCTTCACTAATTTCAAGAACTTCTTTAAAGTAATTTATTAGCATTTCCCTCGGAGAAACCAGAGGTTGCAAGGGAAAATTTATAAACCGCAAATTATTATTTTTACTTTAAGGTTATTTTCTAACGGGAAACTTGTTTGGTCAATTGTAAAAGTGCAGTAGGGATAGGACGGAAGGTGCTTGATTTAAACAAGAATTTGTTTTAACTCTGTTTAGCTTGGTCTCTAATGTGTCTAGGCCAATCTGGATCCTGTCTGTGATGCCGGTTAGGTCGCCTGAGAAGGGTATGCATATTGTCATGTCATCTGTGAAAATGTGTGATTTCAGTGCTAACTCTTCTAGTTTGCTGCCAAGTGGTGCCATCATGATACTGAAAAGTGTTGGGTACAGTGGAGGATCTTATCGTACACCATGGCCTGGGGTCCAGGGTGTTGAGATATTATGTGCTGATTTGACTTTGTACAATTTGGATTTGAGGAAACTGGTGAACCACCTGAGTACAGGATCTCCAAGACCAATGTAGTCCAGTAAGTAGAGGAGTGTATCATAATCCACTACATCAAAACCACTTGACATGTCGAATTGGAGCATCAGTACTTTCTTTCCTTTGTTTTTCTCTTCTTTGATGTTATCGACCAGTGACAGAAGAACAGATTCCATGCTACGGTGGGGTCTGAAGCCTGATTGGGAAAGGTGGAGGATAGTGTGCTGATATAGGCAATCCATTGTTTGTTTGGTGACTATCCCTCCTATGACTTGGATGGACATCACCGGTCTGTAATTAGTTATGTCATCCTTGGCTATGTTGTTTTTTAGGATTTTTCCCTTGGTCTTTGGGAAGTGACCTTCTTGTAGTGAGAAATGGAGTTGAGGAAATGGATATCAGTTGGTCAGATGCAGTTGATGAAGTTTATTTTGGACAAGTGGAACACATTATAGATTATTTTTTAACTGAACTGGAGAAGACCACTATGGGGCAAAATACAGATCAACTATGATGTAAGTGGTTATTACAACTGGAAGGCTATTTTGTGGAGTAGTGCAAGATTAACATGGACATTGAGATAAGTAGTGTTTTTTTATTGGTATAATGATGGATATATATGAAGTTTCTTGAAAGTCTTTGTTGGTCTCTGTGACCGCATTATTTCATTTCTCTTCCCCTTCCTCGTATCATAGCACAGGGGTGCTTAATTTAAAATAAGAACTTGGTTGGTGCTATGATGGTTCTCTTTCAGTTAGTTTAATTTAATTGATACTGCACTATTCACTTTCACTTAAAAATCTGTTTGTTTTGTATTGAATGGGAGTATGTGTAAATGAGTGTTTATCTTTAAAATGTTTTTTGTCTGTACTTTAGTTTGTGGGAATTAGTGATTGGTACAGTTATACATTTGTTCACATAGTGTATTTTGATTGTACTAACCATATAGTGCCATTCAATATCTGCTCTAGGACCAGTCAGTAGTATTTAAGCAGGTAGGAGCCTTCCTACCAGTTAAATCCCTCTGAATGTCAACCCTTCAGATCTTGAATATCTATCAACCCCACAGATCATAGTAACATAGTAAATGATGGCAGATAAAGACCTGAACGGTCCATCCAGTCTGCCCAACAAGATAAACTACATGGTATATGATACTTTATATATATACCCGAGTTTGATTTGTCCCTGTCTTTCTCAGGGCACAGACCGTAAAAGTCTGCCCAGCACTGTTTATGTACTTAAAGTTCTGAAGCTAACGTCGAACCCCTTAAAATTTATACTCCAGCCCATCCATATCTATTCAGCCACGATCAGGGCACAGACCATAGAAGTCCGCCCAGCACTGGTTTTACTCTCCAGTTACCAGCGTTGCCACCCAATCTCTGCTAAGATTCTGTAGATCCATTCCTTCTAAACAGGATTCCTTTGTGTTTATCCCACGCAGTAGTTTTAACTCATTTTTACGTTGGGGGCACTTTGAATCCAGATAAGTTGAAGGAGAACCATCAGATATCTTCCCATACAGGGTAGCAACACTGCTGACCAGTTCATGTTAGTGATATCCATCCCTTCCAGGCCGGCTTCAAACTTTTCATTGGGGGTATATCCTGAAGGAGGTGGGCATTTCCAAATGCACTACCTTCTTCTATTGAAAAATGCCTTGTCCTTCAAGCATGCAGATCTCTCCCCTCCCCCCCCCCCCCCCCCCCCCACCATCCACCACACTTTCTGTCATGAGCTTGGGAAGAAATGTAAAGAGTAGTGAAAAAACAAAACAGAACAACAAGGGCCGTCCCAGAGGTCTCCAGGGACTGCCATTGGCCCCTGGGCCTTGTATTGGAAAACACTGCCTATACTTACTGTACCAGAATATAATTTACTTTGTTCTACTAATGAAAATTTGGATTAAATATAAATAAATAAAAAATGTGTTCTTGTATGTATGGTAATGAGTTGCTGAGGTCACCCAAATTTGACAGAGTTCCTGTTCACATTTCAAGTTATTACAAATAGGAATTGAGGGAGGAAAAGAAAACACTGGAATGAAAAGAGGTTCAGGAGATGTTTTGAAGTAGAAAGCAAAATAGGTGTCCTGTTGGGCTTGCAGAAAAGATGTGGTCTCCCTCCTTGGATTGTCTGGGTTGGCTCCTCCATGAAGAAGAAAAGAATATTAGTTGGTGGGGATTGAAGAGGAAATCTTTACATCATGGGTGAGGTGTAGTGCTTTTTAAAGCTTCAAGTTCTCTCACATACATGAGCTTGGTTGTGGTTTAAAATGCAGCTGCTGTCTTGCTGAGTGCTGATTACTAACCAAACATAAGACGATTTTGTAGGAATTTTTCGTCTTTTTTTTTTTTTTTTTTTTGTGGAAGAACTTGAGTTCATTTTACGGTTGGATGTGCCTGGGCTGTTGGGACTTGTTCCTGAAGGAAAGCTCAGTAATCTTCATTTCAAACACTGGAGCTTGTTGTGTACTGGCCCGCGGTGACCCATGAAATGCTGTAGAATAAACAGTGACTTCTCAGCGCCTGGTACACTTAACTTTCAGGGTCTAAGTTGAATTTCTTGGTCTGTACCATCTGATTTGTAGTTAATGATTTTAAATGAACTTTACTAACTCTGAGGTAGCATTCCTGTCTGCATTTTGCTTTTAGTCCAGTTTTACTGAACCATTTAATAAAAGGATATGTAGATTGACATAAGAGGGAATGTTGTTTGATCCTGAAAAGATTCTGACTGCAGAGGAAATTTAATCAGATTTGTGTTAGTATTTAGTCAAAATACCAGGATTTGCATCTCTGCTCATGCAGAAAGAGCCATATAGCCTATTATATCCATTGAATAAACAGGGCATTAGTTTAACTTTTCATTTGCAAGAATGAAATTCAAATTTCCCTAACACCATGCTCAGAGTATTAGGTCAGTATTGGCTCAAAAGAAAGCTTATCCACTAGCACTGGGGCTTCCCAGACTTGTCTTGGTGAATCTACAGCCAAATGGGTTTTCAGGATATCTACAGTGAATATGATAGAAATGTAAATACACTGGAGATTGGAGATACGCCACATGATATTCAAAACCAATTAACTAGCTAGGCATATCACCAGGCCGGTCAAATGCACTTATCCGGCAATCCGGCAATATTCAGTGGGAGGCAGCTGGCTATCCCTCACTGAATATTCCCAGTTAGTGGCTTGGAGATAACTGGTTATATCACGTGATATAATGGTTATCCCCAAATATTCAGCACATAGGGACCCTTTTACAGAGTGGCAGTAAGCCCAACATGGGCTTACCGCTCGCTGTTTCGGGACTATCACTGATCCAACCCTCTGTAGAATGGACTCCTCCCTTTAAGACGTGAGACTTGATAGAGAACTGTCATTAGTATTTTTTTCTTCTTTTTATCTTATTATTTCTTCTTATAATTTATGAGAATCCTGTTTTTTTCTGCAAGTGTGGTTAACTTCTATGCAAATTTGAAAATTGTGATAAATAAAAAGTAAAAAAAAAAAAAAAAAATTGCAAAGCTGTGGTGGTAGGAGATGCATTTCCTTCTGCATCACTACTGACAGAATGCTCCAGCATGGTTTTAAGGGCCTTTCAAAAGTGAATGCAGGGTCCCCAAGAAAAGTTTGATAGACCTTGCCTAAAACTTTGTTGGGATGATAATTTGATTCAGAGTAGAGTGTCCCCTGCCAAGGCCAGCATTTTATAACTACAGCTTGAAAAAAAATGAGGGGAGGGGGCAGGGGCAGACTGGGCAACCGGGCAGTGTCTGAGGGCCCAGAGGCTCTGCCCAGTTGCCTGCCGCCGTACACAACAGCCCCCCCCCCCCCAGTGACCACTGCCCCTATTCTCCCTGGTGGTACTGCTGTTTTTTAAAAAATGACTACCAAGACTCCTGTGGTAGTCTTGCGAGAGGCAAGTCTACCGTGGGAAATTTCAGCAGCCATTTTGTAAATATGGTGCTGCACTGGGCAGAGTAGCGGCAGTGTACATAAGTACATAAGTACATAAGTAATGCCATACTGGGAAAAGACCAAGGGTCCATCGAGCCCAGCATCTTGTCCACGACAGCAGCCAATCCAGGCCAAGGGCACCTGGCAAGCTTCCCAAACGTGCAAACATTCTATACATGGGCAAAAAGAGGGGATTTCTTTCCAGCCCACAAAGAAGCTACAGCCACTAGACCACCTGAATCCTTCAAGGGGGAGTGAGACAGCGGCAACACGGCGGGGGGGGGGGGGAGCATGGAGGGGGGTGGGAGAATTGGTAGAGGTGGCAGCAGCATGGCAGGGGGGGCAGTACTACAGCAGGGCGAGCCCAGAGTACTCTTTAGTGCCCGGGGGCCCAAAGTACTTTGTCCACCCCTCGAAGGGGGGCATATGGGAGATGTAAGGGGATGTAGGGCCGTAAGTGGAGACTCGGAGTGGGTCCTCATTTACATAAATCAGTAGGGACTGAGCAGCGGGGCCATATGTGAAAAACAATCGCTCAGTGATCAGTCTGATGGTGGAAAACGGCATACTTCTTTCTGGATTCTTGACCAAGAATGAGCCAGTAATGAATGGCTCTTCCTGAGGGGGTTGTACTCTGCAGGAGCTTTTCAGCTTAGCTGATGAAAAAAAGCAGTGGAAAGGAAAAGCACTCAGAATGAGGAAGCGACTTGTTATTAAAAAGTTACCTTTATCCCTATTTCAAAGTCTGATATGGGCCAGGGGACTTTCTTCCCTCTCCGGGGGTGCACCAGGGTGCAGGAGGTCGATGCCTTCCTGCAGCAACTTATTCTGCATGATGGAGTTAGAGGGAATCTGGGTTTAAAAAAAAAAAAAGAATAAAAGCCTAAAGTAACATTTTGAAAAGAACAGCTTTTTTATTTTATTGCTATATCTCTACGGGGAACATTTCACTTTGGCTTATGTTTAGGTCACATGTTTGTTATTTTTGATTTTACCTCATGCGTCTGCTCAGTATTACCAGTTGTCCTCAGCACCTCAGCTTTAATCTGTTCAGGCCCTTTGAAATCTGTTCCTAAGTTCCAAAGTGCCTCTATTTAGAATAGGGTAGAAGCTGGGGGGGGGGGGGGGGGGAGAGTTACAATGATGGAGAGGCTGAAAGGCTAAAGTGCAAGAGGATAAATGGCCGTAATCAGCAGTTGATCTTTCAGAAAAGGGCAAAGCAATTCACATGTTTTGGTGCTTCTACTAAAAAAAAAAAAAAAGTAGGATACATTTTCAAGGCAAAAATAACCCTCAAATCAACCAAGAAATATATTCTTATAAATCCTAACCAAAGCAGCATTTTTTCATGAGTGTTTTCTGCCTGACTTGCTGTGAATTTTGTTTAGAAACAGGATGTTCTCCTTCCCTTTTATATTTTTATTTCTTTCTACCAAAAGTGTAAATGTCTTGAGTCCCTTTTTGTTATGCTGTTGCTTGAATGTGCTCATTGTGAGCTGGTTTCCAACTGTTAGCAAACAGTGGGATCTACTGGCCAGCCACAATGGTGTAAATCAGTTTCTAGGTTCTAATGAAAAGAGCAAATCCATTTGTTGTAATGGGTTGAGATGTGTCAAGGTTTTTGAGTCTTTGAAGTTCCTCTGTGAATGTCTTTGGGTAGTGATGCAGCTGAGAACTATAACTCACCTAGAAATGGACTGATAGGTGCGACATAAATGCATTCGAATGAATGACTAGAAGAAGCGAGAAGCATGTGTTCCTTGCCTCTTACTGTGCAGAATGTATTTAATAAGTTCTCTCGGTTTCTGATTAGAATTGGGTGGATGGGCTAGAAAAGGGAGAATATATATAAGATCAACACAAATCTCTTTGCCAGGCCACAGTAAAGGTCCCTTCTGTGCAGTAGAACCACCCATCCTTCTCGGAAACCGGTACACAAGCTGTGGCAGCTCATCAGCTTATCTTCAGAGCCATAGATAGGCCAAATGGTAGACACCGTTATTCCTGATTATGGGGGATTGCTGATAACTTTGCTATCCATGGCCCCGATGGCTGAAAACTCTGGTACTAAAGCGAACAGTGCCAGGCCCATACCGTGGGAACGAGGCAAAAACCTAGCTCCTCAATTTTAATGACATGCAAATCATAGGAGCACTGTGAGACTGAAAGGGTGACAAACATGCCTGGGCTGGTGCATGCTTGGTGGAGTGGCCTTAATGGTTAGTGCAACAGGTTGCGGACCTGCAGAACTGGGTTTGATTCCCGCTGCTGCTTAACGGTCGGCAGTGGGTTAAGATTCTGGGGAACCAGGTTCAATTCCCTCTTCAGCTCCCTGTGACCCTGGGCAAGTCACTTAGCCCTCTATTGCCCCAGGTACAATTCACTACTTAGATTGTGAGTCCATTAGGGACAGTGCAAGTACCTGAACAATTGTATGTAAACCACCTCAATTCGTGCTCAAAAGAGGCGGTATATCAAATTAATAAACAATAATTCAAGAGTTTTGTGGTAAGCTCTGCTGTTGTGTGCATGCCCAGGTAAACCCGGAAGTGAAGCACACATCTGTGCCTTTAAATATAAGCTTTTGAATTTAAATATAAGCTTTTGAATTTATTTTGCACTTGAAAGGCTTATATTTAAGCACAGAAAATAGGCGCCAATGTGTGCTTTGACTTTTGGGTTTGCTCAGGCTCATACGCATGTTTCATGTTTCTCAGTGCTGATGTGTAGAGACTACACAGGCTTCCTTCTGCTTCTAAAACAAATCAAAAACATCAGATATTAAACAGAAAATTATATTAAATCCTCTCTTCAACCCCCCCCCCCCCCCATGCCAACTCCAAGCTGGCAGTAGGTTTCCAGTGTTAAGAGCAGGGTATGTCTGTGTACTGTTCTCTTAGTATTGGGAGGGAATAGCAAATGACCTCATTAATATCAGTTTAGCTACATTTAAATACAATTTGCATCCATCTTTGGTGCATGTTGTTTCCTGCGCTAAAGCTCTCTGAACATTTTGCACAGATTAACACTGGCATTAGTCCAGCGCTAATAGGCTCTAACTCCAGTGTTTGGTTCTGAGCATTGGGGCCCGTGAGCCTCGCTTCTGGGCACTAGAGGCAGCATATACTTACCTCACTGTTTGGTTTTGGAAGTCACATGTGCTAATATTCAAAAGCTGTTAAAAGAAAGTGCTTGTCCCATCCTATATAATAATTTGCACCTCCAACATTCCACGTCTGGATGCCTGGGTTCGTAACGTCCATAAGCACTCATTGCCCCACCCTCACGTCAAAACGTAATGACGTCAGAGGGCAGAACAGTGAGAGGGAAGGGAAGCCAGCGCCAGCCAGCCAGAGAACGTTTAGGTACAAATCGAGGAGAGGAGAGAATCGAGAAGGGAGGGAGGAAGGAAAGAGAGGGAAGGGCAGGGCAGAGGAGAATGGATGGGAGGACAGTAGAGGAGAGAATCACAGGACACAGATGGCAGGGCAGGGAAGAGGAGAATTGCTGGACATGGAGGGGAGGGGAAGGAAGAATTGCTGGACATGGAGGCATAGGCGTCGACTCCGTGGGTGCTGTGGGTGCTCTAGCACCCCCAATATTTGACCCGCCCGAAGTCCCAGAACGGAAGTTCCCAGCCAGCCCTCTTCTCCCAGTCCTTTGCCTGCTCCTCTCCTTCCTGCGTGCTGCCCTCATTTCCTGTTTCTGCAAGGGTAGGACCAGAGGCAGAGCTGAGAGAGAAGGAAAGGCAGGCTGAAGCGCCAAGGTACTCCGAGGTAAGAACTTTTAAATTCTGGGCGGCATGCAGGAAGGCGAGGGGCAGGCAGAGGACTGGGAGAAGAGGGCGGGCAGCGCAGGTCGGGCTGCCACTCAGAAGGGAGGGAGGGAGGCGGGGGGCCTGGAACTCAGAGAAGAGGGGAGCCTGGAACTCGGAGGGAAGGAGAGGGGGGCCAGGAACTCGGAGCCCATACACCGTATGCGTTAATGAGCGCCGTGTCAAACTCAGAATGGCTGTGAGACAGGAACTCGCGCCACAACTGGCCATTGGCGTCCAGACTCCTGCGCCGCTCAAACTCCATCATAACCAGCAGGGTGGCAGGAAGCGGGTGAGCGCGGAATTCGCACCACAACTCGCCTCCTAACGATTCCCTTAAAAACATAATCGCCATTACATGATAACTTTGCTAGCGCCCGTTTCATTTGTGTGAGAAACGGGCCTTTTTTACTAGTTGATATATGTTGTAACTGAGGACATTTTTCTGGAATGGTAGAGTGGAAAATGGTTTATTTTAGAATGATGGGAGGAGGAACAACTATGATGCCCCCCCCTCCCTAAATGGAAGGGAGGAGCTGATAAATCTATCACAGCACTTTACACTGTAAAGATGGATGTGATTTACCAAAGATGATTTTCCTGGGCACAGAGTGGTGAAAAATTCTTAACGAATCTGTTCTAACACTTAAATATGGTTCCCTGGGAGATAGTATCCTGATCAAGTGCCTCTCTCAGATGGCTTCCTAAAGAAATGGCTGTTGGACCATAGCTATGCTAAGATTTATTACCTAATCAATACAGATTGTAATAAATAACAAAATGTAGATTCAAGTACCAACATACATAATAGACTAAATATTAAACAAAAGAATCAATTTAAAAAGACACACCTGCGGATGTTTTTTTTTTTTTTTTTTGTGAGGAGGCATTGTTTCTTCTTTGGAGGTGCTGATGTGGCATTTTGAGGCAGAGAGGCACATTTGCAAAGCACTTAGGGGCAGATGATCAAAAGCAAATGCGGGCTGTAGAGACCACTAGAGCCGGACTAGCACCTTCATTTTGCTTGTGCCCCAGGATCAGAGCCCTTCACATACTGGGGCACAATCCTCCTACAGAGGTACCCCTATGATCAGAGCTAATAGTGCGCATAAATTTGCATGATATTAGCTTTGATCATAGGGGCGTTATTGCCCGTGCTGTTCCAGCGCTAATTTTAAAGTGGTTTGGAACAGCGCTGGGGCTTTTGATCATCTGCACCTGAGACTTACAAAGTCCTATAGGTACCTATGTAACTTCATAAGTCCGAAGCACTTTGAAAATATGCCTCATAGCTTCCTAATTAGGTGATTCTTTGAGGGGTGGCTTCCTGAATCTGTGACAACTGCATGGCACCAATCCAGTGCTTGAAATGGTTAACTAAGGCTTGTGCTTTACCTTCTCAGGTGGAAGCAACAGTCCCCAGGCATGGCCAGAAGCTGCTGGGCACCAGCCTGACAAATCAAGTAGTGCTGGTAAGAAAATTAGCTATTACATGTTCTAGCTCTGTACTTTCTAGTGTCTTTTGATCATAGCTCTGTTGATCCTATATACAGATTTTTACTCACACAGTAAGGATCTATAACAGGATGTGGCTGCATGAGAGAAGGTGCCTATTTTGTAACTGCTTTGTGCTTTTATAAGATAGGGGCGTAGCCAGACTTCGGCGGGAGGTGGGTCCAGAGCCTGAGGTGAGGGGGCACATTTTAGCCCCCCCCCCGGTGGCACCAACCTCCCCCCGCCATTGCCGACCCCCGCGCCGCCGCCACCACACCACCAACTTTGACCACCCCCCCTGCCGATGACCCTCTCGACCCCCCCTCCCGCCGCCAACTCTCCCCCGCCACCGTCGCCTACCTTTGCTGGCGGGGGACCCCAACCCCCGCCAGCCGAGGTCCTCAGAAACAGAACGAAGAAGAGGACCTTGGCTGGCAGGGGTTGGGGTCCCCCGCCAGCAAACGCAGGCAACGGCGGGTTGGCGGCGGGAGGGGGGGTCGAGATGCACTGAAAAATGGACCTGCGCACGGCCAAAACACACACCTACACTAGTGTAGGCCACTTTTCAGTCACCTTAGTACCGTGTTTCCCCGAAAATAAGACAGTGTCTTATATTAATTTTTGCTCCCAAAGATGCGCTAGGTCTTATTTTCAGGGGATGTCTTCTTCGGGAGTAGTAGGGGGACTGTGGTGGTCGGGAACAGTATTGAAGTGAGGGGTGGTATCCTGCAGGAGTAGGCCGTGGCTTGCCTATTTGCCCACAGTGACCGCAGGACTCGAGCGGAGCAGAGCCGCCCTGGCCGGGCTGAGAATGGAGGAGGGGTATGCACTAGGGAAGGTAATGGAATGTGGGGCTGGGCTACTCTGGCTGGGGGTCTCGGGAGGTTGTTAGAGGGCTTAGGGCGCAGGATCATCCCTACCATATTACAAACGTTTAAAAAAAATTCTACTGTAGCTCCGTTCCCCGTAGGTGGCGCTTTATGTGCTCCTCCTGTACATTCGCAACACTTTCCATCCTTCTAGTCTGACTTAGCTCTTGGGTGATGGAGCAGCGCCGAAAGGGCTCAGTTACTCATTTTCTTTTCTTTCATTATTTCTGCAAGGGGGATGTTTCTTTTCTTTCCGGGCTCACTTACCGGTAGTTCATCTTCACAAAAGCGTGAAGGAGGATGGTAGGAGTCCGCTGGACGATAGATTTTCCACCTCAGTCTTGTTTCTTGCATTTCTTTAATGTTATTTCGTCTTTGGGTTGCAGCGAAAAAAATTAAGGTTTTTGTGTCCATGTCCCATCGGGGCCAAACTAAAACTTTGCTAGGTCTTACTTTCGGGGGAGGCCTTATATTTAGCAATTCAACAAAACCTCTACTAGGTCTTATTTTCAGGGGATGTCTTATTTTCGGGGAAACAGGGTAAAAGGGCCCGTAGATGAAATTTTAAAGGAGTGCTTTGTAGTAATTGACAACTCCTCTATTTTAAAGAACTATGAAACAATGTCGCTATCAATAAATAATCCTACTTAACTAAAAACAACAAAATAAAAGTCACAAGTTACTGTTTCTAGAGACATGCTGAACAATACCTCAGTAGGATGTATATGAATAAGGCGTCATAATGCTATAAAAAGATAAAACAAAGAACTATATAACAACACTTGTTTGCAAAATAGTGCTGAGTATTGAAGAAAGTGGTACACGTGAAATCAGTAGATAGAAACCCTCACCTGGGAATGACGGAAAGTAAGGAAAGGCAAGAGTTGTTTGTTTATTTATTTATTTTGGGATTGACAGTTGTTTTATGCTTACTATTATGCAGGGAAAAAGGAGAATGGTTATGGGCAGGGAAATGAGTGTTTTCTGGGCGTTCCAAAATTTACGCACGTAGTTAGAGGATATGGCTCAGTGCGCCTAAATCTACGTGCCAGGATTTATGCCTCGTTTTTGTTGGTGTAAATGGAGGCATGTAGTTTTAGGCACTGAGTTATCATAAGCGTATTCTATGTACTCTGCCTAAATAGCTGCTGCTTATAGAATACGCTTAATCAGTACTGATTTTGTTAGGCGCCATATATAGAATCTCCCTCTTTATCCTTATGGACTTCTTAACATTTAGCTGTCGCGTCCCGCGCCCCTACCTGCTCTCCCGCCGCGGAGGGCTGGAGCCAGCGTCCTCCGCGGCGCAGGGTAGCGGCCCATAGGCCCCGGCGTGGGGGCAGGCTCCACCGCGGTGATGGCGGGTCTGGCCGAGTCCGGCGGTCGGCGACTGAGGCCACCGGTCTCTCTGTCGCCGGGTGTGGAGGCGAGGTTCGCTCCGCCCAAGAGGACGACACTAGTACGCGTGGGTCGGCGTCTTTCTCCTTCCAGAGCCGGGGACCCTGGAGCTCCGCCTACAAAGCGCCGGATTGGAAGGCCGAGCTGGTGGTTCCGCCTGGGAGATCGGGCAGAGCCAATCCGAGGGGCTCTGCCGATACCCAGGGCCGGATTGGTGGGCTACTCCTACGAGGGCAGGGCGGCTAATGTGGCACGATATTTAAAGATGGAAACTGAGCTGACACATTGCTTCAGGTTCTGTTCCCGAAGCCCTGCTCCATGTTCCCGTGTTTGTTACTTTCTGGTATTCTGCCCAGAGACTTGCTTGAACCTGACTACTGCTTTGATAGCCACCTGCCCAGAGACTTGCTTGAACCTGACTACTGCTTTGATAGCCGCCTGCCCAGAGACTTGCTTGAACCTGACTACTGCTTTGATAGCCGCCTGCCCAGAGACTTGCTTGACCCTGACTACTGCTTGTTAGTTGCCCACGTCTCCCGACTCCAGCCAGGTCAGTCTGTCAACCCTGCGGTTCCAGCAGTCCCGTTGGCCGCCTGCAGCTGGGGGCTCAACCCCTGGTGAACGGCGGTCGCCACGAGTGAAGATTTGGGGTTGCACGGGGCCTTATGGGACCTAAGGGCTCACCAACATTGTGGACAAGACATTAGCACACGCTAATCGTTAGGGCATCTTAGTAAAAGGAACCGTGCTGTAATATCTTACTAACTAGTGGCTGTTTGTCTCTTCTTTTCACTGAAATTATCAACTTTTTTTTGAAGGTTTGGTACTTGCATATCAGTTTTTGATTGCAACAGGAACACTGCCACTATTTTGATTTTTTAGATTTGAAGATCAGGCAGGAATTTGGCACTCATTTTTCTTTCCATTCATTTTACATAGCTCATTTGTTAGTTCAAGGAAGGAGAAAATTCCCATCCAGCATCTTGTGTGAAATGTGCCACAGAATTTTAATCCAGTAATTAAAAAATTTGCACTTAAAGGCAAATCTCTTGTACAAGATTTTGATGGTGGAATTTGTTCCCCATTAACATTTTGTCTCTTTCCTGAAGGTGCAAGAAATTAAATTCTTGAGAGTACAAGAAGTGCTGTTTGGAAACTGCAGTTTTTAGTCTGATTCTTAAATCTGAGCTTTTGAGTCCATTGCATTAAAATTTTGTAAGCTGTGAGAGGAGCACTGTGGGCCCCTTTTACCAAGCTGCGGCAAAAGGGGGACTGTGCTGGCTGCACATGTTTTTCATGCGCACCAGGCAGCTGGTAAAAGGGAAGTTACGCTTTCCTTCAGGAAATGGCCATGCGGCAAAGAAAGCGCTTGCTGCGCGGCTATTTCCGGGGGGGGAGCCCTTACTGCCACCTATTGAGGTGGCAGTAAGGGCTCCTGTGCCAACCCGGCGGTAACCAGACAGCGCATGGCACTGCCCGATCCATGCCGGTTACAGTCCGGTGTTACAAAAATAAATACATTTTTGTAGCGCCTGAAATTATGGTACGCTAGGTGTGGGGGGGGGGGGGGGGGGGAAGTACCACCGGGCTGCTAAGGTAGCCCGGCAGTACTTCCTGTATATTGAATAGTAAGCCGGTACACCAAGAGAAAGTGCCGTAAATGCTGGCGCGTAGATTTAGTCTCAGAGGGCCGTATTCTATAACAATGTGCATAAATTTTGGAACACCCACAAAACGCACATTTCACTACCCATAACCATACCTTCTTTTGACTCTGCACATTATAATTTAGGCACTGTGTGTTACAGAATATGCTTAGCGAGTTATGCACGTAAATTCTAATTATTTGTCAATTAGTGCTCATTATTGCTTAAGTGCTGTTAACTGATTTGACTTGTTAAACCAATTGTTATGCATGTTTATTTATTTATTTATTTATTTTGTTACATTTGTACCCCGCACTTTCCCACTCATGGCAGGCTCAATGCGGCTTACATGGGGCAATGGAGGGTTAAGTGACTTGCCCAGAGTCACAAGGAGCTGCCTGTGCCTGAAGTGGGAATCGAACTCAGTTCCTCAGGACCAAAGTCCACCACCCTAACCACTAGGGCACTCCTATAGAATACACTTAGATTTTGGTGCGGAATGGTAGGCGCGTTATATAGAATCCCGGAGTTAGCGCCTCCTACTTAAGAGGTGGTTAGTGGTCCCATACTAACTGCAAAAATGCTGATTAGCGCTCATGTACAGCACGCTAATCACAAAACGCCTTCCACACCCATTCTCCCCATGACACACCTCCTAACAGATAAAGCACTTAATGTGGTTTACCACAAAGCCCGTTAATGTGGTTGCGTGCTAGCAGTTAACACGTTAAGTGCTTTAATGAGATTTATGTGAAGATGCTCATGCAAGTCAGTATATGCCGTCTGCTTTGTCTGTTTTTATTGAAGAGCATCACTACAGCTCTGGCAACTGAAGGAGTGAGCAGTGAGAGTCTAATATAATAACAGACGCAGCCAACAGCATGTATTAACTCATTAGCAAGCACCAGTACATTAACATTTTGTAGATGGTTTACAACAAATATACTGTACATTTTATTTTAACTGAGTATTGCGACCTGCGGTGGGAACATCCCATCTGCTGTTCTGCTGGTACTGAGCCATCATTACAGTGTGGCATGAGTCAGTCTTATAAGTGCATGTCATTTGAATTCCATTACTGTTTTTTTTCTCCCCGCCACCTCCGCTGGAAGGGTATTCCGTGAAAACGTTTGTCCTGATGTTGCTGTTAAGCTTACCATCTTGTAGTTTCATTTCAAGTCCTCTAGTTCTGCAACTTGGCCATCTTAGACTCCTAGTTTGATTAGCGGTGTACTCTGATGCGGCTTTCCCCCAATTTGTTACATTTCTGATTATTAGTATAGAGCTGCTTGCAGCCTAGATTTCTCCTTTTTAATTCCATTTTCTTTTCAGATGTATTGGGGAATTTTTTGATCGTATAACTTTTCCATCAGGCGTTTCAGCAAATCTTGTTTACCACCCTTTCTCTGGGCTTTGACAGATCAGAGATGCATTGATTACTAGCATGTGCCATCAGCAACCTTTGAAAGGGCAGGCGCTGCATCACCATAGAATTTTATCTATCTATATTAGGGGTAATGGAAAGACAAGGATGACTTCTAATCACAGCTCTGCTGACAAGACTATAAATCTGATCTGATAGGTCCTAGGCATGGCCAGAGGAGGAAGCTGGGTATGAGGTTTTGCAGCAGCATTGAAGAAGGTTAGGGTGGAAGTTAACGATGCTCAAAACTGCTTGGAAACATGAAACCAAAAATTAAGAGTTATAGAACACAAGAGCATTGAATGAAAGTCTCGTCAAGATTTCAAGGCTCTAACTACCAACAGAGGCAGCTTAGAGGTCTGAAAGGTGCTGCCCAAAGTTCCAGGTCTGTTTTCATCCATCAATGCCTGTCTTTCAGTGAGCCATTTAACTCCCTACACTGCAGCTTTCCTGTGTCAATGATATGTTGTGCACAAAGTTGCCTACACTTACAGATGCAGTTTCATAATACATGGTCGCTTCTCTGCTGAAACCTTCAAAAAGTGCAGGGAATCGTCCTTGAGTTTTACCTTTTGTGTTCTACTTAGCCATCATACACTTCCCATTGTAAAGATTTGACTGTTTTAAAA
Source organism: Microcaecilia unicolor (assembly GCF_901765095.1). Lineage (NCBI taxonomy): Eukaryota > Metazoa > Chordata > Amphibia > Gymnophiona > Siphonopidae > Microcaecilia > Microcaecilia unicolor. The sequence goes on along the minus strand of NC_044042.1, from coordinate 45,495,486 downwards.
ATAGCTGAACTTTTCAGGGCAGAGTTGGGACATTAGTTTAGTAAATCAAATCCCATTACCCTTACCCTTACTTTGGTGCTGGTGCATAGAGTCAGGTAGTATATATGCTGAAGCCTGTGTTGGATATGTACCTTTGGTGACAGAAAGAAGCCCATGGTGCTCAAGTGAACTGTCAGCATAGGTGTCCATCAATCTTGTAATTCCACATATTTCAGGATTTGCTGACTTCTGAGCTCAACAAGGCTCACTATTACTGAACTGTATTATCATGATGTGGGAGATAGAAATAACCATTTTGTAGTCGTGTTGACCTGTCTCTTCTACTATCTTGAAACTTCTTGATCTTTCTGCAGCTTCTGTCCTGTTTTGAAAACCTTCATGTCTTGTCATGTTTAGACCTGGACTTAACTGGCTTGTTTTTCATTAATAATCTTCCATAGTTGTAGTAGTAAATCATTCATCACCTGACCTCATTGCCAGTAATTGGCATTCTTTAATGCTCCATCCTAGACCCCATTTTTGCTTTTCACTTATCTCCATGCCCTTGGTTCCCTTATGTCATCTCACAGCTGCATCTGTCATTGTTACATGATGACCCCCAAATCTGTCTTACTTTCATGTTGTCCTCTCTCCCTCTGCTGCCTGGTCTCCCTGGATCTTTCCTTTTTCCTCTGCCACCTCTTTTTACATATCCTCTGGTGAGACCTCAGTTGGAATACCGTGTGCCGTTTTGGAGATTGTATCTTTAAAAAAATGCAAACCAGATTGAGTTGGTTCAGAGGGTGGCTCTGAAATGGTTGACAGTCTTCTTCATAAAACAGATAGGGAGTTAAAGACCTAAACATGTATACCCTTGTTTATGTCATCTGGATAACTTCAGGATAGCTATTAGAGGGGGGGGGGGGTGACAAAATGAAACAATGGAATTCAAAAAGTCACCCCCAGAGAAAGTATGATGGCACAGGGAAAGGTCATGTAAATAAAGAAAACCATCCAAATTTACTTAGACTATGAGCATTTGTGCTCATTGTTTTCCATGTGCTAAGTAAAAAGGTTCAAGATTTGCAAGCTCTGATGTTTGAGAAAAACTTGGATATTGTTACCGTTACAGAGATATGGTTCAATGATCCCCATGAATAGAATGTGACCATACTGGGGTTGTAATCTTTTTAGGAAGGATAGGAAGGGCCAAAGAGGTGGAGGAGTGGCACTCTCTATGAAAAATAATATCAGAGCAGTTGAAATGCAGGGAGGAAGAAGCTATATGGATTGTCCTGGAAAGAGAATATGGAACCTGTATCCACATGGGTGTTATCTACAGACCACCTCCAGCACAAATGGAGAAGCTGGAAATGATAGAAGATAACCTTAAGCTTGGTATGAAAGGTGAGGCGCTATTGCTGGGAGTTTTCAACTTGCCTGTTGTGGATTGGAGCATCCTGTTGGCAGAATTTGAAAGAAGCAGAGAGATCGTGGATGCCTGTCAAAAGTGCCTTGCTTAGACAAATGGTGACAGAACCCATGAGTGAAGGGGCAACTCTGGATCTAGTGCTCACAAATAGAGGAAGTGTTTCCAATGTCTGGTTGGGTGCCCACCTAGGCAATAGTGATCATCACATGATATGGTTTGATATAAGAGTGAAATTGACATGCAGACACACAAAACTCAAAGTACTGTATTTCAGTGGTACTGATTTTGGTAAAATGGGGGAATACCTGAAGGAGCTGATGGCATGGATAGGCATAGGTGAAGTGGAAGTTCAGTGGTCCAAGCTGAAAGCTGCTATAAATATGGTAATTGATCTTTATACAAGGAAAATAAAGAACAAGAGAAATAGGAAGCCTATGTGGTTCTCCAAACAAGTGGCTGAAATACAGAAGAACGCAATAAGAGGAAAAGATTACCGGATTAAACTCAAAGAAGTGAAGAGGGAAATACAGCTAACAAAAGAAAACATGGCTAAAAATGTAAAAGAAATGACAAGAACTTTTTCAAATATATTGGGGAAAAGAGAAAAGATTGTATTAGACCCAAAGTGGTGAACTGGATTGGAAACTGGTTGACCGACAGGCGACAGAGAGTGGAATCTGCTCTGAGGAAAGGAAGGTGAGCAGTAGAGTTGCTGGGGCTGATTCTGTTTAACATGTTTGTGAGAGACATTGCTGGAGGGTTAAAAGGAAAGGTTTGCCTTTTTGCGGATGACACAAAGCCAGTAGAGTGGATACCCCAGAGGGAGTAGAAACCATGAGATCTCCAAAAATAAGAAAATGGTCATGGGTGTGGTAGTTAAAATCTAATGCAGAGAAGGTGCAGAGTGATGCATTTGGGATAGAGAAATCCAAAGGAGATGTACCAGATAGGAGAGAGATTGATAAGCTTGGCTCAGGAGAGGGACCTTGGAGTGATGGTGTCTGAGGGTCTCAAGTTGATGAAACAATGCGACAAGGCAGTGGCCATGGCCAGAAGGATGCTAGGCTGCATAGAAAGGGATTTAACCAGCTGAAGAATAGAAGTGTTGAAGAGTTGTTGGAGAGGCCCCACTTGGAGTATTGTGCTCAATTTTGGAAGTCGTATCTTGCTAAGGATGATACTTGAAGCAGTTCAAAGAAAAGTGACGAAAATTGTATACGAATTGTATAGCAAGACCTATGAGGAGAAACTTGATGACCTGAATATGTATACCCTGGAGGAAAGGAGAAACGGGTGATAATGATACAGATGTACAAATATTTGAAAGGTATTAATCTACAAGCAAACCTTTTCAAGAGATGGGAAGGTGGTAGAAGTAGAGGTCATGAATTTGAGGTTGAAGGGGGGCTGACTCAGGAATAATGTCAGGAAGTATTTTTCACGGAGAGGGTGATAGATGCCTGGAATGCCCTCCCACAGGAGGGGGGTGGAGATGAAAGTGCTAACAGAATTCAAAAATACATGAGACAGACACAAAGGAGTCCTGTTTAGAAGGAATAGATCCAAAGAAACTTAGCGGTGATTAGGTGGCAACACCAGTAATTGGGAAGCAAAGCCAGTGCTGGGCAGACTTCTGTGGTGTGTGCCCTGATTGTGGCTGAACAGATTTGGATGTGTTGGAGTGGGGCTTTTCAGAGGCTTTGATGAAGTTTTAGAACAAGGACAGTCTGGACAGACTTCTATGGTCTATGCCCTGAAAATGGCAAAGACAAATAAAGATCAGGTATACATATGAAATATCACATCATACCTTATGCTATGAGTTTATCTTGTTGGGCAGACTGGATGGACCATACATGTCTTTATCTGCAGTCATCTACTTTACTATATTTGAGTAACTCTGGCTAGTTAGCAGTGAAGATGAGCTCTGAACAGCTATAATTGTCATGACTGGGAAATGTCTGCTGCACCCCCCCCCCCCCCCCCCCACTTGTATTACCTGGATACATTTTGTTCAAGATGCAAGTTGCCTGGACAGAATTTAACTGGTGAGTGGACAAACCTTTGAATATCAATCTCATTGTGATCATCATCTTTTGATTTGAAAACTTCCAAACGGCCATATATAAGAGGGGAGGATTAAAAAAACAAAACAAAACAAACATCAAATTAAACTCTTAAAGATATCATCATCCAGAATAATCTTGCAATATTTTTTAGGCCTGTATTGATATATATTCTCCACCTGAAAAAAGTAGAAACAATTTCAAGCATTGTCTTTATCTATAAGAAAGCCCTTGAGTTGAGTGTGATGAAAAACACAGTTTATATGCTGATATTTAACTACATATCAGCAGGGGAACCTCAAAAAGAAAACAGCCCCCATGACAGGGGAGCATCAACAAGAAAGAGGCCCCCACAGCAGAGGAAGCTACTGTGACCGTGAGCTGCAAAGCCAGCGTGCTCTTGTACTCCTTGGTTGATGTCAGAGTTGCGCTGCTACAGCAAGGAACTTGTTAAAAACCTCTCACGCCTCCTGCTGATGGTTCTCACAGGTACAGCATTTCCTCTTGGTCCCATATTTTTAAGGTACCATGGGTAAGGGGTCAGATAAATATGGATTTAAAAAAATACTTTTGAGATTAAAAGTTATACATACCAAGTCATCTCTTTCCCCCTCCTTGTGGTTTTCTTATATCCCATTAATTTTCTTGAGAAATTGCACCTGAGTGAGACCAAGTGAAGATTACAGAATCAAGGAGAACAAGCTTCAGAATGAAATCCCCAGAGGATAGAGGACATCTTTTTGTAAGTCCCCACAATTGTTAACCTTGAAAGGATTATCCACTAACTTTACAAGTGCTGTGTTTCTTAACCCATGGAGATTGTCCCCCTTTCCTCTTTCTGACTCATTTGTAAAACATGCATTCAGTAATTTATCTCCAGATTGGCTCTCAGAGTCATTGGGGCAAACAGAGTTACAACAAAAGCCAGTCTCTGCCCCAGGTAAACCCTACTACATAATCAGGCTCCAGGATTGTCTTCCTAACAGCAGGCAAAGTCCTGATTAAATATGACAAAGTACTTTACACCTCAGTTCCTTTATTCAGTAGTAAGGGAGACATCTGATGAAGGTGTTCACCCTCTGCCTGCTCATCACTCTGTTTTTATTCTCTTTGCTAGTAATCATACCTCCTGTGTCCTCAAATCCTGTCCAAGAGAGCCAGAAAAAGTTGCAGGTCTTGTATGCTTGTGGTAAAAAGAAGAATTCACTTCCATTCAAACTGCAAAGTATTAATAAGCTTTCAATGTCTGGAATAGAAGAAAACTATTTGTTTAGGGAGGCCTTTTATGGAGTACATGATAGTTTTGACAGATGACGTAAGACTCGTTTTCAAAAGAGAAAAATGTCTCAAAAATGGCATAAAGTGATATTTGAACGTTTTTCGTGTTTTTCTCTGCAGTGCATCCAAATCACAAGGAGACATGTTGGAGACGGGTTTAGGGCGTTTCCAAAACTTGGACATTCTTTTGCCATAATGGAACAAAACAAAAACGTCAAGGGCTAAAAGTTAAGATGTTTTTAGTCTAGACCTATTTCAATCATGCCTAAATCACAGAAAGGTGCCATAAATGACGAGACAACCACTGGAGGGTTTAAGGCATGACTCCCCCTTATTCCCCCAATCATCACTGACCCCCTCCAATCTCCCCAAGGTGTGAAAGAAACAGTATATACCAACCTCTATGACAGCTTCAGATGTTATGGCCGGTCCTATTAGAGCTGCAGGCAGGTCCCTGGAGTAGTATCCTATTGGTCAGTGCAGTGGATTGTAGAGGACGGGACCCAAGCCCATATCCCACTTGTAAGTGGAACACTTGTAGTGGAGAGCCCACCAAAAACCTTCTCTCTCTCTCTCTCTCTCTCTCTCTCTCTATCTATCTATCTATCTATCTATCTATCTATCTATATATATATATATATATATATATATACAGTGGTGGAAATAAGTATTTGATCCCTTGCTGATTTTGTAAGTTTGCCCACTGACAAAGACATGAGCAGCCCATAATTGAAGGGTAGGTTATTGGTAACAGTGAGAGATAGCACATCACAAATTAAATCCGGAAAATCACATTGTGGAAAGTATATGAATTTATTTGCATTCTGCAGAGGGAAATAAGTATTTAATCCCTCTGGCAAACAAGACCTAATACTTGGTGGCAAAACCCTTGTTGGCAAGCACAGCGGTCAGACGTCTTCTGTAGTTGATGATGAGGTTTGCACACATGTCAGGAGGAATTTTGGTCCACTCCTCTGTGCAGATCATCTCTAAATCATTAAGAGTTCTGGGCTGTCGCTTGGCAACTCGCAGCTTCAGCTCCCTCCATAAGTTTTCAATGGGATTAAGGTCTGGTGACTGGCTAGGCCACTCCATGACCCTAATGTGCTTCTTCCTGAGCCACTCCTTTGTTGCCTTGGCTGTATGTTTTGGGTCATTGTCGTGCTGGAAGACCCAGCCACGACCCATTTTTAAGGCCCTGGCGGAGGGAAGGAGGTTGTCACTCAGAATTGTACGGTACATGGCCCCATCCATTCTCCCATTGATGCGGTGAAGTAGTCCTGTGCCCTTAGCAGAGAAACACCCCCAAACCATAACATTTCCACCTCCATGCTTGACAGTGGGGACGGTGTTCTTTGGGTCATAGGCAGCATTTCTCTTCCTCCAAACACGGCGAGTTGAGTTCATGCCAAAGAGCTCAATTTTTGTCTCATCTGACCACAGCACCTTCTCCCAATCACTCTCGGCATCATCCAGTGTTCACTGGCAAACTTCAGACGGGCCGTCACATGTGCCTTCCGGAGCAGGGGGACCTTGCGGGCACTGCAGGATTGCAATCCGTTATGTCGTAATGTGTTACCAATGGTTTTCGTGGTGACAGTGGTCCCAGCTGCCTTGAGATCATTGACAAGTTCCCCCCTTGTAGTTGTAGGCTGATTTCTAACCTTCCTCATGATCAAGGATACCCCACGAGGTGAGATTTTGCGTGGAGCCCCAGATCTTTGTCGATTGACAGTCATTTTGTACTTCTTCCATTTTCTTACTATGGCACCAACAGTTGTCTCCTTCTCGCCCAGCGTCTTACTGATGGTTTTGTAGCCCATTCCAGCCTTGTGCAGGTGTATGATCTTGTCCCTGACATCCTTAGACAGCTCCTTGCTCTTGGCCATTTTGTAGAGGTTAGAGTCTGACTGATTCACTGAGTCTGTGGACAGGTGTCTTTCATACAGGTGACCATTGCCGACAGCTGTCTGTCATGCAGGTAACGAGTTGATTTGGAGCATCTACCTGGTCTGTAGGGGCCAGATCTCTTACTGGTTGGTGGGGGATCAAATACTTATTTCCCTCTGCAGAATGCAAATAAATTCATATACTTTCCACAATGTGATTTTCCGGATTTAATTTGTGATGTGCTATCTCTCACTGTTACCAATAACCTACCCTTCAATTATGGGCTGCTCATGTCTTTGTCAGTGGGCAAACTTACAAAATCAGCAAGGGATCAAATACTTATTTCCACCACTGTATATATATATATATGGAATATAATTTGATTATTAATGTAATTTTATTTTGTGGACCTTATATTATTGACAACATATTTTATTCTATTGTGAGTGGGCTGTAAATGTTTAAATAAAGTTGGTCAGTCAATGCACAAAGCTTATATCAACCATTAGTGCGCCCGGTCATTTTTAACCACACTTGCATGTTAGCATTATCAAATTTCTTCATCAAAAAGATACAAGTTTTCTACTTAAATTTGAGGGGGCAGTGTTTCTTTACTGTTGTCCCAGTTGTGTCCTGTACTAGTGCAGACTAAATGAAATCGTTTCAGAAATGGCCTCTGGTTCAGGCCTGGACCTACTAATGCTAAGGGGCCTTGGCTAATATCTTTCAGGATGGACAGTACTGTATGATTTCAGATTTATATATTGAAGGATAAGTCCTATACTGTAGTTGCAAAAAAAATTCAGCTGTGCCACTCGGTTACTTTGTTTCATGGCTGGGTAGGGTTAGGCAATATTAAGTGTTGTAACATCATTACCTTTTGTGCGTGTGTGTGTGCCTTCAGGAATTAGTAATGCACAACTGCAGAAATTTAACTATGTTCCAAGCAAATAGAGTATATAATTCAAACTATAAATGTAGCGGCACGACTACTCATAAATGCTGTATCTCTCTTTTAAGCCAACCATTCAAGATATTACTTACAGGGAAGTTGTGCTGGAGCAATTCAGCAAAAGACAGATCTCGTTGGCTTGGACTGTTGAGCCTTCTGTAAAGAAGGATGTTATGTTCTGCCAGGTGGGTTGGAGAAAGAGATATGAGGTCATTCAGACATGCAAACGCTTGCTAAAGTGGACATTGGAGAACATAACAGAGGAGACTCAAATTATCCCATCTACTAAAATGACGATAAACTGCACAGTGAGAAAATAACATTTGCAATGTATGCACTAGCAGCGATTTCTGTGACCTCAAGCCCTTATGAGATATTGCTGTAGTCAAAGGGGAGGTTTTATTTTCTTGATGCCAAGTGCTGGTCTTTGATTCAGCAGTTTCCAACTGTTCTCTTCATTTCAAGTTCAGTGAAAACCAAGGTTGGAATCTGATGCAATAAGCTCTTATTCACAACTAGCCAATAATTCGCCCCCCCCCCCCCCTTTAACCCACCTACTAGAGTCATTTCAGTGACATTCCTTGTGCAGCGGCTAAGCATCAGGACAGCTTCATAACCCCTGTAAACATTGGTTCTAAATCTGAAAACTGTGGCAATCGTTTCATCAAACCACTTCTGTGTGTAAAGCTTGTTTTACGTGCAGAAAACATAGGGTTACCATATATCCGGATTTACCAGGACATGTCCTCTTTTTGAGGACATGTCCGGGCAACCGGGTGGGTTTTGCCAATCTGCCCGTTTGTCCGTATTTCTGGACAAACGGGCAGGCTGGTGGGCAGGCCGTCCAGAAATACGGACAAACGGGCAGATAGCTAGCCTCCCCTCCGCTTACTTACTACTGCCCTGGTGGTCTAATGACCTCTTCCGCATTCAGGGCAGGAAAGAGCCCCCCTCTTTCCTGCCCGGAGCACTGCCCTGCATGCATCCTTCCTGTTGTTGATCTCGGCGCCGATTCAAAATGGCCACCGAGAGTTGAAGTGACCTGACAAGACTTCAACTCTCGGTGGCCATTTTGAATCGGCACCGAGATCAGCAACAAGAAAGATGCATGCAGGGCAGCGCTCCAGGCAGGAAAGAGGGGGCTCTTTCCTGCCCCGAAGAGGTCACAAGACCACAAGGGCAGTAGTAAGGTAAGGGGAGGGGGTGATGGGGAGGGGGAGTGACGGGGTGTGTGACAGGGGGAGAGGAAAATGTGACAGGGGGCGGAGCGAGGGCATGAAGGGGGCATGGTGTGAAAGGGGTGGGGCATGTGCCCTCCTTTTTTGGGGACAAAATATGGTAACCCTAAGAAAACAGCTATTTGAAAATTGGGCACTAGTGTGCAAAACGTAGGTACATCTCACAATTGTGCTTACATTTGTGCAATCTGCATATAAGCATTCCCACAAACATATTTTTTGTGGAACAAGGGTGGAGTTCTATGTTTCTTTACTTATTACGTACAGGCATATTCTCTATCCCTAGTGGGCTCACAATCTGTGGCCTAACGGCTTTAGCACGCGCTAACAAATCACTTTCTAAATGCCTCACAGCCCATTGTATACCTATGGGCTTCTTAGCATTTAATGCACACTAATTTGTTGGAGCACGCTAAATTAATTAGAAAAAGGACTCCTAAGTTTTTGTGCCTGGGGCAATGGAGTGTTAAGTGACTCTCACAGAGTCGCAGGGAGCTGCAGTGGGAATGGAATCTGGTGCTCAGCCTACTGCATTAACCATAAGACTACTCTTCCACTTCAGTTCTAAAATATTTGGGGGATGATATTTTGAGCACTTCTGCAGTGATTGTTGTAAATCTTGTGAACAGGCTTGCAACATACATTCATTTTTAATAAAATACACAAGTACAATGTACACCCATTTACAACCAGATCAGGCATAAATTTGTACACTACTGGGGATAGTTCTGGGTCCCTATTTTATAGAGGCATGTGGACACCCATATTACCTTCTTAAAGTAGGTTCCTTTATGGAACTTATACATAGGTGTATTGTTTTATTACTCCCCCCCCCCCCCCCCCCACCAACATGTCACCATTAAGCAAAGGCTATGACTATGGTGGCTGTGAATTTCTCTTCCTTTGTAGTATTCAAGACTAAACTGAGCCAGGGAATGAGAGGCCTGAGGTGGGATCAGTCCAGGAACCTTCTGCATGGCAGCCCTCAGCCACACTAGGCTGATATTCTGTGTGTTAGAGTTCAACAACATTGTGTGGGTAGGCAGATGTCACAGAGTGAGAGCATCTAGGGCTGGATTCAGCAAATGGTGCCCAAATTTAAGCGCTGGAAAAAATTCATGCTAAACTCTATTCTATAAAGGACAGGAGCACCATTTATAGAATAGCACTTAGAGCGGATTCCCACGCCCAACTTTCGGCACAAGGATTTATGCCAGATGAAACTCGGCATAAATCCTAGCACACAAGTTGGCTACTATCTGGGAAGAACCCGCCAAAGGGCACCCAGTCATAATAGCCCTGACAAAACAGCCTTGTAACAAAATAACCCTTGACATTTCACACCCTAACAAAATAGCCCTTGACAAAATGGCCCCTCCCACAAAACAACCCTTGACAAAATAGACCCCCTTAACATAACAGCCCCCCAAGAAAAATAACACATCACAAAAAATATAATAAACTACAACTGAACTCTTCACTGATAAAGACTCCTACTAGCATTCAATTGCATAAAGCATACATAAATAAACAAAATTCTATAGCTACAAATTGGTATTCATGGTCTGTTCTGCTGTTTAAAGAAACTATTCTTCCATCAACATGCTAATTAAAAAAAACAAACAATATTGTCATTATTTTCATAGTCTTACCAACCTTATTCTGTTTGGCAAGGTAAGATTATTAGGAAAAAAATGCAGTCCCATATTCTGGGCAGCCTGATCAGGCCCTTTTGTCAGGGGGCTAACTTGTCAAGGGTTATATTGTGGGCAGCCCATTTTGACAGTGGCTGTAATGTCAGGGACTATTATGTCGGGAGCTTTATTTGTTTGGAGCTTTTTTGTCGGGGCTATTTTGACCAGGTACCAGAAAAATTGGTTATTGGACAGAAAACAGAGGGTAGGGTTAAATGGTAATTTCTCTCAATGGAGGAGGGTTGAACAGTGGAGTGCTGCAGGGATCCGTACTGGGACCGGTGTTATTTAATATATTTATAAATGATAGGAAATCAGAACAACGAGTGAGGTGGTTACATTTGTAGATGACACAAAACCATTCAAGGTTGTTAAAACACATGCAGACTGTGAAATATTGCAGGAAGACCTTAGGAAATTGGAAGACTGGGCATCCAAATGGCAGATGAAATTTAACGTGGACAAATGCAAGGTGATGCACATTGGAAAGAATAGTCCGAATCATAGTTACCTAATGGTGGTCAGCACTAAAGAAAAAGATCTAGGTGTCGTCGTAGATAATATGCTGAAATCTTCTGGCAGTCAAAAAAGCAAACAGGATGCTAGGAATTATTAGGAAAGGGATGGTGAATAAGATCGAAAATACTATAATGCCTCTGTATTGCTCCATTGTGCAACCGCACCTTGAGTATTGTGTTCAGTTCTGGCCGCCATATCTCAAAAAAGATGTAGTGGAATTAGAAAAGGTTCAAGGAAGAACAACCAGAATGATAAATGGATGGAACTCCTCTCGTATAAGGAAAGGCTAAAGAGATTAGGCTAAAGAGATTAGGGCTCTTCAGTTTGGGAAAGAGACGGATGAGGGGAAATATGATTGAGGTCTACAAAATCCTGAGTTGTGTAGAATGAGTAGAAGTAAATCAATTTTTTACTCATTCCAAAAGTACAGAGACTAGGGGACACTTGAGGAAGTTACATGGAAATACTTTTAAAATAAATAGGAGGAAATATTTTTTCACTCAACGAATATTTAAGCTCTGGAACTGTTTGCTGGAGGATATGGTAACAGCAGTTAGCGTATCTGGGTTTAAAAAAAAGTTTGGACAAGTTCCTGTAGGGAAAGTCCATAGTTTCCTATTGAGACAGACATATGGGGATCATCTACTTGCCCTACAATTTGTAGCATGGATTGTTGCCACAGTTTGGGTTTTTGCTAGGTACTTGTGACCTGGTTGGCCACTTTTGGAAACAGGATACTGGGCTAGATGGACTATTGTTCTGACCCATTATGGCTACTTTTATGTTCTGATGGCCACACCCTGTATTGGGTTGCATACAAGGCACTTTGGAGGGCATAATCGAATGGCGCCGGCCAAATAGATGGCCAGCCACCTATTTGGCCGGCGCCGCAAAGAGCAGTCCTGAATTGTATTATTGAAAAAGATGGCCGGCCATCTTTCGTTTCGATAATACGGTATTGGGTTGCATACAAGGCACTTTGGAGGGCATAATCGAATGGCGTCGGCCAAATAGATGGCCAGCCATCTATTTGGCCGGCGCCGCAAAGAGCAGTCCTGAATTGTATTATCGAAAAAGATGGCCGGCCATCTTTCATTTCGATAATACGGTTCGGGCCGGCCAAATGTCAGAGATGGCCGGCATCGGTTTTTGCCGATAATTGAAACCGATACCGGTGATCTAAAACCCGGCCAAATCCAAGGCATTTGGTCATGGGAGGGGTCAGCATTTGTAGTGCACTGGTCCCCCTCACATGCCAGGACACCAACCGGGCACCCTAGGGGGTACTGCAGTGGACTTCAAAAATTGCTCCCAGATGCATACCTCCCTTACCTTGGGTGTTGAGCCTCCCCCCCCAAAGCCCCCCAAAACCCACTCCTCACAATTGTACACAATTACCATAGGCCTTAGGGGTGAAGGGGGGCACCTACATGTGGGTACAGTGGGTTTTGGAGGGCTTAACATTTAGCACCACAAGTGTAACAGGTAGAGGGGGGGTAGGCCTGGGTCCACCTGCCTGAAGTGCACTGCACCCACTAAATACTGCTCCAGGGACCTGCATACTGCTGTCAGGGAGCTGGGTATGACATTTCAGGCTGGCATAGAGGCTGGCAAAAATATATATATGGGGTTTGGGTGGGAGGGGGTTGGTGACCACTGGGGGAGTAAGGGGAGGTGATCCCTGATTCCCTCTGGTGGTCATTTGGTCAGTTGGGGCACCTTTTTGACGCTTGGTCCTAAAAAAATAAGGGACCAAGTGAAGCTGGCAAAATGCTCGTCAAGGCCGACTTTCTTTTTTCCATTATCGGGCAAAGCTTGCCATCTCAAAGCACATCCCCCCATCCCGCCTTCGCTACCCTACCGAAACGCCCCCTTGAAGTTTGGCCGGCTCCGCGATGGAAAGCAGTTGGCGCCGGCCAAAATCTGCTTTCCGATTTAGGTGGGTTCAGGAGATCGCTGGCCATCTCCCGATTTGTGTTGGAAGATGGCCGGCAATATCCTTCGAAAATTAGCTGGTTGGGCACCCAAATTATAGAACAGCATGTAGGTAGATGCACATGGATCAATTAACTTTAATTAACCTTGCTATTTGGTTCTTAGTACCCAATTGACTACATGCGCATCTGGGCTCCATGCTCATCTTTGGGCAACCTAAATAGAATCTGGAGAGTGTTACATATCTAGTGTAGTCTATGGATAATTATTCATTTGATCCATTAATACAGCCTGCAGAGAGTATATTGATATGGCTGGAAAACAAAGAAAATAATCAACAGTAAGGAGGCATCACTCTCTGTTTGTGCTCCTTTATGCTCATTTCATAGTGCAATGATTCTCAATCCAGTCTTCAGGAAACACTTAGCCAGTCAGGTTTCCAGGATAACCCCAATGAATATACATGAAACATTTGCATGCACTACTTCCATTGTATGCAAATCTATCTCATGCATATTCATTGTGGATATCCTGAAAACCTGACTAGCTAGGTGTATCCTGAGTACCTGCTTTAGAACCCTAGGTGTAGAAACGTAGAAACATGACAGCAGATAAAGGCCAGATGGCCCATCCAGTCTGCCCATCCTCTCTAACCTCTAACTCTTCTTTTTCCTAAGGGATCCCACGTGCTTATCCCACACTTTCTTAATTTCTGACACAGTCCTCAACTCCATGTCCTCCACCGGGAGGCCATTCCACACTTCCACCACCCTTTCTGTGAAATAATACATTCTTAGATTCCTCCTAAGCCTATATTCCCTGTTAACGTCATCATATGCCCCCTCGTTCCAGAGTTTTCCTTCAATTGGAAAAGGCTCACTTCCTGAACATTAATGCCCTTGAGATATTTAAACGTCTGTATCATATCTCCTCTCTCCCTCCTCTCTTCCACCGTATACATGTTGAGGTTCATAAGCCTGTTTCTGTATGTTTTGTGTTCAAGACCGCTTACCAATTTTGTTCCGCCCTCTGGACCAACTCCATCCTGTTTATATCTTTCTGTAGGTGGGGTCTCCAGAACTGCACACAGTACTCTTAATGGAGGCTCACCAGAGACTTATACAAGAGCACTATCACCTCTTTTTTTTCCTTCTGCTCATCCTTTTCTTTATGCACCCAAGCATCCTTCTGGCTTTGACTGTCGCTTTTTCTACCTGTTTGGAAGCTTTAAGGTCATCGGTCACAATCACCCCCAAGTCTCTCTCTTCCTTTGTACATAGAAACACTTCATCCCCTATTACTACTGCTACTACTACTATTTAGCATTTCTATAGCGCTACAAGGCGTACGCAGCGCTGCACAAACATATTGTACCGTTCCCACGGATTCTTGTGACCCAAGTGCTTGACCCTGCATTTTTCCTCCAGCTTTGCTAGGTCCTTCCTCATGTCACTCACACCATCCGGGGTGTCCACCATGATGCAGAGTTTAGTATCATCCACAAAGAGCAAACCTTACCAGACAGCCCTTCCACAATATCACTCACAAAGACATTAAAAAGAGCTGGCCTGAGGACTGATCCCTGCGGTACTCCACTGATAACATCCCTTTCTTCAGAGCAAGTTCCGTTTACCACTACCCTCTGTCTCCTTCCATTCAACCAATTTTTAACCCAATCAGTTACTCTAGGTCCCATACCGAGGGTTCTCAGTTTATTTATCAGTCACCTGTGTGGAACCGTGTCAAAGGCTTTGCTGAAATTTAAGTATAAAAAAAATATGGAAAGCTTCACGAATTTGCATGTCATCCATGCACAGGGGCCATGCTAATCTTCTCTGTATCGTTCCAATTTTAGTATATGTGCTGCCAGAGTTAATTTCTCAAAGCTTAGCACTGTGACCTACTGTGTCTCAGCTGCCATATGCATTAAAAACATGAACGAGGTGGCTGAGAGAGCATCACCTGCTGGTTTTTAAAATATTCCTTCTCAAAATCAAAATAGTGTGTTTGAGTCTTTGATGCTTGCTGTCCCCAATATTGATCTCGGTAAATTGAGATGCAGGGGGGGGAAACTGTTAACTCCTGATCATAGACATGTGTTGGCAGGCTCCTTATACAGCAGGAGTTGATGAATAACCTCAGGGAACAAGTAAACATCATCCTGATGCATCCAGAAGATGAATTCAGCAAGAACATCTGGAGTGACCTTGGGGAAGGAGACAGCTGAACACTGAAATATCCAAAGTAGCAGTGTAGCATGAACAGCTAGATAGAGAATACAAGTGATGCCCCTTGCTACACCCCAGATACCAGCAAAATGTGTCCATTTAAATAATTTTCCAATCAGAAATAAGGTGATCAGATAGTCTTAGTTCCCCAACATTTTAACAGTTGTTATAAGCAACACAGTGTCTTAGGGCTAATAACAACAATTTAGAAGCGGGGAAAAAAAATGAGAGTATATATCTGTGCTTCTGCACTTGTACAGAAAGAATGTATTCCTTTCCACAGAGTGCTATTAGAGCTGTAAATGCATCCTAGGGGGTCCTGTATCCACAGGGCCCAAAGCAGAGAAGGAGAGAGAATTGAGTTTCCTACGAGTCCCCTCTCTTTATTCTTCATATGGCCGAAGGTTTCACATTACCATATTACCATCTGGTGTAACTGATGGATTGAGTTCACTTTTTTTTTTTTAATAAAGGAATTATGGTGTCAAAACTGAAATCCTGGAACAGTGCATTGCTTATCTGTATTTCAGGATCTTCCTAGTACAGATAAACATATGTCTCAGGCATGTTTATTAGAGAATTCCTAAAAATGTGGCTAGTTTGTGGCCCTCTCGGATTGCAGCTCGATACCCCTAGAGAAGTCATATCAGCAACCAGCCAAATGAGTTAATGAATCGCAAGTCCTCCTTGCAGATGTAATATATTGAGGCGTAGATTTTCAAAAGATCTAACTGCTTAACTGAAGATCTAGTCCCTAATCTAGTCCCATTGAGCAAATCGTACAATAAATATCTCTCTATATAAAAGGCAACCCCAACGTTCTGAAGCCTCCACGGAAGTTGAGGCGCCCGAGATATCCGGTGTGCCCTGGAGTGTCTGCACCGCCCTCGCGTCAAAACGTCATGATGTCGAGGGCGGAGCTATAACACTCGAGGGCCGAAACGCGAGGCGAACGCGAACCCCGAACAAGTAACGCAAGTAGCTCCGAGGGACGGAGAGAGGGGGCCCCTTGCTAGCGCCCGTTTCATTGCACTCAGAAACGGGCATTTT
Source organism: Microcaecilia unicolor (assembly GCF_901765095.1). NCBI lineage: Eukaryota > Metazoa > Chordata > Amphibia > Gymnophiona > Siphonopidae > Microcaecilia > Microcaecilia unicolor. The sequence goes on along the minus strand of NC_044042.1, from coordinate 45,479,225 downwards.
TTCCTAGTAAACAAATAAATATAGCTATCTGGTTTCACTGTTTTGCTGCTCAAAAATGGATATTTCTGGAGGTGGGGTGGGAGTGGAGAAGGGATACGTGCAGATATACAATTTTCAAATGCCATAAAATGTTGGTTCTCAGCCTGGTTCTGAGGAACCAAATGGCCAGTCTGTTTTTCAGGATATCGTTAATGAATCTCCGTGAGGTTTATTTGCATATATCAAAGAGAGTGCATGTATTTCTTGCATCATCATTAGGAGTGTCTTAAAAACCAGACTGGATGGCTGTGGTCCCTAAGGATTAGATTGAGGATCACTGCAGTAGGGCCTGTTTATCTAGAGATCCATTATCCAGAAAATGGACTGGGCTTTTCTTTTACCCACTCCTTCTGCCACTCCTCTTGCTCTCCTGTATGATCCACATTTCAGATTAGCTGTTCATGTGTGATCCCCCAAAACTGACTTAATTTATGGGCATGCCAGGGGCAGAGTCAGCACTTATCAGCTGTGGAGGAGTAGCCTAGTGGTTAGTGCAGCGGACTTTGATCCTGGGGAACTGGGTTTGATTCCCACTGCAGCTCCTTGTGACTGTGAGCAAGTCACTTAACCCTCCATCGCCCCAGGTACAAAATAAGTACCTGTATATATGTAAACCGCTTTGAATGTAGTTGCAAAATACCACAGAAAGGCGGTATATCAAGTCCCATTTCCCCTTTCCCTTCCCTTATCGAGTTAAGTGCCAGTATTCAGAACTTAACCGGATCAATAGGACCACGTAAAACACTTTGGCAATGAGCTCTGGAGCTTAACAATGCATTGAGTGAAACAATATTTTCTCTGATTTGTTTTAAATCTGCTACTATGTAACTTTATGACGTTCCCTTGTCTTTGTACTTGTTAAAAGAGTAAACAACTGATTTGTGTTTACCCAATATTCACTGCTGAGGATTTCTGTGTATTTTTGCTGGGTTGTGTCCTTGAGTTGACTGTAACTCTGGAAAATGTTTCTCATACCTTTTTTTTTTTTTTTTTGTACTTCAGTAAATTTGTGTCATTTATTGGAACACTTCAAGGTGTGAAGGCCTTTTGAGTGACTGTACTACTGGTCTTTTCAGTTTTAGGAGCAATTGCTTCCCTGCTATCTGGAAGGAACTTCCAGAACTGTAGTAAGTTTGTCTGACCTCAGCAGTGCCCAGAGGTTTCCCCTGTGTCTAGGGAGGACCCTCCAAACAGGAGATACAGCAAGTGTAAGATATGCAACTGCTTTTACCAGCATAGCTTTAAGTAAATTTTTGTTAAATGTTAAGGAGTTAGGCCCAGATGCATCAACCAAACGTAAAAAAAGCAAAATCGTTAAAGCCATTACCGAATTTAAAAAAACGACCAATGCTCCAAAAAAACAAGCCGCACAATTTCGGTGCGGTATTGTAAAGAATGATGCACTAATCCCCGTCGGTAATCAGCTCGTAAAGCATGCGCAGAGCAGCCAAGCATTGTGCTGGCTGCTCTGCGCATGCCAGAAACGTAAGAAAAAAAAGAAAACACAAACACGTGGCTCCCCACTTTCCCCTGCATGTCTCCACAAACATTAAAGGATCGGGAGGGGGCAAAGGCGCTCATCAGCAGTGTCCTGTATGGACGGCCTTGCCTTGCCCCCCCCCCCCCCCCCCGAAGTCCCCGCTGCTCCGTTTGTGAAATAAAAGCTTTTAAAAATGAAACCTTTGCAGTTGCTGGGCTCCCCCTCCTTTCCTGTCTCTCTCTTCTTCAGTCGGCAATGCTCCGCCTCCTGCCCTCCTCCACCTCCGTGCCCCGCCCCCCGATTTCGTCCCCGCCGCCCCCCCCCCACCGGACCCCCCCTCCACCATAATGGCCGGTGCAGCGCCTCTCACCTATGTTTGAAGGCGCTGCACGGGATGGATCAGCTGTTCTTGAGCTCTTCTGTCTCCTCCGATGTCTCCTTCTTCTTCCTGTGTCCGCCCTCCTCTGACGTCAGTTGCATATCTTACACTTGCTGTATCTCCCTAGACACAGCAGGAACATACGATTGATTGGATTTGGGTTTGTTCAAGGTGGGTACCAAGCCACCTGCATGATAAAATGGGTAAGAACAAAACCTAAGTGCTTTCTATTTATATCTTCTGCACCCTCATGTCATTTTCTGTACGCAACACCATCCACTGTTGCGGTCTATGCAGCAGGCATGGCACCGGCTATGCACAAAGATGAAGATATGCGCCCCCTTCCCCCCCCCACCCCCATTTCACTGTCTTGCTTCCTTTGTGGGGGAATGAAAACCTTGATCCTGATGCTTCAAAGGCCTATTTAAAGCGTTGGTATACCAAGGGATTACAGTATGTCAAAGATGTGGTTACTGACTCTGGTACTATAAAAAGTTTTGCTGCACCACAAGCGGAAGGTCTGTTGACTCCCCGGGATTGGTATGCATACAACCAAGTTTTATATCAGCTTTTTGGACAAACTTTGACGATTTGGAAGATATGGCTGATGTTGTAACTGAGACCCTTACTCTTACCAGATAGACAAGGGTTAGCCTGTCTTTTTTTTATCAAATCAGCTTGGGGATGCTGTGTATAAAAAGGGACTATGCAGTTTTGGACAATGCTTGGAATGCGGAATTTCCTCTTCGGATGGCTTACGTGTGTTGATGAAGCAGGTTACTATGTTAGCTTGCTCGGTCTCTTCAATAGTCCCTTTCCCTATGTGTCCTTCTGTCTGTCCTACCCTTATCCTTATTGGTTCTGTCTGTCCTGATTTAGATTGTAAGCTCTTTTGAGCATGGACTGTCTTTTCTTTCTTCATGTTCAATTGTGAAGCGCTGCGTACGACTGGTAGCGCTATAGAAATGATTTATAGTAGTAGTAATAGTTCTTTACAGGAACAGCAATACAAGTTTCTGATGTGGATATATGTTGCTCCCCATAGGGCATTCAGAGCTAGACTTGCACAGAGTACACAGTGTCCCAGATGATTTGCCAGCCCAGCCACCCTTACTCATATGTTTTGGACTTGTAAGGTTATACACTTTTTTGGCACCATGTAATGGACTATTTATATTCCATGTTACATCAATGTATAACAGTGAGAACTGATATACAATTGTTTCCTGATTTGGTAAAACTGGGATTTGCAAAGAGGAGAAAACTCATTATTGAAGAAAGCTTGTGTTTTAGCTTCAAAATGTATTCTGAGGAATTGGAGGCAGCCCCAACCTCCTCCTTTGACTGAATGGAGAAAGGAAACCATATCATCTCTTGAAAATGGAGCAATTAGCTGCGAAGAGGAGATCTGAGAACTTTTCAGCAAATTTGGCTCCCTATTTGGGAGGGTCTTTCTCCTCAAGCCCATGGTTATTTGTTAATATGTAATGTGATTGGAATGGAGCTTCCAGACTGGGGGGGGGGGGGGGGGGGTTGGGTTGCAAGAAGAGACTGGGGGGGGGATATGGGTAGGAGTTATAAGCATTTGTGTGTTACTCTTGGGGGGGGGGGGCTACCTTGAAGAGTCCACATGGGTGACCCTGCTTGCATTTCTTTGACAGCACTATAAGTGAGTTGGGGGGGATTACCGGGGGGGGGAGGGTTAAGGGGGAATTGGGGGGAAAAAGTTATGGAACTTAGCCAGTCTTCATTGCATACATAGAATTTATTTTTTGGTTAATCATGCAAACTTTTTTTGATGTTCTGTTGTACCTCTGTTGGCAGTTTCTCAATAAAAATATATTCTAAGTGCTAATTGCTGTTCACCCCACCTGTTCATGACGTTGGAGGAAGCTATAGGAGAAGGGGATAGTTTAAGCACAAGAATATAAAAAAAATGAGTTTTAAAAATAAAGTGACCTTAATGGTCTCATAGTTGCCAAGCATTGACTCGACCCAGCTTTGTCCATTCATGATTTTTGATCCTTGAGTTCTCACCAAGGAGATACCTTTATGAATTTTCTGGTTTACAACCTCTCTAAATATGTGTGCATTAGACACCCAAGAATAAAATGTAAACCTCTTTCTCTCTTCTCTCCTCTTGCATAATCTGTGATTCCAGTGGTGATGTAGGAAGATGCCAGCATTTGTCTTTAAAAGAGACCAGGTGTCCTCTGATAACTGTCCCATCAGTGGTGCTGAGCTTTGTGTGTGGAAGGCTTTGAACAAACTTGGCAGAAAAAAAGAGAAGAGTCAAAGGGCAAAAGGGAGAAAGCGGTACTGCAGCCAGGTTTCTCCTGAGCGAGCTCTGAAAATTAATTGCAAACATTGAATGAATGGCAAGGTATGACCACAGGGCACTTCTCTAAAGACCCAGTGATTTTGGACCCTGCTGGTATAGTGAACTCTTTTTTTTTTTTTTTTTGGCTTTTCTTAGTGGGAACTGGAGAATGCTGACTGAACTTTAAAGTTTTTATCAACTTAAGTCTCCTGTGCAAACTGTTACTCTTCTCCTGCCTTTCATTCATGCCTTCATTCTTGCATACACAAGTAAATGAGATGAGAAATGTTTTTGTGAGCCATAGGTCAAAAAAATTATTAGCCAAAAAAAAAAAAGTTCTAATATCATTTCTACATCTGGTTCTCTGGGAGGCTGTGGGCAAGCCCTTTCTCCTTCTGCATCTGCTGATCAAGCTGTAAACGAATATTAATAATGAGCTGTGAAGTGTACATGCTTAGAAGCATTTCTTGTGGGGTGGGGGAGGGGGATCTCTTGTACTGTCTGATTGGAATTCTGTCTGCAAGTGGACGGTGGGAGAGAAGTATAAGTAAGAAGATGGAGAGGGGTAGTTTAATTTTTCCTCTTGCATTGTTCACGTAACAGTGGTCTCGGTCCCCCTGTTCCCTTCGTCCTATCCACACCCTCATCCCACTCTGTTCTCTGGTCCTCCTATTCTCTTTTGCTTCTTCCTTCCCCTTTCCATGACTTCAGTTTCTCCCTGTGTACCTCGCCTGCTTCATTAGGCAGGGATTGGTCTCCCTGTCTGCTGTGCCACTCACTGCCATGATATTTTCTCTCTGCTTTGGCAGGTGGGGCACAGTTTCTCCACCTCTTGCTGCATATTTGGACAGCAGGCTATGCATGCACATGTCACACCAACCCTGAGACATAGAAGTACACGTAAATGGATGGACAGACAGAGACACACACACCATCGACAGCAGGCACTCTTGCAGTCTGCAAAACATGCCCAGTGGCCACTTTTATCCTTCCCTTCCCTTACCTTACCTCTACATCCCATTTTGGAAATTTCCCTGAAAGATGGGCAACAAAATATTTACCCCAGGCATGGATGCTGACCTATTTTCTGATCATTTACAGTTCATTAGTACCTTGGTCATATGAATCCTATGAGGTCAATAATTCAACATGGTTTAACTAGGCAAGAAAGGCTGCTGCTCCATGCTGAGTGGGCTGAGAGCCAGTATTTACATATAAGTACATAAGTATTGCCATACTGGGACAGACCAAAGGTCCATCAAGCCCAACATCCTGTTTCCAACAGTAACCAATCCAGGTCCCAAATACCTGGCAAGATCCCAAAAAAGTACAAAACATTTTATACTGCTTATCCCAGAAGTGGTGGATTTTCCCTATGTCCAATTTAATGTCTATGGACTTTTCCTTTAGGAAGCCGTCCAAACCCTTATTTAAACTCTGCTAAGCTAACCACATTTACCACATTCTCTGGCAATGAATTTCAGAGTTTAATTACATGTTGAATGAAGAAACATTTTCTCTGATTTGTTTTAAATATTCTGCTTTGTAGCTTCATCACATGCCCCCTAGTCCTAGTATGTTTGGAAAGTGTAAACAGATGCTTCACATCTACTCACTCAACTCCATTATTTTATAGGCCTCTATCATATCTCCCCTCAGCTGCCTTTTCTCCAAGCTGAAGAGCCCTAGCCGCTTTAACCTTTCCTCATAGGGAAGTCGTCCCATCCCCTTTATCATTTTTGTCACCCTTCTCTGGGGCACTTAGCAGCACTTAAATGGACAGTGCCACCGAATATTGGCTCTGCCACAATCACTCTGGCTAGTTCTGGGCAGTTTTGGGGGTGGAGTTGGGGAGGAGCTAGGAGTTAATACGGGCACTGGGAATATTCAGTGTCAGTGTCCACAGAGCTATCTGGGCAAGTTAGACTTCACATAAAACAGTCCTAATTTGGCCAGTTAGCTCTATGTGGGTACAGTATTGAATATCAGACATACCCATATAACTTCTGGGCATCACCATTAACCCAGATATTCACTGCCAATATCCAGATATGGCGTGGATACCTGGGTCTAATTTAGCCAGCAATTGTCAGCATTTAAAGAAATGCTGATAGCTGCTGACTCAATATTTTTATGTTTTTTTCATCTTTTTTGTCTCTCGTGCATTGTTTCCTTTCTTCCTTTGCTCCACGTATAGCTGTGTTATTGTAAAGGAGTTGTGGGGAAAGACCACAGTTCTTCCTGCATTTAAATATGTTTCCTTGATTATTTTATCAGATTGTACAGTGTTGATATGGGGTTTTATGTTCATTTATTCACCACTTTGAACAGATGATTATCTAGTATTAGTGGTATGGAAGAAATGAAATGACATTACATTATGGTAAGCAGATCCTATCTGTGTGATGACTTGGTAGAGCTTAGAAGTGGCCCTCAGGTACAGGTTGTAACGAGTAAATGAAAAAAACCCTCATTTTATGTGCCTTTCCTGTCACAGGCCAGGCTCTTCAGAAGATTTATTCAGTCTTTATCTCTTTGCTCCCTATTGCATCCCAAGTCAATTACTTCATTACCGATCTTCAGTTTTCATGAGTTAACTTTGTGAGTAAAACTGCATATATTCAATCCTTACGATTAATCACTGGGTATCGTTTCTTCAAAGCATTACACAGTGGATTTAAAACATCATCCATACTGAGAAATAGCTCCATGGCATTAGAAACCTTTGACATTTATTTCTTGTATTATCTCTTATTTGTGTTTTGGGATTTTTGGGAATGTTATTCACTGCTACCGTTCTGCCCTGCTAAGTGATTTTATTTAATGTGGCTTGGAAAGATATAGGGAGCTAGTGATACCATTGATGGAGTCAGAGTACATACTGCCCCATCATTCCAACCGTAAGCTGAGAAGGCAGGAAACAAGGTTGTGAATTAAATGTCTCTTAGTGGCCTAAGAGATGATACATCATTCTGATTGGACATGAGTACCAACATGTTGTCTTTGTCCCCATTTTCCTTGCTTTCCCCACCAAGAATAGTGAGAGGCGTGTGTGCACGCACATGCACAAGAAGGTTATAGAGTCAAACACATGCTTCTAAAACAGCCCTCACTCATAGTGGATATCAGGGTGGGGGTCAGTACAGCAAGGAATCCTAACAGCTAAGGCTGCCTATGTGTTTGAGTATTGAATGTTATGTGGGATCGATTAGGAACAGGAAGAATTAGGGGTTACAGAGGATGGGCAGACTGGATGGGTCATATGGCCTTTATCTGCCATCATATTTCTATGTTTCTATTTCATTAATGCATTCTGGGCTATGTCAAAATCACTTGGCAAGTCTTCAATTACGATAGGTGAAAGTGGACAGTTGTACTGAAAAACAGCTGCTGTTGCAGGGCTTTTACTGGCATTATATATTTGGGAGGGGGCAAGAAGCATTTCTTTGCAAAATTTGCAATGTCTAAAGAAGATTAAAAAAAATATACAGATATCAAAACTTAAAGAAACTGGATATGGACTGGAACATGCACACATAGACTCTGATTTCTGTGCTTTCTCAGCCAGTCTGTCACCGTAACGTAATTTGATTTCTTTTCAAGTGTACCATGGCATTCTGTAGCTGGAGGAGCCTGTACTTGCCCCAGCTGCTTCTAGAAACTTCTGATAATGAAGATCAGATGGGAAAACATGCATGTTTAAAAATATGTTTGGGAGTGGAAAAAGTGAGCATAGAGGATGGGGGTAGAGGTTGGAAGGTTAAGCCAGAGAGATGGCGAAAGAAGAGCAGACCTGAGGAGGTCAGAGGTATCGCTGTTTTCATTTTTCCCAGCGCAAAGCAATCAGCAGTTTGCAGAAAATGTCAGTTATCAATTATTCCAACCCACTGAGATACAGTAATTGCCAATTCATTAACCATGCTAATCATGGAATGTTCAATAGATTGCATACTAATGAAATGGATATGAGAAGGACCTAATTAGCTGGATCTACATTACTGCCATGTCTAGATCTGCTGGAATACGGGCCACTATCAATTCCTGCTATAAGTTACTGACACAAAGACCTAGAATGCAGGTAAAGGACCATTAGCTCATTCTAGTCTTTCCAGCTTCATTTGTGGTGCACAAAATGCGATAGACTTCAGTTGTTCTCTTGCTTCCCCTTACTTCTCAGCAACTAGGAATCCATTAGGTTTATCATAGGCTTTTTTTTTTTTAAGTTCTGTTTCTTGATTTGCCTCCATCACCACCTCAGAAGGCCACTCAATGCATCCACCACCCTTTCCATGAAGATATATTTTCTGATCTTCTTGCTTCATAAGGGTGATTTTATAACAAGGCGCCTGGTTTAAGAGGTTAAACCTACTTAGGCACTATTTTATAGATACAAGCTGATGCCCACTTTTCTGTATAAAATAGTAGCGCAAGTGGCAAAATTCTGCACTTGATACCAAAATTACTAATCAGGGGATAACTCTTTTAATTCCAGAGTCACTTTTAATATCGACTACACAAAGACTCCAGTATTTTTTCTTTATCACAAAAACATTTTATTGTATTGCAATGCCCGCTAACCTCACTAGCACTGCTGCCTACTATTAAAACCTCACACATTCACTCCTCCGCTCACCTTGCACACCTGTATTTAATTTAAATACAAAACAGTTGATTTTACATTTTAAACTGCATACTTACACTGTTTCGTATTGTGCATATGTTTTGCCATGCTTATACATTATATCATATTCAAATAATCAAACTCAGTCCTGCCAGCAAAATGGTCCTTTTCCTACAAACGCCACGCCTTCCGCATGGACGCAGTGAAAATGTTTCCACATAAACGCTGGATGACTGTTCTTCATGGACAAACTCTGTATGTCCGTTAAACCTCTGTTGGCTGTTCAAATACGCCACCTCCAGTCATTAGTATGTATCACAATACAGGTGCTGTGTGCTCGGTGACTAACTCAACAGTCCACCATATCTGTTTCATGTTATGCCGGCTCCTCAATGCAGGACCGCATTTCACAAATCTTCCTCAGGAGGAACCACCATCAAATCTATAACAGTTTAAATATTACCATTACTATCATCAATGCTTCTCTTACAATCTTATAACACTATAACATTCCAACTAACACTTACTTGTTCTACACCTTCAGTAGGCAGCAGTGCTAGTGAGGTTAGCGGGCATTGCAATACAATAAAATGTTTTTGTGATAAAGAAAAAATACTGGAGTCTTTGTGTAGTCAAAATTCTGCACTTGTCAGAAATAACCAATGAAATCAAAGCAGGTCTGGACACCGTGGACTCATGGGCTAACTCATTCCAATTGAAACTGAACACTGAAAAAACACATTGCCTCATCCTCTCATCTAAACACAAGAGGAAACCCATAACCATAACCACCCCAGAACACACCTTCCCTATCTCAGACAGTCTCAAAATACTGGGCGTCACAATCGACCGCAACCTCACTCTTGAGAGCCACATACACTCTGTAACAAAGAAAATGGCTCTTCTCAATGTGGAAACTCAAAAGCGTAAAACCTTTCTTTCCGAGGGAAATATTTCGAAACCTTATACAATCAATGGTTCTAAGCCATGCAGATTATTGCAACGGAATCTACGCGGGATGTAAAGAACAACTCACAAAAAAAACTCCAGATCGCCCAAAACACAGCGGCCAGGCTGATATTTGGTAAAACACGTTTCGAAAATGCCAAACCCCTCCGAGAAAAGCTACACTGGCTTCCAATCAAAGAACGGATCACCTTCAAGATCTGCACCCTTGTCCACAAAATTATCTACGGTGTAGTCCCAGGATACATGTTAGACCTAATAGACCTACCAGCCAGAAATAGATCCAGATCATCTCGCACATACCTAAACCTTCACTACCCAACTTGCAGAGGACTCAAATACAAAACAACCTATGCATCAAGTTTCTCCTATATAAGCGCACAAATATGGAATGCACTCCCAAAAGCTGTGAAAACAATCCACGACCACCTAAACTTCAGAAAATCGCTAAAAACCGACCTCTTCAATACGGCCTACACCACAGATCCAACGTAAATCCCCACATCCGGCCACACAACTAAACCAAAGACTGTACTGGACAATATACAACCTCCCTCCTTTCGACCCTAATGGAGCTTGGAATACATCTACCTTATTCAAACACAACATAACCTTGTATCTGTTCTCTACCGGATTTAGCAAATGTCTTACGGTACTGTGTAAGCCACATTGAGCCTGCAAATAGGTGGGAAAATGCTGGGTACAATGCAACAAATAAAATAAAATATCCATGCCTATAATTAACATGTTTTGTAGTCTAAGCGTGTGCTTGCAGACACTGGCCATGCTCCACACAAACTCTACCCCTGCACACACCTACCAGCGAAGTACATGCCATCGTGTCCTGTCCTGGCCTGGCATGTACTTTCACACCAGTCATTATGTATAAGAGGCAAGGAGGACTTACCAGGGATGACCAAAGAAAGACTCCAAGTAGAAATCCTCCATTCTATATCCAAGAAACCCGTCCAAGGACATGACATGGTCTATATTTCGGCAATACTGCCTGTATCAGGAGTCCACACTTCCAGAGGTCATGTATGTGCATATGTGGCTAATATCCATGGAACTGAACTTATAAGATTTCAGACTCATTTTCTACATTATGTATACCTTTGTGATAATTATGGGGGTAATTTTGTAACAGGCCGCCAAAGGTGAGAACTCCAGAAAGGTCCAATTGTATAAAGGCATCAGCCCCAATAATGCACAAATACCCACCTGCCCCCCTTGAAGGCCCGAGCCCGGGGAATTTTGTCCCCCCTCCCCCCCTCGGCAGTCCTGGTAGTGGGTTCGTTATAAAATTAGGATCGTATGCTTTTCAGTTCTTTACTATGCGGTGCTTTGCGCACTATTCTCTTTTTGTTTGCTCATTATCATGTAGTTGATTGATAACTTGCTGCTCAGATGTTTGTTGTGTGGTTATTTTGATCTCAAATAAAAATGGTTAAACCATAAAACTCTGATCTTCGATGCCCTTAAAGGAAATGGGCCAGAGTACTTGAACAGGATCTCCCTCTACATACCTCCAAGGTGACTCCAAGGAATATCCCTAATCACACACTCTCCAAAGGAGAACATAGTAAATATATAACATAGTAAATGATGGCAGATAAAGACCTGTACAGTCCATCCAGTCTGCCCAACAAGATTAACTCATTTTACATGGTATGTGATACGTTATATGTCTACCCAAGTTTGATTTGTCCTTGCAATTCTCAGGGCACAGACCGTAGAAGTCTGCCCAGCACTGTTCCTGTACTAAAAGTTCTGTAGATTCTGGAATCCTAAAGAGTTACAAGATTCCAGAATCCCAATTAGTAGCAACATTCCATGTAGAACCCCAGCGAGTAACGGTCCATGCAGTCTGCCCAACAAGATAAACTCATTTTACATGGTACGTGATACTTTATATGTATACCTGACCTTGATTTGTCCTCGTCATTCTCAGGGCGCAGACCGTAAAAGTCTGCCCAGCACTGTTCTTGTACTAAGTTCTGAAGCTAACGTCGAAGCCCCTTAAAATTTACACTCCAGCCCATCCCTATCTATTCAGTCACGATCAGGGCGTAGACCGTAGAAGTCTGCCCAGCTCCCGTTTTGTCAGATGGAATCATATGTCCCACTGGTTCTCATTTTCAAAGTGCGCAATACTGGAGGAGGGTGGATATCACATGATGTGATACCAACAAGCGAGTCTTCTCCAGAGTAGCCCCCACACCAGTGGCGTACCAAGGGGTGGGGGCGGTCCGCCCCAGGTGCACGCCGCTGCCCCACACTCTGGAATGCACTCCTTCAACTCAAGACTATCTCTACTTCAGGAAACAAATGAAAGCTTTTAATGGAAAAAGTAATTAACTTGCTGGTTACACACATGCACCCCTGGATTCTATATAGCACAACTTAAGTTGTACGCTTAAATACGGTTGTACTCTAGATTTACGCAGGCAACTTAATTAGTTAAGCCAATTAGCACCAATAATTGCCGGTTAGCAAACAATTATTGACACTAATTGGTATTAATTAGAATTTATGCGTACAGCTCTCACAGCATATTCTGTAATGTGATGCACATGAATTCTAAGTCAAATAGTTGAAAAGGAGGCGTAGCCTTGGGCATGGAATGGACAGCTTGTGGGTGTTTCTAAAATCTATGCGCGTTGTTATAGAATACACCTGGTCCGCGCCTAATTAGACATTAGCATTAACACCAAATTTTACTTGGCATAACTGTCCATGACTAAATTTAGCCACGCGGATGGGCGCTTAGTGTAGACTACAAACCATGCGGAAATTTAGGTATATTCTGTAAAGTACACCTAGGCATATTTTGTTTCGGCGATGATTTTTGTAGGTGTGATATATAGAATCTAGCCCAAATGAACTAACTTGCTTACCCATTGCTACCCTAGCTGAGATTATATTTATCTCCCTTCTGACTTCACATGCAGCTTTCTTTAAGTTAGTCCCCTTATTTTCTGACTCCTGTTACTCTATCTTATATATGTATTCCATTTCTCCTTACACCCTATTCTCTCTATTAAGATGTAATTCATATTGTGTTGACAATTTTAGTAGCATACTGTGCCATACTATATACTGTTATCTGAATATTTTACTGCTGTAATGACAGAGGGATGGCATTCCATAGCGTAGGTCCTACTATGCTAAAGATCAATGTATGAAATGTATGAGATGGAATAACCTGTACCGAGGAGACACTCAATAGATGATGATAACTGGAATGTAAGGTCCATGTTTGGGGATAAGGCACTTGTCAAAACATGTATCTTTCAGGGAATGATTGGGGCAGCTGCCTGACTAAATCACCACGCTTCCTTTCCATTACCTTTCCCCATAATCCTCCATCCTTCCTTCCCTCTCCTGTTCCTCTTCATATGGGATGTCTACTGCGTAGAAGCTATAAATTTTATCTATATGAAGATGCCCCTCTCCCGATATTGAATTCACACTTAACTGGCTATCCTGCAATATTCAGCAGGGGATAGCCAGTTATTCCCCACTGAATATCCCTAGTTAGCGCTTAGGATATAATTGGCTATATCGCTCAATATTTAATTCATATCCAACTATTGTAAGCGGCTACATTGGGCCACTTAATTTAATTCATATCCAACTATTGTAAGCGGCTACATTGGGCCACTTAAATAGCTCATATAATCTTAGGCAGTTTAAAGTTAACTGGATATCTCTGAATATTGACATAGCCAGTTAACCTTAAACCAGCTAAAAATAAACCAGATCATCAAGGCCAGTCACCGGAAACAACCCGGCATTGAATATCTGGGCTGACCGCCAACCATAGGAGTTAGCCGGGCTCCCTTTCACAGTCTGAATATCGGACCCTTTGTAAATAAATAAGTGAAATTATAATCCAGTTGTGCCTAGTAGTTTTAATTACAGCGTTCCTAGTCACTGGAAGCTTCTGCAGTCCTTGGCTGCAGTGTGTGAGAGCATAAGAGAGAGGATACTGAGAGTCACACAAGACTGATATTTAATGAAAGCTAGAAAGGAAGGAGAGAGGTGTAGATGATACTTCCCTGATGAGAGGCAAGTATGAGAACAGTTGAATAGACCACTATGCCCATTTGCTTACTAATGTGAGACAGAGGTGCCACAGTTAGAGGGAAAGAGAGCTTCCAAGTTACTCAGTTCCCTGATGAGAGGCAAGTATGAGAACAGTTGAATAGACCACTATGCCCATTTGCTTACTAATGTGAGACAGAGGTGCCACAGTTAGAGGGAAAGAGAGCTTCCAAGTTACTCAGTTCCAGGAGAGACATTTGAGGCCAGTCCTGGATTTCTGACAACTTCATCCTGGTGCATTATGGGACCTGCAGCACTGATTTCAATGGTGCTTTGAATTGTGATTTTGACCCTGGATTTAAAGCCTTCCTCATGGAACCGGATAACTTGGCATCCCTGGGAAGAGGAGATTCATGATATTAGGGAGAAGAGACCTTACAGGGAGTAAATACCAAAATGTTTTAAAACAAATGTGCATTGACATGGTTTGGGATCCCAGGTTGGAATCCCAGGGTTCCGCAGAAAGCAGAGAGAGTTCTGAATGGTGAGATAACTGGACCCCACAACTCTTCAGCTTATGGCTATATTGGGAAATACTGAGCAGACAAGGAGAGGGAAAAATATACTTAAGAAACAGAAAATATGAAGAAAATATCTACCAACTTAAACAGCCTTTACCTGTTTCTGAACACATGCAAAGTGCTGAACCCTGTTCTTTTTTTCCAATAAAGTTCACTTTCAGGAGTTTCTCACAGTAGCAGCATCATGAGCCAGATGCTCACTCTGTGCTCTCTTCATTCCTTCATCGATCTCTTTATCACTTTAAGGGGTTTTATTTTAATTCCTGCCTCTTTCTTTTATTTACCTGCATTGCTGCCTCAAAATACACTTTGCATTCAGTGAAAGGTTTTCTAAACGTTCTTAACCCCAAAGGGCTGCTTTGCCCTGGCTTTTCATTTGTGGTTTGCTGTTATGTACTTACTGCATTTAAAATTTTATTTTTCACAGATTTAAAGACCTTTGAGAACAGATGCTACTCAAGTGTAAATGCTTCATAAAATATATTTTAATGGGCAGAAGTTAAAATAATCATCCCTTCTGGCCCTGCGCAGTGTTTCAGAAGCGCTTGTACTGTGTGTTCTACTTTTGAAAGGTTCAAAGCTTTTATTATGAATTTGTACACTGTTCCTCCCTCCCCCCCCCCCCCCCCCCCCCCCCCCCCCCCCCCCCCCGCATTCAAGATAAATGGTGAACGGAGTCACAAATCACACCTCACGTATCATTTCACCAGCCTGGTTTTGCCAAATTGTCACACATGACATGAACTGGAGAGAACACCTGTGTGCATGTCTCAGATAATTTGCATCCCTGTTCCAGATATAGACACTCCCAGCCATGGAG
Source organism: Microcaecilia unicolor (assembly GCF_901765095.1). Classification (NCBI taxonomy): domain Eukaryota; kingdom Metazoa; phylum Chordata; class Amphibia; order Gymnophiona; family Siphonopidae; genus Microcaecilia; species Microcaecilia unicolor. Next base: position 45,463,972 of record NC_044042.1, on the reverse strand, counting down.
ATTGAGGGTGACAGCTTAGATCCTTGGGAACATCCTATATAATAATTCTCACCTCCAACATTCTGAGGCTGCCTGGAACCGTGGATCCCTTGGAGGTGGTCTGGAGTTGGAGTAGATAACAGTGATGTCACACAACCCACACCAGATTGGCCAGAAGAAGGGAGAGGGGCGGAGCCACGATACAGGGAGCAGCAAATCAGCACAACACGAGGAATGCACAGCAGCAGGAACAGAAGCCTCTCTCACACAGTCACTCTCACATACACTCTTTCAAACATACACTCAGAGGAAAACCTTGCTAGCGCCCGTTTCCTTTCAAACAGAAACGGGCCTTTTTTACTAGTAAATTATAATATCAGGTGCTAATGAGTTAATGTTGGCTGCCATGTGCATGTGTGACGCATTACCCCAGATTCTATTAAAGTCATCCAAATTGGCATGCCCAAATTTGGGCGTGGCCCAGAAATGTATGCGAAACTGTAAATAATTATTGGTAATAATTGTCACTAATTTTGATTTGCATATGCATCTGCCTGCATGCATTTTTATAATCTTGGGGGCTTAAATCCCCATAGGGGTTGGTGCGTGGCAACAGGCTTGCCACGTGCCAATCCAAAACTTAACGCCAGGCTACAGCAGGAGCCTGGCGGTAGTTCCCAGCCTCCAGCACATGCCATTTTCCGGCACTACAAAAATATTTTCTATTTTTGTGGCGCTGATGCTTACCTGGCGGTGCTGCCTGGTTCACACGAGAGCCCTTAACCGCCAACTTAACCCCCCCTCCCCCTAGTAGTTAGAGCACTGGTCTTGCAATCCAGAGGTGGCTGGTTCAAATCCCGCTGCTACTTATTGTGATCTTGGGCAAGTCACTTAACCCTCCATTGCCTCAGGTACAGACTTAGATTGTGAGCCCTCCTGGGACAGAGAAATATCCAGTGTACCTGAATGTAACTCACCTTGAGCTACTACTGAAAAAGGTGTGAGCAAAATCTAAATAAATAAATAAATCTAAATAAATAAACTTCAGCAGACTCCAGACTGTGGCACTTGGGTAAAAGTGCAGGAATGCTTCTGAATCTTGCAGTTCACAATTCAGGTTCATGTCTGTGAGTGTGTGCCTGGTAATGGATTTTGTGCCATCTGAAACCCATAACAGTAACATCCTGTGATGGTATAAATGCATGGATTAAAGGCGCTCGCTAAAGATATTAGGAGTGACAGTAATTGAAATTAATTTATTATATTCACCGGTTAGGGTGCTGGGAAAATGAATCTGTGTAGTTTGCTGGAATATTGCTTTGCAAACGCGTGGGCTGTGTTCTTGCAGTTTAATGAGATTAAGCACAGGGAGACAGCGGATGCAGCAGCACATCCCTGTCAAAAATAAAAAAAACCCTAAATGTCGTGCATATTGTTTCATTTGATATAGTAATTAAGTGTGTAAAAGCCAGGCTCCTTATTTCTGCTCAATTCAAATATTCAGGTTTGTTTATATTGCAACTGAAGGGTCTCTGCCTGGCTTTGGGAAGTATTGTGTAGAGGGCATGGTGTGACTGGACAGGCCTGCAGAGGGCAGCAACCAGAACAGATTACCTCCAAAACTGAGAAATTAAATTTTGTGTCTGTTCAATAGGAGTATACAAACAGAGACAAATGGACTAAACCTGTTCATGAAAAAATGCTTGTGTGTACTAAAAAGAAGAAAATCATATAAAGCTCTGTGTTGCTAAATTAAAGATCCTTTATTCATCCATAAGACATTCTGTATTCATACATCAAACAACCCGACATGCTTCGCCATCAGGCTGCATCAAGGGTTGATAACAGTATACGTCAATGATGAAATTTTTTCTCTAATGTAAACCACATTGGTTCAAAATTACAGATTAACATAATTTTCTTATAGCAATAGGAAAACCACTCACCCAAAGTATGGACAGTCAACCTGGTCTTTCCATTCTCAATTAGAGTGCTAGCTCTTACCTTCATAGCCTAGTTCCCCTAAACCACACTCCCTCTAAACCAGGGCTGGGCGTCCTTAAGAGCCACAACCCAGTTGGGTTTTTAGGATTTCCTTAATAATTATACATGAGATCTATTTTCATATAATGGAGGCAGTGCATGCAAATAGATCTCATGCATATTCATTGGGTAAATCCTGAAAACCCAACTGGGTTGCAGCCCTGGGACTGAGCTTGCCCACTCCTGCTCTAACCTCTCTGGCCTCGACACCCGCATCTTGTGCTAATTTCCTACACAGATTTCATGCTCTGAGCATCACACCCTCCTCCTGCTTGTACGTTACATAAATCAAGTATCTTTTCATGCTTTCTCCTTGCTAGCTTCCTCCTTGTGAAGTGAGCTTATACAGGATTCACAATCTTGTTTTGCTTTTCATTCTTATACTTCCATTGCAGTACATAAATAAGAAATGAGATGAAATGTTAAATACTTGACTCTTCATTCCAGCTTTCCCTTGACTTATGTGAACTCCGTATTTTGTGCCTGTCTCACCTTTCCTCTGTAACAGCCTAATTTATTTGGCATTCACTCTATTGTTTACTCCTTTATAGGGTACCCAGTAAATAAAAGAAATAAGTAAATAGCCATCTGGATAAGGAGACAGACTTGTAGACAAAGAAAGAGAGCCATGTGGACAGAGATACAAATAAGCAGGGCAATGTATTTGAGTGCTGCTGAATAAACCTTCCAACCACCGCAGCCCTCTCTAGCTAGTGCTGGGGTGAATAGGAGCAGACCTGGTTGTTATCTGGGTAGTGCTAGTGTTCAGTGTTGGGTGGGTGGGTGAGTAACTATCTGGGCAAGTAGGACCACAGAAATAGCAGTCCTAGCATGTGTGGATAGTTATTAGGATACTGGGAAGTTAGGGGCCCTTTTACCGAGCTGCAATAAAAGCGGCCCTGCGATGATGTCGGCAAGTGGATTTGCCGTGCGCTGAGGCCCCTTTTACCGCAGTGGGTTTTTAAAAAAAAAAAAAAGGAAATGGCTGTGTGGTAAATACAAACTTGCTGCATGACCATTTCCTGGGGGAAGCCCTTACCACCTATTTAGAAGGCGGTAAGAGCTCCATCGGTAACCCAGCAGTACAAATAAAAAATATTTCTGGTCGCACCAGAAATGGTAGATCTACCGCCGCATTGCAGAAGGGCCCCTAAATGTTGCCTGAACCCTGGATAATTTCAGGTGTAACAAAAGTCCCGGACATTTGATGCCAGTACCAGGATTATGCCCAGCACTTCTTGTGTGCTCTGGTATCTTTGTTGTAACCCGCTTTGAACTATTTTATTGGTATTAGCGGGCTATAAATGAAACAACTGTAACTGTAAAAGCAAGAGTGGGTTTCAACTGTCAGCCTCTGGTATTGGGTCTTGTGGGGTGATGAGACTGTTGGTGTGACTGGACAGGCCTGCAGAGAGCAGCAACCAGAACAGATTACCTCTAAAACCGAGAAATTGGGCTAAAGGCAAACAGGGTGCCACTTATCCCTCCCAAAGACAGAATACAGCATCCTCCTTACTGCCCATTAACTCTTTTTACTGCACTAGCAGCCTACAACCTCTTGGTGGCAGTGGTAGAGGTGAGGACTGCCTATGATTTGAAGAATGCATGGGACAGACGTGTGATGTCTTAGGGGAAGGAAAAGATAGCGGATGATATAGATGAACAGATTGGATAGGCCATATGGCCTTTATCTGCTGTTTTTCTAAACTTGGGCTTTATCCTCATTTTCTTGCATCAAATAATCCTCAGCCCCTCTCAGACTTTCTTGGCTAAAATAGTGTTGCCATTTTAAGCCAATTTAAATGCATATAACTTTTATAGGACTAAGTTAATGTATGTCTTGACTTGCTATTTGGAGCTAACACACACTTTATTAAGTCAAAATGGAATGAGAAGAAGAAGGCTGATGTTGTCTTGCCTGACTCTGCAACTGATTCACACCTGTTGCAATAGTGAAGGGAAGAAGAAAGAGTGATGCCTTAAAGTGGTGACAAGGCTGATGTGGAAACTCAGCATGATTGCTGTGCATTTCATTGTAATTTGAAGGCATACCCATGTTCTCAGTTTTTAGATGGGTCAAGATGTTAAACCGAATTCTAAATCTTAATGTTTAGATTTTTATATATGTATTGATTGTTATGTGTCTGGGTCCTGGTTCATACTGGAAGTCTACTTAGACTGAATCCTAGGAGGCAGAATATATGAGAGGCCCAAACTATGGCCAATGTATGAAACAGGACAAAGGTCAGGAGCTGGTGACCTCTCAGGAACCCACTCGTACACAGAAACCGACTGCTTCTTAGGAACCCACTCATTCACAGAAGCTAGAAGCTGTACTGTAGCCCACTCACACAGACACATGCTGGAAGCTGGACTGGAACCCATTCACACCGACAGACGCTGGAAGCTATACTGGAACCCACGCACATGGACAGATGCTGGAAGCTATACTGGAACTCACACAGATAGCAGCTGCTGCAGGAAGTACATCACCATGGAGGAGCCAAGGTCAGTAATCCGCACAGGCAGCATAGGAGGAAGAAGGCATCTCAGCAGCCAGAAGAAGCAGAATGCTGTAGGGATGGCTAACTATGCAAGAGCGTCCAACTCCAGGCTAGCCGGGATTAAATGCCCCACTGTATGATGGCATCTGACATCACTGCGGGATGCGCTGGCAGCTGGGAGATGCAGGTCCTGTGATGTTCACTGCAGAGATGGCTGGCTATTCGTACCATGCACCAGCAGTGCGGCCCTGGCAGCAGTGTCACGATAAGACTGTGACATCGATTCTTATGGAATTATATGAGGTTTTGTTTGGTTTAAGCTCCGTTGTTTTCCATTTCAGACTAATAAGGGATTTAACGGAATATAAGCACGTAGAGTTAGCATTAAGAAACCCATGTCTCTATTAAATTTTCTTTTGTTGGTTGTTTTGATGTGTCTATAATTATTTAATAGTGAATGTCTTATGCTCTTGAGTAGTTTCTATTAGTATGCTGATCATATGGTCATTTGGACAAAACACATCACAGGACCCCACAGTTACCCACATGGGAAAGGCATTCATATAAGGCAATCATATTTATGCTCCTTTCTAATGGAGTATATATTTTAAATTGGTGCAGAAAATGTAAAGGGGTTTGTTACATGGGCGAAGCAGGCTACCAGTGGAAGACAAGAATAAACCTACACAGGCAAAAGTTAACACAAAGAAGGGTAAAGTAGCACAGCTCCATGGGGGGAACATGTTTTGAGGTCAGAACACTAAAAGGGAAAATTCAGGACCAGTCATGAATACAAAACTTCCAAAATCAAAATAAGGCACTTAAAACAAACAGAAAAGGGCTTAGTAGGTGCCTGGTCTCTCCAGTTATCATCGGACATAGTCCTTCCTTCTTCATTCCTCCAACCATTCTAACACACTTCTGCGTCCTACTTCCATCCCACTTTATAGCACCCCTGTCCCATCTAGGAATCTATAACAACAAAACAATCCTCATCTAGTAAAAAATCACTCTAATATAATTATTCACTGCAGTCTCAATAATTATCAGCAAATTGGAGGAAAAAGCCTCAACAGAATCCATTCTTTTAGGCACACAGACATTCAGTTCAAGGAGCTCTTGCTGTCATCATAGGCAAAAAATCTGCATCAGCTATTTAACTTTTACAGTCCATGTAAAGAAATGCAAAAATCTTATCTTTTCAGGATCCCCAGTGTGTTCCCACTATCCACGGCCGACTATGGCCAAAGTTTGGGAACTTCCTCAGGGTCCGTGGCAGGTATCGCTGTTCACTCTTATGGCTATCCGATTCGAGTCTTCAGTGGGAAAACAGGAATCTCACACATCTTCAGACATTACCTTCTGTCTTTACGTGCGCACTCTGCCTTGAACCTGACAAAAGGGATGCATACCCCAAGCACAAAAATATGTATTGAGCCATTCCAGTGAAGAAAGGCATTACCCTGTAACAGTAGTTCCCAAATGTTTTTGGTTCACGGCACTCTTAGTGTCCAAGTAATTTTTTGTGGCACCCCCTCCCCCCGTACACACAGGTCATGCCCCCCCACTGATACAGGTCTCACCCCACCCCCCAGTAGCATGCAGTCCTACCTTTTCTGGCTTCTTACTACTACTACTACTTATCATTTCTAAAGCGCTACTAGACGTACGAAGCTCTGTACACTTGAACATGAAGAGACAGTCCCTGCTCGACAGAGCTTACAATCTAATTAGGACAGACAAACAGGACAAATAAGAGAGAAGGGAATATTAAAGTGAGGATGATAAAATAAGGGTTCTGAACAAGTGAATAAGGGTTAGGAGTTAAAAGCAGCATCAAAAAGGTGGGCTTTTAGCTTAGATTTGAAGACGGCCAGAGATGGAGCTTGACATACCGGCTCAGGAAGTCTATTCCAGGCATATGGTGCAGCAAGATAAAAGGAACAGAGTCTGGAGATAGCGATGGAGGAGAAGGGTGCAGATAAGAGAGATTTACCCAGTGAACGGAGTTCCCAGGGAGGAATGTAGGGAGAGATGAGAGTGGAGAGGTACTGAGGAACTGCAGAGTGAATACACTTATAGGCCAATAAGAGGAGTTTGAACTGTATGCGGAAACGGATAGGAAGCCAGTGAAGTGACTTGAGGAGAGGGCTAATATGAGCATAGCGACACTGGCGGAATATTAGTCGTGCAGCAGAATTTTGAACAGATTGAAGAGGAGAGAGATGGCTAAGTGGGAGACCTGTGAGAAGCAAGTTGCAATAGTCTAAGCAAGAGGTGATAAGAGTGTGGATGAGGGTTCTGGTAGTGAGCTCAGAAAGGAAAGGGCGAATTTTGGTGATATTATAGAGAAAGAAATGACAGGTTTTAGCAGTCTGCTGAATATTTGCAGAGAAGAAGAGGGAAGAGTCGCAGATGACCCCAAGGTTACGAGCTGATGAGACAGGAAGGATGAGAGTGTTTTCCACAGAAATAGAGAATGGGGGAGGAGGAGAGGTTGGTTTAGGGGAAAAGATAAGAAGCTCAGTCTTGGTCATGATTAGTTTCTGATGGCACTGAGACATCCAGGCAGCAACGTCAGACAGAAATTTCAGCCTGGATTTCTCCACCAACTCCAGGCTCCGCCCCTTCTGTCTCACCTCACCCCATGCCTGGAACAAACTCCCTGAGCCCATACGCCGTGCCCCCTCCCTACTCATCTTCAAATCAATGCTCAAAGCCCACCTCTTCAATGTCGCCTTCGGCACCTAATCACTACACCTCTTCTCAGGAAATCTTAACTACCCCAACTTGACATTTCGTCCTTTAGATTGTAAGCTCTTCCGAGCAGGGACCGTCCTTAATTGTTAATTTGTACAGCGCTGCGTAACCCTAGTAGCGCTCTAGAAATGTTAAGTAGTAGTAGTAGTAGTAGATCTGGGAGTCATCAGCGTAGAGATGATACTGAGAACCATGGGATGAGATCAGAGTATCAAGGGACGAAGTATAGATGGAGAAAAGAAGAGGTCCCAGGACAGATTCCTGAGGTACACCAACTGACAGTGGGATAGAAGTAGATCCACTAGAGTATACACTAAAGATACGTTGGGAGAGATAAGAAGAAAACCAGGAAAGAACAGAGCCCTGAAATCCAAGTGAGGACAGCGTATCAAGGAGTAGGCTGTGATCAACAGTTTCGAAAGCAGCAGATACACCGAGAAGGATGAGGATAGAATAGAGATCTTTGGATCTGGCCAGGAACTTTAGCAAGCGTTGTTTCAGTTGAATAAAGGGGGCAAAAGCCAGATTGAAGTGGATCAAGAATAGCTTGAGATGAAAGTCAAGGCAACAGCAGTGAACAGCATGTTCAAGTATCTTGGATAGGAAAGGGAGGAGGGAGATGGGGCGATAGTTGGAAGGACAGGTAGGGTCCAATGAAGGTTTTTTAAGGTGTGACTACGGCATGTTTGAAGGCATCAGGAACAGTCGCAGTGGAAAGTGAAAGATTGAGGATATGACAGATAAAAGGGATGACAGTGGGAGAGAGAGTGTTAAGTAGATGGGTGGGAATAGGATCAGAGGAACAGGTAGTTGGTTTCGAGGAGGAAATAAGATGTGTAGTTTCCTCTTCAGTGATTTCAGAAAAGGAAGAAAAGGAGGCAGGGGTTGGAGGGTTGAGAGAATGGACTAAGGGAAGGAGAGGTGGAGGTGACCTGGTTGAGAATTCAAGTTTAATCTTGTGAACCTTATGAAAGAACTCAGCCAGAGACTGGGGGGAAAGTGAAGGGGGGTTTGGAGGTGAAGGCACTTTGAGGAGAGAGTTCAGTGTGGCAAACAGACATCGAGGGTTTGCACCAAGAGAATTTGTCAACTGGATGTAATAGTCCTTTTGGCAAGTAAAGGAGCAGACTGGAAGGAGGTCAGCAAGAATTTCAAATGTATGAAGTCAGCATGGGCATGGGATTTCAGCCAAAGGCGTTCAGCAGAGCGGGCACAGGAATGTAGATAGCGGATTCTAGAGGTCAGCCAAGGCTGGAGTTTGGTACATTTTACAGAATGGGGAATGGGAGGAGCGAGAGTATCCAGAGCAGAGGAGAGAATAGTATTATAGGAAGAGACAGCCTCATTGACAGACTTGGATAACATAGTGGTAGAGAAGAGATTTGAAGCACTGGAGGACAGAGTAGAAGGGTCAATATTATTCTACCATAACATCACTGTGTAACTGTTTATACCGGAGTTGGTGAACGCCTTTATGGTACTATGTAAGCCACATTGAGCCTGCAAATAGGTGGGAAAATGTGGGCTACAAATGCTACAAATAAATAAATAGCCTGAAGATTCCTAAATGTATTGGTTAAGATTGGACGGGACTGGGAAGGAGGGTGTTTAAGTGTGAAAGTTATCAGATGATGGTCAGAGAGGGGAAGAGTTGAGGCACAGAAACTGGAGAGTGAGCAGTTTGAGAAGAGGGATAAGATCAAGACAGTGGCCATTCTGGTGAGTGGGGGCAGTGAAGCACAGTTGAAGATTGAAAGAGGATGTTAAAGCAAGAAACTGAGAAGCATAAGAGTCAGAGGGATCATTAGCATGAATGTTAAAATCCCCAAGAATGAGGGAAGGAGATGAAGATTCAAGAAACAAGGAAAGCCAGGCATCAAAGTCAGTGAGAAAGGAAGAAAGGGACTTATCAGGGGGTCGATAAATGACTGCTACTCGGAGAGGCAGAGGAGCAAATAGACGGATGGAGTGGACTTCGAAGGAAGAAGAACAGTGCGCCTGAGGTGGAAGAAGAGGTTGAAATCTACAAGAGGGTGAAAGTAGTAGCCTGACACCACCTCCACGACCAACCGGGCGAGGAGTATGGGAGAAAAGATAACCTCCATGGCAAAGGGCTGCGACTGAAGCAGAGTCTTCAGGGTAAAGCCAAGTTTCAGTTCTTGCTGCTTGAGCATCTCATTTCCCCTGTGACTCTACTGATAGCGATGCCTCCTCCTCCAGGTCTGATCTTTAGCCTGTTCCGGGCGCTCAGTTCCTCACACACCCTGCTCCACCCCTCCTCAATCCCTCCTCAGGTGGGGAGCCGCAGCGATGGGAAGGCTTCAGGCCTGGCACCAGTACCTGTGTGTGAAATGCTACTGCTAGACGTGACCTGTAGAGGGGAGAAAGATGCCTTTACAAGTAAACACGGGAGGGGGGAGCTTAGCCACTAGACCAGAAGCAGGTGTGAGAGAGGGATATACCTCCTTCCCCTCCCCTGCTGGCTGTGGGAAGGAGGAAGTGACCAGCTGCACTGTCAGTCACTTCCTGATTTAGACCCGACTGTTTATGTGAACCATGCGGTTTACAAAAACAGTCTTGTCTAACCCGGTGCAGGAGGAGGAAGTGACCTGCTGTACAGCATTCACTTCCTCCTCTTCATATTGCATAAGCTGCACTGGATGGCTCTACAATTGACTCACGCAATTTGTAAAAATTTACAGTCGGCTCTTTTGAGCCGGCTCCATCACACCCACTGTGTATCTCCTTCCATGACACCCCTGTGAGTTTGTTGCGATGCACAGTTTGGGAAACGCTGCCCTATAATGTTTTGGCTGACCTCTATTTCCAGGCTTTCTTGTAGTCACTTAATTTTTCGTGTCTCTGCCTTTCTGTGAAGGTTGGTGGATGCATGGACTAGATCATGTGACCCTTTCGTAGAGCTTCCTTTCCACCTTAAAATGGTGCTTGTGCATTATTTATTCTCTCTGAGGTATCTGAATATTATCAATACATCAAAAATAGAAGTCTTTTTAATTAAAAAAAAAAGAAATTCATTACCATGACCCTTCTTTTTTCCTTTTTAAGCGTAATGGTCAGGTGAACACTTAATTTATGCTAAGCAATATTAAAGTGGTTCTGTTGGCTCCTGTCTGTAGGTTTCTTCATTAGCTGCCTCCTGGACTATGATATATGATATGGCGCCATCCTATAATATACATCAGCACTGCAAAAGCACTCAAAATAAATTAAACTTAGGAAAACAAAACAAGCTCTCTGGTGAGGCTCCCCTTTTCCTCTTCTGTGAAAGACAAATAGAGGGGGTCTTTGTGTGGTGGACAAAGGCTCTGTGAGATGGTCTGACCAAAATATAGAACTAATGAAAAGCAAACCTTTTAAGTCTACAGTAGCCCAGACTGTGAGCCTCAGTGCTACTTTCTGCCTCCTCTTGCTGGCTCTTGGAATGCATAGATCCCTTTGAGAAATAATTATGAGATCTGATTTAAGCATGACGACAGTATATATTGTTGTTTGTTTAGAATATATAATCCTATTTCTACTTTTTAAAAAATAAAATATGAATTCTTTTAGTCTGGTTTGTGAGGAGGAGACAAGATATGGTACCAGCCCTCCCCCAACTCAGTCGAGACGCACCGAGAAGAAAATATTATTAAAGCAATATTAGTCACTCATTAAAGGCAACATAAATAAAAAGCTCATCTTCCCTTTGGGGGGGGGGGGGGGGGGGAGTGACCATGATGTGTCTTAGTCTTATTTGTATGGTTTCCCCTATCTATAACACAAAGGTCATGACAGGGGAAAAGGGAGGGACACAGAGAGCTCACCATCATCGACAGCAAATAAGATTGGGCTTAGAAGAGCACAGAAAGAAGTAAATGCATGTGTGATGTGAAACGGCAGGCCTGCTGTTTGATAAAGCACTAAATTTTCAATGTCTCCCTGTAGGCTCTTAATCTGCTCTGATTTACATTGCTAATCTATATTCTGGTCTGTGGTATGGTTCAGACAGGGCATGAATGCAGATAGCTAATTGAGACACCACCTGATGCCTTCAATTCAAGCAAAGGTGATCAAGGGTCAAGCATTTTGAGACACCAGGTGCAGAGTTTGAGCCTCAAGGTCTCATATTAGTAACATCTTTGGAACTGTATCTGAACTGTATTTGGGGAGGAAGCTGGACAAAAGTCCAGTGAGGAAAGGTTTACCCAGAAACCTTGCCTTTAATCTCAGTGTGGGTAGAGGGGAAGTACAAGATTTCTGAAATGTTCTATGAGTTAGCTTCATCTCTAGGATACATCTTTTCCCCAAGCCACACTTCTGAAGAAATCATTTGGGTGCTTAATAGAACAGAACTGCTATCATCACATATGTTATCAGCGTGAGCGTGTCAGCTTTTATTTCTAAATTGCTTTTACTGTAATTCTTATTAATTTTTCAGATAGGTTTCAGATTTGATACAAAGCTCTGCTGAATGCTAGTGCTAGCTTTAATGAACCACGAGATAAGATTGAACCTTTTCAAAGTAAATATATTTACCCCACCCCCCAAACCAAAACCTAAGCCATACACTGTTAAATAAATTGTGTGGGTACAAATCAAGTCTTAATTACTTTGTTAGCTCATCTCTGGGAACTTAGTATTTGCGAGGGGTATGGAGAATTTGCAAAGCTCAGCATTTTGAAGAATGTTTTTTAGGTAGTTCGGTTTGGATTTATAATATTCTCTTCAATTGTTTTTGGGGTAACTACCTCCGTGCCACTATTTTTATGGAAACTTTCATTGTGCATGAGGGAATTTACATTAAATCTCACAGCAACATTTTTTTTTTTCAAAAACCTCAGCAATACGAAATTATTTGTGATGCAAGAAATTTACTTTCCACGTGTTTTAGTTCCACTCTCAGGGCACTGTTTACTAAGGTGCGCTAGAGGCACACTAGCGTATTTAGTGCATGCTAACCATGTAGATGCCCATAATAATTCTATGGGCATCTACACAGCGCACGCTAATTTTTAGCACATGCTAGCGCACCTTAATAAGCAGAGCCCCCAGTTTCCTCAATAACCACGTAATCCTGAGCAAGTCACCTGTGCTCAATCTTAGGTCATAAGTACATAAGTACATAAGTAGTGCCATACTGGGAAAGACCAAAGGTCCATCTAGCCCAGCATCCTGTCACCGACAGTGGCCAATCCAGGTCAAGGGCACCTGGCACGCTCCCCAAACGTAAAAACATTCCAGACAAGTTATACCTAAAAATGCGGAATTTTTCCAAGTCCATTTAATAGCGGTCTATGGACTTGTCCTTTAGGAATCTATCTAACCCCTTTTTAAACTCCGTCAAGCTAACCGCCCGTACCACGTTCTCCGGCAATGAATTCCAGAGTCTAATTACACGTTGGGTGAAGAAAAATTTTCTCGGATTCGTTTTAAATTTACCACACTGTAGCTTCAACTCATGCCCTCTAGTCCTAGTATTTTTGGATAGCGTGAACAGTCGCTTCACATCCACCCGATCCATTCCACTCATTATTTTATACACTTCTATCATATCTCCCCTCAGCCGTCTCTTCTCCAAGCTGAAAAGCCCTAGCCTTCTCAGCCTCTCTTCATAGGAAAGTCGTCCCATCCCCACTATCATTTTCGTCGCCCTTCGCTGTACCTTTTCCAATTCTACTATATCTTTTTTGAGATACGGAGACCAGTACTGAACACAATACTCCAGGTGCGGTCGCACCATGGAGCGATACAACGGCATTATAACATCCGCACACCTGGACTCCATACCCTTCCTAATAACACCCAACATTCTATTCGCTTTCCTAGCCGCAGCAGCACACTGAGCAGAAGGTTTCAGCGTATCATCGACGACGACACCCAGATCCCTTTCTTGATCCGTAACTCCTAACGTGGAACCTTGCAAGACGTAGCTATAATTCGGGTTCCTCTTACCCACATGCATCACTTTGCACTTGTCAACATTGAACTTCATCTGCCACTTGCACGCCCATTCTCCCAGTCTCGCAAGGTCCTCCTGTAATCGTTCACATTCCTCCTGCGACTTGACGACCCTGAATAATTTTGTGTCATCGGCGAATTTAATTACCTCACTAGTTATTCCCATCTCTAGGTCATTTATAAATACATTAAAAAGCAACGGACCCAGCACAGACCCCTGCGGGACCCCACTAACTACCCTCCTCCACTGAGAATACTGGCCACGCAATCCTACTCTCTGCTTCCTATCTTTCAACCAGTTCTTAATCCATAATAATACCCTACCTCCGATTCCATGACTCTGCAATTTCTTCAGGAGTCTTTCGTGCGGCACTTTGTCAAACGCCTTCTGAAAATCCAGATATACAATATCAACCGGCTCCCCATTGTCCACATGTTTGCTTACCCCCTCAAAAAAATGCATTAGATTGGTGAGGCAAGACTTCCCTTCACTAAATCCGTGCTGACTTTGTCTCATCAGTCCATGTTTTTGTATATGCTCTGCAATTTTATTCTTAATAATAGCCTCCACCATCTTGCCCGGCACCGACGTCAGACTCACCGGTCTATAATTTCCCGGATCTCCTCTGGAACCTTTCTTAAAAATCGGAGTAACATTGGCTACCCTCCAGTCTTCCGGTATTACACTCGATTTTAGGGACAGATTGCATATTTCTAACAGTAGCTCCGCAAGTTCATTTTTTAGTTCTATTAATACTCTGGGATGAATACCATCAGGTCCCGGTGATTTACTACTCTTCAGCTTGCTGAACTGACCCATTACATCCTCCAAGGTTACAGAGAATTTGTTTAGTTTCTCCGACTCCCCCGCTTCAAATATTCTTTCCGGCACCGGTGTCCCCCCCAAATCCTCCTCGGTGAAGACCGAAGCAAAGAATTCATTTAATTTCTCCGCTACGGCTTTGTCCTCCTTGATCGCCCCTTTAACACCATTTTCGTCCAGCGGCCCAACCGACTCTTTGGCCGGTTTCCTGCTTTTAATGTATCTAAAAAAGTTTTTACTATGTATTTTTGCTTCCAACGCTAATTTCTTCTCAAAGTCCTTTTTTGCCCTCCTTATCTCCGCTTTGCATTTGGCTTGGCATTCCTTATGATCTGTCCTGTTACTTTCAGTTGGTTCTCTTCTCCACTTTCTGAAGGATTGTTTTTTGGCTCTAATGATTTCCTTTATCTTACTGTTTAGCCACGCCGGCTGACGTTTAGTCTTTTTTCCCTTTTTTCTAATACGTGGAATATATTTGTCCTGAACCTCCAGGATGGTGTTTTTAAACAGCATCCACGCCTGATGCAAGTTTTTTACTCTGCGAGCTGCTCCTTTCAGTCTTTTTTTCACCATTTTTCTCATTTTGTCGTAATCACCTTTTCTATAGTTAAACGCTAGCGTACTTGATTTCCTAGTTTCACTTCCTTCAATGCCAATATCAAAACCGATCATATTATGATCACTGTTATCAAGCGGCCCTCGTATCGTTACCCCCTGCACTAGATCATGAGCACCACTAAGGACTAAGTCTAGTATTTTTCCTTCTCTTGTCGGCTCCTGAACTAGCTGTTCCATGAAGCTGTCCTTGATTTCATCAAGAAATCTTATGTCCCTTAAGTGTACAGATGTTACATTAACCCAGTCTATATGCGGGTAATTGAAATCCCCCATTATTATTGTGTTGCCCAGTTTGTTTGCGTCCCTGATTTCCTTTAACATTTCCGCATCCGTCTGTTCGTCCTGGCCAGGCGGACGGTAGTACACTCCTATCACTATCCTTTTCCCCTTTGCACATGGAATTTCAATCCACAGTGATTCCAAGGAGTGTTTTGCTTCCTGCAGAATTTTCAATCTATTTGATTCAAGGCTCTCGTTAATATACAATGCTACCCCTCCACCAATCCGATTCACCCTATCACTACGATATAATTTGTACCCCGGTATGACAGTGTCCCACTGGTTATCCTCCTTCCACCAGGTCTCAGAGATGCCTATTATATCTAATTTTTCATTTAGTGCAATATATTCTAACTCCCCCATCTTATTTCTTAGGCTCCTGGCATTCGCATATAGACATTTCAAACTATGTTTGTTGTTCCTAAGTACATCATGCTTAGTACTTGACAGTATTAACTGGCAATCTTTTGTCTGATTTTTATTGTTATTTAAAGATACCCGATCTACTACAATCTCTTTTGCAACCTCACTATCAGGATACTCTATCTTCCCTGTTATGGTGATATCTTTGAAAGATACCTTATCCCGAACCATGCTCTTTTGAGCGACTGTCGGCCTTCCCCCCATTTCTAGTTTAAAAGCTGCTCTATCTCCTTCTTAAACGCCGATGCCAGCAGCCTGGTCCCACTCTGGTTAAGATGGAGCCCATCCTTTCGGAATAGGCTCTTTTTCCAATTATCTGTGTATAGGCAGATTTAAAGGGGTATAAGACCTAAACTTGCTGCTTTGATTGA
Organism: Microcaecilia unicolor; assembly: GCF_901765095.1. Taxonomy (NCBI): domain Eukaryota; kingdom Metazoa; phylum Chordata; class Amphibia; order Gymnophiona; family Siphonopidae; genus Microcaecilia; species Microcaecilia unicolor. The sequence continues at coordinate 45,448,214 of NC_044042.1, read as the reverse complement.
CCATTTCAGGTGCTGGACATTCATAAGATGAAAAACATTTAGGTCAAGGCTTCCCAAAGCTGTCCCACGGAGCCCATAACCAGTTGGGTGGTAGTGATGTGCATTCATTAGCATGCCTCAAATAATTTGTTGGACACAATATTGATTTGACACACATTGACCTATGAATTAGTGCATGTACAAGCTGTTTGTGTGCATTAAGAAAATTCTAATGTACTACTACTACTATTTAGCATTTCTATAGCGCTACAAGGCATACGCAGCGCTGCACAAACATAGAAGAAAGACAGTCCCTGCTCAAAGAGCTTACAATCTAATAGACAAAAAATAAATAAAGTAAGCAAATCAAATCAATTAATGTGAATGGGAAGGAAGAGAGGAGGGTAGGTGGAGGCGAGTGGTTACAAGTGGTTACGAGTCAAAAGCAATGTTAAAGAGGTGGGCTTTCAGTCTAGATATAAAGGTGGCCAAGGATGGGGCAAGACGTAGGGGCTCAGGAAGTTTATTCCAGGCGTAGGGTGCAGCGAGACAGAAGGCGTGAAGTCTGGAGTTGGCAGTAGTGGAGAAGGGAACAGATAAGAAGGATTTATCCATGGAGCGGGGTGCACGGGAAGGGGTGTAGGGAAGGACGAGTGTGGAGAGATACTGGGGAGCAGCAGAGTGAATACATTTATAGGTTAGTAGAAGAAGTTTGAACAGGATGCGAAAACGGATAGGGAGCCAGTGAAGGGTCTTGAGGAGAGGGGTAGTATGAGTAACATGTTGTTTAAAATCAAAAATACCCACTCCAAAATTAAGCAAATTACTGAAAATTCCAAACCAAACCATTTATTTTGTCTGTACACTTCCCTAGTACTTGATGGGGAAGAAGGGTGTTCCTTCAGCTTGTGGCCAAATATTGCCCCACCCCATCAGCCATTTTGATGAGACCTTCACCCCCACCCAGGAGTGGTGAAGCAGTCAACTCCTCTTGCATCCTCCTGCTCTTCTATTTCTTCCCCTTTTTGTATCCTCCTAATGCATCCCCTTGCTTCTCTGGCCCTCCACGCATCTGGTCCTAGGACATGGGGGCCTGATAGTCCTTGTCCCAAACCTGGAAAAGCAGGATTGACATTTTGTAGCAATCTGTGAGCTGCAGCAAAGAGAGAGCCAGTGTGGATCCTGTATGTTAGGTGCGCATTCACAGACTCAACCCCCACTTACTGTTACCAAGAAAGCTTATGCAGGGCAGGTCATGACCAGGCTCACAGGCTCCACTCTGGCTTTCTCTTATTACTGCGCTCAAAGATCTCCACAGACCATGGAAGTTGGGTACCTTTTTCTACTCTGGATTACCACTCCACTGCTTCTGGTACTGTGGCAGTCATTGCCGGGTTTTCTGGGAGTGAAAATTAACTTTCCTCGGCCTTCAGGCAAGCATGTTTTTCAATCCCTGGTAATGGATTCACTTCCTAGCAATAATAAATTGCATATTGCATTTGGTTCTGATTAGATTGGCTGGAAACCAGGGTTCTAGTCCCCCCTAGAACTGTCCCACATTGCAGACTACAAATACAGAAAGACTATGTTTAATAACCAGAATAATTTGTCCTGCTCATCAGTAATTAATCCTTGAAAAGCAGATGACTATAAAAACATTTTTTCTTTCAATACATGCATCAGGGATCAAACTGCATAGGAAGTGAGAGGCCTTTAGAAAGGATATTTGAATCAGTATCGTCACAGAGTCAGACAGGGGTATTCTTCCATTACAACTGTTTCATATTTAAACCTTTCTGTTCTGTAAATGGGAGAATACTGCAGAACAAGCAGCAGACCAATGAATAGGATCTAGGTAAGGGCTGTAATTCAAACAATCATATATACCTGACATGACCACGTTTCACCAAAAGGCTGCATCAGAGGCAAAACTGTAGGGTAAAATAGTAAGAATTACAAGTATATATTAACAATCAATAAAAAACAAGTTACAAATAGATAAATAAAAGATCAAATCATTTAAAAAAAACATGCATAACTATGTAGAACGTGCAGAGAAACAAGTGATATGCACTAAATCATATCCAAAATCATAGAAAAAACATGCATATATAATGTTGGACATGACAAAAGGGGTTATATTTGAAATAGTGACATTGGAACGTATAGACATATGTGTGCAAAAAATGATATATTAAAAAAGGTGAGCAAAATATTACAAAAGGTGCAGAAAAAAATGAGAACTAGTAAAGTGGCTCAAGCATTTTTTGTGTTGTAAAACACATACCTAGAGAGGTAAAAACAGAATGCACGCTTCTTTCTACAGTAACAATGAGGATAAATTCTGAAAACAGGTATCAAATCAGTCTTGTCAGTATCATAAAAAAAGGCTGTGAATACTTTTTTTAATTGGTTTCTTTTTTACAGTTGTTTGAAGATTGTTTTTATGATACTGACAAGATTGATTTGATACCTGTTTTATATTTGTTGGTTTGCAGTTTGTTTTACTGTGCTTGCATCGCAGATCTTCTACCTCTTTATGTTTCCAATGGTAGAATACTACCATTTCTTCTGAATCTTGCCACGGGATGCTTTAGGATTGGGGCTCTGGGTAGAATTTTATTCTGCCCCTTGTAGAAGGATTTGGTAAGAGGTATACAGGGTAATTTGTCAAATGCAGATATTTCTATGCACATTGGAAGAAAAATGTACCCACCATACATAACGTAAAGTTTCCAATGTCTAAGTGATAGCGCACATGTGTTTCGAGTTTTTATTTCTACTTTCAAAACATTATAGTTGAAATATTCTATAGGTGCTCCAGAATTATTCGTAGATTACTTCACATGGAATAAAGCCTGAGCCATGCACCATCTGTGATGCCACCCATGACATAGTAAAAAGGAACCAGTTAGATTTAGTGTATGAGGACATTTGTGAAACTGTGCCTGGCAACAGCAGATCTCAGAAATCCAGGATATTTTCAAGGAAGCTGCTCAATGAATTACAATATTAACTCAAAAGTAAAAATGTATTCAGTATGGTGTGTGTACTGCATACCTTTGAAGTATTGCACAGTGGATTCAGCTTCCCTTGAGGATATGTTTTGCCGGTCCACTCTTTAGAACACAATATATTACCTCTGTATTATAGAAACCTAGCCAGCATACACTCAGGGCAAAAACTGGCAATGCAGGAAATATCTAGTGCAAAATGCTAAGGGCTGCAAGTTAATGAAAGAAAACTAGGCATGCTGACAGAAGCAGAGGTGAGGAATGTTCTGTAAGAAGCAATCCAGCAACAGTTTTGCGAAATATTGTTTTATTTAATTACAAGTATATGACCACTTGGTTAAGCACACATGCTTTTAGAAGATGAAAAGCTTCATATATCCTCATGTGATTTATTTATTAATTTGAGACTGGTCGCTCTCTAAAGTGGACAGACTTATTAAAGACACCTTGTCATGTCTGTGAATGTGTGGTGTTACTTCAGTACCATGGACAGAGCTCTCTGATTTCTCAAGCTGTTTATGCAGGTACCATGGAGGCAGAGCCATTGTGGAGTTGATAATCCTAGAACTTTTCATTGCATGTAACATGTTATATAAATGACTATAGAATAAAGAGAAATGAAATGTGTTGGACTAGTGTAACAGCAATTCTATGCTGATTATTTGTACCAGGCAATAATTAAGATACAAACTAATATCAAAATTGCATTGTGCTATTAATCTCCCAATGATCCAAGTTGTACAAATTTTGTTTTAAAAGTCTTAGGGGCCCCTATACTGCTGTCAGTAAAAAGGCCTTTTTTAAAGGGCCAGTAAATGAGCATGTGGTGATTAAAAATTTGCCATGCTGACATTTACTGCTGGAGCTGTTACCTTTCCAGCAGTAACCCAATGGTAATCAGTGTCACGTCTGTGGCCGTGACCACCCTCAGCCTTACCTTCTTTCTGGGGGTCAGCAGCTCTGCTGGCTTCTGTCTGTGTTTGTTCTCTGACCTGGTGTGCTGGCTGCTTCCAGCATGAACCTGATTGCTTCACTAGACCTCACCTGTGTGGGCTATACCTCTCTAGGGAGCCAGCATCTAAGATGGCTGCCACCGGCTCTGTGCCAGCTTCCAAGATGGCTCCTGCTTGTCTGTCCTGTGTCACTTCCTATGTGTGTCAAGCCTCTCTTTGGGGTCAGTGTACTTCCTACTGCTGCCGGTGACTCATCAGTGACAGCCTTCATAAGGAAGTGCTGTGCTTGCAGTCAGGGCCTTTTTGCATAAGTGTTATGCTCTTGGGCCAGGTCAGGTTAGTAAGTGTCTGCTGCACTACTGCTTAGCCTCTCTCTGGGTTCCAGCCCAGTTTCTTTCTGTGTCTCTGTTGTCCTTCCGTGGGGGGTCTTCCATGCCACTGTCTGTCTGTGGACTGCGGGTCCTTCCTGGCTTACCCTGTGTTTGGGGTGAAGCCTCTGTTCCTGGCTTACCCTGTGTTTGGGGTGAAGCCTCTGTTCCTGGCTTACCCTGTGTTTGGGGTGAAGCCTCTGCTCCAGGCTTACCCTGGGTTGGGGTGAAGCCTCTGTTCCTGGCTTACCCTGGGTTGGGGTGAAGCCTTTGTCTGGGTTTGTTCTCTGTCTGTATGCAAAGCCTCAGCCTTTGTGAGTTCCCCAGTCGGTGTGTGGAACGGCTGTGGCTTCAGACCCTTGGCCTGTTCTTCCTGGTTACTCTGTTTGCTGTGCTGCCTGCCCAAGACCCTTGGCCTGTTATTCCTGGTTTGCTGTCTGTACCCTGAACCCTGCCTTGCCTAGCCTGTGTGCCTACCCTGCTTGTATATCCTGAATCCTGTATCTGTCTGGCTAGTGTGTTTTCCTGGGTGATTATTCCTGTATCCTGTCTCCTCCTAGCTAGAGTGTTTACCCTGTGGGTATTCCCGGATCCCCGTTCTGCCTAGTGTGTTGCTGCCCTAGTCCTTGCTCCTGCTAGCTTCTGTACGCCTTGTGTTCCTTGGTCTGTCTTCTGGGTCTTGCTAGTGGCTGTGCAGCAGCACACTGTCTGAGTCTAGTTCCGTGCCCTGTCGCCCTCGTGTATCCCAGACCCAGGGTGGGTCCTCTAGATCTTCAGTTCCTGCCTTATCCTGCAAGTCCTGCCGGCCACCTGCATTTCGGAGCTCAACTCCGGAGGAATGGTGGCTAAGTGCAGGTGAAGCTGTTCCTGTTTTGTCTGTTCTAGTTGCCTGCCTTGTACTACTCCAGTCCAGAGTTCCAGTACTGCTCTTCTGTGTTTCCAGTCCCGAGGTGGTCTTGCCTGCTGCTGCCATTCCTCGGCAGTGGCCCAAGGGCTCACGAACTCCAGTCCTGCCTCGAGGACCTCACAGGATGCCAAGGCCCTCGAGAACGCGACAATCAGGCAGTACCACACAACCCCTGTGCTAGAAAATACAAAGATATTTTCCAGCGCCAGAAATGGTGTTAAGAAAACTGGAACTACCTCCGAGCTCTAATGCATGCCTAACAGTAGGGCCAATTTGCCACATGCCAAGTCTGTGGTTGCCCTATCTCCCTTTGGTAACAGAGCCCCTTAATGTAGAGAATGAGTTACATAGTACTCAACCACATCCTCTGGCAATAGATTCCACAGCTTAAGGACATAAGAATAGCCACATTGGATTAGAACAGTGGTCCATGTTACCTAGTATCCTGCTTCCAGCAGTAGTCAATCCAGATCACAAGTACCTGGCAGAGTCCCAAAGAGTAGCAAGCTTCCATGCTACTGACCTCATGGATAACTAGTGGCTTTCCCCGTGTCTGCCTGAATAGCAGTTTATAGACTTTTCCTCCAGGAACTTGCCAAACCTTTTTAAAACTCAGATAAGGTAACTGCTGTTAACACATTCTCTGGCATTCATTTAAAAAGTATTACCATGTACAGTAACTTCATGGAGTGTCCCCTCATCTTTAATTATATACTGTGTAAAAAAAAATACTTTCTGTGATTTGTTTTCAATCTATTGGTCATTAGTTTCAAGAGTGTCCTCTTCTGTATGTTTGACAGGTTAAACACTGGTTCCCTATTTAACTGTTCCTCCCCATGTATGCTTTTATGAACGTCTATATTCCCTCTCAGTTATCTGTTTTCCAAACTGAGTCTACCTCCTGGTATCTTTTGTTCTAGAACAGGGTTGTCCAACCTTGATCATCGAGGGCCACAATCCAGTCAGGTTTTCAGGATTTCCCTAATGAATATGCTTGAGACCTGTTTGCACTCACTGCCTCCATTGTATGCAAATAGATCTCATTGATATTCATTGTGGAAATCCTGACAACCTGATCAAGGTTGGACCCCCTGTTCTAGAACAATCTTTACTCTGAAAATGGTTTGCTTTGAGGCATATTTTCAAAGCACTTAGCCCTCCAAAGTTCCATAGAAACAAATGGAACTTTGGACAGCTAAGTGCTTTGAAAATATGCCTCTTTGTGTGCCTGAGTCATAGCTTTGAGGTCTTTGAATCGTATTTCCCCTGTCTCTCAACTCATATATGTAGGTTTTTAAATCTCTTGTATGCTTTTGGGGTGCAGATCCTGCACTATTTTGATATCCTTTCTAAGGACTGTCTACAGCTAGCCCATACCTTGTTAGAGGACATACTATTCTGTCCTGAGGTCTTACCATTGATCTGTATAGTGGTATTATCATCTTAATTTTTTTTTTTCCGTTTGTCTATGCTTTTGCATCCTGGCATCATTCTTGCTCCAGTCACCACCTTATGTTGCTCAGTTCCCTTAAGGTAGTCGATCACAATCATCCTGAGCCAGCTTTCCTAGTTGGATGCAGGAGAGACAGTGAGGTTTTTTTTTTTTTTTTAACAAAAAGAGATCTGGTTGGAGCACACATGTTTCTCCCACTCCTTCTTACCCCTCTGCCCAGTTGTGTAGTACTCCCTTGTTCTACACCCCAAGTGCATGACTAGTTTAGTTTAGATTTTAAGTTTATTTGGGGTTTCTACCCTGCCCATCATAAATACATCTAGGCGGCTTACATACTAAAGAGCATGGGGAAAGATTGGAAGGGGGTAGGGGTGTCTAGACTGAAACAAAAGGAACGGGGGTGAAACTACAATATTGATAGAAAAGCTGTAGAAACATAAAAAGGAGGGGAGTTGCTGCAATCCAGAAACAACCCTTGGAGGGGGTGTCTTGCATATAGGCATCTTAGAAAAGGAAAGTTTTTGAATCTATTTTGAATTTTTGAAGCATTGTTTGTTCACACAAATGTTGTGGTAATCTGTTCCAGTTTTCAGGAGTACATGCTTTTGCATGGAATCATTATTGCCAAGTGCTAGAAATACTCTTGGGGCATTCATAGGTCACTTCACATTCTGTCTACATCCTCAGAGATGTGTGTCTTTTTTAGGCTTTAATGTCCCCTGCAAAAAGGAATACTTTTCCTTCTAACCCCTCCACAGTATTTACTTAGGAAAATATTGAACAGGACCAGCTCATGACAGATCCCTGAGGCACTCCACTAATCACCTTTCTTTCCTCAAAGTGAGTTCCATTTACCTCTATCATGAACCCAACCCCAGGCTACACAGGTTATTAATGGTCCTCCTATGTAGAACTGTATCAAAGGTTTGCTGAAATGCATGTAAACCACTTTCACTGCCTACACTTGACCTAAGTCTTCAGTCACCAAATCAAATAAATTGATTCAGTTTGTTTTACAGAATCTCCTGTTGGTAAAACCATGCTGCCCGAGATTCTATACCATAAATACTTAACTTCTGAATATTTACCATTAATTTTCCCTTGAGCAAGGTAAGTCTAACAAATCTGTAGTATCCAGCTACTTCTGTTAACAATTCTGTGTAAAGGGACAACATAAGACTTTCTCTAGTCTCACAGGATCACTTCTGTCTACAAAGATCTGTTGAACACATTTCTCAATCATGGTTATTCTGTAGATAACCATGACCGTTGATGCACTCTTAACAAAAAAAAAACAGAAATAAATTTTCCTATTATATAACATCTGGTAGAGCCAACTGTGACTTACATCTTCCAGTCTCTAGATCATAGGTATGACCTGGAAATGGGGGCTGCATGTGCCCTTTATAGAATATCCCCTAACGCCAATTTTTAAATACAATTCCCCCCCCCCCCCCGACTGTGCATCCTTGAGGTGTTTAATGGGGGTGCACTAAATGAAACCCCAGGGAAGGAGGTTTGCTTATTTCCCTCTGTTGGGAAAAGGCTGAGACCAGGGCTGTTTGGACAAAGTAGGCTTTGAGCTTTTTATTTTCATTCCCTGCATGTAATTTCTGGCACCTATGTACTGTACATTAAGACTCCTGTCAGGGAAGTAATTTTCAGAAGGAAACTTGGCCTCTAAGAACTTCCTTGCTCTTTCTGCTTGTTCTTTGCAGACAGTGTACTGTAAAGCATGTCCACCAGCGACTCATTTTCTGACTCTTGACCTATAAGCCGAGGTCTGCTCTACTGTCTCTTTTAAACGTTGAGGGGAAAGAGACTTTTTGGAACATTGTAGCTTTTGTCAGACTTGCAGAGTATGCAATATCTCCCATGCATTGCAAAAAAAAGTCTGCAGTGTCCATCATACCAATTTCCTGAGCATAGAAATGCGCTCAGTCATTATCATAGTATTTAATATTCTGGCCAGTTTCTCCCTATACTTATGTGCTAAGCTGGATCCTGGACAAATTATCCAAAGAGAAAAGAAAGAATTGTAATTATTAGTGTACAAATGTTGTTTTAATGTGCCCCTTAGAGTGCTCTGTGCAGTGTAATAGAAAATTCAAGGACAGGACTGGAAAATGTACTTTAAAGAGCTTATGTAGCTATGTACGGTGGCAGATGAGCAGAGGTCTCTGGAATCCACTCCTCCTCCATTTGCATATTTTTTTGTTCTAAATGTATTTTTAGTTTCTTGTTTTATTGTTACAAAATGGTCGTAAAATCACATTTTTTATAAGCCTGTGCTGAGAGTCCCTGGCCCTCAAAATGAGAGAAGCTGCTATGTGACCGATGACCAGGGGCAGCCCAAGTCAATATGTCGCTTGAGGCAAGGGATGAAATGGTGCACCCTGCCCCCCCCCCAGTCCAACATCCCTCCCTTCACACTCTCAACTCCCCCCCCCCCCCACGGCCATGGTCTGACATCTCCCCCTCTTCTTTCCTCAACACCCTTCTCTGAGTCTACCTTCCTTTTTTGTTTTCCAAAAGTCAGCAACAGGAAGTTATATCAGAAAGGCAGTCTGTAGTACAGATAATAAATAAGCCCAGTACCGGTGGCAGGGCAGCATATGGGAATTGCTGCAGCTGACAACTTTCAGAAAACAAAAAAAAGAAGGTAGACTCATAGAAGGGGGTTGAGGAAGGAAAGGGGGAGAAGCCAGACCAAGCACATTATATATTAGATAAATATTCTAAATGTTTCGTAATATATGTCTGGCTTTATACCATAATAGCAGGACTCCAAGCATTCTGGTAAGATTAATGCGTTGACGTCTGTTGGTGTGGAAGACAGTTGCATTGAAACTGCATATAATCTGTTGTTTAAACAATTCCTGATACTTGATTTCTCTGGGCCGACTCGGCTACCAGCCATTCTGAGTTAGTGACTGTAGCTGCCAGGCCTTCCAGTGGATGCTGACGTGTTTCTTGGTTTAGCTGCAGTGCTGTGCTCATCGCTTTGTATATATATTACCTTTTACAGGTTCTTTGGACAGGGCAAGTGGCTGTTGCATGAATCGAGTTTCCCTTGGGGAGTAATTTTATAGTAATTAAATAGCAGTTTTAACGTGTCCCCTCTGAACCCCACACAAAGAACACAGAAATACAGCAAAGAAGTGTCCCTGGGACTAATTGAATCTTTAAAATGTATTACTGGCAAAGGAAAGCCATATTTAATATGTCTGCAGGGCTTTTTGCCATGGTTGTGAGATATATTCCTTGTATTTCCTTGTTGAATCAAAGGTACTTACATTTCTCTGACTGAATCTATACCATCTAGTTTGGTAATTGTACAGCAGTGCAAATAAATTGAGTTTGGCCTCCATAACAAAGCAAAACAAAGCTGTCCACTCCACAGCCTTTGCTGATTACCTTGTGCCCTTGGCATTCGTCTTTTACATCATGGTCTGATAGATAGATTCTAGTAGTTAGATGTTGCTATTGCAACTCAAGAGAAATCATAGGATCAGGGCCAGGCCTGCCACAGAGTGGACCAGGCAGATACCTAGGGCAGCACAATTTAGAGGGCAGTAGCAAATGCCAATCTAGAAATGTCTCTGGAGCAGCCAGGAAGTGCAAAAGTGATAGTAGCAAGAGGTGAGGAGGACAGTACAGCCCACACCACGTTCCACAGCTGATAAATGGTTTGGGGATGGGAGCTGAGCTAGTGGACAGCAGCACTTTGTTCTGGGTCACAGAGACTCAGAGCATGTGTAATGTTGCTAGCTGGGAGGATGGGATTGGGTGAAAAATCTGAGGGAACAGCTGGTTAGTGCCCCCATCCATTCCTTTTCTTTCATTGGAGATGGTCTCTCTTCTCTTCTCTCCTCCCTCACCTATATACTTACCAATTTCCTTCTTCCTTCCTCCCATTACCTACTGTCTCTTGGTGAGGAGGGAAAGCTGAACTGAATTGGTGCTGGACTGAAAGGGTGGGGAAAGGCAAGGTGAATTGGTTTGTAGTAGAGGTGAGCAGCACCAGCAGTTACCCTGCTCAGAATACCTTGGGGAAGGGGGGGTGTAGAGGAGAGATTCTGGACAACTGGGAGGAGGAGTTGTAGAGAAGTGATGGAGAGATGCTGAGTACCTTGGGAGGGGGGAGAAGGGAAAGGGTGATACTAGGTACCTTGTGCAGGATAGAGAAGGGAAAGGCAATGCTGAACACCTGAAAGGGGGCTAGGAAAGAGAAGAGGAGATGCTGAACATCTGGAAGGAGGGCTAGGAAAGGAAAGGGGAGATGCTGAACACCTGAAAGAGGGCTAGGAAAGAGAAGAGGAGATGCTGAACACCTGGAATGAGGGCTAGAAAAGGAAAGGGGAGATGCTGAACATGTGGGAGGGGGCTAGGAAAGGGGTAGGAAGATGCTAAACATGGTGGGAAGGGGCGATGTTAGTCTCAAGAAGGTAAGAGAGTAGGGTCTTTCTTATTTATTTATTTATTTATTTATCTATTTATTTATGACATTTAGATCCCACATTATCTCAAATAGGATTCAGACAGTCTATGAAAAGTAGAACTGACAAGGCATTCTGATTACATAGAACAATGTGTGTATATATATGTGTGTGTGTGTGTGTGTGTGTGTGTGTGTGTGTGTGTGTGTGTGCGTATATATATATATACGCACACACACACAAAATTACTAATAACAGTATAACATGAAATTCTGATCATATAACTTATTTGTAATGCATAGGATAGAATGTGAATATGGACAGAGTTGTAAATTGCAAGTTTAGTTAGAAGGTTAGTTATTTCTGTTGTTAGAGGTTGATCTTATCAAGTGAGTTTTCAACAGTTTATGAAATAAGAGATAGTCTTTGATGGAGTTGTTTGGGCAAAGAGTTTTATATTTCATTTTATTACATTGAGGGAAGTGTAATACAAGAAAGTCTCTGGGTGATTTTTTAGCATTTTGTGTTGATAGCTCTATAAGATTCTGCATGTAAGATGGAGATGAACCATAAATTATTTGGTGAGTGAAAGCACATAATTTGAAACTAATGCGTGATCTTATAGGTAGCTAGTGTAGTTTGAGTAGAAGGGGGGTTGCTTTGGATTATTAGGGTAGCTTTAAGTACAAAACAAATTGCTGTGTTTTGAGCAGTTTGTAATTTTCTGATAGTACCAAGGATTGAGTTAATGATCTGAAAATTGTGTTTTGAAAATAAGGTCTTAATCTTTTTAGTTTCCATAATGATTGGAATACATTAGATACTAATTTGGATACTTGTGGATCAAACGAGAGATGTTGATCAATTACTATTTCCAGGATTTTCAAATTATGCTTCAGTGGATAAGTTTTGTTACCAGTAGTTGCCCGGGGGGGGGGGGGGGGGAGGGGACTCAAAACAAAGTTGAAGGCTCACTTAGGGTGAAAACATAGGATATGAGTTCTGACTGTCTCTTCCTCTGTCTTGCATGAGAGATTTGCATACAGTGCAAATCTATCTTATGCATATTTATTATGGGTATCCTAAAAACATGACTGGCTGTGTCCTGATGATAGGGTTGAGAACCATTTCTCTAACCGTCATTTGGGATGTGGTGATGGTCTCCCCTATGACTGCAACCACTGACTGGTGATTAGCAGTTCTCTTCATTGTGCTGTTTGGAAGTTACTGAGAAAATTAATATATAGGTCTCTGACCCAAAATTGAGATTCAATGAATGAAGTCACTACAGGCTAGATTGAAGAAAGTTTGGCGCCTAACTTATCTTGTACTAAATACAAATTCTAGAAAAGTAATTATGTGCATAATTGTCACTCTAAAATATTAATACCATGAACACAGCAGTTCTGTGTGATTGCAACTAATTTCAATTCAATTCCAACCAGCATGATGATATCAGTAGAAATTTCAATTGTTGATTGTTGCAGATTCCAGTATATATCCTCAACTTATGCAAACATTCTTCAATGAGTAAAGACGTTTTAAAATCTTTCAATCATAACTCTTTATTTATTTATTTGTTGCATTTGTATCCCACATTTTCCTACCTATTTGCAGGCTCAATGTGGCTTGCATTGTGCAGCAGTGGCAGTCGTCAATACCGACATGAACAAATGCAAAGTGAGGTTATGACAGAATAATGATCAAGATTGATAGACTCATTGGGGGTCACAAGGGGAAGAGTAGGTTATGTTCAATACGAACATTTATATTGTTGTGTTGCGGAGTTAAGGCATTTAGGTTGGGTCATTTGAGTATGCCTTTTTGAACAGGTTAGTCTTTAGGAGTTTCCGGAAGATTAGGTGGTCTTATGTTGTTTTCACGACGGTCAGTAGTGCGTTCCATAGTTGTTTGCTTATATAAGAGAAGCTGGATGCATAGGTTGATTTGTATTTGAGTCCTTTGCAGCTTGGGTGGTGGAGATTTAGGTATGTTTGTGTTGATTTTGTTGTGTTTCTGGTTGGTAGGTCTATAAGGTCTGTCATGTATCCCGGGGCATTGCCTTAGATGATCTTGTGAACCAGGGTGCAGATTTTGAACGCAATACGCTCTTTGATTGGGAGCCAGTGTCGTTTTTCTCGTAAAGGTTTGCCGCTTTCGAATCTTGTTTTTCCGAATTTAACAACGTCCTTTAACAACACTTTATATATTTTGAGGTGCACAGATTCCTCCTGCAACATGCGGCATGTTTCACAAATTGCTGCCTCAGGGTGTGGTCCAGCAAAACTTCTCAAAAAGCTTGCACATACTGGTGCTTGCCATGTTCTCCCACGTGCATGCTTCCCTTGCAATTGCACAATAGGGATTGCCTGCTGACATTACAGAATAGGACCTAAGGAGCCCTTTACTAAGTGGCAGTAAGCCCACCTCATGCCAAACAGGAAGTAACGTCATACCGCAGCAGCCCATTGGTAGTTCTCATCCCCAGCATACTCCATCTCTGGCACTACAAAAATATTTTAAATTTTTTGGTAGCACCGGTGTTTACTTGGTAGTAATCAGGCAGTGCCGCCGATGCCCTTACCACCACTTCAATGGGTGGCGGTAAGTGCTCTCCCCTGAAATGGCCGTGTGGTAAGTGGTTCACTAACCGCACAGCCATTTCTTTAAAAAAATAGACAGCCCTTTACCCACTGCAGTAAAAGAGAGGCCTCAGCATGCATCAAAAACACGCGCTAATGCTAGTGCAGGCCCCCTTTGATCATAGCTTAATAAAAGGATCCCTAAGTTAATTTAAACCCTTAATTGTAAATTAGTGCCAATCAACAATTAACACCTATTAGTGTTGTAGCCTAATTTACAGTGTACCTTATGCATATAATAGTATTCTATAACCTATGCAGGAAAATTATGCACAAGGCACGAAAAAGTTTGCATGCAAGTTTATAGAATTAGGGGGTTGAATGAGTGAATTTATGTCCACTCTATGGATTTTGGGGTATGTGTTACAGCCATATGTCTTTCGCGTTAAAAGTATATATACATGTGGAAAGATCAGTTATGTGATTATGTCCAAAAGCCCCATCAATTTGATAATAATCATAAGAAAGGCAAATAAAGACTGAACCATTTATGCATTCTGGTAGTAATATAAGGAACTGTTAAATAGTTGTCATGTGTTATTTTATCCTTCTCACTGGATGTCTGTTTGTAAGCAAATGGTGCAAAGCTTGCTAAAATAAGAGCATTTTAAAAGCAAGATGAAGACATCCAAAAGGAAATCTACGTTAGGGGCAGCTGTACCAGCCTAAATGAGGAGCTTTATAAAATGAATGCTGGTAGGGAAGGGGAGTTTTGGTCAGTGTGCTAGGAAAGCTAGTGTGCTAGGAAAGCTGATTATCCTCTTTTGTGCTGAGTTAAGAAAAGGATATGATTTCTCAAGACTGTAAGCAGAGTTCTGCAGCCTTTGTTCAAAGAATGCCTCTGAGCTTGGGTCACTGTTGGCAGAGTGCCATCAACATGTTCAGCACTGCATGAGCGTAGGAGGCTACTGAACAAGGCAGGAGAATTGTACTGCATCCACCCAAAACCGAAAAGCTGAGCATAAACAGCAGGTGCAACAAGGTTCCCATGCCATAAGGGTAGTGGTAAAGATATATAAGGGGTTGTCACACTGGGTTTTTAGAGGTAACTTGGTTTATGTTGAGAGAATGAGCTATCAAAAATTGTGTTTTAAACTCTTTAAAAGTAAATATGAATGCGGATCCAATGGAATAATGACCATGATGAATGCAATTTCTCTTTTTTTATGTATGTTTTTGTTCATCTCCTTTAGAAGGACGGAAATTGATAACGGAAGATGTGACGGTGGTTGAGGGAGAGGTTGCAACTATCAGCTGCCGGGTGAAAAACAACGATGACTCTGTGATACAATTGATGAATCCCAACAGGCAGACCATCTTCTTCCGAGATTCACGTCGTGAGTTTCTTCTCTTCCTTCTCCTACTTCCCTTTCCTATCCCACCTTTCTCCCCCAATTACTCATGCAGCCCTCCCTGCTCAAGGGAAAAAATAAAGTGGAAAGTAGAAAGAATAAAAAATAAGCTATATACTCAGGGTAAATCCTTCAGTCACTTGCAGTGATGTGTTAGTGGCTCTTCAGTGAATCATGTTTTGGTTTTCATTACCTGATGAAGCTGCCTCCATGTTCATGGGAATCTCCTCAAGTTCTTAACATGTTCCTGAGGAGTTTCTCCCTTATATGGTTGGGAAGCCCTGCTCAGCGCATCCCAGGATGCACTGGATAGGGCTGGGCACCATAATTTTGAAGGCAGTGCTGAAGAGGAGGTAGTATGCTACTCCTTCCTCCAATGTAAAGGTACCAGGGGGAGGCGGGAGATGGGGCCCGCTAGCCCACCAGTTGGGGAGGGTTTGGGCTTGCAGCCCACTGGGCCACCAGGGCCTTATTTAGGGGGGTGAGGGGGTTAGGGGGGCTTGAGATCCACTGGATCATCCCTGTGAGGGGGTCAGGGGGACTGGAGGTCAGCTGGACCTCCAGCTCCATTTTGCTGTCCCGTGGGGGCTCCGGGGTGGCACTAGGCCACCAGGGCTTTGCAGATTATTAATTTATTCATGACATTTATACCCCACATTAGCCCGAAATAGACTCAAGTTCAATGTGGCTTACAAACAAAACAATAAAGTGAATAAAACATAATAATGTACAGAATATAACAGAAATTACAATAAGTTCAAGAAGCAAATTAATACATGTGCAGTAAGTAACCAGGGATTTAGACTATCTCAAGGACAAACAAATAAGGGTGGGTAGATGAGAGCGTAATTAGGCAGGACAAGATGGGAAACGAGATTAAGAAAATGGTATGGGTAAAATTCAAATAGAGTTCTTTGTATTCAGAAAGGCCAGACTGAAGAAATGTGTTTTTTAGAAGACTGCTAAAAGTTAGGTAATCATCTGTAAACTTGATTGATTTAGGAAGAGAATTCCGAATTTTGGTGCCTTGATAGGAGGAATTAGCAGAGTGAATTCTTTTATATATCACATTCTTACAGATAAGGAAATGTAAAACGAGATATTCTCTAGATGATGCAACAGCGTTACGAAGGGATAATTCAATAAGATTATTCATAAATGATGGGCTGTTGCTCGTTGGGTTGGAGGGAGGGCGGGTGGGAGGGAGAGTGGGCGGACCAGCGATGGCGACGGCGCATGTGCCAAGGGAGAGGGCTCTGCGTGCCCTCTCTGGCACGCGTGCCATAGGTTCGCCATCACTGACTTAGATCTTAAGAAGCCAGAAAACCTTTTCAGGACAACTCCACAGATTCTGTAATAGTCAAATATATTTAAAATAATATTATGATCAACAGTATCAAAGGCACTGGATAGGTCAAATTGAAGTATCAGTATTTTGTTGCCAGAATGTAATCCTCTCCTAAAGTTAGCTAAGAAGTTGGTAAGTACAGTTTCTTTACTGTAAGAGGACCTAAAACCAGATTGTGAATTATGCAAAATGGCATGAAGCTGGAGATACTCCATAAGTTGGTGCATGACAAGTCTTTCCATTACTTTAACAAGAAGAGGAATTATATTTTATTTATTTGTTTAAAAATTTGTACACAACCTAAAACTAGTAGGTTTCCAAGAATACATTCACAATCCAATACACATCATAGCACAAAGACAGGCACAATCCTCCCACACGTTTACCCCACGATCCGAGATAATAGCTTGCTTAAATTTGCATTCTTTTATATCTGATCATAGGGGCGGTATAGCCTCGCTATTTTTAGAGTGCTGTTCGGAACAGCGCGGGGCTTCTAATCATCCGCCTGTGAGGCTTCCCCATTACATGATCACTTCTACCCTCTGTCACACTGCTCTTTGAAGATTCTTACTGATGGAGGAGATGGATGATTCTAAACATGCTCTCCCAGAACTCTTCATTCTCATTCATAGGAGCCAACTTTTCAAAATTATTGGGGGTGCTAAGCCCAATGGAAATAACCCCTCCCTGGACACATACAAGGAATTTTCTTAATATTGGGGGCTCTCAAGCACCCACAGCACCCACAAAGTCGGCTCCTATGCTGTCATTTGACATCCTCTCCTGAAATTTCCCACATCTTCTTGCTCCAGTAAGCAACCCTTTTGCACCATACATCTTTGTATGCTCTTTAGAAGTCAGAGCCATCGAATAAAAAAAACTAAGCATCCTCAAGTTCCTTAGCCAATGCGCTTTTGGGTATCTGTGAACAAAAATGAGACCATGCTATTGGAAATATCATTTACTGTGCTCATGTTAATCTCACTGCATCACTTGTTAATTGGCTTCTAAACTTGTACCTTAATTTTGAGAGCCTGCAATAAAAAAAAATAAATTTACTGATGGGCCGATGCTCAGAACCAAACACGGGCGCTAGAGGCAATTAGCGCCAGACTGGCATCCGCATTAGTGAGCGCAGAATGCTCAGAGGCTCTAGCGTAGGAGACAATCAGGCTTATCGACTCTTAACAAAATAAGTACCTGAATATATGTAAACCACTTTGAATGTAGTGGCAAAAACCTCAGAAAGGCGGTATATCAAGTCCCATTTCCCTTTCCCTTTCCCTTAACAGACGATCCCTCATATCAACGTCGGGGACACCAATGTTTTTAGGCTGCTTGTATCCCTTCCCAAATTAGCATATATCAGCCATTCTCAGCTGGGAGGGGTAAAAGAAACCAAAGCTACATGCATATGAGAGAGTCAATTTTATTTGCTTACCAAATACTATAGTAGTTTCTCATGAGAGATCAATACAGTTACATGATAAGATGTTCACTGTCTGCATCTCTGAAATACCATTCTGAAACTGCTACTTATATCGTTTGTTTCAGACAATGATTTACATGGCTTTTTCTCTTCAAATCATCCTTCTCACAGATTATTATCTGGTTCTCTCCATCTGCTTTCCTAAACCTGTTTAGACCATTTTGTTTACACTAGTTTCTTTCCCAAGGCCTGCTTGCCCGTAAGAGTATCATAATAGATCATAAATTCCAGAGTCCTGCAGGCTCGTCAATCTCTGATATATTCCAGAGTCATACAGACTTATCAATCTCTGGCCTTTTAACCCATTCCACAGTGCATGACTCTTTCTACATTTTTGAAAGAGAAGGACGCCCATCTTTTGACACAAATCGGAAGATTGGCATCCTTCGCCCAGGGTCACCCAAATCGGCATAATCGAAAGGCAGTTTTGGGTGTCCCCAACTGCTTTCCGTTGCAGGGATGACCAAAGTTCCAGGGGGCTTGTCAGAGGCATAGCGAAGGCGGGACTTGGGCATGCCTAACACATGGGCACCCTCGACCCATAATCAAAAAAAGAAGGGCGTCCCTGACGAACGCTTAGACGACTTTACTTGGTCCTTTTTTTGTTACGACCAAGCCACGGAAAGATGCCTGAACTGACCAGATGGCCTCCCCTTACTCCCCCAGTAGTCACTAACCCCCTCCCATCCTCAAAAAAAATTCTTTAAAGACATTTTTTGCCAGCCTCTATGCCAGTCTCAAATGTCATACTCAGGTCCATCACAGCATTATGCAAGTCCCTGGAGCAGTTTTAGTGGGTGCAGTGCACTTCAGATAGGTGGACCCAGGCCCATCCCCCCCCCCCACCTGTTACACTTGTGGTGGTAAATGTGAGCCCTCCAAAACCCACCAGAAACCCACTGTACCCACATCTAGGTGCCTCCCCTTCACCCATAAGGGCTATAGTAGTGGTGTACAGTTGTGGGTCGTGGGGTTTTGGTGGTTCAGCACACACGGTAAGGGAGCTATGCACCTGGGAACAATTTGTGAAGTCCACTGCAGTGCCCCCTATGGTGCCCGGTTGGTGTCCTGGCATGTGAGGGGGACCAGTGCACTACGAATGCTGGCTCCTCCCATGACCAAATGGCTTGGATTTGGTTGTTTCTGAAATGGGCGTCCTCAGTTTCCATTATCGCCAAAAATCAGAAACGACCAAGTCTAAGGGCGACCTAAATTTCCAGATTTAGGCGTCCCCGACCGTATTATCGAAATGAAAGATGGATGTCCATCTTGTTTAAATAATACGGGTTTCCACGCCCCTTCACGGGGACGTTCTGCGAGGATGTCCTCAGAAAAACTTGGGCGTCCCTTTCGATTATGCCCCTCAATGTGTGCACCAAAGATTAGCTCAAATAGCATTCAAATGTAGTCAAACAGATTTTATTGAGGTCATTTCCTATTCCCTCCCAATGCTCAGAGAACACACAAAACAAAGTGGCCTTACCACTGAAAAGATAACACCAGCTCGGAGCAGGCGTTAAGGTATTTGAAGACAGAATTACTCACGATTCTTTCTTTAAAATCTGCTGGTTTTTTATATAATTTGGAAGCAGAAGGAAGCCCATACAAGCCCCTAAGCGCTGGTAGTGAGAGGCGTATGTATGCAAGTTAGAGCAAACCCAAAAATGAAAACACACATTGACGCCTGTTTTCTGTATTTATTTAAGCCTTCCAAGTTTAAAAAATTTTTTTTTGAAATGCTTATATTTAAAGGCTCGGAAAACAGAGACCAATGTGTGTTTTACTTTCGGGTTTACCAGGCGCATGCACACAGGAGCTAAGCTTACCACAAAACTCTTCTGCATATACGCCAAGCACATCCCCCCCCTCCCCTTGCTTTTGCTTTTACAGTGCACATCTAATTCGAATACCATTTCCTTTAACCATTGACAAGCTGGTTTCTGCTCTGTTAGCTTACTGCAGGAGTTCTGAGCATCTGCCCATGAGAGTTTCATTGCATAGGCCATTTAATGGTGGCTTAATATTATTATTAGTATTTTATATTTTATGAAGCTAAAGCAAAAGATCCAGTAAAGGGGAGTGGTGAAAGTGCAAATTATAAGCCCTATTTATTGCAGATTGTGGAATCCTTTCACATAAACACACAAATTGACACAAATTTTGTTTTAAAATACATTATTTACTCCTGAGGTGGTTTTATATTAGCAATGCTGATAGTATTACTCTTCAAATGGCCAGTTTATTTTTTTTATCACCATCTTTTACATATTTGGCAGAGAGACTGCTGGGATTTCTTTTTGTTTTGTTTTTGTTTTTCCTGTTTAACATTAGAGACTTAATGTTTAGTCAATTCTTCAGGGATGTGCAATCACTGCTTTCCCACTTAATAGGAACCTGGCTGGCCTCCTTTTAAAGCAAAGACTCCGTTACTTGGCAATAGAAATTGATTGTTGTAATTTAGGGGAAATTGCACCCAAGCGCCAGATACATAGTGGATGCAGACAGTTCCGGCAGGGGCACAGAATGAGGAAAGTATCGTTTTCCGAGTCAGATGGTGGGGTGGGAGATTGCAGTTTTCAGTGCAGTTTGTGCTCCAGAAAAACGAAGAGCCCTCAAAGAAAGCTGATTACTCCACCTCCAGCCCCCGCTTTCGAAAATGTGATTTTTGAAAGGCGAGTAATTGAAACAAGCAGTTTGCATACAGCTGTCATTGTTTAAGATAAATGGGCAGGTTTCCGGTGTGTACCAAGGGACTTGCGGTGTAATTTTCCTGCTTCAGGCTGAGCGCTCTTATTTTGTGGTGAGGTTTGGTGGGGGTAGGGAGGGGGTCACTGGGGAAGAAAAAATAACCATTGTAATTTATTCTGTTTTATTTCAAATCCACACCTAATTTAAACCCTCTGCTTCATTCCACAGCCTTGAAGGACACCAGGTTTCAGCTGGTGAATTTCTCCAACAGTGAGCTCCGAGTTTCCTTGTCGAATGTCTCCCTTTCTGACGAGGGGCAATATGTCTGTATGCTGTACACTGACCCGCCACAGGAGGTTTATACCAACATTACCGTGCTGGGTGAGGAGTCTGGGGGAGGGGATCAGGGCATGTTTCCTAGCTCCTGTAGTTGTGCAACACCATGTCAGTGAGCTGGAAGGTATGGAGTCTGTAGAAATCCCTTAAGTGGGTTTGCACAGGAATTTCACTTAAAGCAACAGGTCCCTTTCAGGTTCCTGCAGATGCACCATTGACATTGCAGCTTCTTAGCAACCAGTGCTGTTTTCTTTCTTATTGTTCATTACATTATGTATTGTTCTTATTTAAAACCACAGTAACACAGTTTTCCACTGTTGAGTTACTACATCAGGGGACTATGCATCCAACTGGATTGCTTGATTAGCAGATGCACAACCCAACCCCACTTGAATTTCTAGTATAACATGCAGGAGAACAAAGGGATTGTTCCATTGCAGGCTGCAGGGAAGCCTTCCCTACAATTATTTAAAATATTGTAAAGAATTCAGATTTAATTATTTTATGATATCAAGAATGGAGAAGATATGGTGACATAAGTATGGATATCCAGGGATATACAGTCATCAAAGACATTAAATACCAAATAGAGAATTGCCAGCATTACTGGAAATTGTTCTTCTTCTGTCTGCCTTTTAAAGATGAATATACAATATGTTCACAAATAATTTATTTATTTATTTAGAACATTTGTATTCCACAAATTCCCACCAAGGCGGGCTCTATGTGGCTAACAACTTTTATGTTGAAAAAAAAACATAGTCAGGGTTAGAACAGAAAGCAGTAACATCTTGGGTGGGGTGCACACAACAGAAGAGACAAACAAGGAACGGCAGGAAGTTAAGTGACAGAGGCAAATGTTTTACCACATAGATAAGTCTTAAGGGACTTTTTGAACAGAATGTGGTCGGTAGTCTCCTTAAGTGTAGATGGTAGAGCAGTCCAGTAATGAGGACTCACAAAGCAGAAGGAGGAGGCGAAGAGTAATTTGTATCTCAGATTCCTGCAGTTAGGATAGTGGAGAGTGAGATAGGTACGAGAAGGCTTTTTGGAATTTCTGGAA
This sequence comes from Microcaecilia unicolor, assembly GCF_901765095.1. Lineage (NCBI taxonomy): Eukaryota > Metazoa > Chordata > Amphibia > Gymnophiona > Siphonopidae > Microcaecilia > Microcaecilia unicolor. The sequence goes on along the minus strand of NC_044042.1, from coordinate 45,426,180 downwards.
GGGAGGTCAATCAGGCTGAGAATAAGGGATCAATATTCAAATGCATGCCCCAAAATGGGTCCTGGTCACTTAAAACACTTGTTCAGGGCTAACTGAACTTATTCAGCAGCACTTAACTGGATAGTGAAGGGAATGGTATTTGATATACCACTTTTCGGTGGTTAGAATCAAAGCGGTTTACATATTATATACAGGTATTTATTTTGCACCTGAGGCAGTGGAGGGTTAAGTGACTTGCCCAGAGTCATACGCAACTGCAGTGGGAACTGAACCCAGTTCCCCTGGTTCTCGAACCACTGTGCTAACCATTAGGGTACTCCTCTATGCTGAAAATATCTGGTTAGCGTCCAACACAAAACCGGCTATTATGGGAGGGTTCCAAGGGGTGCATCCAGCACTTGGTCAGTTAACCGGCCAAGGTAACCACATCAATAGGACCGTATAAATGTCAGTCCTAACTTAATGTGGTTCGTCATAGCCAGTTAAGGGGCCCTTTTACTATGCTGCGGTAGGCTCTACGTGCATTCATTGTTCGCCAAAATGAGACTACCACCAAGCCAGTGTGTCCCCTTGTGCTAATTTCAGATTTTGCGTGCGCCAATGATGCCTGGATGAACTATTTTTTTTTCATCCCACGTGTGCCATTGCCAGTGGTAGTCGGCAGATGGCGCGCGCTGACCGGTCACCGCATGTGTAGTGTGTGAGCCCTTGCTACTAGATCAATGGGTGGCACTAAGAGCTCAGGCCCGTTTTACACACGAGCTGGTTTCAGTTTTACCGCATGTCCTTTTTCCGTCACTTTTTAAAAAATGCAACCTTTTTTGCAGACATGGTAAAAACTGGCCCGGTGCATTCCTAATACACGCGCCTACACTGTCGCAGGTCACTTTTTACCGCAGCTTAGTAAAAGTGCCCCTAAGTGCTGAATAACGCACTTATCTGGCTATGTTTTCACAGGCTCTTTATATCCAGAAATTCAATGTCGGAGCATGAGCATGGCCCGGAACTGCATTTCCAGGGATAATGCTGGGGGCAGTCAGAAAAATGCTGATCATTGCCAGCTGAATATCGGGTCCTAAATTGGAGTTTTAAATTGGTTGCAACGAGATTTGTACTTCTCCTAAATGAAAGAGTAAGATGAATCCAGTGTCACATTATTGGTTTTGTGGATATTTACTCAGTGGAAAAAATGACCTGGGGGTAGAGAGGGAGAGAATGAGACTAAATATAAGTGCAGGATCGATATTCAAAGATTTACCTAGCTAAATCTGGGTTTTAGCCAGGTGAATTCAGAAGGTACTAGATCCAATTTCAGCAATGTGATAGGCAAAATACTAGTAATAAGCTAAAAAAAATGCTTAACTATCGCAGTCTTAGTCAAATGCAATATCAAGAAAATAAACTGCACCTTTTAATCTTATTAAAAGTGGAGAAAACAACCTCAGTAATCAAAGCATGGCAACCATATAATACTTGTATTCAATGCCAGCAATAACTTGATTCCGTTCTTATCATTGGTCTGAAAACTCCACTTGCGTGAAGGTAAAGACTCTAAATGGGAAGCCGGTATCTTGGAAATCATGGACGTCAACGCTTAAGGCAGTGTTACTTGGCCCCCTGAGGAAGCTAATCGCAATAGTGAAACGGTGAGCCCTGTTGGGCGAAGTTGTTAAAGCTAAGTATCATTACTATTCAAGCAATTGCCTAAGATTATCTTAATGGGTTGCCTATAATTCCCATTTAGAACCATTACCTGCACGCAAGTGGAGTTTTCAGACCAATGATAAGAACGGAATCAAGTTATTGCTGGCATTGAATACAAGTATTATATGGTTGCCATGCTTTGATTACTGAGGTTGTTTTCTCCACTTTTAATAAGATTAAAAAGTGCAGTTTATTTTCTTGATATCGCATTTGAATAAGACTGCGATAGTTAAGCATTTTTTTTCAGCTTATTACTAGTATTTTAGCCAGGTAAAACATATCCATTCAAAATTCCCACCTCACATTGCCTAGCTAAGTTTAGACAGATAAAATCATTGCCCAAACACAGATAAGAAAGGGGCTGGGAGAATTGGGTATTCTCAACACTCAAAAATTGTGCAGGAAAAAACTGGTGCTGAATACTGGTAAATCTATACAAACCTATAAAGAAACACCAGGGAAAATAGCTAATCCCAAATAATATATTTTTTAACGAAGGAGAAAACCCCTCAGAACCTATCGGACCTTACGTCCTAGGTATACGACTTGCCAGATAATGGCCATTGATAGATTCTATCACGGGGGTTCAAAATTTTTCCTTGTATTTTTTTTCTTTCTTTCTTTGTGTTTTTGCGTTCTACTGCTATGCTACTATATTAAACAATGTCACTCTTAACGTTTGGTCAAAAGCGCTTATAGAAGCAGAACATCTTTCAGCTTAGATTCACAAATGCGAAACAACACTTAGCTTTAGTCCTTTATGAATGCATTCATTGATACAAGACGCGGCTTTGATCTTGCCCGCCTGACTTCATTTCGGGCAGGACTAAACGCTATATTACTTCAAAGAGATATATATATTTCTCTAATAATTGGATAGAATTCAGAATCACATACGGTGAGAAGACTCCTGACGCAGGCCTGTATGGCCGAAACACAGCTGTGTCGAGTCCCTTTCTCCCCGCCATCTGTTGGCTAATATAGTTCATTTTTAATTTTTATAACCAAAGTGTTGTCTATTTTATGTATTTATATTTTTTAAATACATATTCTGTGATTATTTTTATATTTTATTTTTATTTTCTGTTTTCATTTTTATTTGTGTTCCTGTGAGTCATCTTCGCTGTTTTGTTTTTTGGTAGCCAAGTTCATACCAACAAGCCACAACTTCCAAAAACTAACTAAGTTGCTGCTGATCGGATCCTATTTGGCAAGGCCATAGGGGCTATGAGATGAGGCCTGATATTTGGGCACTAGCCTCACTGAGTTTGATAACAGTTAAGACCGTTATAAAGCTCAGTGCTGACATAGTTTAGGGGCCCTGGGTGTTGGATTAATATAAAATTTTGTACACTCATCTATTGTGAGAACTAGTGAGGAAGCAAACAAAAACTAACTAGGGAGAAATATCCTACAAACAAGCAAGCTTTCTGTGGTTGGCATATGGGATGTGTCCTTGCAGTGTGAAGAGGAATAATTTAGTTCTCTTCATGGACCAGATGGTCTTTGTATGCTGTTTTAAAAACTGCTATAAAAAAGCAAATTGCAAAAATCCCCATAAAAATGAGTGTTGCTGCTGGTCGACCAAACATGAATTCAATTTTTGTTTGCCTCACTTCACTCATCTGGCATTCCTTTACTCCATACCTGCTTGTGGTGACAATCTCAAACCATAAGAGAGGTGAGTAGGGACACATATTGGCTTCAAAGGTATTTAGATTTGGAGCAAGAAAAGTGGGGAAAAGCTCTGGGATTTTTCAAATAATTAAATGGGGGTTCTCAGCCTACATAATTAAGAGGAGCTTAATTTTAGGTTTTTACATGCAAATGTGGGAGAGCCAGGGCATAACTAGGTTTAACAGTATTGTAAAATCCTTAGAAAAGAACGGGGGTAGACATGAAACAGGCGACTAGTATGTGCAGTCGTGTTACTGTCTTATACTCTTGCTTCTCATAATTGTGCTACCTGCCTGCCTTTCTGAGTCAGCTATGAGGACCAGACAATTGCATGACATGAATGACTGGGACAGTAACATGATATGAAGCTTTGACAGTGGCATGACCATTCACATTATACTGAGAAAAAAAATCAGGATACCATTGTTGCTTCAGCGTTCAAAAGCACAAGAATTAGCCTTCAAATCTGTAACATTGTTCTGTGTTTTCTTCTTCTCCACCTCTCAACCCCTGTTTATAGGATTAACTTATAGCCACGCCACCAGACATCTCCCTACTGGCAACAGTGACTATCCTGCATTAAATGTATGTATTTTTGCTTCCAGTTCCTCCGCACAGTCTGACCATTGAAACTGAGAAGGAGACGGCGATGGAAGGAGAGGAAATAGAGTTGAACTGCACTGCAATGTCCAGTAAACCAGCTGCCACCATTCGATGGTTCAAAGGGTCCAAGGAGCTCCATGGTAGGTTTAAAAAAATACATGTACTCTATGTGTTGGGTCAACTGAGTATTTTTACGTTAGTTGTTTGATGCCAAAATGGCTTGCGATAGCTGTTTGTTGTATATTTTTATAGACCTTGACTAAATTCTATAAATGGCGCCTAAAAATTGGCGCAGAAAGCTTATCGCTATTCAATAAATGGCACTTAAAGTTAGGCACCATTTATAGAATAGTGCTTTAGCGCCAAGGATCATGACTGCAATTTTTAGTGAATTTTATACAATTTGGGCATTAGTGCTGATTGTCAGGGCTAGATGCCTAATTTAGAGACCCTTTTACCAAGCTGCAGCAAAAGGGGGGCCTGCACTGGCATCGGCGTGTGTTTTTGACGTGCACCGAGGCCCCCTTTTACTGTAGCGGATAAGAGGGAAGTCTCTGTTTCCTGTAGGAAATGGCAGTGTGGCAAGTAAAGCACTTGCCGCACAGCCATTTCGTGGGGGAGCCCTTCCCACTGACGTGGCGGTAAGGGCTCCCGCTCTAACCCGGCAGTAATGGGGCAGTGCCATACCGCCGGGTATGCTCCGGTGCTACAAAAATAAATATATTTTTGTAGCACCAGATATGATGGTGCAGTGGTAACCTGGCGGTTCTTCCTGTTTAGCGAGTGGTAAGCCCGCCACTTAGTAAAAGAGGCCCTTAGGAATCCATTTTTCGGAAAAAAAATCATTGGAGATTTAAATTTTGTTGCTAGATATGAAGCTCAGTTTTGGCTACCTTGGGTAATCTGGTCCTTTTTTTTTTGAAAGTTGCCCCTATATTCCTGGAACATCTCATTGAACTTGGAGAATCAAAGGAGTTCTATGTCTCACTCCAAACAAATTGTAAGGGTCAAATTGAAAGAGACCCTGAAAGTATAATTATTTTCTATTCTTTTAAGAGACTTTCACTCTTATTTTCTGATGCACTAACCACTGTCTCTTACCTCTGCTGCTGATATTCTTTCTCTTGATGGGATGGTGATGCAAGGATGTTTGAAATCTATAGTCCTTAATGCCTTTACCCAGGGAAGATAGTCTTCCTTTCTGCTACCATTATCCTACTGTCATAGATTCTCTAACACTTACCAAAATAACCCTGCCTCTGTTAGTCACTTTCCAGAAAATTGCATAGCCCAGCTAAATGGATGCAAAGAGCTTCAAACACTACCTAGCTCCATTTCCCCTCCCTTCCAGGGGTTAGCAGGTCCAAAGAACGTATAATGTCTTTTACAGTCTGGCCTGTCAAGTCTTTTTTATCTTCTTCACTTGAGTTGCCTTTTCTCTCAGCAACTGAGCAGTAGTCTTCAAGTAGGGTTGGCTTCAAAAGTAGTTCAAAGACATGGTTTCTTGAAATGCTAAATCGCCATGCCAGTTCTCTCTCTCTTTTTTTTTCTCACTTTCTAGTTGTATCTTTTTTTTTTTTTTGTAACTTGTGAGCCTATAAAAATTGAAAAACAGAGTCCCTCTGGGGAAAGAGGGGGAAGATGTGGTAGAAAGAAATTAATACAGTACAAGCCATCTGTCTTGGGTACCATATAATTGCAGATAATTACACTTCTTGGTGATATATTTTACACACATTGCTACTTCCCTATAGAATGTTACTTATCTGTTAAGTGGTATCAAAAAGATGCAGTAAACCAAGAGTTGCACTGATGACATTACATGATACTGCATCACAAATGTGGAATTAAACTTTTTCTTCCAAGGGATGATCATGCAAAACAGCTTACAGGTGCACCATAGAGAGGAAAGCAAAACCCACAGCTTTTGAAGTGCCTTAAAAGGCATCTGTGTTGGTGGGGGTTGTGGAGCAGATATTTTTCTTTCTGTTTTTTTTAAGCAAAGTTGGTGTCTTAAAAGTTATGTTTTGCATGTTGACAGTTCTGTTGGTTCAACCATAATTATACATCTGTTTCCTTGTTGAATTTCAAGGCTAATTTTGCATGGGCACCCAATTGTTGATGTAGCATATGACAGTAATTTCATTTTAGTTTTCATTTATTAAAATGTATATTCTGCCCTTACCCAGGGCAGAATATTAATAATGTATTAATTAATATAATAACATGCTCATTTATTGTGCTGGTTTTCCTAAATCAGTGGGATTTGAGTAGACATTGGGTCTGCCCTTCAAGGAGTATGACATGTCCCAGGTTCCTGGTTTGTAGACTACATGGATGTTTCTTAATATGTCATACTCAAACTCCTACATAAAGAAAATCTGAATGTGCTGCAGCTATAAAATGGCCAATTTTTTGAATTAATGGCCATTAGCATGCAGCCATTCATGAAAAAGTGCCACATGAGCACTTACCGCCACCCATTTGTAGGCAGTAAGGGCTCATGCTAACTAGTTACTGTGCAGTAATGCAACTGCACTAAGGGCCCCTTTTACCAAAGCTGAGGCAAAAGGGGGCCTGTTTTTGACACGTCCCTTTTACCACAACTGGTAAAAGGTAGGTCTTTTTTTAAAGAAATGGCCGTGCGGCAAGTGTAGCACTTGCCGTGTGGCCATTTCATGGGGGAGCCCTTACCGTCACCCATTGAGTTGGTGGTAAAGACTCCAGCACTAACCCGGCGGTAACCGGGCAGCATGCGGCACTGCACGATTACCGCCGGGTACACACCCACACTACAAAAATAAATATTTTTGTAGTACCAGAGATGACAGCACGCTGAGGGTGAGAAGTAGTCTGACTGAAGTTCCTTTTTAACAAGCGGCTTACCACCGCTTTGTAAAAGGGGCCCTAACTGATTAGTGCAGGAGCATCCCCCCCCCCCCCCCCCCCCATAAAAAAAGTGAAAAAAATGTTTAGGCTTTTTGAGAATCACCATTTTGGCAGTAGTTATGAATGCCTTTTACCCTTTACAGGCCAAATAATCCTCACCCTGGTTATTTTTTGGAAATATGTGAGCCATGCTTCCATACTATCCAAAATAAAATATATAAAATTTTGAAAAAAAAAAAGATTCAGGTGATTGGCTTTGTTAGGCTAATGAATGTTTTAAGATGCAAACTTTTTTTCCTCAGAAAGTGGATGACAGAAGGAACTTAGTAGTTCTGAGAATATTTACCAACCCAACAACTGTTTTATTTGTATCCAATGACATGATTGTTTCTCATTTTGGATTTGGGAGGGGAGATGCTGGTAAAATTTCTTTATATTTTTTTTTTATTTTTACTTTGCAATTGACATTTCTATCTAGTTTTTATTTGATGTGAAACTTGAATGTAATGTAGGTTTTGCACTGCTGCTGTTTTATTATTAGTCCTGTAAATCGGCTTGAAGATTGTTAACTGAAAGACAGTTAAGTAAAAAATAAATAAACATATACAAATGTGGGCTTAGTTAAATCAGGCTGATTTTTTTTTAAATTGCTTTGATGATTATTGTCCTTAGTGCTATTAATATTAATGGGTTTGTTTTGTTTTGTTTAGATTCCACTATGCCCCTGTGGCCCATGTAATCTTCTTCCATAAATCTGAATGTACTCACAAACCCTTTTATTTTAATAGTCTGAGTTTCTTTTAAACAAGCCCTTCTTTAATAGTGTTAAATATCAAAACAGTGTTGGAACGTGCCTTTTCCTGTTCCCATAACCTACTTCTGGTGTGTGCTTTGCTGCAGAAAGCAGCTTGATTGAATTGGAGGAAGACTATAAGGAAATAACCTATATTTTTCCACTGGGCATGTCCGTGAGTGCAGTACTGACACATGGCCTCAGACCCTCTAAAACTACTGTGGGCTTTTGGGAATGCATTGCCATAGTGGTAGAGCATGAAGTTTTTTTCCAGAATGGTTCAGTGAGTTAAAGATACAACTCTCCATCAAATACAAACCACCGGGATCTAATTCTTGAGGCAAGGTTGTGATGTTACAGACCATGGTTCAATTTCTGTGGCAGGGACAACTTTGATATAAGTCTTATTATCTTTTCATTTCACAGGCCAATTGGAAGTAGAGCATTCTGAGGCAGTGTTGTTCATGGTTACAAGTCGGATTATGCTAAAGGTGGGGCGTGAGGACGATGGAGTACCTGTAGTCTGTTCAGTAGATCATCCAGCAGTCAAAGATCTAGAGACACAGCGATATCTTGATGTCCAGTGTAAGTACCACAGGATATGCGATTCCTTTCCAGATCAATGTTTGTCGTTTGTAAGCCTGTCAAATATAAGGTACTATTCAGACGTTCACTGTCTCGGAGGACATCACCGTGGATGAGGATTCTGATAATACTGAATTAGTAATGGAGAAATACTTGGTTCATTGGGTTCTGAAGTCATATAGGAGATGCCAATCAAAGTATGCTTTTAACAGTTGAAATAGAGGTCCATTTTTCAGCGCACCTACAAAAAAAGGCCTTTTTTATGGCCGAAAATGGACATGCATCAAAATAAAAAGTGGCGTGCATCCATTTTGGGCCTGAGACCTTACCGCCACCCATTGACTTAGCGGCAAGGTCTCGTGCGTTAACCGGGTGGTAATCTTCAGCACACATACAGTGCCGATTACCGTTCAATTAGCGCCATGTGTCGAAAAGTTTCCGGCACACATACTGGACGCGCGTAAGAAATGAAATTACCGCACAGACCACATGGTTGCCGGGTAGTAGTTCCGAATCGGCTTACATTGGGCATGTGTAGGCGCTTACGCGGCTTAGTAAAAGGGCCCCTTTTTAAGAAATTCCTATGTGTTTGATTGACTAATTATGATTTCTTAAAGCAGGAATATGTAATTTCCAGTATATTATTCTTATTTAACATTATATTTGAGAATTGTTATTCACCTGATATTGCTGTTTTTTTCTTATTATAATCTGCATAAAACTCATTTGGGTAATTGCATAATATAAGAGTGTATTTAAAGTAAAGTATCCAACAGTGGCCAGTCCAGGTCACAAGTACCTGAAAGAGTCCCTAAAAGTAGCAAAATTCCATTCTACTTAACCCCAGGGATTAGCAGTGGCTTTCCACAGATCTACCTTAATGGTTTATGGACTTTTCCTCCTGGAATTTGTCCAAATACTTTGTAAACCCAGCTACATTAACTGCTTTTACTATTTGCTCTGGCAATGAATTCCAGAGCTTTAACAATGCATTGAGAGCCAAATTCTATAAGGTGCGCCTAAAAATCGGCACTGAAAATTCAGCACGCTTACGCAGATGCTATAAGTGTATATGTCCTTTATAGAACTGCACTTAGCACATAACTATTCCTAACTGTAGGCTTCTGCAATTACTATGAGCAGGCCTAGTTGTAGGTGCCTACAGTTAGGTACGATTCTATGTGCGCATAAAATTGAGGAATGCCGCCCCAAATATGCACCCTAGCCACGCCCCCATATAGTTGCACGCATTAAGATTTACACACAGATCGTTGTAGAATACAATATGCGTGTAAATCCTAATTAGGGCCAATTAGTGCTGATAGTTGGTTCTTATCACCAATTAAATTACACGCGTTAAATTGGATGTGTGCCCGATTTAACACGCTTACCTCTAGGTGGCATATATAGAATTTGGGCATGAGTGAAAAAATATTTTCTCCTATTTGTTGTAAATGTGCTACTATTTAACTTCATGGACTGTCCTCTAGTCTTTGTACTTCTGTTTGAGCAGCTCACTTGTGCCAGGTAGTAATGCCTTCGTTCCATCATGTCTCCTTCATTTCACAGCAGACTTTCATGTTAAGCGTGATGGGTCTTCAGCTTTGGAATCAGCTGGCGACCTCTCTGACGTTTTACGGATCTTTAAGAGGATCCCTAAATTGCACTCTTTTCAGGAAGACTTCCTCTAATTTTTTGAGTAATTTCTTTCCTCTTTTCTCAGCCGGTTTTGATGGTAGTGTGATATCCTGGGGTCTGGGCTCTGGTGACACAGCAGGCCTTTGTTTGTATTTTTGTTTGTTTTTTTTTCCTTTCTCTTCTGCTTCTTTCTTCTCTAATTGGTTGGTGTTCTTTTTCTGGTTTGCATTGGGGTTTGTTTGTTTTTTATTTATTTATGTGTTACATTTGTATCCCACATTTTCCCACCTATTTGTAGGCTCAATGTGGCTTACTTTTAAATTTTGTAACTCACTTTAATGGTTTTCCCTAAGCGGCCTATCAAATAGGAGTGGCCTAGTGGTTAGGGTGGCTGACTTTGGTCCTGGGGAACTGAGGAACTGAGTTCGATTCCCACTTCAGGCACAGGCAGCTCCTTGTGACTCTGGGCAAGTCACTTAACCCTCCATTGCCCTATGTAAGCCGCATTGAGCCTGCCATGAGTGGGAAAGCGCGGGGTACAAATGTAACAAAAAAAATAATAAATAAATAAATAAATAAAATAGCCTTGAACCTTTTTGATAGAGTAAACACAGTGCTTTTTTTGTGGCGGTACTTGCAGGTATGGAGTACTGGCACCTTTTTTTCCCCCTTCCCCACTCATCTGCCCCATCTCTCGCAGCCACACAGCTGCCTTTCCTATAAGCAGCAGACACAGCATTGTAAGGAGTAACAGGCTCCAGTGCTAGGACGCGCTATTGTCTCTGCCGATCCCCTGCCACGGAACAGGAAGCTGATATCAGAAGGGCAGAGGATCGGCAGAGCCGACAGCGAGTCTCAACACTGTAGCCTCGTGCCTTTTTCTTGATTTTCCCGCCACTGCTGATGGAGTTGCTGGAAGGAGTGAGAGGTGGCAGGGGGAAAAATACTGGATGAGGAGGAGAGGGGACAAGGGGAGAAATACTAGATGAGGAGAGAGGGGACATGGAGAGAAATGCTGTTGGGGAGAGAAGGGGCAAGTAGAGAGATGCTGGATGGGGAAAGAGGGGACGGGGAGAAATACTGGATGGGGAGAGAAGGGGCAAAGGGAGAAATGCTGGATGGGGAAAGAGGGGACAAAGGGGAGAAATACTAGATGGGGGCAAAAGGGGGCAAGGAGAAATACTGGATGGAGAGAGAGGGGACAAGGGGACAAATACTGGATGGGGAGAGGGGACAATGGGAGAAATGTTGGATGGGGAGAGAGAGAGGACAAGGGGAGAAATACTGGATGGGGAGAGAGGGGGCAAGGAGAGAAATGCTGGATGGAGAGAGAGGGCAAGGGGAGAAATGCTGGAAGATTGGATAGTAAGAAAGAACTACAATGTGGATAAAGGCAGGGGACAAGGGGAGAAATGCTGGATGGGGAGAGAGGGGACAATGGGAGAAATGCTGAAAGATTGGATAGTAAGAAAGAACTACAACGTGGATGAAGGCAGAAAATAAAATCTAAGAAAGCTGAAAGGAAAAGGAGGAGAGAAAAATGATGAACAGGAAATCCTGGCAATAGAGTTAAGAGAAGACAAGGAAAGTAGAAACCAGAGACTGGGACCAACACAAATGAAAAGAAGTACATGGCCAGACAACAAAGGTAGAAAAAAGAATTTTATTTTTATTTTAAGATAAAGTAGTGTGGTAGCTGTGCTAATTATTTTGTTTTATTTGTATTTGTTAATTTGAATTATAGTGAATGGAGTATTTGAAATTTATGTCTACTATTTTTATAGCAAGGGGAAAATATTTTTGTTTTTCTGGTGTTATCCTGCATGCCAGAGTCTGGTTTTGGGGGGTTTCAGCTGATTTTTTTTAATCTTAAAGTTCTTTTGTTGGGCCTGGGGAGACTTATGTACTATTTTCAATGATACCTTTTTATATGCTCCATGGCTGGTAAAATAGGTGTGGCTATTGTAGGAGTGGAGCCATAAATAGTGACCTCCGCTCTTAAGGTTGGCATTGTATGAGTACCGGCACCTTTTTTCCTACAAAAAAAGCACTGAGTAAACAATTGTTTTGTATTTAACTGTTGCACTCCATCCAGGATTTTATATCTCCCCTTAGCCTTTCCTCATGTGAGAGTCATGACGTCACCTCATTTTCAGGAACCCTCAGATAATTAGAACGCCAGAATGAACTAGCTAGGCTAGTTATATACTAGTCACATATAACTTAGCTCAACATATCAGTCTTCACTCCCAACATTTAATATTGTTACCTTTATATCCATAGTGTCATTAAATATCCATCAACAAAAATTCTTTTATGGCATAAACAAGTTCCTCTATATTCAGTAAGTATAATCATTAGTCCAGCTGAAGGTTCTGTCCCTTGCATATGCTCACATGTATAAACACCTACTCTCCTTAATAAATCACTCAAACATAATCAATTATCTGTAAATGAAAAAAAAAATCACACTTATATGGCCCAGTTTGGCACCTATGACACACAAAGGTGTGCCATTTAATAGGTGAGGATTTCACGTTATTTACATTGTATACTTTATCTAATTTTTGGGTTGATGATTACAGGATATTACATTGCACACTGCACTGAGCTGGTGGATGATCCTTATCACTATTTTCACGCAGGCTCTCAGGCTATGATGATATAAGTCTTTTATTTCTTGCCATTGTTTGTTCTCCCAGTTCATCAGCAGCTTTTTTTTTTCCTTTGAATGGGAACCTGTGGTCCTGTTTTACTGCTTCTCTGCCAAACACTAGAGAAGTATGACTTTACTCTCGCATTGTGCAGTGCCTCGATATGAAGTGGTTTAAAGAAAGACATCGTAAGAAAGCATCTGTTCACTTCTATACAACAAGCATTTACTGCATCGAGGGCTCCTTTTACAAAGTTGCGCTAGTGATTAGCAGCACGCCAAATGTGATGATGCCCATTTAATTCCTATGGGCTTCATCGCAATTGGCACGCTGTAATCACTACCACAGCTTTGTAAAAGGAGCCCTGATTAATGTGGCATTGCTTCATTATGTTTCAAAAAGTATTTGTCTGTCCACAAGCAGGACGAATCAGCTACAGAAATGGGTGACATCATCCCATAGTGCTGACATGGATTAGTTCTCCAGAAAAACCTAGAAGAATTCAGCAAACGTGCATGAAGGCCATACAACTTTTATTGTTTTTGTTTTGTCCAAATTACAGTATAGGTGTGGTTGTACTTTCACAACATTTTTTTTTTCAGATTTAATAACCACAAAGAGAAAGTTAGCCTTCATTTGGTTATTGTTCATTTCCCCTTCTTTTTGAGTTCCTTTAGCTGCAAATTGTTCATCATGGACATGCATGCTACTTGCTTATACTACTTATCATTTCTAAAGCGCTACTAGACGTACGCAGCGCTGTACACTTGAACATGAAGAGACAGTCCCTGCTCGACAGAGCTTACAATCTAATTAGGACAGACAAACAGGACAGATGAGAGATAAGGGAATATTAAAGTGAGGATGATAAAATAAGGATTCTGAACAAGTGAATAAGGGTTAGGAGTTAAAAGCAGAATCAAAAAGGTGGGCTTTTAGCTTAGATTTGAAGACGGACAGAGATGGAGCTTGACGTACCGGCTGAGGAAGTCTATTCCAGGCATATGATGCAGCAAGATAAAAGGAACGGAGTCTGGAGTTAGCAGGGGAGGAGAAGGGTGCAGATAAGAGAGATTTACCCAGTGAACGGAGTTCCCGGGGAGGAATGTAGGGAGAGATGAGAGTGGAGAGGTACTGAGGAGCTGCAGAGTGAATGCACTTATAGGTCAATAAGAGGATTTTGAACTGTATGTGGAAATGGATAGGAAGCCAGTGAAGTGACTTGAGGAGAGGGCTAATATGAGCATAATGACACTGGCGGAATATTAGTCGTGCAGCAGAATTTTGAACAGATTGAAGAGGAGAGAGATGGCTAAGTGGGAGACCTGTGAGAAGAAAGTTGCAATAGTCTAAGCGAGAGGTGATAAGAGTGTGGATGAGGGTTCTGTTAGTGTGCTCAGAAAGGAAAGGGCGGATTTTGGTGATTTGGCAGTCTGCTGAATATGCTTATAAATGCCAGAGACTGAATCATGCTGTCCCAACATGTTCCCCTTGTGCTCATATGTCACCCAGAGCTCAGCACATCAAGCCTACAAGATGGGGTACCCTTTATATGCCATCATCATGTCCTTTTACCCATGAAGAAACAAAAGTACAGTGAGTTGAAGACCATCCTGATGCTAATGACTCCTCACCTGGCCCTTCCTCAGTCACCATCATTGATGGGACCACTTGATCTTAGCATGTAACTGTTAGACACTTTGGCACCGATATTCAGACCACAGGAGATAACCGAGCTGTCTCCCGTGGCCGGTGCTAAACCCGGATATTCAGTGCCGGTCTGTTTCCAGTAACCGGCATTGAATATCTGGTTTAACTTTGACCAGTCTGATTTTAACCAGCCACACTGATATTTAGTGCTGGCTGCTTAAAGTGAGACCAGTCAAAGTTATTCCACCTATTGTGGTGGCCAAATATGGCCAGTCTTACTTTAAAAATCGGCAGATAGCCGGTTATATCACTTGATATAACCAGCTGTCTTTAAGCCACTAAGCAGTGATATTCAGTTCTGTATAGCCGGCTATCCGGCACTGAATATTGCCGGATAGCTACTTAAGTACCATTTTAGTGGCTATTTTCATTTGAATATCGGGCGGTTTGTCAAGAAATACTTTCTTTACATGCTGGTCCATATGTTCTACATTAAGAAAACTTTGGCATCAGTTGTCCTGAAAATTTTCAATAATCACCATCACTTCAAGGTGATTTTATGAGCCAGAGACAACTTTTTAGGCTTAAGATACTTGAAATGCCAAGACTGTCCACCTTGTGCTCTGACAAGTTCGGAAACCACTAAAACACAAACATTGAACACCTTTATGCTGTCCAGTATTTACTGCAAGTGAGATTCAAGAGTCAACAGTAGCATCCGAGATCTTGGCCAAAAGATAGAAGGCAGCCCAGGGTGCAGTCTAAATGCAGCACAAGACTTCTTACAGTTTTTGAAAATAGCATAACCACTACAATTACAGCATCCCTTCTAGTGGAAGGGAGAATTTAAACTCTGGCAAGTCCTGGAGACTGAAGCTTCAACTAATATGCTGTACAGCTCCAATTCTCCGGAATATGCTTGGCAAGGGGGGGGGGGGGGGGGGGAGGGTGGTCCAGATAATCATAAATACCGATGACTGGACAAACCTACCTGTTTGAAAAGAGCACACAATCAGAGCGTTGTATGTTGAACATGTGTTTATTTTCAACAATAAGTGAGAAAAAAGTACCAAACTACAGTACAGTACTGTATTTGTAGTACATACACTACTGTACTTGTATTTTAAAAGCAACGTACACTAATGCAGTATTTAAAAGTAAAGTACAGTATTTATTTAGATTTTTGCTCGCACGTTTTTCAGTAGTAGCTCAAGGTGAGTTACATTCAGGTACTCTGGATATTTCTCTGTCCCAAGGGAGCTCACAATCTAAATTTGTACCTGAGGCAATGGAGGGTTAAGTGACTTGCCCAAGATCACAGAGAGCAGCAGTGGGATTTGAACCGGCCACCTCTGGATTGCAAGACCAGTGCTCTAACCACTAGGCCACTCTTCCACTCCAATTGTTGTACATTCACTACTGTATTTCTTTTGCTGATGTTCATTTCTCTGCTGCAAGATCATGTAGTTTTTTCAAACAAAGGAGTTGGATCACACTGCTTTCTTCCTGCTTTTCCAGCCAAGCTGTTGCTGTATATAACATTTAAAGACTTCTGCATGTGTCAGTCCCACATCAGCATTAACCTGGTGATCATCATCAGTTTCTTATTCTTCGTGTTCCTTTTCCTGATTCCACGATTTCTTCATCTGTTATGATCTGATACCCTGGATCACTAACGTTGCTGCATATCCATTCACTGACATTCTTAACATCAAAATCGGAGCAACCAGGAACCTGTAGAACATCCTCGGCAATATTTTTAAGGACCATCTTCTTCTCTTTCTCCGTGTCTTTCTGATTTGTTTAGAATGATGTTCCACGCATTTTTCAGGGTTTGGTTTTCAACCTGATTCCAAGCATCAGCAACCATGTAGGAACAATCTTTTATGTTCAGTTCTCTTATGAATTGGATTATGCCATGTATATTTTCAGTATCAGCCAACATAAGCTTTGGTAGCCGTTGTTTCCTGTAAAGTTGTTTCAATGAAACGCTAACTTCATGATCCATTGGCTACATTACAGATGTCACATTTCATGGCAAAAAGTACTTTGAATCTACCTTCCTCTCACTCTAGACTTTCTGCCGTGGGATGAAAGGCACATTTTCCAACAATAAAATGACATCTTCATCTTTTCTTGTACAAAGCTGAAATCTTTTCCCCTTTGGTATGAAGCAAGTGTCGTACCAGTCGAGGAAAACCTCACAGCTCATCCATTCTTTTTTTTGTTGTTGGCTTCTGTATAACAGTGGAAGGTTATATATGCTTTTGAATGCATGAGGATTTTTATATTTACCAGTCAGCAATAATTCCAACTTATGATTACTCGTTGCATATCCTTGTTATTTTCCAGAAAGTAGTAAAGTAGAAGATCATAGAATTTAAGTGAAAAAGATTCTCAGTGTGGTCTGGTCCAGAATGTTTGACTCATTCTCCTGCTGTGCCCCATTATTTGTTCCACCATTCATTGTCTGATCTAAATACCTCTTCAGTGAAAGTGTTTCTCACTGTGATGATCAAGCACTATAAGCATGTCAGTAGAAACCCTGTATTCCTTTATCTTCTGGTCTCCAGGTTTATGAAGGGATTATGGCATAAATCACCCCCAGTCTTGTGCCATGGAACTTAAGCATGATTCTAGCCCAGCACATTGAATCAGTACAACTGAAATACTTCACCCAGAAGGTTCTTTATATAGTAGTGATAACTTCACCAATGACAGTAAGCTCACTTTAAGTATTCATCTCCTGTTCCCCATATCTGCAATTCTTTCACAATGTTACAATTTCTGGCTACATTTTTATCAAAGGTGGTATCAGCTTTTCGCATCAACCAATTCACGGTGCTCATGATATTTTTCCCAAGACCTTATGCACACAGAGGTGAACAGGTCCTATAAAACCTGGACTTAAGAGCACTAGCTTGATATTTGAAAAGAAACAGCTACATTACTAATCCACCCAACTCTTTGTATTATTTGATCCTAACAAGTGAGGACTGCAATAACTAATAGAATTTTATCAAATCATCTAGCAGACTGTGTATCCCATTGCTTCAGCTTAGCAGGATTCCAATTAAATATTGCAGTGAAAGCACATCAAGTCAGAGCACCAGCAACATTGGTTGTCCGTCTCCATTCACTCTTCAGTGAAGAAATATGTAGAGCTGCAACATGTCTTCCTTCGTACCTTTACATCCTACAACTGTCTGGACATTGTTGGGATTAATTTTATAAAGATTTTTTTTCCTTTTGCACATCAAAAAATAACTACTTTTATGCAGACCATGCTTGGGCACATACGACGACCAAGGGATATTGTTTGGGCTGAGCAGGGAAGAGTTGCAATGCATGCAAATGTTTTACCTGGTACACATGTAAGGAATACACACACATGCACTTTCTTTGGAACAGGTGTAGATTTTGTGCGAGACATAGGTGCCTTTATAAAGTAGTCTTACAAAAGACTCCTCTTGGGATATTGCACACAGGTACTCTGTTTAAAATCAAGCCCTAGAGAGATAGCCTAATGGTTAGAGCAGTGTTTCCCAAGTCCGGTCCTGGAGTACCCCTTGCCAGTCAAGTTTTCAGGTATCCATAATGAATATGCATGAAAGAGATTTGCAAATAATGGAGGAAATGTATGCAAATTAAGTTCATGCATATTCATTATGGGTATCCTGAAAACCTGACTCGCAAGAGGTACTCCAGGTCCGGACTTGGGAAACACCGAGTTAGAGTAGGAAGCTGAGAGCCAATGCTGCCACCTGATCCAAGCAGGAATATCACACTGAACTAAATTCTGGTGCAATGAAGGTGTTGACCCTGCCACCAACTGGAAAAGATAAGTTGTGAATTAACCTTAACCGAAAGGTCTCAGGCTCTTTTTTGGGAATCAGACCTAAAGGGGACACTACTAACTTAGGAAAAGGAGGCTCCTGAAATGGACCTGCAAATCTACCAAGACAAAGCTCTTTCACAATCTTCTCTTGAACTATATCCTTATGCAAAAACACAGACAAAGCATTCTTACTGTTGTGCACCAGTGGAGAACCTTCAAAAGGAAAACCCCTCCCACAAAAGTTAAGCAGCTACTTTATCTGGATAAACCAGTAACCAATGTCGTAACGCCTCAAGACTAACAAGTGATGGGGCCTAGCAGAAACATTCCTTCTTCCCCAGCAGATACTGACTGGCTTGGCAGCTCTCTAAAACTTAAGATTTCTGGTGAGACACACCGAAAGGTGGGATATGTGGCACCACACAATGAACAGCAGTGTCAAAAATGACAATTTAGCTGATCACAATGGTTCGCATTATAATGAAAACATGCATTACTCTGCAACACTAGTGTATTAAGCACTCCCCCAATAGGAAGTGACCCAATACTGGAAAAATTACTCGCCAGTCAACCACCTACTACTCCAACCAAACTACTCTCTTGACTCCACTGAGACCCCTGCTGAGGATACCCCACAAACAAATGTGACAACCCTTTAGGAACCCAATTCCCAGGCATCATATCTGAAAACCAAAGATACATATCTCAGTAACCCCATGTCTCCTCTTTAACCTTTGTCAGCGCCTTTTGAAATTGCTCATCGTAATTGAGCCAAGCCAGTTCCCAAAAGTCGTGTAGGCCCAAAGAAACAAACTGACATAACTAAGTAACCCAGGATACAATGCTGGCTTAGCCGCACCCAAAATACTAGCATATACGTGAAATGCTAAGATCCAATTAAAAATAGCACTTTAACCTTCATTTTCTCACTATCATCGTTATACTCTCCAGATTACTTATCGGACCCATCAAAAACACAGAGAGTGTCCAAAATACAGAACAAAAGTCCAAATAGCAAAAAAAAAAGCACCAAGATCCTTCAAAATTAGGACACAATTCCTTTAATCATATAGCTTAAACATAATCATCCATAAATGATGGACTGTGCAGGTCTTTTTCTGCCGTCATCTACTATGTTTACTATGTTACTATGTTTACTATGCTTACCCTCGGTGACGTCACACAGCTTCTGTTTCTGTTTTCCAAACCCGGGACCCTACTTTTACCACTGTTGTGCTGGACCCTGCTTTTACTGCCTTTGTTTTTTGAAGGGTTCCCATTGTTTCTCGTATTATCTGACTTTTCATTTACCTAACAATGGGTCAGTTCCATTTAGGTCAGATAATCGAGACTTTACTGTGTAAGTAAGCATATGTAGCCCCCCCCCCCCCATTCCCCCTTTTCACAACTGCTGTAACAGTGGACTCCATCATGCATCTTGGTAGAAATTAATGAAGTACTCACCATGTCATAAAGCTAGGATAAAACATCAACATCACAAAGTTTTATGATCTTTGCAGGCTTTGCTTTTCCCTTTACCTGTCAATCTAAGGATCCTCGGATCACAAGATCTGTCCAGCATTTCAGTAAACTGTCCTTAGGTTGTTACATTTAGGCCCAGATGCACAAAACTTTAACGACCCTTTAACGAAGAAAATTTCAACCGTAGCATGCATTAAAGGCCATTTTCCGACGACGCTAGCAGCTAACGAAAACGGAATGCAAACGAGTCACTTCCAATTGAAATGTGACCAATTTGCAATGCACTAATCATACCGATGATTGCAACGAATCATTTACCGTGATATATTTAACGTGAAGTCAGACCTGTCATTAAGGCCTGAGCTGTCATACACACACTGCTCCCCGATTCTCCCTGCAGCATAAAAATCCAAGCTGGCATGTCAGAAAATAAAAAAACGCACAAAAACACGTGGCTCCCCGCTTCCCCCTGCATATAATTGAAAAAAACCCCAAAAAGCAAAAAAGGATCGGGAGGGGGCAAAGGCGCTCGTCAGGAGCGTCCTGTATGGATGCCCTTGCCCCCCCCCCCTCCGCCCGAGGTCACCGCTGCTCCCTGCTGCTCCCCGCTTCCCCCTGCATAAATATAAAAGTGAAAAAAAAAAGGTTCGGGAGGGGGCAAAGGCGCTCGTCAGGAGCGTCCTTTATGGACGGCCTTGCTCCCCCGCCCTGCCCGAGGTCGCCACTGCTCCCCGCTCCCCCCCCCCCCCCCGCATTAAATAAAAAAACAAAACAAAAATCCAAAGCTGTAGCAGCCCCGGCCCCCCTCCCTTCCTCTCTTCCTTTCTCTGTACTGTCCCACAGCTCCGCCTCCCGCCATCCTCTGCCCCCGTGCCTTGCCCCTGCCACCCCCCTTGAGGTCGTCGCCACCGCTCCCCCCCTCCACCGTGCCCCCCCTCCACATTACCATCCCACGCAGACGGGGGCGGGCCCAGGTCAGGGAAGGAGAGACGTCATGAAGACTGGCGGCGATCAGATGATCTTCTTCTTTCCCGTGCAGCACCTTCAGACTTTTATATTTATGCAGGGGGAAGCAGGGAGCAGCGGCGACCTTGGGCGGGGGGGGGTCAAGGCCGTCCATACAGGACGCTCCTTACAAGCGCCTTTGCCCCCTCCCAATCTATTTCGATTTTTGTTTTTTGTTTTGATTAGTGCAGGGGGAAGTGGGGAGCCACGTGTTTGTGTTGTGGGTTTTTTTTTGTTTTTTTACGTTTGTGTCATGCGCAGAGCAGCCAGCATAACGCTTGGCTGCTCTGCGCATGCTTTAGGGGCCGATTACCGACGGGGATTACGAATCTTTGATACATTGTACTGTTCAATACCGTACCGAACATGTGCGACTTGTTTTTTTGGTGCATTCTTCATATTTTTCAAATTCGATAAGGACTTTAACGTTTTAGATTGTTTAACGTTTGGTTGATGCATCTGGGCCTTAATGCATTTGGAAGTAAAGTACCTTTGTAGAAAGGTTTGATTGTTTTCAAAGCATTGTGTACCCTCTTCCTCCTACGAATGTTTACAGCATAATCACAGCTAATATTTGAGGTGATGTTCAGATGGGGCATGTTTTTCAACCCAAACAAATGGCTGATTTGAGACTGCAGCGGCAGAATTAACTTAATTTTCTGCTACTCTGGGCTTCTGTCACAACTACTAAGTTAATAGGAGAGTGGGGAGGGGAGGAATGGGGTGGGCAGTCATTAATTTATCACATCTTCATTATACAGCTTTGTTATGCTTTCTGCTGCCTTGTTATATAACTTTCATAAACCTGAAAGTAGTGTGAATGTAGAGGTGCTGCTGTACATATTAAGCTTTATTTTTAAATAAGCAGCATTGATGGAATGTTGCAGAAATTGGCAGGTCTTAGATTTTCCAGCAATTCTGCTAATATGTAATTCATTTATGCATACTTAATGCCTTTTAACATTGCTGGTAAGGACACCTTTAGCTTAGTCAGGTCAGATTTATCTGAGATAACATATGGAAGTGCCTATATGTCTTTGTAGTATATTTGTTTGTAGGTGTCTGCTTTGAAGATAGGAAGGTTTTTTATCTCACTTTTCTACATAACTCCTTTGTAGGATTCAGAAATGGACTAGAATCACAGATTTGGGGGGGGGGGGGGGGGGAATACTATACTCTTGTGCTTAGTTGGTCTTCTGGCAGCTCCTCAGATATGTTCCTCCACAATGTACTGTCTGTCCTATGGTTTCCCTAATTAACCTTTTGCCTATGTTCTCTCCCTGGTTCTCCCTTCCTTGCTTCTCTTGGCTTTTGTTTCCTTCTGCTTTCCCCATTGGTCTACTTTTTTTTTTTCTCTATCCCTTTTCTACTTTGCTGTGTTAGTTGCAAATTCTGTTATCTTTCCTGTTCGTCGGTAAGTCTAGTATTGTGCAGGATGCAAATCTGAGATGTATGTGTCTATGTAAACTATAAACACTATCAGAGGTAATCTCCTATAAAGTTTACTCAATATCTAGAAAATCGGGAGATTCTAAGCATAGAGCATAGGTACGTCAAAACAAAAGCATGCAATCTTTGAAAAAAGATATTATATATAAAGAGGAAAGGCCTCAAGAAGCCCCCAGCATGAATTTTAGCTTCGGGGGCTGGACTTCTTCATCATCAGCCAAAAACCTCTTAAAGCTCTTAATTCTCATAAATCTTGAGCTCCATATAATTCTTATGAGTGCACAATCCAAGTTACTTAGCTTGTCTGCTGTTTTCTCCTGTGTGGGTCCTTCCTACACCTGGATATCTGACCACGGCCTACGATGGCCAGCATTTCGGTGACCTGCTTCAGGGTCCTGTGGTCCGTGTATTATCTGGTGAGTAAAGGAGAATATATTATCCTTACATCTTTTTGGAGTCAACCTCTCAACCAGGCTCTTCTCTATTACCTCCGCACTGGTAAATTGTAGGAAGACAAGCTTAGTCAAAAATGGCCGCGCTTTAAAGCCGGCCACGTCAGACGCCTTGCTTTACCAGAGGCCAATCAGCGTTCAGGTTTACGGGGGGGGGGGGGGTGTCTCCTGACACCGCTTACATAAGGTTAAACCTACTGATGCATGCAAAACACTCCTAGGTACAAAAATTAGTTTTAGTGTTCATCAGAAGTTTTTAGAAAATCAGTTTTTGTTTACATCAGAGTTCTTAGAAAAAATGGCACCATTCTATTCTCCTGTTGAGACCTACGAGAGCCAATGGGATTGATTGAACATAAGAGCACGATAAAGACAAAGAAAAGTACTTCGCCATTAGCCTGTCATTGTGAGTCATTAAACCATACTTTTATGCAACTCAAATGTTTTGTGTTACAGCACATAGAAACATCTCGGAATCGGCTTGGAGGTAATAGGAAACATATACTTGTCCAAAATGAACAGCGCTGGATATTTTGATTGAACTCGTTGGCTCCCATAGGTCTCAACGGGAGAATAGAATGGTGCCATTTTTTTCTATGAACTATGCTCTATGCTTAGAATCTCCCGATTTTCTAGATATTGTGTCTATGTAAATACATGCAGTCAGGCTAAATCTGATAAAAACTGACCCTCAACAGTGGGCAT
Organism: Microcaecilia unicolor; assembly: GCF_901765095.1. Classification (NCBI taxonomy): domain Eukaryota; kingdom Metazoa; phylum Chordata; class Amphibia; order Gymnophiona; family Siphonopidae; genus Microcaecilia; species Microcaecilia unicolor. Next base: position 45,403,056 of record NC_044042.1, on the reverse strand, counting down.
TGTGACCAAGGCAAGATTATATTGTATTAATTTGAATATGCAGGCAGTATTGCTGCTTCTTCTTGAGGGGTCAGTGGGTTTAGAACCATGGTTCTCAACCAAGACCTCAGGACACACCCACCTAGTCAGGTTTTCAGGATACATAAGAATAGCTATACTGGGTCAGACCAATGGTCCATCCAGCCCTGTATCCTGTTTCCAACAGTGGTCAATCCAGGTTACAAGTACCTGGCAGAAACCCAAATAGTAGTAACATTGCATGCTACCAATCCCAGGACAAGCAGTGGCTTTTGTCCACATCTATCTCAATAGCAGACTATGGACTTTTCCTCCACAAACTTGTCCAAACATATTTTTAAACCGAAATGCTTTAATCGCTGTTACCACATCTTCTGGCAATGAGTTCCAGAGCTTAACTATTCAGTGAGTGAAGAAATATTTTCTCCTATTTCTCTTAAAAGCACTACTATGTAACTTCATGGAATGTCCCCTGGTCTTTGTGCTTAAAAACTGATTCACTTTCACCTGTTCTACACCACTCAGGATTGAGTAGACATCAATCATATTCCCCCTCAGCTGTCTCTTTTCCAAGCTGGAGAGCCCTAACCTCTTTAGCCTTTCCTTATATGAGAGGAGTTCCATCTTCTCTATCATTTTGGTCCCTCTTCTTTGAACCTTTTCTAATTCCACTATCCCCAAATTCTATAAAAGCCCTGAAAATTGCATGTGCAAATTTAGGCACGATCAGAATTCATGTGCGCAATTTAACTGAATAATGAGCTAATTAGTGCTGATTGGCTTTTAAGACACAATTATTGCCCCTAATTAGATTTAATTAAAATGTACACGTGAGCCAAAAAAGGGGACACAGAAATGGGAGGGTCATGGGTGGATCAGGGGTGTGCCTTTCAGTTACGCATGTAGTTATAGAATAAAGTGAGATCTGTGCCTAATTTAGTCACAAACATCTGCACTACATTTCCATTGGTGTCAATGGCCACACCTAAATGTAGTCACGGTTCTAGGACATAAGCTTTAATCTGTAAACTGCACCTAACTTTAAGCATGGTTTGTAGAATTGGACTGAGCTTTTTTTTTTCAACGCTGAGTTTTTTTAGGCGCCCTATATAGAATTTAGGCCTATATCTTTATTGAGATATGGTGACCAGAATTGAACACAATACTCAAGGTGAGGTTACATCATAGAGCGATACAGAGCCATCAGAATGTTCTTGGTCTTATTTACCATCCCTTTCCTAATAATTTCTAGCATTCTATTTGTGTTTTTGGCCACCACCACACACTGGGCAGAAGATTTCATTACCTACAAATGACGCCTAGATTTTTTTCTTGAGTACTGACTCCCAAGGTGGACCCTAGCATCAGGTAACTGTGATTCGGTTTATTCTTTCCAATGTGCATTACCTTACATTTTTCCACATTAAATTTCATCTGCCATTTGGATGCCTAGTCTTTAAATTTCCTAAGGTCTTCCTGCAATATTTCACAGTCCGCACGTGTTTTAACAACCTTGAATGGTTTTGTGTCATCTGCAAATTTAATTATCTCGCTTTTAATTCTGATTTCCAGACCATTTATAAATATGTTAAATTGCATTGGTTCCAGTACATATCCCTACGTTACTCCACTTTTAATCCTCCTCCATGGAAAAAAAATGGTCATTTACCCCTACTTTATTTTTTCTGTCCAATAACAAATTCCTAATCCACACCAAAACATTGCCTCCTATCTCATGACTCTTTAATTTTCTCAGGAGTCTCTCATGAGGAACTTTGTCAAAAGCTTTCTGAAAATCTAGATACACTACATCAACAGGCTTTATCGACATGTTTATTCACGCCTAGAAAGAAATGAAGCAAATTGGTGAGGCAAGACTTCTCTTTGCTGAATCCATGCTGACTCTGTCCTATTAAACCATGTTTTGTCTATGTGTTCTGTAATTTTGTTCTTTATAATAGTTTCCACTTTTTTTGCCTGGCACTGAAATCAGGCTTACTGGTTTCTAATTTCCGGGATCACACCCTGGAACATTTTTAGACATCGGCATTATATTAGCCACCCTTACAGCAGATCAATAATTTAATGTTTGAGTTCCTTCAGTACCCTAGGATGCATGCCATCTGGTCCAGTGATTTACTACTCTTTAATGTGTTGATTTGGCTGAGTATGTCTTCTGGATTCACAGAGATTTCTTGAAAACCATTTCTGGTACAGATAGAACTCTTACCTATAATGAATATAGATGAGATAGATTTGCATACAATGGAGGCAGTGCATGCAAATTTAATTCATGCATATTCACTGTGGATAGCCTGAAAACCAGACTTAACTGAGCATGTCCCAAAGACTGGGTTGAGAACCCATGGATTAGAGGATTACATAGGCTTGACAGACTCTGATGTGGTCAATAATACTCTTACCAGTCAATACAGAAAATGACTGTTCATTTTTCTCAGTGTTTTAGAGTTTGTTTTTTTGCTGTTTCTTTTTTCTTCGTGTTTATATGAAACCTATAATAAAACTGGTGTCTCCATATGAGAGTGTAATGCTGTTAAAATTGAAATGTCTTTTGGAGCTTTGAGATTTCTTTTTATAATATTGATTATTGACATGTATTGCATTTCCTCTCAATGGGTACAAACTAATTTTTGTAGTTGTGCTCATTAAAGGTCATTCTGTATATGTATGTTACACTGCTTGCTATACCTAATGTGGTATTAATAGTATTTACATAAAGTATTTTAATGATAGGCCAAATGTTGTAATACCTAGTAATGTCTATCCTTTTTTTGTACTCCGCATCAAACTTTTTAAGGGTGTTTGTGGAATATAACAGATTGTATTGGACCTCCCCATACAAACATCAGAGCAGTTCACGTAAAAGAAAAAAAATCAAAGCAGGTAGAGAAATAAGAAATGAAATGAGATAAAAATCTGAAGAGAGCAGAAAGAGAAGTTTTTGCATCAGGTGCCACCACTCCAGCCCACCCAATAATCACGACACTTAATCGCCAAAGGCCTGCACAAAGAAATAAGCACTCAAGGCAGCCATAAACCTTGTCAGTAATGGTTCCATATGCAACTAGCATGGAATAGAATCCCAAAGCAGTGGGACAAATACCGAAAAGAAAGAATCAGGAGTAGCCTCAAACTGAGTTTGTGAGGACGGTAAGATTACAAAGAGATTATTATTTTGGGACCATAATGAATGAACAGTCAGCTAAGGAAGTGAAAGGCAATGTTATAAGATGGCGCTTAAATACACACATAGATTATAGAATACTAGCAGTTATGTAGGTCATTGATACCAATAATTGGCATTTAGGTGCATAAGTGCTGGGTGCTATTCTATAAAATATGAACCAGATTTGCTTAGTGCATACCTGCAAGGGGGTGTACATGTAGGCAGAGCTTGTGTTGGCCATGGGCATGTCACCACATGATCTGCACAACTTATAGAATACTATCAGTTGCACACTTTGATATGCCAACTTACACCAGTCATTGACCTGCCATAAGTGGGACATGCAGAAGTTTTGGTGTGCCAACAAGCCTTAATGCCAGTATTCTATAATGGCTTAAGAGTGCCTAAGTGCCAGTATAGAACTGGTGCTAAGAGCACCCCATTGATGTCCAGAAAAGGAGAACAATAAAAGTCTATGTGAATCCTTGTTTTATAAGAGTGACCCTACTCAGCCGTGTTTCGGCAACAGCCTTCATCAGGGGTCAACAACGTGTCTTCAGTGTGAACTCAATGAGACACAAGATCGTATACAGTGTCCTTTAATACTGGAACAATCCTCCAACCTACTGCAACATGTGACCATGTCCCATTGAGTTCACACTGAAGACATTGTTGACCTCTGATGAAGGCAGTTGGTGAAATTCAGCCGAGTAGGGTCATTCTTCAATAAAACTCTTATGTTAACCCTTGGGGGGGGGGGGGGGGGTTCCTCCTTTCCTGGGCCACCATCACTGTTTCTTGGATCTTTGGCTAATCCTGCGGAGATTTTCTCCTTTTTCCTAACCATATTGAGGTGGCAATTTATATAATTGCCCCATAAATGCATTGTCAAACATGCTGACAGACCCAAGTAAAGAACTTCTAGCAGCCAATCATTAATCTTACTATGGGTCCCATGGTTTGTACATCAGTTGGATACAGGGTTACAAATTTAAAGCTGTCATGACCCGGCATGCATGTATATGATTTATCCTTTTAATTCTAACAGAAATTAACACTGAAAGCAAACTGCATCAAAGCTGGTTACGTGGTTCATTTAGTAATAAATTCCAGGTTTTTTAAAGAAAAGAACGAGTTGGTAGGGGGAGCAGTACGAACAAAAAGAGAGGTCAAATTACTTTTGAATTACTTTCCCAAGGAACCCCCCTGCTGTGACTGACCTTTAAGAAGAACGGAACTGGGTCATTGGCAACTGCCTTTATAGCCAGCTTTGTTGGTTTGCTGCTGTTCATTACTGCCTAGAAATAAAACAAAATTCTTCATTTTCCTGGAACCTTTTAGGTTCAGAATTCATTTATATTTTCTCCTTCAAGAGAATTGCCAAGGGCCTGCAGTTTATGTGAATGTCATTTTAAATGTCCACAAACATTTCTTGTAGTAATACTATTTAGTTTTAATAATGCTTCGGTATCTCTATGAGGTCAGGTTTACATCAGAATGGAAGTGATAAGTAGTAATAGTTGCAGAGCTCTACAAGTGTGTCCGTCTTTGTTCCTGGGGAATATGGGTCTGAATGGCTTGCGATGTATTGGCCAATGAGGACAGTGGCCTTGCTGTGATCTTCAGCATCCTGTTTGTGGTGGCAGAGCTCTTCTACCAAGAAACCCTTACTAGAAGATACATATTCTTCAAAAAGGCCTACCCCAACGACCCCACGTAACCCTCTTCACCTACCAACACAGCATGACTATAATCGAACAGGACATCACACAATCTTCATCCATTCCGACCCTCCACTTATACCTCATACGATCACTATACAACTTTGTATTTGTTATCCACCGACTGGGCAAACGCCTTTGACGGTACTATGTAAGCCACATTGAGCCTGCAAATAGGTGGGAAAATGTGGGGTACAAATGCAACAAATAAATAAATAAATATTCCAGTGGCTGTGAGCAGGACAGGTTGGGGGAGGGCAAAACTGACAGCACATCAACAATGTGCTGGAAAGCTGCATAACTTTGAATTTTATATTGAACTAATGGGCAGATTTCCAATAGCAATGTGTTTTTCTTGCCTCCTGGTGGACAAAGCTGGATCATGGAGAGACACAGCAGAAATGAGATACAAGCTGACCGCCTCAGATAGGTAATTTCATGTTCCACACAACAGATCTAGACAGCTTTCTTAAAAAGTACAGTGGTAATGGTTGGTGGATGTTAGTTGTACTTCCTTCACCCTGCACTTTGTGGGCATTAATTTTATAAAACATTTTCCTTGGATAAACCTTATTTTAACCTTGGGAAAGTTCTCACTCTAGAAGCTAGGTGCATGTAAAGAATGCACATTTGGAGTAGGAATTTGGGCACAGTGTAGGCAGAGTATTGAAGCATGCATGAATTTTATGAAATACCCACGTGCTCCATGTACATAAATTTACACCAACTCCATGTAAATGTACATGGGCCTATTTACTTGCAACTGTTGCAGATTTTGTAAGGTTATCTTGTATGTTTATTGTTAACTGCCTAAAACCATGGGGAGTGGACAGTCTACAAAACAATGTAAATAAATATCAGTTAAAGCAGGATTCTCAACCCGCTCCCAGCCAGTCAGGTTTTCAGAGTACCGGCTGCCAATGTTGTTTTTTATAAGCAGTGGGAAGAGTTCCGCATTGTATCTTTGTGCATCCAGTACCTGGTAATGCCAGCATTTAAAAGTTACATATTTTAACATGTACTTTATCTGATGTTGCAAGACAACATTAGTTTTTTCCCTAAAGAAGCTCTTGGTGAAACTGAGATCCTCGTCGGGATTGCTGTAATAAGATAAGTGCTGTCGTTTTGTCTCCAGCTATACTTTAAAAGTGTCACTTCAACAATAATAGTATTATAATTGGAATTGAGCATGAAATGATCAAACATATTAAAAAATTTTTGAGTTAACAAGAAATTATGGGAGGTTTTTGACCAATGATTGCAACGGTGTCATTATAGACTCAACATGTAGTTATGAAATGAGTGTGCTTGACCTGCTGAGGTCTTTTTTACTTGCTTTATATATATAATTTTTAGAATTGAAATAATTTTAAAATGAAATAATTTGTTATTGTAAGCTTTTTGGGGGGCTAACTCCACTATTTAACTTGATCTGTATAAAACCTCCCTGAAATAGGCAACCATTGGGCTTCCTCGCTTTGCGACCAGTTAAGAAATTTCCCTCTGTATGCCCTACTCATGTTCAAGGCATAGATTGTCTCAGAATCTGCCCTCCATTACTACAGTGGGGTTCCTCGGTGAACTGATCCCTTTTTGCAGAAACAATTCAGCTGCCTCCCTCTTTTTTTTCTGGCTAACGTCTCTTTCACTTTCCGTAGTCTCCTACCTGAAAAATAGGTTGCAATCTCTAGGGCCCTGTTTGCTAAGCCATGCTAGAGGTGCGTTAATACTTTAGCATGCGCTAACTGCATAGGCACCCACAATATTCCTATGGGTGCCTATGCAGCGCATGCTCATTTTGTGCACGCGCTAAAAACGTTAGCGCACCTTAGTAAACAGGACCCCTAGTGTTTTTTCAGTAACAGATGGAGAACCTTCTCCTTTTGCTTTTCAAGTCCTTCAAATCCTGCAGTTCATGGGAGATTATAGCAAAGGGTGCCTGCCTTGTAACAGAGTATCACACAGTGTTGTCACTGTATGTGGTGAGAAATAGTCCCCCATTTGCTACAGCATTCTTCACATTCTCAAGTAAATGATTAGAACTAAATTGTGGCATTCTAAATCAGCATGACAAAAACACATTTTCTTTGTGTGATTACACAATGCCATCTGTATAGATATAACCCTATATCTATTTATGCAACAGGGTGGATAGAGACGTATACATATAGATATGCTCAGGCAACTGCACGAGTCTAGTCTAGTGCCAAAAATCGACGCTGCTCCCAATTATCCTAAAGCTTAGCCATATGTACACACTGTCAGCCTTTGAATGCTCCTTATGTTTCCAGCGAGTAACAATATTAATTGCACAATATGTAGCCGAGTGATTAACACTGATGTAATTTATCATCTGAAGATCACTGCACATTAAACAAAGTTGCTTTATTATTTGACAGAGATGTTAACCCCCATTCAGGATCACTGTTGAAAAAATTGGACTTGTTTGTTTTGTTTTCATTATTCTCTGTCATTTTCTATTTCTCTTCCTATTCCACCATTTCACTCAATAACAGTAAATACAACAATAATAAAACTTACAAAAGAGACATAATAAAGAAATGGTCAACAAGCCATGTTTTCAAGTAATAGCCAATGACAAATATTCTTAAAAGTTTTTCCAACCAATCCAATAATTCTCCCACGCTACGCCTAAAAGAAAAATAGAGATTTTAAAAAATGTAGATATCATCAATGTAAATATAATGGACCAAAAACAAATTAGCTATTGATTGAATATTAATATTAAACGGAATGTAGAATCTTGGGGCATTCCACTCTCCAGAGATTGCATGCTGGATAGAAAAGCTATTTCAGAAACCATATATATGTCCTTCCCAAAAGGAAATTACCATCCAGGTATCAATCACCCCAGAAATACTTAGGGACCGAAGCCTACAAAGAATAAACCTTGGTTAGTTGTGTCAGAAGTTGCAGATAGGTCCTTGTACATATCTCAAAGAGCTGTTAAGACCATCTCTATGCTGAAACCCATGTGTGTGAGTGGTGCTTCCGTTGAAGTGTATGAGGTCTGCAGTAGGAGCTGGTATGAGAATATAGTGCTATTGAAGGGGACTGCCTTGAAGAGCAGAGTCTTGCTAATTGTACACAATACTTCAAGAGTTTGATATTATAACAGGACATCACAGAAGAATATAAACAAAGGTGCCTATTCTTTTTATTATTATGATCAAATCTTTTATTGAAAATAAATCCATGTGCATCACAATTGCAAGTGGAACTGATGAACAACAAAATATCCCCCACCAACCCATTCATCCCAGGCCTCTCGCTCTCTGGCCTCTGGAAAGAACCAGCACAGCAGAATAAACCCCAAGTAGATTTAAGGTCTAGGCTCTTCCTACCTCAAACCTTAATACCCCCGAGACCCCCTTCTCCTTCCCAGATAAGCCCAACCCCCCTCCCAACCTAGCATCTAAGAAGGTTGTCTGTGGCTATCTGTAAAATTATTATGTGCTTGACTATGAGCGGTGTGTGAGAGTAAATTTAAGTATGGGTTCAAAATTTCCAAAACGTCTTTCTGGTGCGTTAGATGTTTATGAACCCCATAGGACTCCCAAAGCATCAACGCATGCATTTTGTTCCACAAATACCAAAATGTGGGCGGAGAGACTTGTAACCAATGATTTAAGATACATTTCTAACCTAAGATGTAGGCTTTCCCCAAAAAGTAACCTTCCCCTTTACTGCGTGAACCCCAAAAGAAAAATCTATTCAGTATAACCCCCTCCAGGGAAAGTGGAACAGAATACCCAAAAAGATATTGCAAATAGCTCTGGAGAGCCACTCCAAAAGCTTTAATGAGCCTACAATTCCTCAAGGCACGGTAGAATGTATTTTCCGGAGTGTTACTTTTTGTGCAATGGAGGTGTGAACGTAAACTGCCTGATAAACCCTGCTCTGAGAGAAATATGCACAATGAAGCACCTGATAGTGACATTCTCGAAGTTCAGCTTCATGGACCACCTTTGAGATAGTTGTAAACAAAGGAAGACCCTCCAAACACCTCAGGGGATGACCAAGGTCCCAAGACAATGCCCCCTGCAGAGCTACAAATGAGAAGGTGGGGAGTTATTTAATCAACAGCTTACAGAACTGTGTGACAGACACATGGCCCACCGCATCCCTCTCTAAAAATTCCATTAGTCTGGAAGAAAATTGAAAAGTCATGCTGGGAGAAGGCAGACTGTGGAAGTAGCTATGGCAGTGGTTCCCAAACCTGGTCCTGGAGGCACCCCAACCAGTCAGGTTTTTGGGATATCCACAATGAATGTTCACAAGAAATATAGGCATGCACTGCCTCCATTGCATGGAAATCTCTCTCATGAATATTCATTGTGGATATCCCAAAAACATAATTGGCTGGGTGCCTCCAGGATCAGATTTGGGAAACACTGAGCTAAGGAATTGGTGATATGCAAAACAATCTGCAAATTGAAATGAAAATTTCTGTTGTAATTCGTCATAAGATATGATAGTACCATCCACATACATCAAATGTTCCAATCTCGTGATGCCCTGCAACTGCCACCTCCAAAACACCACATCATCAAGACCCATTGAAAAATCCACATTCCCGGTAATAACACACTGCTGGTGGGGTTCTGACCCCAACCCAAAAACAAATCTTTCCATAGATACCATAAGGGTCATAAAATAACACTATTCTTAACCTGTGGGGAAGCCGAGATACAGGAGTATGTAATAAAGCTATAGGGTGCCAAGGCTTGAAATAGACCATTTCAAAAGAAAAATCCATATAACGCACATACTTCCACTCCTAATCTCTGAGCAGACCTACCCTTCTCTAGTTGCCCATTAAATAGTACCATTGTAGCTTAGGTTTCTTACTTGCCCAACAAAATATATTCACCAATTTATATGGAGCATTAATATCTTTACTCAAGATGCACAATAGAAGAGTCTGCAGGACATATAACCAGCGCATAAAAAGAACCATCCGAAAAAAGTGAATCCTACTCTTCAACAAGATGGGCAGATTCATCCAAAGGTCCAGCTGTCTACTCATATCCTGTAAAAGCTTATCGATATTTAAATGATATAACTGAGCAATGTTCATAGACAAGTGCACTCCCAAATACCAAAAGGAGTCCTGTTCCCAGCCCAACAAAGTAGAAAAGCCACTCCCCATGTCCGCCACAGTTCCTCAAAACTAGCCAAAGCTTCTGACTTATCTAAACTAAGATGAAACCCAGAAAAATCATCATACTCCTGAAAACTTAACAAATTCTGTAAAGAGGTCTGTGGCTCTTGAAGATAAACCAACAAACCATGGGCAAAAGCCACTTTCTTGAAACTACTTCCTCCAACCTTTAGGCCTACTGTATCCGGATTAGACTGAATTTCTCAAATTAACGGATCTAAAGTTAGAACAAAAAGCAATGGCGATAATGGACATCCCTGGTGTGTCCCCCTATAAACTTCAAATACCAAGGATAACGTACCATTGACCAACACTCTAGCCTGGGGATAGCAGTAGAAGGCCAAAACAACTTGTGGGAAAAAAAAACACATATTCCATATGCTGCCAACACTCCATGAACCCCATGCCACCCTATGATATGATTTTTTCAGCGTCAATACTGACAAGGAGTGAGGGGATCCTCCCTGATCCTGCCATCTCCAGAATGGCAATAATTTTTCTTAAATTCTTAGAGACTGCCCGCTCGCAAACGAAACCTACCTGGGGCTCTGCTACCAAAGAAGAGAGCACCTGAGGCAAATTTTAACAGTGAGATAGGGTGATATGATGCTAGCAGGCTTATTTTCGAAAGAGAAGGGTGCCCATCTTTCGACACAAATCAGGAGATGGGCATCCTTCTCTCGGGGTCACCCAAATTGGCATAATCGAAAGCCGATTTTGGGCATCCCCACCTGCTTCCCGTCACAGGGATGACCAAAGTTCCTGGGGGGCATGTTGGAGGTGTAGCGAAGGCGGGACTGGGGCGTGCCTAACAGATGGGCGTCCTCGAGCGATAATGGAAAAAAGAAGGGCGTCTCTGACGAGCACTTGGCCGACTTTACTTGGTTCATTTTTTCCTTACGACCAAGCCTCAAAAAGGTGCCCGACCTGACCATATGACTACCGGAGGGAATCGGGAATGACCTCCCCTTACTCCCCCAGTGGTGACTAAGCCCCTGTCACCCTGAAAAAAAATAACTTTAAAAACTTTTTTGCCAGCCTCAAATATCATACTCAGGTCCATCGTAGCAGAATGCTGGTCCCTGGGGGGGGAGGTGTGTGTGTGTTCAGTGAAGGCATGGACGTCCTTCTTTCAAACATTTTGGACGTCCTGAGCTGCACCCCCCCAGGCACGGCCAAATTTCAAGGGAGTGGAGTGGAGGAGTGGCCTAGTGGTTAGAGCACTGGTCTTGCAATCCAGAGGTGGCCGGTTCAAATCCCACTGCTGCTACTTGTAATCCAAAATCCAAATAAATAAATGAAATAAAGGGGGTGTCGGAGGCATAGCAAAGGCATCGACGTCCTTCTCACAGAAACGTCCACGTTTTGGACGTCCTCAACTGCCCGTCACAGGGACGGAGGCATAGCGAAGGCTCCTAACACTTGGACGTCCTTCACCCATACACAAAAAAAAAAAAAGACGACCCTGACGAGCACTTGGACGTTTTCATCTGGACTTGTGTTTTTTTACAGTTGTAGATGGCAATTTATTTAAGGTTGTAGATGGCTATTATATACATAGCTTGTCTGCATGTGTGAAGCCGTCTTTAGCATGCGCAGAGCAGGCACGCATGACACTTGGCTGCTCTGCAGTGGCTTCCCCTCCTTAGGAAGGAAATCGTGTGCAAATGACCTAACAGCAAGCAGCCATTTGCATGCGATTTCCTTCATGCATGCCCATTCCTTTCCGAATCGCTAAGGGATCGGTAAGGGAAGGGCTTTTTCCGTTCAGTTAGTGCATCATTTAGTCCACTGCAGTGCCCCCTAGGGTGCCTGGTTGGTGTCCTGGCATGTCAGGGGGATCAGTGCACTACAAATGCTGGCTCCTCCCATGACCAAATGAGTTGGATTTGGTCGTTTCTGAGATAGGCGTCCTCGGTTTCCATTATGGCCGAAAACCGGGGACGACTGTCTCTAAGGTTGACCATCTCTAAGGTCGACCTAAATGATGAGATTTGAGCGTCCCCGACCGTATTATCGAAACGAAAGATGGACGCCCATCTTGTTTCGATATTATAGGTTTCCTCGCCCCTTTGCGGGGACGTCCTGCGAGGACACCCTCAGGAAAACTTGGCGCCCTGTTCGATTATGCCCCTCTAGGTGTTTTGGGTGCTGACCAACCTTCCAGAAAACTATAATCTGTGCTAGATGATGAGAATCTGGCAAAAAGCCCTTGTCAATAATAGTATTAAAGATAGAAGTTAAAATGGGCACAATGTTATCCTTAAGCAGTTTATAAACTTCGCCATGAATTCCATCAGAGCCAGGGGCTTTATGGAGTGGGCTTTGACGACTGGCCCAATCTACCTTGACATCAACAGTCTGAGCATTCAACTTGTCTAGAGCGTCAGGGGAAATATGAGGAGGATTTATATTGGACAGACACACCTCACTATTCAGATGTGGATCCACCGGTCTAGAATACAAATCTTCAAAAAAAAAAAAGACTTAAACATTCCATTAATACTGTCATCTGTATGAACCAAAACCCCCCTCCAGTCCCTCAAGGCCAAGATTTTAGAAGGCCCCTTAGCCCCCCTTAGCCCCTTTCACCAAATTAGCCAGAAGGCGACCACTTTTGTTGACATGTTTATATAAAATTGCTTTTCAAATATGAACTAAACCGCCTCAATTTGAAACCAATCACAGCTAATCAGTGGGTTTTTCTTACTTTGTGAATATATCAATTATATCTTAGCTGCGCAGATTCTTTAAAAAATTTATGATTTTTATTTTCTCAATTAATAGATTAAGTGATCAAATTGTCGCTTTTCTTGAGGAAAAAGTTTTTTTTTTTAAGAAATAGTTTTTTAAAAGAGGGAAAATGCCTCTGTATGTCGGTGGTCTGAATGTTATTGTAGTCACAAACTCGCTGAATGTCCTCTCTTCATTGGCAAAAAAACCCTCTGTTTTGTATTCTTTTTCTCTAACTTGAAATTCAATGAGTGTAACTTATATACTATAGCTTATAATATAGCTTGTGTATCACAATCTTTCACTTCAAGTATTTGCAAATCGTATGTATCAGTATCAATGTCAAAGATGTCCAAATATAAAACTTGTTTTTGACTTATCTTCTCACTTAAAGCTTCATTAGGGGATCAAAGTGTGCTGACATCTGTTAAACACAAAACAGAATCAAAATCTCGCTCATGACAGTGATACAAAACCAATATAAAAAAAATTCCTGGACTTTACCATTCACAAACATTGTTTCTTCCCGCTGTGATCACAGAAAGCAAAAAATGGTGCAGTTAAAAACCAGACGCCAAAACTGCAGGCCCCAATCAGTATTAAACACGTCACACAGACCGCCTCTGTGTAACTAACTGTGCAATGTTATAGTATTGTTTGTATTACAGTGGCATTTATCATATTTTTGTTATATGATTGTTCTGCAGTGCTCATAAATGTGTATATTTCTGATACTGTTTCATAGTAACATATTAGATGACGGCAGATAAAGACCTGTACAGTCCAGCCAGTCTGCCCAATAAGATAAACTTATTACATAAGGTATAATGTGATACTTCATATGTATACCTGATCTTGATTTGTCCTTGTCATTTTTAGGGCATAGACCATAGAAGTCTGCCCGGCATTGTCCTTGTTGTAAAACTTCTGTAGTTGTCATCAAAGCCCCTGAAAAGCTTCACTTCAACCCAACTAAATCTAGGGACAACCCAAGACAGTTTGTCGCCTGAGGTAAGGGGAAGGTCTGCTGCTCTGCTTCGCCACCCCCCAGGCCGACACTTACCCCTTTCCACCCCCACCCCGTAGTCTCACATCTTCCCCCTTCCCTAAATTTATCTTCTTTCTGGTTTTCCAAAAGTTGGGGCAGCAGTGGTTCCCATATGCTACACTGTCGCTGGCCCATCCCCTTCTCTCTACTGCAGCCCATCCCACCTCTGAGGAAACAGGAAGTACGTTAGACAAGGGTCAACGGTAGCACATCGTATGAGAACCGCTGCCACCTTGACTTTTGGAAAGCAAGAAAAGAAAGTAAATTCAGGGAAGGAAGGGTGGGGGAGCGATGCTAGAGTGCGGCAGGCATGGGGGTGGATGCAGCTCCAGAAAAGTGCCACCTGAGGCCCCCACCACAGGTGGCCTAATGGTAGGGCCGCCACTGTCCAAATCTATTCAGCCATGATCAGGGCACTGACCGTTAGTCTGCCTAGCACTGGCTTTGCTTCCCAATTACCGGTGTTGCCACCTTATCTCCGCTAAGCTTCTTTGGATCTATTCCTTCTAAACAGGATTCCTTTGCGTTTATCCTACTCATTCTTGAATTCCATTACCATTTTCATCACCACCTTCCACAGGAGGGCATTTCAGGTATCTACCACTCTCTCAGTAAAAAAAATACTTTTGACATTATTCCTGAGTTGGCCCCCCTTCAGCCTCAATTGATATCTAGTTTTACCACCTTCCTGTGTCTGGAAAAGGTTTTCACGTTAGTCCTGTCATTAGGTTTCACTTTGTTTGCCATTTCCAAGTTTAACTCATTTATTGTATGTGTGCTTATGTTTGGCCATTTAACTATTGTTACGCTGTTAACAAAATTGTAAGTTCTGTTTTGAACTGTACCTGCTGTACATCACCTTGGGTGAATCTCTTCATAAAAACAATAGATAAATCCCAATAAATAAATAAAAAGTCCTTTTCTACATGTAAACAGGCTTTGCATGGGTCAAAACTTTATAAAATTACCTGATTAGTGCCTGTAAGGTGGATTGTGTTCCCTTATAGCTGAGGAAGACACAGTTCACAAAGACTTGTTTGTCAAACTTAGATTTTCTTGAAATGCTGCACAGTACCTGGGAGATTTAGAAGAAATTAACAAGGTATTGTGATCTGACTGGCTAGGCATATGGGCACTTGCCGTCATCATAATGCTGTGTTGTCTCTGCTCTATGAAGAATCCGTTTTGGAGAGATAAGTCTATGGAAATGTATTTGTTGTTCCATCTGATCTCCCAGGGGAGGATTTACTACTTCAGTTCATTTCAGTACTATAAATTATAAGGGTTTAAGTTGGCTAAGCCTTACACTGGATTTTTGTGCTTCCTCTACCCCATAGGAAACGTGTTAACGAGTTATACCAGCTCTTAATAAAGTATAATGAGCTAGAGTTTGGACAGCTGAGACTCACCAAAGATATGAAAACCTTCTATAGGATTTGAACTTTGCTGATTTTATTTATTAATCCTAGAATCCAGATCCTTTTCTGTAGTTTATTAGACTTGATTTTTTTTGCCTTTTTTATACATCCTCAAGGTGCAGAGTACAATCAAATATTTTAAATGCATAAATTATAATAAACTTACAAATATAAACACATAAAATGAATAGCCTGGAACAAATCAAAAGTATAAAATCACCACTGAAATCAGCTAAAAGCTCATGTAAATAGCCAAGCCTTTGAGTTTCTGTAGTTTTGAGTAATTTGCCCCAGCAAATATTGGCCAGCAGCACATTCCATTCCATTTTGGGAGCACAAAATGTAAATGTCTTCTGTTTTGTGTTTACCAAGCACACCTCAGACACACCAGGAGTACTCGATGCCTGCTGTGATGATCTAAGTGTTCTAGACAGTTCATAAAAATATATTTTTAAAAAATCTGATAATAATGACTGTACATGGCCATGCATCGAGTTGGAATCTAAAGTTGCAGATTACATTGGATAGTGACCCAGTGTAGTTCCGCAACAAGTTTTCTTGCATAGCAGTAACTGCATCCTCCTCAAAAGTGTTTGAGGAAAACCCACCAAATGAGAATTATAGTAATTGAACTTCATACTCAGTCGCGCGCAACGAAGTAGCAAAGGAATTCTTATCCAACAATGGACAGAGCCCTAATTCTGTGGAGACCAAAAAAACAACTGCATACAACTCCAGTAGTTGGTAAGTAGGGCCGTTGCTGAGCAGACATCTATGGTCCATGCCTCAAAATTAGCAGGCGGAGACAGAGATTAAGTATATCAGTGTTTAATCATAAAGACATGAAACCTATGCAGAGTGCCAGATTGGCCACCTTGTTGGGCAGACTGGATGGACCGTGCAGGTTGTCAGCATTTATTATATTATTATATACTGACATTACATAGTCAAGTAAAATGCCAAGACTCTGGTACTCTTTGTTCTGTCCCATTAACAGAAGGTCTAATGGCCTTCGGGGAGGGGATTTCCTCAAAATTCTTAACTCACACTTGGCCAGAGTTTCAATCCAAGGGAAACAATTCACTGACTCCCTGCATTTAAACACACCCACAAATAAATTATTGCAAATGAAAGTATATTTGTACTTACTATTGCTTTGTTTTGCCAGGATAACACTTTAGCTATTGATAAGGCTGTATCTGTGAACCTGTGTTTGGTTGTAGTTGAAGAAAGTACCATGCACTTATTGGCTGTGCCTGGTACTTCATTTCCCCACTAATTTTATGCAGGATTCTTAACCCTACTATGAATACAAGAGATTTTGTTACGTTGTTTACTACCTTCCTTAGACATAGTCCAAGAGATGAAAAAATAGACATATACTCACAGAGAAAATTATAGCAGACAACAACTATGTATGGTCTATTCAGTCTGCCCATCCATATCGTCTACTCATCTCTCTTATTCCTTCCTCTCCCTTAGAGATCCTATGTGCTTGACCGGTGCTTTCTTGACATCAGATACAGTCTTCACCTCCACACCAGGAGTCCATCCATCACGCTTTCTATAAAGAAGTATTTCCTTAGGTTACTCCTGGGTCTATCCCTGTTCACTTTCATCTTATGTACCCTCATTCCAGAGCCTCCCTTCTATTGAAAGAGACTTGCCTCTTAGGTATTTAAATGTCTTTATCATATCTCCCTTCTCCTGCCTTTCTTCCAAAATATAGGTATGTTGCCATGGCAAAACTGTTACAATAAGAGCTGCAAAATGTTACAGGAGTTTAAAGGAAGGGTCTTTTCCAAAATTCAAAGTGCCTTATCACCCAGGCAAATAAGTATGCTTGCCTGACTGGATAATTAGTTTTAGAGATCAGCAGATGGGCTGTTAGCTTAGCATGAATAGGGCTTCCTGCTGGTCCTGGGAGCTTTCATTTTG
The DNA here is from genome assembly GCF_901765095.1 of Microcaecilia unicolor. Classification (NCBI taxonomy): domain Eukaryota; kingdom Metazoa; phylum Chordata; class Amphibia; order Gymnophiona; family Siphonopidae; genus Microcaecilia; species Microcaecilia unicolor. Next base: position 45,385,808 of record NC_044042.1, on the reverse strand, counting down.
TCTGTTGAAAACAGCAGCAAAATCAGCATGTCTCAACTCTGCTGTAGGATAAATGGCAAAAAAAAAAAAGTCCATTTTGCATAGAAGTAGAGATTGGACTAGACACATCCAAGTGGGGACTCGCTCATTCCAGCTGTATTTTGGAAAAGGCTCTACTGATGTACAACCTTTTCTAATATACTTTCAAGAATTCACCTGTAGTTGTACACATGTACAGCAAGAGCAGTCATTTTTTATTATTTTTTTTTAATTTATTTATTTATAACTTTTAAATTACATACCAAAGCAAAGCTTTGTCAAGAAATAGCACAATAATGTCAACAACAGTAATCATTATTTGGGAAAATCCCATAGGAAACTATTAGTCTTCATAGTCCTCTACTTAGGGAGACTGAAATGAAACCTTACAAGAGGATAAGGATATTTAACAAAGAAATATAAAATTATAATACAAGTATGGCATCAGGTTGTCACTAATAAACACATACAGTCCGCACTGTTGGATCCTTATGGCTGTTTAGGTAGCTTTGCATTCAAAAATGAACGAAGTTGCAAAGGCTCAAAGAAATGATAAGTCTTATTTTCATAAGAAACTACACATTTGCAAGGAAATTGAAGCTGGAACTTAGCTCCTATCTGTACTGTCTCTTGTTTCATCATCAGGAATTTTTTCCTCCGTTCCTGTGTGGTTCTCGATACATCTGGAAATAGTTGGAATCGTTCCCCCAAAAAAACCGTAGAAGAGGTTTGTCTCAGATATTGCCTCAGGATAGCTTCCTTATCCGCCAAAAAAACAAAAGATACCAACAAAGTGGATCTATATTCAACCACTTCTTGTGATTGCTCGAGCAGCGCGGATACATCTAAATGTTCCAAAACTTTTTCAGTAAGCTCATTATCTTTTTCCTTAGGTGCTCGAGCAGGAATCATATAAAGTTTTTGTATTGGGGGGAAGTTTATATCAGTATAATTGAAAGTTTCTTTCAGCATCTTATGAAACATGTCTCTTAATGGGGTGTATTTTACAAAGGGAAGGTTCAAAAACCTCAAATTTAAATTTCTAGCCCCATTTTCTAGATTTTCAATCTTCCTGTGCATCAAGTCCGCATTTTGGAACAGTTTACATTCTTGTTCTTTCAATGAAGAGATGGTAGTCTCACATTGCTTTAAATTACTAGCTTGAGAGGCCAAATTGTTCTGTAAAGATTCTATCTTTAAAGTATTAGCTTGAGAGCTAGAGACAAAAGTTAAACATATTTTATGCAAAGATTCCATCGCCCCCCACAAAGACTCCAACGTCACCTTAGATGGCTTCTCTAGGGGTAGGAGTTGCAATACAGGTCCCAGCTGTCGATCCGCCATCTCCTGTGCGGTTCGGGCTTCCACCTGGATGTTATTCTTGTTGCCCCTACTCCTAGGGGTGGATGTTTGACTCGGGTTTTCGCCGGAAAACCTCGGCGGGAACAGCGTAGCGTCGAGGGAGTGCTCCTTCCCCAAGACTGCAGCTTCGAATTCGAGCTGCTGGACGGGACTTCCTCTGGCGTCACTTCCTGCTACACGGGGCAAACGCGGGCTTCTTGGGCTAAGTGATAATTCACTTTCCTGGCCAAGGCTCCTCTCTGCCTCGGCTGGCGGGGCGCCCAAATTAGCGATGGAGACAGTGAATTCCGTAATCGGAATTTGCCCTCGAGGAGGTGTCGTGGAGGGTAAGGAGCTTTTACCTCCCCTCGTCTTTCCCTTCCTTTTGGGCATAGTTTAAAGAGGAAAAAAGAAAAATTTAAGATAAGACCATCCGAGGTAGGATTATCACGTCTTAACCTGACGCCATCTTGGGTCAGTCTCTGCAGTCATTTTTTAAATATATGTGTGGATAAATTGAATAGCATTGAACCCAGCAGTTTCCATGTGGAAGTGTCGAATTGGAAAGTTCAGCATCTTCAGTGGAATCACTTGCATGTGTAACTGTCCCGTTTCACAACAAATGACAGCAGTTAAATAGTGGTAGAAAAAGTGGGAAAACGACCATGGACTCCAGAGCTAAGACGGACAGCCCCTGAATACTTTAAGAAAGCTTATTGATAAAAAGACTCGACACGGCACTGCGTTTCAGCCAAATGGCCTGCCTCATGAGTCTTTTGATGAAATCTCTCTAATGTAGGTATTTTATAGCAAAAAAAAAACCAGAAGTCTTGAAAAAGTGTTAATAAACGTAAATGTCAGCTCTGGTCGCATAAACCAATGCATCGAAAAACGTATTTTTGCTATAAGATACCTACATTGGTGAAGTTTCATCAAAAGACTCCTGAGGCAGGCCATTAGGCCGAAACACGGTGCTGTGTCAAGTCTTTTTATCAATAAACTTTCTCAAAGTATTCAGGCTGTCTGTCTTATCTCTGGAATACATGGTTGTTTTCCCACTTTTTCTACTGTTGCTGCATCTTGTAGGATCTCATAGTTCTCCACTTCGGTGGATTTCTTCTAGCAGTTAAATAGTGGCCACAATTTTAATTTGCTCTCATTTTTGAAGCAGAATAACTCCCTTAATCCCTCATGTAAAGCCTTGGACAAAATGAGCACATTAAAAAAAAAAACAACTTTTTGTCTCTGAGTGGCTATAAAACCCAATGGGGATAATTTTTCCCATAGACATGCATTCCCTTTCTGAAATGGGGAACACAAGTGTAGGTCTTTGCCCCACCCAAACCATGCTTTCACCTGTGGCACAGCCACAGGGGGGAGCCTTGGGGGCCTTGGCCCCCCACTTTGAGCTTGGGCCCCCTTCAAAATTGTGGCACCAGATGCATGGCTGGCAGGGATGCTCAAGCCCCACCAGCCAATAAGATTCCCCACCTATGCTGCCTGAGCAGCAAGAAGTCGGCAGGATCCTCCAGTCACTAATGCTGGCACTTCATGCATACTGAGTTCATGTGTTGAACTGATCATGCGTGGAAGTGCCAATATCGGAGGCTGGAGCACCCTGCTGGTTTCCTTGTTGCTCAGACAACATAAGCTGCATCTCTGGTAAAGAATCTCTTCAGCTGGCGGGGTTTGAGCATCCTCGCCATCAAATATATGATTCCGCATTAGGAGTAGGAGGGGGGGAGAACTGAGAGGAAATGCTCCTGCCTCCCAAAATAATCAAGTTATGGTCATGCCCCTGGCTCCCACTATGTCCCCTTGACATCTCTACATGGTGTGGATCTCCATGTGTAAATAAAGGCTTTCTAGAATCGCTGTTTGCATGTGTATGTGATCTGTGCATGAAAGTACTGCTGTTACACATGGAGATGCCTTTAAAATAGAGGCCATAATGTATGCACAGCATTGCCTGTTCAAAGTGAATTTTGTCACCTGCAGAAGAGAGTCCTCTGATAAGCTGGCAAAAAAATTATCTGGGTCTTGATTAGAAGAACACTTTCACACTGCTGGATAACTAGCCATATTGAAGTTAAGCATGGGAGTTCACCATCAAGGGAAATGCAGCTAAGTTTTCAAATGCCACCTTCACAATCATCTCTCCCAGTTCTCACTCACGACACATCTGACTGGAGCTTGGCACATTGATATGCTATGGTACAGTGTATTGTCAGGCAGTGGAGGAGTGGCCTAGTGGTTACAGCACCCCATTTTGACATCCAGAGGTGGCCAGTTCAGATCCCACTCTGCTCCCTTGTAATATTGAGTAAGTCACTTAACCCTCCATTGTCTCAGGTACAAACTTAGATTGTGAGCCCTCCAGGGTCAGAGAAAAAATCTCCAGTGTGTCTGAATGTAACTCACCTTGAGCTACTACTGAAAAGGTGTGAGAAAAATCCAAATAAATATAATAAACTAGTAAAAAAGGCCCGTTTCTGGAATGAATGAAACGGGCGCTAGCAAGGTTTTCCTGGGAGTGTGTATGTTTGAGAGAGAGAGCCAGAGTGAATGTGCGGGTGTGTGACAGAGTGAGACTGTGTGACAGTGTGTGTGTGAGAATGAGAGTGTGTGACAGGGCCCCCTCCCCTGTTCCTAATGCCCCTCACCCCGTTCCCTCCCTTCCTTTTCCTCCTCCTTCCCACACTTTGGGTTCCTTAAGGCTTTCAAAAGTCTATGTACCCCTGTGGCCCTAACGCCCAGTATCCGGATACCCCACCGCTTTCCTCCTCACCCCTCCCCCAAGATGTAATACTTTCACATCCTTCATTTTTAAAAAAAAAGTGTCCTATCTACCCTGTGTACAAATGCCCGGCATTCAGATTGTGTTCCTCTCGTAAATTTTCATTTCTTTCATTCATTCAGAACTTCCCCCCCCCCCCCCCCCCCCCCCCCGAACACTTTTGGTTCCTTCAGTCTTTTCAAACTGTCCTATGTACCCTGTGTGCTAATGGCCAGCATTGAGATTGTGTTCCTGTCCCAAATTTGCATGTCTTTCAGTCATTCACAACTCCCCCCCCCCCCCCCTTCTCCAGTTTAACACTTTCGTTTCCTTCAGTCTTTTAAAACTCTCCTATCTACCCTGTGTCCTAATGGCCAGCATTCAGATTGTTTTCCTTTCCCAAATGTTCATGTCTTTCAGTTGTTCAGAACTCCCCCCTCCCCCCATTTAACACTTTCGGTTCCTTCAGTCTTTTAAAACTCTCCTATCAACCCTGTGTCCTAATGGCCAGCACTCAGATTGTTTTGCTTTGCCAAATTGTCTGTCACTGATTCACTGAGGTCAGTGCGTGCCTGCCTAGCAGACCACTTCCGGCAGGCACGGTCCCAAGCACATCCTGTTGGAGGTGAGAATTATTATATAGGATAAAAGTAATAGTTGGCACGAGAAAATGCATCAGTTCTTGAACGTGGCATGAAGACAAGTGATTTACATATACTGAGATAGTAATTTCAAAGATGATAGGCCTTCTTGCAGCAAGACCTGCTTGATGGGAAAGCGCTGGACTAGAGTGTTGCCTAGAGGGTTGACATTCATTTGCATTTGACCTTTCTCCTGAGTTTTTATTCCCTTTTTTGTAGATTCAGTTACTAACTAAATGAAGCTAATTGAGATGTATGTTTCTGGTGATGGAACTCATGACAGAAGGGGGCAATATGGATACTAACAGAAAGCACATTTCTAACATCCAGGTAGAGCTTGCCAGAGCACCAGTGATCATCACAGGGTATGATTTGATAAAATTGCCCTGTCAGAGAGCAGTAGCACAAAACTCAAAACCTTAGATTTAAAAATGTCAACTTTGGTAAAGTGGGGAGTACCTAAAGTAGGTGCTGGCAAGGTGGGAAAATGAGATGAAGTGGAAGAACAGGGGACGTCATGTCTCAAAGATATAGTAGAACAACTCTCATATAAGGAAAAGCTAAGGCTGTTGGTGCTTTCTGTGTGGAGAAGAGACAGCTGAGGAGGGATATGGTAGAGGTCTACAAAATCTTGATCGGAGTAGAATGGGTAAAATGCAAACTGATTGTTTACTCTTTCAAACAGTACAAAGTCTGGGGGACATGCCATGAAGTTATTAAGTAGTACACTGAAAACAAATAGGAGAAAATATTTTTTCACTCAGTGGATAGTTCAACTGTGGAATTCATTGCCAGGGGATGTGGTAAAAGCAGTTAATGTAGCTGTATTTAAAAAAAAAAAAGGTTTGGATACATTCCTGAAGGTAAATTCCATAATCCCTTATTAAGGTAGACCTGGGGAAAGCCACTGCTTATCTCTGGCGTAAGTAACATGGAGTCTTGCTGCTTTTGCAGAACTTACAACAGTGCAGTAGGGAAAAGTACTCACTCAATACCTCAGTATTCAAAACTAATACAAGCCAATAAAAGGAAAGTAAAAACAGAGTGGCATCAGACTAGTATTCAGATTCCAGCCTCCATAAAGAGTCAATAACTTGCCCCAACTGTTTAATCTCAACACAATAATATTTAACAGGTCTTAGGAACTTTTATCACAAAAAACGCTGCTTTAAAAAATCATGGAAGAATAAAACTTTATCTAGAGTAGAAACAAAGCAATCACTTATCTGCTACTGCAGAACTGCACCTTAGCAGCAATAAAGTAACTGACGCCTACAAGGTCCACCATTGGCATTTTGGTGAAACGATCTGCATCCGGGGTTATCAAAAAGAATCACTGACACTAAGAGAAAACTGTTTAATAAAGATATATGCAACCTCCTAACATTGCCACTAACTCACAAGCAAAGAGTAATTATGTGAAAGCATGTACTCACTTGTTTTTAACCAGTAAACTATGCCATCATTTTGGTGACAGGCTCAAGGCAAAAAATGCCGCAATGTAAAGACTGGTAAAATGAAATGATATCGCACGTGGAGGGGCATAATGGAATGGGGCGCCCAAGTTTTCCTGAGGGCGTCCCTGCAGGATGGCCCCGTGAAGGGGCGGGGAAACCGCTATTATCAAAACAAGATGGGTGTCCATCTTTCGTTTTGATAATACGGTTGGGGATGCCCAAACCTTAGAGATGGTCGACCTAAATGTTGAGATGGTCGACCTTAGAGATGGTCGTCCCCGGTTTTCGGCAATAATGGAAACCGAGGACGACCATCTCAAAAACAGCCAAATCCAAGGCCTTTGGTCATGGGAGGAGCCAGCATTCGTAGTGCACTGGTCCCCCTGACATTCCAGGACACCAACTGGGCACCCTAGGGGGCACTGCAGTGGACTTCACAAATTGCTTCCAGGTTCATAGCTCCCTTACCTTCGATGCTGAGCCCCCCAACCCCCCCCCCAAAAAAAAAACCACTCCCCAAAACTGTACACCACTACCATAGCCCTAAGGGGTGAAGGAGGGCACCTACATGTGGGTACAGTGGGTTTCGGGTGGGTTTTGAAGGGCTCACATTTACCAGTACAAGTGTAACAGGTGGGGGGCCTGGGTACGCCTGCCTGAAGTACACTGCACCCACTAAAACTGATCCAGCGACCTGCATACTATTGTCATGGAGCTGGGTATTACATTTGAGGCTGGCAAAAATAAATTAATTTTTTTAGGGTGGGAGGGGGTTGGTGACCACTGGGGGAGTAAGGGGAGGTCATCCCCGATTCCCTCTGGTGGTCATCTGGTCAGTTCATGCACCTTTTTGAGGCTTGGTCGTGGAAAAAATGGACCAAGTAAAGTCGACCAAATGCTCGTCAGGGACGCCCTTCTTTTTTCCATTATCGGCCGAGGACGCCCATCTCTTAAGCATGCCCCAGTCCTGCCTTCACTACGCCTCCGACACGCCCCCGTGAACTTTGGTCATCCCCGTGACGGACTGCAGTTGAAGGCGCCCAAAATCGGCTTTCGATTATGCCAATTTGGGCGACCCTGAGAGAAGGACGCCCATCTCCCGATTTGTGTCGGAAGATGGGCGCCATTCTCTTTCAAAAATGCCCATGATAGAATTCCTACATCCGATCAGAGGGCACATTATTCTGCTGTTGAAGTGTTCCAAAAGTTGGTATTGAAAGAGATTGATAAAGTCAGATGACTGCATCTACTTACCATAATCTGACTCACCAGGAAAAGATTGCATTGCAGGAATTGAGAAATCATCCATCACTAATCATCAAGGCAGCCGACAAAGGTGGTTCTGTAGTAGTGATGGACCACCAGTTCCATATTCAGGAACCTGAATCCCAGTTAGCTAACATGTGGACCCTTTTACAAAGGCGCATAAGGGCCTCTGCACATCCAGCAGCCTAAGCACATCCAGCAAGCACCAAATCAGCATTACCACCCAGCTACCGCGTGCCCTGGGCAGTAATTCTGAATTTGGCGCACGCTAAAAACACACAGTAGAAAATATTTTCTATTTTCTACCGTGTGGTGCATACCTGATAGTAAACGGCAGTGGGTGCATGCTGCATGCCTACCACCCGGGTAGCGCATGAGACAATACAGCTAAGTCAGTGGGTGACTGTAAGGTCTCAGGCCGAAAATGGACGCATGCTGGATTTTATTTTCTGGCCCCTTAAAATTAGGCCCTTTTTCCAGGACGCTGTAAACACTGGTCCAGCCGCCCAAAATACTTGCTCGCACTGACACAGGCCACTTTTTACCGCTGCTTAGTAAAAGGGGCCCAATGGCGTTTTACCATCATGTAGAAACAGATCCGACTAATGAGGTTAAACAACAAGTGGATGCCCTTCTTACTGAGGGTCTTGAACATTCAATATATTACTCAATGAGAACAACAGTTTCTACAAGTGTTTTTCTCGATGATGCCTGTTACTTATGTGCTCCTGAAAATTCATAAGAATTTACAGCACCCTCCTGGTCGTCCCATTATCTTTTCTAAGTGTTTGCGTTTAGAACTCTTATCATTTTTGCAACCCTTTGTGAGTGAGGCACCATCATAACTGAGGGATTTGACCGATTTCATGCTCAAGCTTGATGATTGTTGCACAGATTACACTCAGTGTCTATTGCTTATGGTGGATATCAAGGCTCTTTAATATCCCCTAAGAGGCAAGTTTACAAGTGATGCATGACTGTTTGGATACTCGCAAAGATGTTACATCTCCCCCTACTTATTTTTTTGGTCAGCCTTTTGCATTTGGTGTTAACAAAAACATTTTTTATGTTCCAAGACAAATATTTTTTTCAAATCAAAGGGTCTGCGATGAGGTTAGAGTTGCGCCAGATTTATCCAATTTATATGTCAGTGCGTTTGAGAAAATAAATGTATCCGGTTATCCTTTTTTTCATCACATTATTTTTTGGAAATGCTTCATTGATGATGTGGTTTTACTTTGGCAAGGTGATGTCTCCAGTCTGCAAGCCTTTTTGAATGTCTCAGCAGTTGTAATACAAATTTAGGGTTTTCCTATAGTTTTAATACACATCAAATTACATTTTTGGATTTACAAATTACTACACACATCTATGGATACATTGGTAAGTTTGTCTATTTCATCTTTCGTAAACCTACTGATAGAAACACACTATTGTCCTTTAACAGAAATTACGGGAGAGTATCTCGGTGGGACAATTTTTGAGTTGAAACGCATTTGTTCATCCACAACTGTATTTAAACGTCAAGCCCAGAGTTTCTTTCACAGATTTATTGAGCACGGCTACCTAGTCTCTGTTTTAGAAAGAGCTTACAAGAGAGCCTGATGTTCTGAACACACACACCTATTACTTCCGACTGTGGTGGAACCTTCTGAATGTGTTACTTGTATGCTACCCTATTCTTCTGGGATGAAATGGTACGGTGAGCTATTTAAAGCACTGGGACATTTTTGGTTTACATCAAGCTTTTATGTCCCCTTCCCTATTTGCTTTCAAATGGGGAAAGAACCTTAAGGACATGCTGGTCCCCTTTTATCATCCCACTGATTCTTTACAATCAGTAGAGGAAGGATCTGTTGTGTCGTTTTCTCTGTACACATTGCAGTGTCTATGAATTTTCCTTTTCAAGCACTACACTCACTTTAAATGGCAAGAAGATTTGTTTAAAAATTGTGACTAATTATATGTCATCTCAATTCATATATGCCATTTGGTGCCCTTGCCAACTAGTTTATGCTGGCAAAATGCTATGGACTCTGAAGACAAGACTCTTAGAGCACAAGAGCCGACTTTGGCAACAAGATTTAGCAGTTCCACTGATGGAGCTTTGTGTGGCTACTTGCCATTATTTTGCACAGTTGAAAGCCGCGATCTTGGAACAAGTTCTTCCCTCTCCACGGTGGAGGGGAGGATGTGAGTGACTTAAATGCTGTATTGTTACTCAAAGCGCTTCTGGATATATTTTCTCTCATCAGTTATGACCCTGGGTTTGAATAGAATGTTTGATGTATAATGTGTCCTCTGGTTGGATGGGGGAGTTCTACATGTGATGTCATTGCGGTTTAGCAGTCTTCAAATTGTGCCGTGATTTGCGGCATTTTTTGTCTTGAGCTTGACACCAAGATGATGGCATAATTTGCTGATTAAAAACAAGTGAGTATATGTTTTTACATAGTTACTCTTTGCTTGTGAGTTAGTGGCAATGTTAGGAGGTTGCATATATCTTTATTATATATTTTTCTCTTAGTGTCAGTGATCCTTTTTGATAACCCCAGATACAGATAGTTTGACCAAAACGCCAACAGTGGACCTTGTAGGCATCAGATACTTTATTGTTGCCAAGGTGCAGTTCTGCAGTAGCAGGTAAGTGATTGTTTCTACTCTAGATAAAGTTTTATTCCTCCATGATATTTTAAGAAAATTGTTTGTGATTAATAATAAAGTTTCTAGAACCTGTTGAGATTAAACAGGGCAAGTGATTGACTCTTTATGGAAGCTGGGATCTGAAATAGCTGGGGCTATAGGAGATCTAATAGCCAAACTTGAATACTAGTCTGATGCCTCTATGTTTTTTCCTTCCTTTTATTGACTTGTATTAGTTTTGAATACTGAGGTATTGTGACATGAGTACTTCTCCCTATTGCACTGTTATATTATCTTTTTTGGGAGTGAGTTCTTTTGCAAATCTTGCCAGGTATTTGTGGCCTGGATTTGCCATTGTAGGAAATGGTATACTGGTCTATATTGACCTTTAGTCTGACCTAGTATGGCAATTCTTATGTTTTTATGATTCAAATAAATACAAAGGAAAAGAAACAAGCATTCCAAAGAGGGGACCAATAAATTATGGGCAACAGGATTAGTATTTAAAAAATTAAAAGGATCTCAAAAAGAAAATCGCAAAGAAGAATATCTGGGAAAGCCAAAAGCAGTAGGGTACGTAAAGGTACACCTCTACAATATTGACATGCTTGCAGGTATCCTATGAATTCAGGTAAAGCAGGTATTTCTATGTTCTAGGAGGGCTCACATATTTGTACAGAATTCAGAGTTAAAGTGGGAGTTACACCTGGGTCCCGTTGTTGAAAGTCCTCAGCACTGACCGCTAGGCTGCTCCTTGTACTTGCTTACCTCTGTCTTATAAATGACCAAATACCTGAAGCTGTCATAGAGCCTGGTATCCATTGTCACTTTCACTTCTTAGGGGAGTGGGAGGGGGTCAGTAACCACTGGGAGATTAAGGAAGGGGCCATGCCTTCATCCTTAAGTCAGGACACCTTTTTGTATTCTGGACATGATTGAAATTGAAACAGGTCTAGATAAAAACTTTTCTTTTTCCCCTCAGACGTTTCTTCCTGTTCCATTATTACTAAAAGACATCCTAATTTTGAGCACACCCTAGTCTCACTCAAAACACAACTCCAGCACAGTGTAAATGTCCAAATTCTGCCTTTCAAAATTGAAATTTGGATGTTTTGGGCAGCTTGATGTTTTTTTAAGGCATTTTGAGACATCCATCTGCTTTAGAAATGAGTGCCATAGTCTTTATCTGCCTTCATTTTTCTATGTTTCTAGTTCAAGGCAAGTCACATTCAACTACGGTAGGGATTTTCTTGTCCCTGGAGGGCTTACAGTCTAAGGCAGTAATATTCAGCTACAGGGCTCAGTGTTTGATTTAAACACTGGCAGAGGTGATACTTTTATATGTGGATATTCAGACCAGTATCTCTATACCGGCTAGTGCTGAATGGCCTGGTGTAACTTCTCCGCTGGCACTGATATAGATACCGGCAATGTTCAGACTGGTATCCAGATTAAATAACTGGATAAAATTAGGAATCACAGATGAGTTGAGGGGTCTGGAATAAGGGGCAATGAGGAGAGTGGCCAGGGGCCTTTTTTAAGTGCAAGCAGCAGGTTCATTTGGTGGTGGGGGAGGGAGGCATCGAGCGCTCATTTCAGGCAAAGCACACTAGCCACCAAAGGCTTTCACTGACTATCAATATTAGCTAGATTATAACTCTTGACCTAGAGGTGAAAGGATGTTCATCGCTCTGACAGCCTCCATCAGCCATCCATTGCTCCCCTTCCTCTGTTCAACACGCTGGCACACAATTAAGAGACTTTTTAATCAAATTGGGTTCTGTCAGATACCCAATTTAGAACAGCATGACCCACTCCAGATTTGGACTAATGAGAGGGTTATGATACTTTCAACTGTGATAATGGAGAAATTCTGACATTTCATGAACATAGTGCCACTCAGATATATAATTCAGGGCCGAATGTGACTTTCTTATAATAAGAATGTCACCACCGAAGCACGATGGAGTAGAGAGATGGTGATTCAGCGATCGTAGGCACTATCAATAAATATGATGGCACATACACAACCATGATGCCATAGATGGCAGCTCTGTGGTTTAACCCTGTCTTCTGTACTTTTTCCATCCAGATAAGCCTGAAGTGCTCATTTCAGTGAACTACCCACAGGGCATCACGAGAGAAGGAGAGCCGCTGGAACTAACATGTACAGTACTGGGAAAGCCCAAGTAAGTTTGAGTCATATAATTAATTTACTGGGCCAAGGCAAGGGAAATAAGATGGAAGAATGCCAAGCAAAAGGAAACAAAGTACAAGATGTGACCAGAATCTCAGCTTCAGGTTATGTGCTTTCTTTCTGATTGTCTGTCAGTCAGTCTCATTTACCATCAAGTGATGGCATTGGGGAGCATATGCAATGGTAATGTGTGCTTAATTTGCACAGTTCTGACCATAGGAATATGTACAATGAAACAACTGGCAAAAATCTTTCTGATTTATTTTATTGGCTCATTGTGCAGTTCCATACTCTGACAAATAATTTCTTAGCAAAGACTTCTCCAAAATGTAACACTGTCCTGTCCTGCCACAGCTTTGTGCTCTTCCACTAGAACTGGCTAATGCTACGCAGCCTAGGTAATCTTGGCTTTAAAAATGTTTGTTGACGTTGGATTTGTAGCGGATGCTCGTCTTGTCTTGCTTCAATTTGGAGTTACCTGCAGCAAATGCAAAAACAAAACAAAGCTGGGACTAAACCATGTTTTTATTGTGATCTAGTGAAGAAGTGAAACCTCTAGGATTAGAGTTTGGAAGATAATAAACTACAGAATTCAAACTCTCCTTTACCACTAATTCTTCATGAATTGGGGCAGTAATGGAGTGGGGATAATTGTCAAGGCACATTAGCACTTTACCTTGTTCCTGATTAATGATGTTGCAAGTTGTAAGACTGTAAAACATTTAGGGGGGGGGGGGGGGACAAATATATAAAGGTCACCAAAAGATGTATTTTTTTTCAAAGAGGCTTTCTCCTGAAGTTAAACTTCAGATATTTGTATCTGTAATTATTAATTTTATTATGTTTGTCCGTGTTTATATTCTGATCTGTTTTTATTATAAATGTATTTTGTATGCCACCTAGATTTGGAGATAGTGCAGAATATAAACATTTTTAAATAAAAATTAGGCAACAAGATGTAACACACTAACCCCCAAATTCTATAAATGATGCTAAGAAGTGCACTCCCAATTTGTGCTTGCAATTTAATTGAATACCGAGCCAATTAAAGCTGAGACTCTGCCCCTAACAATCAATTATCAGTGCTAATTGCACTAAATAAAATTTATGTGCATAAATTTACATGGGCAGATCTGTGCATAAACGGGGGCGTGGCCATGGGTCAAGGGCAGATTGGGGGTGGTCCCACAATTTATGTGCGCTGTTCTAGAATAAAGGGGATCTGCACCTAATTTAGGCATGGGGATGAAACCCAGGTGTAAATGGTCACGCCTAAAAATAGTTGTGGTTCCAGGTGCTAAGCGCTATTATATAAATGAAGCTGAACTTTTAGCACCGTTCATAGAATAGCATTTAGCGCTATTTTTTAGGAGCTATTTATTGAATTCGGTCAATAAATGTGTCACTAGTTAGGTGCTACCATTTACACCATGCCAATAGCAGAAATAATAGGCTAGATTCTATATATGGTGCCTGAAAAATCTGCACGGAATGAATTTCTTCCTAAGCATATTCTATGTGGCGCCTAGATTTAGGAACGGTATGTAGAATATGCTTAGTTGATATCCCAGTGCCTAGAACTAAGCGCATCCATTTACACACTAAGGGAAAAGTGGTGTAAATACCAGAGCATAGATTTAGGCACAGAGGGGTATATTCTGTAACAGTGCGTGTAAATTTTTAGAACACCCACGAAATGCCCATAACCATGCCCCTTCTTGGCTCCATACATTAGAATTTAGGTGTTATGCATTACAGAATACGCTTAGCGAGTTATGTGCATGAATTCTAATTATTGCCAATTAGTGCAATTATTGCTTGTTAAGTGCTGTTAAAACGTTGATTAGCTTGTTAAGCCAATTAAGTTACACGCATTGTTATAGAATACATTTGGATTTTGGTGCAGAACACTTGGCGCATTGTATAGAATCCAGCGGAATGTGTATCCCTAAATGTGGCACCTTAGAGTTTAACTGTGGGACCTGCCCAAGCCCCACCCTTGTGTATGCCCTTCTCATCTGCACACTAGAATACCGCTGAGACCATGGCTCACACTTACACACATAACTGTAACATTCTCAGTCATACTTGCTAGTATTCTACACCTTACATATACAATTGGCACCTAACTTTAGATGACTTTTATAGAATGAACGGGTTTACGCCCTTCCTGGGAAATAAAGCACCATACAGATGTGACCAGAATCATAAGAACATAAGACTAGTCATACTGGGTAAGACCAAATGGTCCATCTAGCCCAGTGCCCTGCTTCCAAAAGTGGCCAATCCAGGTCACAACTACCTAGCAGAACCCCAAAGTGTAGCGAAATTCCAAAATCCCAAGGAGTAGCAAAATTCCATGCTACTAATATTAGGGCAAGCAGTGGCTTCCCCATGTCTGTCTCAATAGCAGACTATGGACTTTTCCTCCAGGAACTTGTCCAAACCTTTTTTTAAACCCAGAAAAGCTAACCGCTGTTATCATATCCTCCAGCAGTGAGTTCCAGAGCTTAACTATTCTTTAAGTGAAAAAATATTTCCTCCTATTTGTTTTAAAAGTATTTCCATGTAATTTCATTGAGAGTCCCCTGGTCTTTGTACTACTTGATTCTCTGCCTTAAGGGGGGAAATTTTATATATAATGCTGAAGTTAGGCGCTATTTTGCCAAATTTTTGGTGTGAAAAAGCATTCTAATGGATGCAAGGTGCTGAAACAGGAAAGAAATGGCAGATCCATACTTACACATCCATTTATAGAATAGCACCTAGTGTTTCTGCATGGATCTGCAAAGGGGTGTGGCCATGGGAGGGGCATCGGCGCATCAGAGGCATTCCCTTAAAATATGCACAGTGTTATAGAATTGGGGGGGGGATCCGTACTCAATTTGTGCGCTTGGATTTATGTGCACCAACCCAGAATGCCTGTTAGAGAATACTATTCACCTCCAATTTTTTGCAGTGCCGAATTTTGACCACCATTTATGGAATTTCCCCCAAAATGTGCAGAGTAGAGAGTTGCACAGGGACAGAAATCTTACCCATCCCTGCTGGAATCTTACCCGTCCCCGCTGGAATCTTACCCATCCCCACCCATCCCCGCAAAAATTTAACATGATAATGATGAAACATGATAGTAGTGTAGCAAGCAAATATTATAAGACAATTCTGGATATATGTGTATGAGACACAGACCATACAAGTCTGCCAGGTATCAGCCCTAGTTCATCACAGCCAGAGTCGCCATCTAAGCGTCACTTGACACATCCACACACATGCAGCCATTTAAGGTTAGGTTTTATATAACTTCCATTTTCTAATTAGAGATCCTCTGTGTTCATCCCACGCCTTTTTGAATTCTGTCATCATTTGTGACTCTACCACCTCCTTAATGGAAGACTTTCCACATTTGTGCTGTTTAAGCAAGGAAGAAGAGAAGGAGGAGAAGACAGCACTCGAAATTGGTATTCGGTAGATGAGAGGCTGGTGCAGGTGCAGCTTACACTTCTATAAGAAGACCGCAGAACTGCTTCCATCCCTGCGGGAACTGCCTCCGTCCCCACGGGAATCCCGCGAACCCCGTTCCCATGCAGCTCTCTAGTGCAGAGTTGCAGTAGCTGTAAGGTCCTGAAGAAAAGTGGATCCTTTGCAGTATGTGTTACCTTTTGTCAAACTAAAACAAGAATAAATACACTCGTAGCCCTTCCAGGGTCGCCCAAATCGGCATAATCGAAAGCTGGGTTTGGGTGCCCTCAACTTCTTTCCATCGCGGGGATGACCAAAGTTCACGGGGGCGTGTCGGAAGCATAGCGAAGGCGGGACTGGGGCGTGCTTAACACATGGGTGTCCGCAGCTGATAATGGAAAAAAGAAGGGCGTCCCTGACGAGCATTTGGCCGACTTTGGTCCATTTTTTCTTGTGACCAAGCCTCAAAAAGGTGCCCGAATTGACCAGATGACCACCGGAGGGAATCGGGGATGATCTCCCCTTACTCCTCCAGTGGTCACTAACCCCCTCCCACCCTAAAAAAAACTTTTAAAATATTTTTTGCCAGCCTCAAATGTCATACCCAGCTCCCTGACAGCAGTATGCAGGTCCCTGGAGCAGTTTTAGTGGGTGCAGTGCACTTTAGCCAGGCGGACCCAGGCCCATCCCCCCCTACCTGTTACACTTGTGGTGGTAAATGTGAGCCCTTCAAAACTCACCACAAACCCACTGTAGGTGCCCCCCTTTACCCCTTAGGGCTATGGTAGTGTTGTACAGTTGTGGGTAGTGGGTTTTGGGGGGGCTCAGCACCCAAGGTAAGGGAGCTATGCACCTGGGAGCAATTTGTGAAGTCCACTGCAGTGCCCCCCTAGGGTGCCCGGTTGGTGTCCTGACATGTCAGGGGGACCAGTGCACTATGAATGCTGGCATCTCCCACGACCAAAGGGCTTGGATTTGGTCGTTTCTGAGATGGGCGTCCTTGGTTTCCATTATCGCCGAAAACCGTGGACGATCATCTCTAAGGTCAACCTAAATGTTGAGATTTGGGCATCCCTGACCTTATTATCGAAACGAAAGATGGCCGCCCATCTTGTTTCAATAATACGGGTTTTCCCGCCCCTTCGTCGGGACATCCTGCGAGGGCATCCTCAGGAAAACTTGGGCGTCCCGTTCGATTATGCCCCTCTAACTCATCCTTTCATGAGATGTTTCTCCTGTCTGAGCCTTTACTGAAGTGTATTTGAGTCAGTACTTACAGCCCATTCCATGATCAGGATATTCTCATGTGGCATCCACTTGGGTCAGCACAATGCATTCGGTTGCGCGCTATGGGATTTAGGTGCACAGATGTGCACAACCCAAACTAGGGTGTGGCTCAAATCCTAATTGGTGTCAATTAAAGTCATTGGTTGTTAGCATCCAAATATTGATAAACGCTTCATTAGCCAATTAAGTTGCGCGTACAACTCGGGAGCTTGATCAAATCTGGGCATCATATATAGAATCTTGGGATTGGTGTTTTTTGAGATTGTGCATATAGGGTTAGATCCTATATAAGGTGCCTAAAAAAGTCAACACCGAAAAAAACCTTTGTAAATGGTATTCTGTAAGCCACACCTAAAATTCGACATGGTTTATAGAATTAACGCTTAAACAGAGAGGTTGTGTGCAAACTTAGGCATGGAAATTTGCACCAGTAAAAATGTGGTGCAAATGCTGACGCCTAAGTTTACGCGCAGAGCACCATTATTCTACAATTACGCATGCAACTCAAACCAAGCCCCTAACTGCCCCGAAATGCCCGTGACCTTCCCATTTCTGCACCCCTTTTTTTGAACCGTGTATAAATTTTAGGCACAGATCCTGCACCTAACTTTATGTGGGCAAGTTACTATTAAATCTAATTTGTGCCAATAATTGCTTGTTAAAAAGCCAATTGGCTCATTCTATTAAATTGCATGTGCAAATCGGTATTGTACCTAATGTGTGCAATTTTTGGCAACCTTTATAGAATCGGGGATATTGCACATTCCCAGTCAAGATCACAACATGTGAAGACTTGTTTTACATAGGATGTCGAAGCCCAAATAGATAAGCTACAGGTATTATAGGGGAACTGGTTTCCTCAAATCTCAATACATATAAATACAGAAACACAGTTATGTGTATGTAAGCAAGGAAAAAAATCTTTCTAAAAGGAGGAAAATGCCTCAAAACAGACCTCTCCCGTATTTGTAACGGGCCAAGGGCTAGAATTTCATCATCATCATTGGCGATACAAAAACCCAAAGAAGGTTGTCAACCTGCCTAAGTTAAGTAATTTTTGAAGACTGTATGGCAGAGTAATTTTGTTTATTAAGAATTTAAAAAAACAAAAAATAATTACAACTAGAAACCCAAATAGAGACATCTAGGTTGGTACATACTTGATTCCAACAGTGTTCAGCAAAGGCTTTGCTGAATAAGGAGCAATTTGTAAAATATATAGAAGGATATGCAGAAGTGCATGTGTATTTGCCTGCATGTGCAGCGGGATCAGCCATTTTGGAAATATACACATTGAAAAAATGAATGGCACAAACTCAGCAGCTTCCATTTGCAAGTGGAGCCGCTCTTGTGTGTAGCTGTTCCATTTTACAAACCTAGACCTGTAAGTGCTGCAATTTAAGGAGTGAGGCTGCAATATTTATTTTGTATCCATTTTGTAGGCAGAAATATCAAAGGATAATTACTCCCTTAATCTGTCAGGTAAAGCCTTGATCAAAATGAGCACTTTTTGAAAACCTATGCATACCTCTGAGCGGGTGTAAAATTGCATCCCCTTGTAAAATTGTACCTGAGGCAATGGAGAGTTAAGTGACTTGCCCAAAGTCACAAGGAGCTGCAGTGGGAATCGAACCCAGGTTCTGAGGCCACCGCACTACCACTAGGCTACTCCTCCACTCCATTGTCCCACTCAAGATACACCTAAAACATGCAGCTTCTGGACCTGCTTGAAATCTCTACATAGTGTGGATCTCCATGTACATGTAGTGGCTTTCTGAAACCAACTTTATGCAATTTACATATGGAAATGCTTCCAAAGTAGTTCCCTATATGTGGAAAAGACATGGCAGCATTCAACAAAGACTAACTGGTTCCTTTTAGGAAGAGCTGGACCAGAATGCACCATTACATGCTGGTTGCCATGACCAGAAGCTCACCTTGAAAAGTGGCGTCTCCTGTACAACTATAAACACCCAGTCTTCTGTCAGGAGCTTCTCTAATGAGCTATTCATCATGTGCCTTTAACGTTCTCTGTTTTTAAATTAAATTAATTAGATGCTTAGGACTGTCCTGTCTTGCATTGATGTGGAACTGCACAATAAACTGACATTGCACAATTGCTGCATGTTTCTAAATAGTAAGCAATGTGCCATCCAGTTTCAGCTGCTCTACATCAGTCAGGTCAGTAACAAGAAGCGGCAGTTTCTTAAGGTGCTACAGACTGCAGTCTTTCCAAATATCCTGAAATCCTTATGCCAATGTAGTTACTATTTTATTGCGAAAGGGAGGAGGGGGCTGGTGGTTTTATTCTAAATCTGCATTTTCCACAGGACCTGCAGAAGATACTGCTTGAGGCCCATCTGTTCTTCTATTTATTTATTTTGGCTGTGTGCTGGAATTTGGCTTTTAGCTACATAATCATGAGAGCCTTTGCATGTATTTGGTCCAGGAGTCAGATTTATTTGAACATTTGGCTTATCCGGAAAACAAACCTGACCTGAGAAAGTCAGCTCTGATTGATGTTCCATAGCACATTGCATTTATCAGATTTCTAAAAGGAGGTCCCCAAAGAAGTGAACATATTAATTAAAAATAAAATAAATCGTATATAAAAAGAAACAAGCAGCCCACATAAAACAGATTGGACACCAGAAAGTGCCTCAGGTGTAGAAAGTAATTGGCCAACGTTGACCCAATCCCCCTGTCGACCACCCGTGCTTCATGTGAGCCCTTTTTGCCCCCTCGTGTGGCCTGTTATTGAGGAAAGATACATCCTTTCTTTACCTCTTACTGGAAGGTGAAATAGTTCTATTCCAGCCAAATATCTAATGGCTTTCTGTTTCAAGGGATAGGAGCTACTTTTAAAAAGATTCTTCATGTGAATATCCCTCAAAGCAGGAACTATTAGCAGTGCTCCCTAGCTTGAATGTAATCTAGGAACATACCAAACCATCTTCGGCAAAGTAAAAGGGACCAGTTCCTCTTACCACCTGAAAAGTCAATGAAGACGGTTTAAGCTGTGATGTTACCAAAGAGACTACTACTCTTTGTAATGATTTCTGAATAAGAAATAGGAAAAGCTACCTTTTTCCTCTCAAATAAGATATTCCTGACTACCTGTGATGTGCTGAATTCTGCATTAAAATCGGTTGAACTCAACTCTTGGCCTTTTTATTACCACCATGTAGGCACACACTTGATTCCATGGTAACTATCCACATTCTTATCCCCAATCAATTTAAAACTAATTCTTAAGGATAAATTTGAAATTTCAGTTAAACTAGAAATCACATTCATCTTTACCCAAGTGAGCAGTGATACTAAGTTACATAAGTACATAAGTATTGCCATACTGGGAAAGACCAAAGGTCCATCAACCTGTTTCCAACAGTGGCCAATCCAGGTCACAAATACCTGGCAAGATCCCAAAAAAGTACAAAACATTCTATACTGCTTATCCCAGAAATAGTGGATTTTCACCAAGGCCATTTAATAATGGTCTATGGACTTTTTCTTTAGGAAGCCATCCAAACCTTTTTTTAAACTATGCTAAGCTAACCGCCTTTACCACATTCTCTGGCAACAAATTCCAGAGTTTAATTACACGTTGCGTGAAGAAATAATTTATCCGATTCGTTTTAAATTTACTACATTGTAGCTTCATCTTATGCCCCCTAGTCCTAGTATTTTTGGAAAGCGTAAACAGATGCTTCACATCTACCCGTTCAACTCCACTCATTATTTTATAGACCTCTATCATATCTCCCCTCAGCCGCCTTTTCTCCAAGCTGAAGAGCCCTAGCCGCTTTAGCCTTTCCTCATAGGCAAGTCGTCTCATCCCCTTTATCATTTTCATCACCCTTCTCTGTACCTTTTCTAATTCCACTATGTCTTTTTTTGAGATGCGGTGACCACAATTGAACACAATATTCGAAGTGCTGTCGAATATCCTCATTTTTTGTTTTCCATTCCTTTCCTAATAATACCTAACATTCTATTTGCTTTCTTATCCACAGCAGCACACGACAACACCTAGATCCCTTTCTTGGTCCGTGATTCCTAACATGAAACCTTGCATGACGTAGCTATAATTCAGGTTGCGCTTTCCCACATACATCACTTTGCACTTGCTCACATTAAACGTCATCTCCTATTTAGACGCCCAGTCTCCCAGTCTCCTAAGGTCATCTTGTAATTTTTCACAATCCTCCCGCGATTTAACGACTTTGAATAACTTTGTGTCATCAGCAAATTTAAATACCTCACTAGTTACTCCCATCTCTAGGTGATTTATAAATACGTTCAAAAGCAGCAGTCCCAGCACAGACCCCTAGGGAACCCCACTAACTACCTTTCTCCATTGAGAATACTGACCATTTAACCCTACTCTGTTTTCTATCTTTTAACCAGTTTTTAATCCATAATAGAACACTACCTCCTATCCCATGACTGTACTGCCTCTACTAAGAAAACAGGCCAAAGCAGGATACAATCTAAAATAAAGCATGCCCCAAAAATCAGGAAGGCAAGTGATCTGCAAGATCCAAGATGGAAAGAAACAAACAGCAGACCGACAAGAAATATCCGTCATTAAAATGTATTTACCACAACATAAAATGAGATACTAAATGCCCGACACAGCCATGTTTCGCCCTTCAGAGGGCTGCATCAGGGGCACATTAGAAACTATCAATAAATACATAAAAGGTCATGTGTTAGTCAAATCATATGTGTTAATTAAAAACTTTAACAATTAAAATTAGAATTACCTAATAAAAGCATACTGCCCTGCTTACTAAGCCACGCTAGTGGCTGCTGTGAATGTGCTGTGTTGGCATTAGCACACGGCAGCCGCTAGAGCAGCTTTAGTAAGCAGGGGGGGATAATAACTGATGTTAATAACAACATATAGAGAAATTTTAAATACATATATCACTTCCAAAATCAAGAGATATATCTTAAAACCATAAAGGCGCCACTATCAAACAAAAACATCTCTTAATAAAATCATCACTTCAATCAACAACAACAGATATAAGGAATAGTTAACAGTTTTATTTCAACCCACTGACTCCCCAAAAGTCTATTGAAAAATAAATGTCTTTAATACAGTTTTAAAATTTCTAAAATAATAATAATAATTCAGTTGTAATAGAACAAGGAAGATTATTCCATTGAAAGGGGACCCTTCAGTCCTCGCATGTAGAGTAACTTCCCCGAAGTCTACAGTAACACATTAAAAAGGGAAGGACTGTGATAGCTGTCTAAAACACAGGGCCATGCAGGGACTGCTATTGCTGTTTTGTCTTCTTGGCGTGTTGATGTTTAATAGCAGATTGCATTCTGGGATATGTTGATTTCATTTACATCTGATATTGCACTCTGATGCAGGCATTCACTGAAACATGGTTGCATCGTCTAATTTTTGTCAATAAAATTCACCTTGGAACAGGTTGCATTCTTCAGTTTGCTTATGTACCTTTGCCTCTTTTGTGGATTCCTTCTGTGTTGTAAGCCATCATCAGACAGTCATAGAGTCCAAAAGAATCTCTGTGCTGTGTCTTATGTGGGAGCCTACTTGATAAGGGGGGAAACCCCTGCTGTCTTCTAATAACACTCACAATTCTCTCAATATGCCAGAAATGGATGACAGATACAGGCTGATAGTTGAAATGTACTGAAGCATCCAAAGTTAAATTTTTCAAATAGGGATTATAATTGATTATGCCTCCATCTCCAAAAAGTCTTCAAGAGAGCGATTCAGGATACCTAATATGTGTTTCTAAAACATTGGTAAAACCTTTTGTAACGTTAGATGGGCATGGGTCTAACAAGCAGTAGGTAGCGTATGATGCAGCCAAAATGTTTTTAAACAGTGAACAAAATGCCTTTAAAAAGCACCTACCCATATATTCTTACACTCACTTTTCCAAAGATTCATGCCCTTAACAATCTTCAACCTAAAATACAAAGCAAAATCTATCATGCACAAATAAAATCTCTCCTTTTGCCAACCCTTTGCCCAATAACTTAACTGTTACAATCAATTCTTTTGAACTATTCCCAGCTGCCTTAATTAGCCCCTTATAGAATTTCTGTTTTGCTGTAAGCATCTCAACCTAATATCGATTAGCTGCAAGCATCTCAACCTAATATCGATTAGCTGCAGCTTGACATTGCATCTTAGTAAGCCCATCACAGCATATAAAACAGATTCTCTCTATCTAACCAATCACTTTTGAGAGCATAATTCATTTGTAAACCAAGTAGCTCTTTGGAAAGGTTTATTGTTTTGAGGCTGTATAGTGCTACCTCATTCCAACATCTTTGTCATATCCTCATACCAATGTGTCGCTAATACATCTTCAGAGCCTTTTACTCATTCCTCTAATCAGTTCCTCATAACCTCAAAGACTTCTACATGAATTTACACTCTAATAGTCTTCAGGTCCTCCAAACCATGATTTGACCATTGAACATCCTCAGAACCCAACATCCTTAAACTCACCATCATTACTTAGCAGACTTAGTCAAACACCTTCTACCAAGGAAAATGGAAACCCCTGTGTGATGGAGCATATCTGATCATGCACATATAAACTGAAATCTTCAGTGACAAGTATATATGCTTACAATGCATTTCCAGTTTTCTTTGATTAAGGCCATAAATTAACAGTCCTGATATATGAGTAGCCTTAAATTGTACTTAAAAATATTCAGGATGTTCCAGAGTAATCTGTAATGTTGCCCACTTCTTAAAAAGTACTGCAACCCTACCTCCTCTCTTCTCAACCTAGATTTAAAATAATTTGATAGCCTGCTGGGCAGTTACACAGGAACATATAAAGTGATGACTGATAAAGACCATCAGGCTTATTTTCGAAAGAGAAGGGCGCCCATCTTTCGACATAAATCAGGAGATGGGCGTCCTTCTCTCAGGGTCGCCCAAATCGGCATAATCGAAAGCTGATTTTGGGCATCCTCAACTGCTTTCCATCACGGGGACAACCAAAGTTCACAGGAGTGTGTTGGCACCTTAGCGAAGGCGGGACTAGGGCGTGATTAAGAGATGGGCGTCCTCAGCCGATAATGGAAAAAAGAAGGGCGTCCCTGACGAGCACTTGGACGACTTTACTTGGTCCATTTTTTCTTGCGACCAAGCTTCAAAAAGGATGACCTCCCCTTACTCCCCCAGTGACCACCAACCCCCTCCCACCCTAAAAAATAACTTTCAAAAATTTTTTTGCCAACCTCTATGCCAGCCTCAAATGTCATACCCATCTCCATGACAGCAGTATGCAGGTCCCTGGAGCAGTTTTAGTGGGTGCAGTGCACTTCAGGCAGGCGGACCCAGGCCCATTCCCCCCCCCCCCCACCTGTTACACTTGTGATGGTAAATGTATGCCCTCCAAAACCCAGCTGAAACCCACTGTACCCACATTTAGGTGCCCCCCTTCACCCCTTAGGGCTATGCTAGTGGTGTACAGTTGTGGGGAGGGGGTTTTGGGGGGCTCAGCACCCAAGGTAAGGGAGCTATGCACCTGGGAGCAATTTGTGAAGTCCACTGCAGTGCCCCCTAGGGTGCCCGGTTGGTGTCCTGGCATGTGAGGGGGACCAGTGCACTATGAATTCTGGCTCCTCCCGCGACCAAAGGCCTTGGATTTGGTTGTTTTTGAGATGGGCGTCCTCGGTTTTTTATTATGGCCGAAAACCGGGGATGACCATCTCTAAGGTCGACCTAAACGTTGAGATTTGGGCATCTCCGACCGTATTATCTAAACGAAAGATAGCCGCCCATCTTGTTTCGATAATACGGGTTTCCCCACCCCTTCGCAGGGGCCGTCCTGCGAGGACGCCCTCATGAAAACTTGGGCACCCCGTTTGATTATGCCCCTCCACATGACCCATCCAGTCTGCCTGTCCACACCAGCCACTGTAGCCACCCCTCCCCCAGATGGGAGGAAAGTATTTGTAAAGACTGCGAAGTATCTTTGCTTGCAAGATTATATAACCTCAAAGTCCTATTATGTACAGAGTGGATATTTGAAAGCAGGCTGTTTCATCTTTTTCCTTCTCAATTGATGACATACTAATGGTGTAAAAGATCTGTAATGGTTCATTAATGACCAACTCATGAATATGTAACTCACCCCATAATTCTAAATATATTACTGTACCTGATCTTCTGATCGTATTTCCAGCATATCTTAACATCAGGACTTATGGAAGGATGACGTACTGACCCCCAAATGGCTACCAATGACGGGGCAGCCCAGCATGGTCTCCACCAATCTTTTGTATGGTCTGAAATCTGTCTATTAGCAGCATGGGCTGAGGGGAAAAGGTTCTGTGGGTGACATCAAGGGGTTTAGATTCCAGGATCAGGCTCAGTGTTTGACACTCTACCTAAACGGACCTCCATTCCTTATCTAAAACTTTCTAAGCATATTTTGTAATGAAGTGTGCCTAAATTTAAAATGGACATGATTATGGGTGGGGAAATGAGTGTTTTGTGGGTGTTCTAAAATTTACGCACATAGTTATAGAATTAGGCGCTGGGATATCAACTAACCATATTCTATATACCATGTCTAAATCTAGGCACCGCTTATAGAATTCACTAAGGCAAAAATGTTTTCCACACGGATTTTTTAGGCGCCTTATATAGAATCCCCCCCCCCCCCCCCCCAGTGTGCCTTCTTTCAAAAGTGTACGCACTCAATGACTTTGCTCCCATGACAAAGAAACGGCCAAACAAAATTGAATGACATGGGAAACAATAGGAAACCAAAATTTTCTGGCTGCCCATATTTATCTTCTGGCTTTACACAGAAACTGAGCTGCACAGTTCTTCAATGTCTGAAGTCACTTGATTTGTAATTGAGGAAGACCTGCGTAAATCATGTTACAATAGTCTAGTCGAGAAATAAACAGAGCATGCAGGGCAATATGTAAGGAGTTGTGATCAAGGATTGAACAAACTGAAAGCAATAAATAAAATGAAAACCTCTGAAATTTGTTTAGAAAAGGATAATTGTGAGTGAAACCAGTCTCCCAATTAGCGAAGAAAAGGTACAGGCTTATTAGGGAGGTCAAAGAGAATTGGAGAAATAGTCAGTTGAAGCAAGGAGCCAGAGATCCAACAAATTAGTCATATTTTCTGGGTTTAATTTCAGTTATAGAATAGCATAAGTTAGTATTTATGTGCCAACATGTAGGCATGGCTTGTGTAAATGACTGAGACTAAATGTTGCTGTTCTGCATATAGCAATCTTAGCACTTAAGTGCTGGGAATGCTTCTCCCACTTCTACGCTCCCCTTGCAGTACACACTCATGCTAAGATTCTAGTATAGTGACTAAGAGGTCTTTTTATTAAGCTGCAGTAAAAGTGGCCTGCAGAAGTGTGGGCTCGTGTTTTTGGTGCTCGCCGAGCCATTTTATACCTGTCTGGGAAAAAGAGCAATTTTTTTAATGGGCTGGAAAATGGGGTATGTGTTAAAATTAAAACTCGTGCACACCTGTTTACAGTCTGAGCCCTTACTGCCTCCAATTGATCTATTGATCTAGCTGTAAGGGCTCATGTGCTACACATGTGATAACTGTTCAGTGCGCCAACTGCCAATTACTGCTGGAAACACCGCACACGATAGAAAATTTTAAAAAATAATTTCTACTGTCGGAATGAGTGTGCGCCAAATCCGAAATTGCCACCAGGTGGCGTGCTAGCCTGGCAGTAGTCTTGTTTTGGCACACATTGCATGTGCGTAGGCCCTACCGCAGCTTAGTAAAAGGGCCCCTAAGTGCAGTTATGCACGTAACTGCAAATTAATACAAATTAGCACCAATCCACATCAATGTTTGCCAATTATTTGTTGTTAGTGCCAATTAATGCCTAGTTTACCAATTCATTTACGAGTGTAACTGCCAGTAGTCTATAATCCAAGCCTGCAATTGAGTGTGAAAATGTGTGCAGAAGTTTATAGAATTAGGGTGCAGAAGTTTGAATTAGTCCAAATATGATCTTTACAGAAAACTATTGCTGTCTGGTAGCCAACAGGTGGCAAAATGAGACTTTTATGGTGTTTTTTCTTCTCTCCTCAGACCCGACCACATAAACTGGATAAGAGTAGATGATGACCTACCAGCGCACGCTATTGTGTCGGGCATCAAGCTGCTCATCAACAATCTAAACAAAACGGATAATGGCACATACCGGTGTGGTGCCTCTAATGCAGTGGGCGACTCGCATGCTGACTACAAGCTGTATGTATACGGTATGTGAGAAGCCAAATCATATGCAAGTAATGCCCCAAAGCACAGTTGCTTGACAGCAGCATTCTCAAAATAAGCTTTTTAGTTCAGGGCTGCTGAGAGACAAAGCCGGGCCCAGAGCAACCCCCTCCCCCCCCCCCCCCCCCCCCCCCCCAGGCCTGCTTACTTGTCTCTTCTCCTGCTCCACTCTGTTGCTCTGTACAGGTTCTTTTTCCTGTTGTGTTCAAACAGGAAGTACTTCATATTGGAGGCGGGATGTAGCAGGAAGAAGGACCTGTGGCTGGCAGAGCAGAGTTAACGCGATAGCACGATAACTCTGCTGTGTGGCGTACAAGACCAGAAGAGCCATGCTAACGCCAGGTGGGCACTGGACCTCCCTTGTAGGCCAGGCCCTGGGGGATTTTGCCCCCCCCCCCCTCCGCCCACTCCTCTCGGCGGCCCTGTTTTAATTTACTTTTGTTTGTGGGAGGAGAGGGGATTGGTATTTCCATGCAGTAACGCTTGAACTAGGATAGCATCCCATCATCACCTCATGCAGTTTGGAGAGCACCTTTCTTTGTCTTGTTTATCTCATATCTCTCCTTAATCAGTGCAGGTTTTATTGCCAGATCTTCTCTCTCCTACTCTCCCTAAGTTATTACCCTGGATCTGAGCAGCAGCATCTGGCTGCGTGAAGGTGGGGGTGGGGCAGGGATGTACGGCAAGCCACTCGCATTCTGTGAAACTGGCCTCCAACTCACTAATTTTATTTCTTTCTCATGATTGCAGAGTAACAGAAAATTTTTTTAATATCTATTCTTTTGCTATGAATCAGATTTCTTATATTTTTTTTCAGGAGCTTTGTTCTACTTTACAATAAAAGAAAGTGAGAGTTTGTGGGCTAAAATGCCTGTTGGCATTACAGAGAATATTTACTGGGCTTGAGATAAGATATTCCCTTCTCAGTTTTCCCAGTATTCTACATCTATTAAGTCCTCAGATTCTGATCCCATGAGTCTTGGAAATTAAGTAGGGTCATGTTTGCTCAGTATTTGGATAAGATGACTCCAAAAAAGTGCTGAAAGAGATGCTGATGGCTTGGTAGGAGGCACACTTTCTTCTGACCAGATGTCCCTGGGTGGATTTTGCAGGCTCAGTTAGCAAGCTACGTTTTCCTAAGGTAGAAGGATACATAGAAGTGTATTTTCAAACCACTTAGACTTACAAAGATACGTGGAGACATATTTTCAAAGCACTTAGACTTACAAAGTTTCATAGTAACCTATGGAACTTTGTAAGCCTAAGTGCTTTGAAAATGAGCCCCTTAGTCCAATTGCAGTGTGAGTGTGTTTCTATCCTTTACTGTTAGTTCCTTTTCTATCTATATTTATTTTTATTGTGTTTGTGAATTGCCTAGACCAGTGGTTCCCAAACCTGGTCTTGGAGGCACCCCATCCAGTCAGGTTTTCAGGATACCCACAATGAATATTCATGAGAGAGATTTGCATGCGGTGGAGGAGTCCATGCATATCTCTCTCATGAATATTCATTGTGGGTATCCTGAAAACCTAACTGACTGGGGTGCCTCCAGGACCAGGTTTGAGAACCACAGTGGAGTTGGAGGAGTGGACTAATGGTTAGTGCAGCGGGCTTTGATCCTGGCGACCTGGGTTTGATTCCCACTGCAACGGCTTTGATCTTGGCGACCTGGGTTTGATTCCCACTGCAACTCCTTGTAACCTTGGGTAAGTCAATTAACTCTCCATTGCCCCAGGTACAAAAACAACTTAGATTGTGAGCCCTCTAGGGACAGAGAAAGTACCAGTGTATAATAGTGCTACATCTAGTAGCACTACAGAAATGTTTAGTAGTAGTAGTAGACATAGTATTTCCAAATTAGGCGATAAATTCACAAATATAAAAACACCTGATATGTTGCTGAATTGCTGACCATAGATTACCAGACTCTGGTTTTCAGTAGTCTGGATATATAAACAATCACTTAATTCAGTTAACAATACACTTCTTTGGAAAACAGTGAAATATTAGAAATTTGCAAAAGATTTTAGCAAGGTAACTTAAGCTGCAAAATAAGTGCAGGGTTTGTGGGGACTGAAGTACCCACAGCACTAGCCAGCATTGTTAAAGGGTAACACCATAGGGGATTTACCTTTGTAAAATGCTTCCAGGCCCATACAAAGTACCCATGGACCTATAACCTCCCCGAGCATTGTGATCTTTTCCCCACTGGTACAACTTTGGGTTTCCATAAATGTGTAGAACAAAGACCCTTTCTTCCTCAGTTGTGTATGTATGTTAGAGCTTTGAAAGGCTCTTCAAGCACAGTTACACAATTGTCTTCAGTAGGCTTTTTTGATTCATCTTTATAATTTCATCTAGACAGGTCCGGGGAAACAAGAAATTAGCATCGTTCATGATAAGTGAATTACCAAACAGCTACTGGAAATGGAAAATTCTCCTTTTAAAGCATGAATGAATTTTCTGAGACCTTGATAGGAAAACACAATGGGAAATGTTGATTGTTTTACTGTACCTAGGTATGCGACACCAAAAGATCTCACTTCTCCAGTGTTCAAGGTAGCTTACAGCCTTTTAAATCAAGTTAAATAAATCCCTGCCCCAAAAGCGCAGAATTGAAGCCAGTATTTGAGGCAATAGTAGTGATCTACCCATTGTCATAAGACACATTTGTGCAGAAATGCATGCTCTAAGTCTCCATCATATACAGGTTGGTTGTATTTGTATTTGTTGGGAGTATCCTGCAAACCTAGCTGGCTGCAAAGTTCCTAAGGCAGGTTTGGTAGGCCCTATTCTGTAGACTGCCAGAATATGAACTCTCCTGACCAGATACAATTTAGTGAGTAAAACAATCCAAACTCCGTATCTCTTAATACGGTGATGGCACCCATCAGCTTAGTTGATTTACTTTTTTTTTTTTTAATAAACCCCAGATAGAGGTTGCTTTCCAAATGATTAACAAAAGAATGAGTATCACAGTACTGCTCTAAAATATCGGAATAGGTAGAAAACTAAATCCACAATAATCCCAAAACAATTCTACAATTGACTATGAGTGTTCAAGGGTAGATGGAAATCAATTGAAAAAAGGTGGAGAAAAAAAAGACCTCAGTGAAAACCGGATACACCTCTTGTAAAGGACACACCCTTTTAAATAGAGAGGGAACCTCTTAGTCTTTTAAAAAAACTCCACTTCATTAACTTCATATTCATAATGCCATCTCACCCTTATAACATTCATACAGGGCGGACACGCAATGCTTCATATCAAAAAAGTCCAAAGTTTAAAGATTACTTATCTTGGACAGTGATTATTTCCATCTATGCAACTTCACGAAGTATTTTCTTTTGTTTCTCTTTATCTTATCTTTTAATAATTCCCGACAGGGAAACCCTGTTTCGCCACTGTCCGGCTGCTTCAGGGGAAAATATGTTAATTCAACACCTCCAAGAGCAATTGACTCGCCAGTATATCACAGTACTGCCCCATTCCTTACTTACACTGTTCTGAAGAGAAAGCTACATCCGAAGTCTCTACTTTATGATTTCATTTCATTGTTTAGGCCATCCTGAAACAACTCAGCATAAGTGACATAAAAGCATTCATAAAATACATAAAGGGCCCCTTTTACCAAGTGCGGCAAAAGGGGGCCTGCGTTGGCGTCAGCGTGTATTTTTGATGTGCACTGAGGCCCCCTTTTACCACAATGGGTAAAAGGGAAGTCCCCTTTTTAAAGAAATGGCCATGCGGCAAGTGAAGCACTTGCTGCGTGGCCATTTGGGGGGGAGCCCTTACCACCACCCATTGAGATGGCGGTAACTAGGCATCATACAGCACTGCCCGATTGCTGCTGGGTACACACTGGCGCTACAAAAAATATATATATTTTTGTTACACTAGATATGATGGTGCACTGGGGGTGGGAAGTACCGCTGGGCTCCTTTTTAGCGAGCGGTAAGCCCGCATTGGGTTTACCGACGCTTTGTAAAAGGGCCCCAAAGTGCAATCACCAACAAATATTAAAAAAAAAATCATCCAGATTCCAGAGTGGAGGAGTGGTCTATTGGTTAGAACAATGGGCTGAGACTCGGGGAAGCCAGGTTCAAATCCATTCCTACTATGGTTCCTTGTGATCATGGGCAAGTTCATTAACCCTCCATTGCTTCCAATATAAACTTACACTGTAAGTCTTTCAGGGATCGGAAAATACCTATTGTACCTGAACATAATCTTATCTTGTTCTCCAGTCTGTATGACTGAAAGAGCAGAACATAAGCACGATACTAAATTAAATTATCTATCCTCCTGTTGTGTTGTACTTAGAGCCCAGCATTATTCTTTAATTTTGTAGTTTTGTTTAAAATGTGTATAAACCTTGTTTTGCATGGCCCTCCCCCAAAATCTAAATAAAAATCTAGCCTCGATGTAGGACATGATTTCTGGGATAAGGGACATTCACACAGTTTAGAACAACTCCACACCCTGAGTGTTGTTGCACACCAGAAAAATTGACTTTACTAAAGAAGAAATCAGCAAATCAGTTTAAAAAAAAAAAAAAATGTGTGTGTGGTGGTGGTGGTGGTGGTGGGGGGGGGGGGGGGTGCACAGCATAAAAGAAACAGTCCACAACTGCAAAACCCATATAATATCATTTTTTATGCCACTTGAGAAAGCTGTAGGGATTTTGGGACTCTCTGGGACTTTTCTTTAGGCTTCTGTGTCTCTAGAATCCTTTTAGAACCTTTCAAAATACATGTGAGATGTCCTTCACCTTGAGACAGACCAGGGTATTCCAGGGTCTTCAGATCTCTGGCTTCCAGAGTAAAGAGCCCCTCCTGAACCTCTTTACCCTTCTTAGACAGTGGAAAAGGGAAAGACCATCCTTTACCCACTTGGAACCCTCTAGTTCTACCACTGCTTCCCCCTTCCTTTCCCTGGAACCTAAGAGAGCTACAGCACCTGCTTACCTCCCTTCACTCTTTTCAGATCATTCCACCCCAGTGGGAACCGGAAGGCACTTCTACTTCTAGAGATTGGTAGCCAGAAAATTTGTGTGTCACTTTTTCCAGTTTTCTTTTCCTTTCCAGAACAAAGTTGTCGAATGTGCACTCTTTGCAAAAGTGTGTGCACAATGTGCAAAGAAGGCACACACTTCTTAAACAGTACACACTCCTTCATGATAGTGTGTGTATGTGCACTGATTCACACATGTATAATGGTTCATGCATGCATATGCTATTAGGAAAGAGTGTTCACTCTTTGCCCATAGTGTGCACAAACAGCCCATCCCTTCCTACCGCTGACCAGCTCCGTGGAGCATGGAGGGCTGCAGCCCCTTACCACTTCCCTAGCTTCTGGGTAACATCTTTTTCACTTATGCTTGTTGAGTAACCTAAATAGTCTCTGACCACTTGATCCACCATGGAGGGGATGGGCTAACACATTATTCATGATAACTCAGAGATTGATAATCCTCCCCTTTCCTGAAAGTACTCTGTTTAGTACATTGGCATAGTCTTCATCTTTAGAAGAAGGCTGGCTTTAGGCTTTTGCAAGCAGCACACATAACTAAAAGCAATTTTCCCTGTAGTCTATGGCTGAAGTGGGATTTGGACCCCACTCTCTTGTTCCTCACCAAACAAGACCCTGGTCAAAAACAAACATGGGAGGGGGAGTCTACCTCTATACAGTACTCAACTAATTCTGAAACAAAAACAACCATGCAGATATTTGAGTAAATTAGATACATCCCCTATAAGAACCTTAGAATATCACTCAGCTGCTTGCAAAAAGCATGACATATCTTGACAATGAACTTTAGGCAAGAGGTTGTCCAAAATTATAGATGTAAATCATGTTAAACTCAACGCCTACAAAAAGAGCCATGCAGATATTTGAGTAATTTGGATTCATCCCCAATAAGAACCTCAGAATATCACTCACCTGCTTGCAAAAAGGATGACATATCTTGACAATGAACTTTAGGCGAGAGGTTGTCTAAAATTATAGATGTATTCTTGTAAATCACGTTAAACTCAAAGCTTGTCCTGGAAAAGACATGGAAAACATTATATTTCACATGATTCCTGACAATAGTTATTTGGCAATTATACTCCATCTGATTTATATTCCTAAAGCTTTGTAAGATTCAGAGTAGCATTTCTTGAGGACACTTGCACTCCTCTCTTCTCTGTGTATGCTAAAGATTCAATAGTGTTTTGATTTGGGGTTTTTTTTGTTTTTGAATTTTGATAAAATCAGATTAATCCTAGTGCCACAGCCAAACTCCAGCACAAACTGTACAGTCTGACCTGCCAAAATTTCCCTAAGCCAGGCTTAGAGTGATGTTTGAAGCCCTGCCAAAGGTCCCCCACTAAACAAGTGAACTCATGATAGAGTTGGGAGTCTTGTGCAAAAGAAAGGGGTGTGCGATTAAGGTTCCCGGGTCTCCTGCTTCTACATAGATCCTTTTCTTCTGCTGAATTCCCAAGTGGAGCGCATATCTCTCTGGAAGTTGCACTGAGCACAATAAAGGTGTGCAGCATAATTAAAGGTTTGCTGCATTAATTAGGAGCCCACAAGCTCTCTGTGAGATGAAAGGAATACCAGATGTGGCAGTGATGTGAAGTTGGCATGCTTTAGATAAAATTTAAAAATCAAAAGCCTGGGAATCATTTTATGTTCCATCACTGCAAAATGAGTCTTTAGTTCAAAGTCTTGTCAATTCCTTTTCAAAACTCAGCTTGATCACTATAGTGTTGAGGGCCTAATATTTCTCCCTTTAACCCCTCTGCACCCTCTAAGTCATTTCTATGAGCAAATCTTATATGAAGCCTGAAACTAATGGAAAACCTTAAGCTAAAGAAGAGATTATTAAAGCCCAAATACAACTGAAAAATATAGCATTTGATTTCAAAAGAACACATAGAAGGGGTAGAAGGCATACATAAGCAACGAGGCAGCCCCCTTGTAAAATTATTTTATGAAAACTAGAAGGTCACACTTTATAGACACAGCTAGTGAGAACTCCTTGTGAAGAAGTTGGCGGCTTATCTTTGATTCTTCCAGGAACAGACTTTGGGGGCAAATCTATAACCAGGTGTCTCCTTTTAAGTACCCGGATGTCACACAATAAGAGGCTCTTCTATAATGGCATCTGACTGCCCCAGGTACTTTTATAAAATGCTAGCGTAAACTAGCATGTGATACATTATATTTACAGTTACAGCAGCTGTAAACCTGCTGAATAACACAATATTCTGTAAGTTGTGCATGTAAGTGGGAGGCACGCCTTTGTCTTGCCCATGTGAACACCCCTTATATTTACATGCTATCCCCTAGATTCTATAAATGGCAGCTAAAGTTGCTTGTGCAAATCTGCATGCGTAGCCGATTATATGTGCAACTTAACGGGGGAGGGGGGGGGTTGGCGCCAGTTTCGTTTGGTGCCATATATAGAATCTGGCCCTATGCCTCTTACATGTTTCCTTAATAGAATAGCGCTTCGTTATTTTACTAGTACTTGCACACGAGAGTGTACACTTACCTGTGAAAGTACTAGTGTTCTGTAAATTTCTGTGCTCAAGGGGCATGTAACTGCAGGTGCCCAGTTATAGAATTGACCTATTTATGATCGTCAGAGAGTCACTTTCCCATGGTTCAGTTTTCCATACCCATAATTAGGTAATAACAATGGTAAAGATGTTCCTTCACTCCTCTCCACTTTGGATAATGCTAAGAACGCCAGAGTCTGGAATCTACTGGC
This sequence comes from Microcaecilia unicolor, assembly GCF_901765095.1. Lineage (NCBI taxonomy): Eukaryota > Metazoa > Chordata > Amphibia > Gymnophiona > Siphonopidae > Microcaecilia > Microcaecilia unicolor. The sequence goes on along the minus strand of NC_044042.1, from coordinate 45,350,663 downwards.
AGGTCCTCTCTTCCAGTCCTTTAAAATATGCAAAGATGTTATTTGCATTAAACACAAGTCTGACATTTGTCATTTTCCCATATTGAATCAGTCACAGTGGAAGTCAAGGCACACAGGTAGACAAACTCTCCATGAGATATACTGGGATAAACACCAACAGGGTCAGTATTCAAAAAACTTGTGCAGTAGGGATGGGCAGTTTTTTACAAACGACAGAAGAAAGTCAATGGCATTTTCTTTCTTGTTTCTGTTGGGAAAACAAAAGCAAATCATGCCTACCTCAATCCCTGGTGATCCAGCGAGGGCCCATTGGTGTAGGAATGATGCCCACGCTCTCCTGCCCATGGCCATAGCTGCATCAAATATGACACTCATGACTTTTCACCCTAGCCTCGTGTATCACAAGATTAGGTTGCAGTTGCGACCATGGGCAGGAGCGAGTGGGCATTGCTTCCGTGCTGATGGTCTCCCATTTGACCACCAGAGATTGAGGTAGGCCTAGGGGGAGGAGATGGGAAGGGAGCCAAAAAAATATTTGTTGTGCATCATAATCCTGTGACAAAAAGAATGGGGTCCCCAAAACAAAGCAGAAATTTCCATAGACAGCACAGAAAACAACATAGAACACATTTTTCTGGCTGCCTGTCCCTATTATGCAGTTAGCATAGGGTGCGAGTCACAAAAGTCCTTTGATTTCAAAAGTTCACACTGCCTAATACACATACATTTTGAATGGACAACAAATAATCCAGCCAAAATATCAGTATATGATTTGGAGGAGCTAAGGGTGTTATAGGGGTGGGGCTAAGAGTTATCTGGATAGTGGCGAGAATTTGTGGTTTTCTGGGGGGGCATTTTACAAAGGTGCGGTAGCGATTTTTGCACATGCTAATGATTAGTGTACGCTAAATGCAAGAGACGCCCATAGAAATATATGGACGTCTCTAGTGTTTAGCACACGCTAAATTTTAGCGCGTGCTAAAAACGCTAGCACGCCTTTGTAAAAGGATCCCTGGGTCACATATTCAAATCCTACCTAAATAGATAGGGCCACCAAATATATCAAACATAAAGAGAAGTCCTCTATTTATCTTAATGGAGGGGGCTGGACCATTAAATATTGACCAATATTCCTGCTGTATTGTAAAATTAATAGTAATAAGTTTGTAGTTAGAAAACAAAACTCTTTACAACTTGCTTTCATTAGTAAGGAGTTGTGTTCCAGAGACATTAATGGCATTAATGAGTCTCAATATTTATATTTCACTTTATCATCAGAAAAAAATAATAATTCATAGAATAACATGGAGTATATCTTGACTTTGATGTTCATTGGTACCCTTTCTATTTGTTGGCGGAGAGTTAGTTCTGATTCCTGCTGGGTGTATTCATAGAAAAGCAAGATGAAGTTAGTGGCTCTGGAGAGAGCAAGAAAGAGAGAAAGCATGGGGGGAGGGTCTCATCTGCTGGTGCTTCTTACCAAGATTAAACTTTACAGGACCTTCCTCGCCCTTGTTCTACTCGCAACCTATGGAAGAATTAAGAATTTTCTGATGCTTACATGGAGGAAGGAGAGACAGCCCTAGTTGTTGTCAATGGACTTCTAATTTCTTCATAGTTAATTTTTCCTTCCATTTGTTTTTCTTTTTTTCTCTTTTTGCTTTTTTTTTTATTTGCAATTTGCAGAGAACTCTCTTCATAATGAAATGGTCTTTTTTCCCAGCTCTCCTCTGTCAGTAGTGACAACCGAGAGAGAGGATCTCTGCATTTACAGGGATGCAATGTTTGGTTTGGTTTATTGATTTGATGAGCCACCTTTCATTTTTATCTGTCAAAGCGATTTGCAGTAAAAGGCATCATAGAAAATTACAGTGATCATTAATGAGAGTGCAAAGACATAAAAACACAATCATCACAATTAATATAAAAACAGAGAGATCACACAAAACTAAGATGTATTCCTTTTCACTAGCCTACTAATTATTAAAGAAAAATGCACAAGAAAGCAGGCAAAGGCTGCATGTCAAGTCCCACTGAGTTCACTCCCTTGCCAAAGGCCAGTGAAGCAACCTTGTACTAAAGCGAGGTTAAGACAGAGTGTGCATGAAGGTAGGCAGCCTTAGAGTTCCATCCTGAAGGTAAGAAGTAGCAGAAGGCAGTGCCGCAGCTCACAGCACTAATGTTATGTTTTACTAAGCGGTGGTAAGGGGGTGGGGAAGGGCTGCTAGACCACCAGGTGGGGGGGGAGGGGGGTTGAGTCAGGGTACTTACCCATGGGCCACCAGGGACATCGGAGGGATGCTGAGAGGGGTAGGGGGGCTGGAGATCCACCAGATCTCTGCCCCCTCCCCAAACCTGGGTTGGGGGACCGGAGGTTCGCCGGACCTCCAGCCCCATTTCGCTTGGCTCGGGTAATTGGGGTCTGGTGTCTCATGGACCTCCAGCCCCTGTGTTTGACAGGTCTAGGCTTTTGACAGCCCAGACCTGTCAAACAAGTGCAAGAGGATTGTGCATAGGCACAATTCTCCCTCACTTCTACCCCATGATCAGAGAGAATTGCATGCTTAAATTTGCTATTTTTGGAGCGCTGTTTGGAACAGCGCAGGGCTTTTGATCATCTGCCTATCAGAGCCCGTGGCTCTTATTGACTTTATGCTGGGGGGGGGGGGGAAGAGGATTAGAGGGGGAAGTAATTAAGGATATGTGATTGCTTGGACTCTATGCTGGAAGAATAAGGGGAGGCAATCAATCCCTTGGTCTTTGATCTGAGGAAAGAAGGGGATCCATTGGGCTGTAAGTGGCCTCTGCAGCTTTGCTCCAGGTTGAAGTGAATAATGTTCCCCTTGATAACCTACTTTAAGCCATTTTGCAGTATTTAGTACTACTGCTAAAATGAATATTAAATATATTCATGCTAATATCCATAATAATATCTGCAACACTAGCAATGGCAAGTTTTACAATAGCCTTGTTAAATTTTTTTGCACAGCACATAAATTCCCTTTTTACAAATGTTGCCAATTGCACAGTGAAGCTTTTTTTGGCATTGGTTTTATTCCATATGCCCTTATATTGGCTTTTGTTTGATATACTATATTAACAATGGCAATCTGTACTCTTGTCAGAACATCTTGCTTGAAAAATGTAAATTCTACCATTAAAAACACTCATCTAAGAACAAGTAGAATTTAACCAGCAGACTAGGAGAACTATCCTACCCAGTCAAAATAGCAGAAAACTAATCAGGTGAATAGGAAATTAGTACATTTATAGGGTCAGAAGGCATTTTTTGAAAATATTCATAGTTCATGGGTACTTTTATTTGTCTACTCTGCACTGCTTTTCAAACTTTAAAAATGCAAGTACATTCACTTTGAAAATTGCCTTGGGGAAAAATAGCTGCAAATGCAGGTATTTTTTTCAACCAAAATAGCATGCATGCTTTTGAAATACAAAAGCATGCGTGGTGTTGTAGTCCTTATTCTCAGGAATGCCTCCACCCAGTGCAGGTAAAATCTGTACAGTATTCTCTGTGCACAGGGTTGTCAGTTTCACATAGCTTGTTACATGGTAAAATAATTGTTTTGCCTTTGAAAAATGCCTTTGAAAATTGACACGCTTAATGATTCAGGAAAGAGTTTTTAGTATTCATGAAAGATTGCATCTTTAAACATTTATAGCCCTGTAAAAGATTATTTTTGATCGGCCTACTTTCTTAAATTACTTTAATATTGTATCATAATACTGTGGTGATTAAAGATTTTTAACAAACAGCAAAACCTTTGGATATACAGCTACAGTATTTCGTGCTGAAAAACCATGGGAATTTCATTCACCGCTTTGCAATGGCATCAGTCAGCCACATTTGGTGTTCTTGTTTTTGTTTTGTTTTTTTTGTCTGGTCACATTAGATCATTATTCTGTTAAAGCTATGTTTTAGTATTTTTTTTTTAATTGAATTTTATTTCCCTTTTATTTTTGTTTTCTTTCATCCAGATCCCCCCACAACTCTCCCTCCTCCCACAACAACCACCACCACAACCACCACCATCCCCATCATCATCACAGGTATGGTACCTTCCATGGCCATTGAAGATGTCCTATGCCGCATGCTGTCTTCTGTGTGTTCTATAAAAACTTGGGCAAGGCTTGAGGGAACCCACCATTTTACCTGTTTCTTGTTGATTGGAACAGGCAAGGCGGTTAAACGATTTCAGTGAAATAAGCAAGGATGTGGTAGTTTTTTCCCCAGTTCCCTTAGACCAGGGGTGGGCAACCTTAAGGGCCGCATCCAGTCAGATTTTCAGGATTTTCCCAACGAATATGCATGAGATCTATTGCATGCACTGCCTCTGACTGGATTGCGACCCTTGAGGACAGAGGTTGCCCACCCCTGCCTTAGACTAATCATAGTGGTGTCACCAGGTTTCCAGGCACTAGAGATGTACATATATCAGTATGCAATTGGTTGTTAGTGCACCTTAAAATTTAGCGCATGCTAAATCAATTCACAGACATTAACCTGTGAATTAAGTCAAATAATGTAAGTTAAATAGTTTTAATATGCATTAAAATGTTTTAGTAAAACAAATGTTTGAAAAAAAAAAAAAACTGAAAACGTGAGGGAATAAAGGGGAAAAATGACCAAATGAACTAAACAGTTTTCCCAGTGCACATCTCTACCAGACCTGATATTCACAAATTTACCAAGCTCTGAAGAGAGTTACAGGTTACCAATTAATTATTTTGGATGACTGGGAAGAGGAGCAGGGGCCAGACTGACAATGATCTGGGCCCCCGGGACCCCACCACTGCCCCCACTACTGCCCACACCTTTGTTTATAGCACCCCCCCCCCCTGCCACACTAACAGCCCCCCCCCCCCCCCCAGGCTTACCTTGAAGAGCCCCTGGTGGTCTAGTGGCCTCTTCAGGAAACATTAAAAAAACTATTTATTACCTTCCCCGCACACCGCTGCTCTACCCCTCGCTGCAGCTTCTAAATGGCTGCTGAGACTTCCTATGGCAGTCTTGTGAGTCTTAGAAGCACATTTTTGAAGATGTGATGGTGCAGGACAAAGCAATTGGCAGGAAGAGTGGGGTTCTTTCCTGCCCCCAAAGAGACCGCAAGGCCCTTCCAAAGTAGGCCCACTGAGGCTTGGGGGCTGTAGTGTGCAGGGGGAGGGAGAGAGAGGCACTGGGTCCTTGGAACCAGTGCCCAGTTGCCCGTATGGTCAGTCCTCAACCTGAAGTAGAGGACCATAAAAGCAATCAATGTAGCCATTATTCATCAATCTTGATTGTACTAGTTAAACCTTTACTATTATTGCCAAATCACAAAGTAATAAATTCAGAAATGTACAGCCTAAAGTACAAAAGATGGAAACCAAGAAAATGTGATTGGACTCAGTTCTGGGAGATCATCTTGAGGGCAGTTTTTAAACTATCCACTCTGGGGGAGAAAAGTCTGTGTAGACTTTGCACCAATCCAAGACAACTATATGTGCGTACTTTTTTATAAATTGCTAGTGAGTACAAAGTACATGCATAGGTTTTTGTGCTGGTCTTTTCTTGTACATCCTTTATCCTCAATACGCCCCTGGAAGTGCTACTTGAAATGTAGCTAGAACATGCATACTTTAGCTACATTGAGTGTTGTTTGCCCTGCATATATGGCTTTAAAATGCCCCGAGTGGCATCTACATCATCATTGGCAGGAAGATACCTCCTTGTGATTTTTATTTTATTTTTTAAATTTTAGACTGGACAGTGATTTTTTTTCCAGATCAATCCAGGACCGGAGCTGGAATCTGGCACTATAAGCCTTGACCTACAACTATGTGGTGTTTTCTTTCCCTTATTATAATCACCCACATAATTAGTCTGGTTACTGTAGGAAATTTCTGGGGCTGGGGCATGCAGGAAAGCAATTCCTGTAACCCTGCAATCATGGACCAGTAGGGTCATCCTTGAGCAATGGCCATACCTCCTCCTCCCTTAGGTACTGGTGCAGTGGTTCAAATCTCCCTCAGCACACCAAGACAAATCCACAGTGACAATGTAATTAAGATTTCAAACAGGGATTGGGCTCAGTGGCATAGCCTGGGTGGACCTGGGCCTACCCAAAATTCTAGCACCTTTGTTAATGGCTGGCGGGGATTCCTAGCTGAAAAGGTCCTCTGGCAGCCAGAACATATCACTCCCCTATGATGTCCACATGCCCCCTCTCCCCCATGAAAGGCACAAAACGAGCATGTGTGGGAAGGAGAGGTCAGCACAACATGCATGGACATCGCTGCAGGGGATTAGGCGAGTGACTTGATCTGGCCACTGGAGGACCTCTTCATCTGGTAAGACTTGGAGATCCCTGCCAGCTCAGGTATTTATTATGTGTTGGGGTCTCTGGGTGGTGGTAGGGTGAATTCTGTGCCCACCCACTTTGGCTCAGGCCCACTACACCACTGGATGGGCCTCAATCAGTTTATGAGGCCCTGAAGCCAGCTAGGACAAGGGTTCAACAACTCAGTCATTGGAACATACCTAGCCAGTCAGTGGTTAGACAGGTCCACAATGCGTGTGTATCAGTTAAATTCGCATGCACTGTTCACCTCTGTATTAGACCTTAACATGCGTATTCTTTGGTTGTTTGTAACCTAACTGGCTAAATATGACCTAAGGACTCGTTGAAAAATACTGACTTAGGAGCTTAATCTTGCAATGGAAAGGGGTTTGGTAAAATGAAATTTACAGCAATTTTTCTTTCTATTATTTACTAGTCTTATTCTGCCCATTGTTTAGCAACTCTTATTTGGGTAGTGACACTGGAAAATCCCTTCAGGAACATCCTGGTGTTAATGGATATTCACATACAGATACCTGGATAAGCTATATGGCAACAGGACCGGATTTTTACTGACTGAAGTTGTCAATAGCTCTCGGGTACCAGCACTTCGATAAATGCAGCCCCATCTGCAGATCACCCCAGTACAATCTGGGTAACACTAAGCTAGATTTTATTCAAGTGCTGGTCCTGGCATAACTATTCAATCAATTTAGAAGAGCCAAAAACTGTCCTAAGTTGCCCATATAGTTATTTGGGTACCCACAAAGAATGTCATCAACACCTGGATAATACCTCTGTACCTAAATATTCAGCACCAATAACCAAATATCAACAGGTGCTGAATATTCGAATATATCTTTAAGTACTGCATCAGATGTTTTAAACAACTGTGGAGTTTAAAATTGACCTGAGTTTTTTAGTACATGTGGCTCGCCAGTTAATGAGGTATATTTTGGAGACACTGAAGCCCCACCAGCAAAAATAAGGATCACTCATCCAAGCAGAGTATTAACTAGTTGTCTTTTTAAAATAAAATGCATGCAGATGACAGCAGACACATTTAGCAAAACCGCACATTCATGTTACGGTAGGTGCATCTTTCTCTCGCTGGCATAACATATTAATAATCTTGTACACTCAGTGGAGAGATATAGATAATGGAATACAGAAATGACTTAGGTGCTTATTTTCAAGCACATAGACTTACAAAGTTACATAGGCTACTATCATGCTTATTTTCAAAAGAGAGCAGTGCGCCCATCTTTCGACACAAATCGGGAGATGGGCGTCCTTCTGCCAGGGTTGCCCAAATCGGCATAATCGAAAGCTGATTTTGGGCGTGCCCAACTGCTTTCCGTCACGGGGACGACCAAGTTCACGGGGGGCGTGTCGGAAGCATAGCGAAGGGGGACTGGGGCGTGCTTAACACATGGGCGTCCTCAGCGATAATGGAAAAAAGAAGGGCGTCACTGACGAGTACTTGGCCGACTTTACTTGGTCCATTTTTCTGTGCAACCAAGACTCAAAAAGGTGACTGAACTGACCAGATGGCCACCGGAGGGAATCAGGGAGACCCACCCTTAATCCCCCAGTGGTCACTAACCCCTCCTACCCTAAAAGACACTTTAAAATATTTTTTCCCAGCCTCTATGCCAGCCTCAAATGTATACCCAGCTCCATGACAGCAGTATGCAGGTCCTGGAGCAGTTTTAGTGGGTGCAGTGCACTTCAGCCAGGCGGACCCAGCCCATCCCCCCCACCTGTTCCACTTGTGGTGGTAAATGTGAGCCCTCCAAAACCCAGCCCGAACCCACTGTACCCACATGTAGGTGCCCCCTTCACCCCTTAGGGCTATGGTAGTGTTGTACAGTTGTGGGTAGTGGGTTTTGGGGGGGCTCAGCACCCAAGGTAAGGGAGCTATGCACCTGGGAGCAATTTGTGAAGTCCACTGCAGTGCCCCCTAGGGTGCCCGGTTGGTGTCCTGGCATGTGAGGGGGGACCAGTGCACTATGAATTCTGGCTCCTCCCATGACCAAATGCTTGATTTGGTCATTTCTGAGATGGTCGTCCTCGTGTTTCCATATTGCTGAAACCGGGGAAGACCATCTCTAAGGACGAACATCTCTAAGGTCGACATAAATGTTAAGATTCGTGTGTCCCCGACCGTATTATCGAAACGAAAGATGGATGCCCACCTTGTTTTGATAATACGGGTTTCCCCGCCCCTTCCCGAGGATGTCCTGCGAGGACACCCTCAGGAAACATGGGCGCCCCGTTCGATTATGCCCCTCCACGGGGCTCATTTTCAAAGAGAAAAATGTCTAAAAGTGGCATAAAGCAGCATTTGGACATTTTTCTCACAAAAATATCCAAATTGGTATTTTCAAAACCAATTTTTAAACGTTTTTCTACGAAGTCCTTCAGAAGTGTGTTCAAATCACAAGGGGACATGTTAAGGGTGGGATCTGGGTGTTCCTAACATATGGAAGTTTTTTCTGCCATAATGGAACAAAACAAAAACATCCAGGGCTTGTAAGTTGGACATTTTGTTCTAGACCTGTTTTTATTAACTAATAAGCCACAAAAAAGTTCCCTAAATAACCAGATGACCACTGCAGGAATAAAGGAATGACAACCCTTACTCCAGTGGTCACCGACCCTCTCCCACCCTGCAAAGATGTAAATGAAACAGTACATACCAGCCTCTTTGACAGCTTCAGATGCTATGGCCACTTCTGTTAGAGCAGCAGTCAGATCCCTGGAGTAGCCTAGTGTCTGTGCCCGTAGAGAAGGTGACCCAGGCCCATAATCCGCTCTATTACACTTGTGGTGGAAAGTGCCAGCCCCCGCCAAAAATACAAGTTATAGTGCCCTTGCAATAAGTCTCTGGTGAGGCCCCATTTAGAGTAAGCGTACAATTCCGGAGTCTGCATCTACAGAAAAGAAATAAACAGAATGGAGTCGGGTCAGAGGGCAGCTACAAATTAGTATCATAAAACATATAGGGACAGGCTTAGGACCCTCAAACATGTATACACCGGAAGAGAGGCAAGAGAGAGGGAATACTATAGAGACGTTTAATACCTCAGTGGCATTAATGTACAGGAGGCAAGCCTTTTTCAAATAAAGGAAAGCTCTGGAATGAGAGGCATATGATGAAGTTAAGAGGACATAGACTTAGGAGGAATCGAAGAAAATACTCTTTCACCGAAGTGTGGTGGATGCTTGGAATGGCCTCCAGGTGGATGTCGTGGAGACAAGTACTGTGTCAGAATTTAAGAACGCGTGCGACAGGCAAGTGGGATCCCTTAGGAAAGGAAGTTAGTGGTTACTGAAGATGGACAGACTGGATGGACCATTTGGCCCTTAAGTGCCTTCATGTCTATGTTTCTATTAAAACCTACTGTACCCACATATAGGTGATACCTGCAACCATAAGGGTTATTGTAGTGGTATAGTAGTTGAACGCAATAGGATTTTCATGAGTTTTGAAGAGCTCGCCATACAATATCAAGGGGTAATGGTGAGATGTGTACCTAGGACCTTTTATGTGAAGTCTACTGCAGTGCTCCCGAGGAGGCCCACTGCTCTGCTGGGATTCCTTTGTGGTCAGTCTACTAGGAAAACTGGCTCCTCCTACATACCAATGGTTTGATTTTGTGCAATTTTTGCTTGGACTTTTTTTTTTTTTTTTTTAATGGGTCCCAAAATGATAGACATACTAAGCACAACAACATCTAGGAAATAGTCATTTTCAAAGAACATAGAGAGACATTTTTCTAGTTTGAAAATGGTCATTTTCACAGCTTGATTTTTGGACGTTGTCAGCAAAATGTCTAAAGTTGTTTTTTTGTGCATAAAGTTTCTTTCTTTTGAAAAATATTAAGCTTTAGTCATGTAGTGACATCTGCAGGCACAGACGATCCATCTTGTGCACTTATCCAGGTTACCTTAAAAACCAGGGATTCTTTTCAGTAAAGATTTTGACGTTAAGACAAAAGGCCCTTCATAACTTGTTACCTCATCTAATGATGCTGTCAGAAATGTCTCTATATGGTCCCTTTTTTATATTGTTTACTGCTCCATTCTTTGTTGATTTTCCCAGTTTTTCTCCGAGGAAATTAGCATTAAATGCAGTAACTGTGAGAATATCCAGTTAGAAGTCAATTATACAGCAAAGGAGGACATGTTGAAAGCCAGCAAGATGTCTTAAATTAGCTGAAAGGAATAAAGTTACTGTAAGAGGATACTTGCAGTGGGTAAATTGCACAGATTTTCAATGAAATGCTTTCATTGCGAACCGTACGTGCAAATTAGGTTTCATAGCAGTACTTGCTGCTGTGGCTATTTAAAGGTTTCCTACCAACCAGTGCAGTCAAATATCCATCTGCTTTGTCTTCTAGTGCGGTTTTGCTGTACCACCTCAACTTTTTTTTCTTAAAAGTTTTATGTGTGCCTCATTTCTTTGACCTCTGCATTATCCTCTTGCTTTTTGGGCTTGAAGCTCAGTCAAAACCAGGACTGGGTCCAGGCACAATAGGACTTGGGTTTGTAGCTATCTGCAAATTTTTACCCAAATTTAACAGTCCCACCAACAGTCCTGAGGCAGAGACCAATGTCAGGGCTACTTCTGGAACCTGGATCATGCATAGATGTCTGACATAGAGGGTGGGGGGGGGGGGGGGGCGTGCACAGACCTGGCCTCACCAAAAGTTTTGTGGCCAGCTGTCCTGTTCTACCTGCCTGTCAGTTCATTGCTTTGATCCAGCCTCTCTCTTTGTCTTCTGGCTGTTGGCACTGTGTGGCAGTTAAAATCAGAGAGCAGCCACTTCCTGTCTGCTTTCAACTCATGCGAAGTTCCGAAAGCCAGAGCTGGCAGAAGACAGAGCGGCTAGGAGCGAAGAAATGAGCTCCCAGCTCTTGAGTAGATTTAGAGGTGCCAGGCAGGTAAGCGAAGAAGGCGGATATGGGAATGTGAAAGGGGGGCTGTGGGCTAGAGCTGACAAGGGGTCAGATAAAAGATGAGGATGCAAAAGGAGGCTGATGCTGGTAGATGGATGGGGGTTGACAGAAAGGGGCTGATGTTGAGGGGCAGGTGGCAGAAGGGGCTCAGACGTAACACAAGGACCGAGGAATGAGCTAATGGGTGGAAGAAGGGATCTTATGCTGGGGCTGAGAGAAGGAGGCTGGGGGTTGACAAGGGGGTAGGGGAGAGAAGGGACTGGGACTTGGAGATATGGTCTGATGCTGGGAATGGAGGAAAAGGTTCGGAAGGAAGAGGAGGACAGGTGCTTAAACTCTATGATTTTACATAAAATTGGCCAAGTATAAATCGAGGTGGGATGAGCTTGCCCCCACCCCAATCAAAAAGGCATTCTGCTGCCCCTGCATTTAATTTTTTTTTTTTTTTGTTACAGTTGTACCCCGAGCTTTCCCTCTCATGGCAGGCTCAATGTGGCTTACACGGGGCAATGGAGGTTTAAGTGACTTGCCCAGAGTCACAAGGAGCTGCCTGTGCCTGAAGGGGGAATCAAACTCAGTTCCTCAGGACCAAAGTCCACCACCCTAACCACTAGGCCACTCCTCCACTCTGGGCTGTTAAGCCAGCCACCCGGTGTATGATGACCATTCATCTGCATATTCCTATGATGATCACTAGGTATTCCTGAATCATCCAATTTTCCTTGCATTCCTTGTTCCAAACCCAAAATTTTCTCACCCTGCTACAACATCTTTCCAGCCACAACTTGTAAAGTTACCTCTTATGGGAAGAAATAACTTGAAATTTGATTGTCCAAAGGAATATCAAGGATACCTGTCTCCTTCAACTTTTCTGGCAGGAACTTTGACACTAAAAATGCAGATATTTCCGGATCCACCTCTGTCAGCAGCGATGCCTTCTGGAGAATCTTATTCTCTCCCCTACAGTTCATCCACCTCACATCCCGAGGTTATAAACAACAACAGAAAATCCAAGGAAGCCTGACATCGGTGAGCCTGACATCAGTGCCAGGCAAAATGGTAGAGACTATTATAAAGAACAAAATTACAGAGCATATACATAAGCATGGATTAATGACGTGGAGGGAAATCTTGCCTCACCAGTCTACTACATTAATTTGAAGGGGTGAATACACAGTGGATAAAGGTGAGCCGGTTTAAAAGGCATTTAACAAAGTACCTCATGAAAGACTCCTGAGGAAATTAGAGAGTCATGGGATAAGAGGTAACATTCTATTGTGGATTAAGAACTAGTTAAAACCGAATATGGTTAAATGGTCAGTACTCTCAATGGAGAATGGTAGATAGTGGGGTTCCCCAGGAGTCTGTGCTGGACCGCTGCTTCTTAACATATTTACAAAATGATCTAGAGATGAGAATATCTAGTGAGGTAATTAAATTTGCTGACGACACAAAGTTATTCAAAGTTGTTAAATCACAAGGGAATTGTGAAAAAATGCAAGAGGGCCTTACGAGACTGGAAGACTGGGCATTCAAATGGCTGATAACATTTATTCTGAGCAAATGCAAAGTGATGCATATGGGAAAGAGGAACCCAAACTATAGCTATGTGATGCAAGGTTCCACATTAGTAGTCACCAACCAGGAAAAGGATCTAGGTGTCATAGTTGATGTTAGGAATTATTAGGAAAGGAATGGAAAACAAAACTGAGAATATTATAATGACTTTGTATCACTCCATGGTGTGACCGCACCTCGAATACTGTGTGCAATTCTGGTCACCACATCTCAAAAAGATAAGTGGAATTAGAAAAGGTACAGAGAAGGGCCGACGAAAAATGATAAAGGGGGTGGGGCGACTTCCTATGAGGAAAGGCAAAGCGGCTAGGGCTCTTCAGCTTGGAGAAGAGACGGCTGAAGGGGAGTTATGATAGAGATCCATAAAATGAGTGGAGTGGAATGGGTGGACGTGAATCGCTAGTTTACTCTTTCCAAAAATACCAGCACTAGAGGGCACGCAATGAAGCTATTTAGTAAATTTAAAACAAATCAGAGAAAATATTTCTTTACCCACATGGTAATTAAACTCTGGATTCATTGCCAGAGAATGTGGTAAAGGTGGTTAGCTTAGCAGGGTTTATAAAATGTTTGGATAACTTCCTAAAAGAAAAGTCCTTAAGCCATTATTAAGATGAACTTGGGGAAAATCCACTGCTTATTTCTAGGATAAGCAGCATAAAATCTATTTTAGTGTTTTGGGATCTTGCCAGGTACTTGTAACCTGGATTGGCCACTGTTGGAAACAGGTTACTGGGCTTGATGGACCTTCGTTCTGTACCAGTACTGCAGCACTTATGTTCTTATGGGGTCTCTACTACAATGAAAGCTACAGCCATCTTTGTTCAGGGTGCCGCTGGCAGCGTGTGGATTGTTGGGCTCAGATGTCCATAAATGCATTGTTTTCCCTCTATTTGGGATCACTGTAAGTTGTACGTTTAGAGAATGATTGGGTTTGTGAATCTGCTGCAGTTGTCTTGTAATTGTAAGAATTATGTATCATTGGAAGTTCATGGTGACAACATATTACACAGAGCAAGATGAGAGGAGATAAGGGAGGTTGTGACAGCACAAATGTTTTCAGCACTGAGAAGAGAATAAATAGAGAGACCTTTCTACTCACCCAATCCTTACCAGGCTAGGGAATACATTCATTTTTAGGATAGAAAGAACTGGAAAGAGAGAAGGAGAGTTGAAGGGCTCAAATTTCCCCTGGTTTTCAAAAAAGTGCAAACCTAAATTCCTGCTGTGATACGTACTTCATATTTCCTGGATCATACATATCTGGTTGGAGGCTAGGTTGTAAAAATCTGATCATTCTTGATTCAAAAGGTATGTGATTAAATTAATGAAATTCACCTGTCATACAGCATTGTATTGTAAGGAAGAGAAAATATTGTGTGTTAGCACCATTAGCAGGACTGAAATTTTCATTCCTTTGATGTCACTGTTCAGCAGCTAATGAAGAAATCTTTCAAGCATTAGACACCAAATTAAAATTAGTTTATAAGAAAACAAATATACTAGAACCCATCTATTATAATGAAATTCTGCTTGTTGGAGAAAAACAATGTCGCTGAATTAGGATAAAGCAGTTGGCTTGCTTTTTTTTCAAAATCAAGAAAAATATCCGAGACTTAGTCTGCATAGGCATACATTGCATTTGTTAATGCATTGTGATTTAAAACCAAAAATTGGTGAATTTAGGTCTTTCTGCAATGATTTGCTTTAGAATAAGTCAAAGCGATTTTCCAAAAAATATTGTTGGGTTTTTTTTCTGATTAAAGATCACATGGCCTCAAGGTATGATACCCTTTGACATATGGCTGTCCTGGGCTTCTTGTAAAAACAAAAAACTGTCTCTTTCAGCCCATCAGCAGGACTTTCTCTCTTTGGAGATTCTCCCAGAAGAAAACTGGACTGAGGAAATGGTCACAGCTTCAAGAGATTTAATATGATAGGGATCCAGAGCCTGGTAGATTTGGGGTAGATATTGTGTGGTCTTTTCTTCTGCCCCACTGTATATAGACTGGTCATATCTCCTGTTGCCCTATGCCAGGAACCATGTCCCAGGCTCCTTTGGAACTCAGCTGGACATGGATCTGGTTACTGGTTTTACCTTCAAGCAATGACCACAACTTCTCTGTGTATATCCAGCTCCAACTTATCCAGGGAGTGGAAGATCAGACTCAGGGATCAAACTAAGGGCCATCTGTTTGGAAATGTTATTGAACCTCCAAGCCACCCTTGCTTTTAAAAAAAAACTACCTATCAAATAAATATTCCAACAAATTTCCTTTTGTTGTATTTTTTTTTTTCTTTTCGTTTTTGATTCTCTGAGATTCTTCATCACACTGATGTTCTATGATACTAAGGGTGGTGTATTAAAATACTTTCAAACAAATAAATCAGTAGGAAAAACTTCTTTTGGCACCTCATCAGCATGAGAAGCAATGTGACTCAGTGCTGTCTCTAATTTAAAGGCCGATACCAATCCACACATCTCTTTCCTGAACCAGGGAAGCTAACAGCCCATATTTTGCCTTTTGAATGATGTGATAATTAAAGTAGCTTAGGGTAATTGAAGAAATAAATGATGAGGAGTGTGCCATAGATGTTGGCATGATTGCAGGATACACAGCATGACGGAGGGCCTGGGCTTGCTGAAAACACTTACAGAAATGTTCAAGAAACTATTTAAAGCTGATGCTTTATCAAAGTAGTGGGCAGTAGGACCCTGGGAAAGAGGAAGATGCTTTTTCTGCTGCACTGGCAGTGTGTGCTATGTCCTTCAGGGAGTGAATAATTGTTGCTGAATCTGGTTTTCTCCCAAACCAAGAGAAAACCTATCCATAACCCCGTATTATATGTTTCAGATAAAGGCCAAAATGGCTCATCTAGTCTGCCCAGTAAAGTGGTTTTGGTTATACCTGCTGCTCCATGAAGATTGCCTTCTCCCCCCTCCCCCCCCCCCCAAAAAAAAACATGTCTTCTTAAAAAGTGCAAAAGTCATTTCACTGCTTTGTTGTGCTGAAGTGTTCCACATTTGATTTCGATCCTCTTGCTCTTTAGGGATCCTCTCTCCGCCCCCCCCCCCCCCCCCCCCCGATAATAAACCAGTGGCAGACAGATCAGATACCTGCCGCTGGCAACATGGACCCTGGATATTCGTTGCCGGAGTGTTTCTACCACCTTTTCCTTGAATGTTTTCTAACATTGCACCTGAGTCTACACCCTCCATTGCCCCGGGTACAAATAAGTACCTTATATACTATGTAAACCGCTTTGAATGTAGTTGCAAAAACCACAGAAAGGCAGTATATCAAGTCCCATTCCCTTTCCCTATATCCTTGCAGTTTCATATCTTGTCCCCCAGTTCTACAGCTTTTTCTTCCTTTAGAAAAAGCTTGTTTCTTCTGCATTAATACCCTTCAGGTATTTAAACATCTGTATCATATCTCTGTCCCTTTTCTCCTCTAAAGTATACATACTTAGGTTCTTGAGTCCCTTTCTCGCCTCTGAATTCCATTTATCAGTATCCTCTCTCATCTGTTGGTCAAGCAATAGTAATCCACTTTACCACCTTGGCCCAGCCTGCAGTTGCTCAAGTTATTCAAGTTTTCTATGGGGAAACGTTAGTAGAGGTTTTATGGAAATCCATGTAGACCAATGTCAGTACATGCTGTCAATCTAACTCTTTAGTTGCACAATCAAAGAAAATCAATCAGACTTTGGCAAGATCTGCCTCTAGTAAAAACATATGGCCTTGAATCTTGCAACTCACCAGATTTTGATAGTTCACCATTCTTTCCTTCAGTAGTGTCACCATTGTTTCCAACCACTGAGGTAAGATTTACAGATCTGTAGTTTTTCACGCCTTCTCTGCTACCATTTCCAAAGATTTATTAATACATCCTTCAGTTGTCTGGTAGGACTTTTCTGAGTTCCCTTAGTATCAAGGGATATACCTCATTCGCTACTCAGGCTGTTCCGTTTTACAAGCTGTTTATAAACACACTCATTTCTAAATGGTTAGGTATATTAGAGAATATTATAATAAAAAAAAGATTGTGATTGGACCTGGATTCCTAATGCTGCTTTAGAGAAATTAGTAACATTGTGCAGGTACGAAAGACATAGACCTATTGTCCTCCCTCTAGCCATTGTAGATTGGGGGAGGAGAGGGGAGAATACATGTGTGTGATTGGCTAGAAAGAGCATGTATCTATTAAGATTTAAAAGCAGTGTCAAACCTAATGATGAGAAATCTAATTTTTGACAGTTGGAGTCCTCCTATTTAACCACAAACTGGTGTCATCATGTACTTTCTCCAAGTGGTTTCTCAGTGCTAATGGGACATTGACACCACTTTTTCCCTCACAAATTGACTTTCAAATTTTAGTGAGATCATCTTTGTACTTCAAGGACAGGATATGAGAGACAGATACAAGCAAATGCCTGTAATAGTAACGATTAAGGTAAAAGCCATTCTGTGATCCAGTAGCCTGTGTAATGGAAATAATTAAAGAAATTGATAGCTTTGGCATCCCTTTCTCCTTTTTGTCTGTGCCATGGGTGCCAAGTTCATCATCTGGTGATAATATGGTTTATCAAGCCACGAGCATCTGTCCCATGTGACCGAGTAGCTAGCAGGTCTCCTAGCCTGGCAATAGCTTACTAGTGGTTAACCCAGATGTTGTGTAATAGTTCAGAGAATTTTTAAGCCAACCTGCAAATTCCAGTTAATGTATCTTAACACATATTGAGATGCTGTTTTGGGTAACTTGCCAATGAAATTTGGGAATTTGGGGTGGTGTAAAAAGACTAGCATAGTTAAAAACATACAGCAAGCCAATGTTTTAAATAAGTTAAAATGTGGCACCAATGTAGAGCCAGCTATCAGAAAGGCTCCTGCAGTAGCTGAATTGTGGTTGAAGAAGAGGTCAAAACAACAAAGAAGTGGGTAAAAAACCAGGAGTCCCAGAGACTGGATCACAGTGAAGATGAACCAAATTTTATTAAACAGTATATTGACTCGACACAACGTTGTGTTTCGGCCAAAAGGCCTACATCAGGAGTCTAAATACTTGAGTAGAGAACAATAACGATGATCCAGAGTTAGCAATGCTGGAAAATGCAGTCTGTATTGCAGTGGTCTTAAAAAAGACCTTTGTTCTAAAGCGTTAGCCAGATCACTCGCGTGAGCGTCTGAGCTGTGAAGAAGAGGTCAGCAGTTGATGGAGAAGTCTAGTTTTGATGTTAGGATGAGTGTAGTCTACGAGAAGCTCATCTGTTTGCAGCTGCATTAGTACAGGCAAAGCCATAGCCACAGGCAACAGAATGTACTTGACTCTGACTTTCCTTGGGCAACAAAATTAGCTGGCAATTCCCCCTCTTCTTTTGTAAAACATCTGCTCTGTAAGAGAAAGCAGGTCTTGAGAGAGCACTACAGTGAGTTTCTGGAGAATTGTCAAAATAGTAATTTATACAGGAAAGAGAAAATTTAACAGGGCAGTAACTGGAGATCAGACGCCTAATTTATAAGGTGAATGGATACATTCTGTGGAATATTTCTCTCTGTGTGCTAACCCAGTTTTGATTTCCCTTTGCCATCAATACAGGGTGTGCAATGATGTGCAGCATAGATTTTCCGCAAACCTGCACCCTCAGGGCTTGACTTTGGTTTGGTCTCCTAAGGCTCCATCCTAGGTTGAAAGAAGCAACTTCATAAGCTATGCTTGCATAGGAAATTCCTGTCTTTGTAATCTAGTTTCTCATTTTCTCCACCTTGTTGAGCCATACTGTTATGCAGTAAAGTGAGATGAAGGAACATGAGTGATCAGGAAGTCCTTTTGGAATGGGTAGGGGATGGAAATTTAATGCTTTAATTTGGGGTATGAAATTAGACCAAACGGGAACTGGAATGCCATAGAGTTCAAGCACTGAGCCTGCCTGAATCCACTATTATTCATCAAGGGTTTCATTACTGAGAGGTAGTTTCTCATTTTCTACTAATTCTAAGTTATATACTACCAACGGCAGCCCTTTGATTTCTCTTTCTCCCAAGCCCCCTTCCAGTACATAGAAACAGTAGGAAGAAGAATAAAACAGTCACAAATCCATCAAAATGATACTCTAGCATGTTCCTGGGCTGTTTGAAAGGAAGATTAGAGGGAAGAAAAAGACAAGGCTATATCAGAACTTCTGAGCATAAGATGAGCAGACTCCATAGTTTTAATGACATGTAGGCCAATTTCACTGCACCTTCTGGCCAACATGATGTGTCAGAAACAGCCCTGATACCCCCGCCCCCCCCCCCCCCCCCGAAAGCACTTCAATTAAATGATGATAAGAAGGCCCATATTGACTTTATGAAAATAAAATACCTGGAAAGGAATGGACTGAGTGCATAGCCACGTTGCTTGGATTTGTGTTTAATTTTAATATTGACACGCAGCATAGGGAAGGATTTCAGACAATCGTGTGCAGTCACCTGCCTGCGTTACCCTTCACAAGAGCTCACAATCCCTAGTTATTCTGTCCTGCTATACAGCAAGGTAAAAGTTGACTAATATCCTTGTAAGGTATGAAGTGTATTCAGAATTAGGGGGACAAGGAGAAAGGAAGGGAAAAGTGTTTACATTTCTGAATTTAATTTTCTATCCTAGGATTTTCATCTATGTCGGGTATTCTGTTTGAAATCATAGACTAATTTATGGATTAGCTTTAAAGCTCCAATCTGTCACACTCAATGAACAATTTTAAGTTGGATAGAAGCCACATTAAAGGATTAGAATTGTCACAGTGCAGTCTGCACCACTAACGTTTTCAGTTGAATGTTACCCAGCTGCCCCCTGAGGCACTAATGTTTAGTTGTTCCTCAAGAAAAGTGTATTGATGACCATGTCTGAAGGTTCCTGTGTGTCATGATTTGTTCCTGCGTTGTCAACATTGTCTGTGGTTAAACAGCACAGCAGGTTGTGCATGGGATGCAGGGCTGCCTTGGCTCAGGTTAAGGGCAAGCCCATAAAACTATGTTCTGACACTTTTTATTGTCAAAAACTGTCATATGCAGAGAATCGCGAATGATCCATTGCAAGTATGATGTCATGGTACTCAGGACTATATAAAGCTTCTGGAGTTTCGAGAACAGGGTGGGGGAGCAGAAGCATCACTGATTCGGTGCAGGAAAGCTTGAAGTCTTGGAAACAAGTTTCGAGTGCCAAGGAGGCAGGAAATGGTCTTTACTTGAAAGGCTTCTCTATTAGTGCTTCCAAATACAAACATTGGGGAGCCGATATTCAGACTGTGGGAGGGAGCCCGGCTAACCCCCCCCCCCCCCTCGCGGTCGGCAGTCAGCCCGGATATTCAATACTGAGCCATTTCCTATGACTGGCATTGAATATCTGATTAATTTATGGCCAGTTTAAACTTAGCCAGCTACGTTGATATTTGGAGAAAGCCAGTTAAGTTTAAACCGGCCAAAGATATTCCAGCTATTTAAGTGGCCTAATGTGGCCACTTAATAGCCAGTTATGTGGTGAATATTCGGGGATAGCTGGCTAAATCGTGCGATATAGCCGGTTATCTCCTAGCTGGTAATGGGTAATATTCAGCAGTGGATAGCCAGCTAACCCTCGCTAAATATCGCTGGATAGCCAGTTAAATGCCATTTAACCAGCCAGGTGCCATTCCTGGCCGGTTAAATGGTTTTCAATATTGTGCGGTAGATCTTCGAGAGCAGTTTTGACCTGGTTTTTCTTAATCCCCCATACCATTGTAGCCTGGTGCTTTTTATCCTGCAGGAAACACCGGGACAGAATCTTAATAATCATATATGACATAAATATCAACATGGTCACACAACTACCCAGTATACCTTGACTTCAGAGAGGTTTGTTCCTACCATGGTATGCACAAATCAAACACAAGCATCTCGGACAGTTAAACATCATTACAGTGGACTTTCATGAAATCAAACTGAGTTTGTTTTGGGGAGGTGGTCACAACAGAGAATGGGGAGATAAGTCGCTATTCAAGTCTAAGGGGCCCTTTTGCTAAAGTGTAGTATGCACGAATTAAAGCATGGTACCTGCTACTCCCCAAGTGCAGTGACTATTTTTATGTTGGATTAGCAGTCAGCACATGCAGATTTGCATGGTAAGAGCAGTTTTGTGTTAAAGGTTGGTAAGTAGGCATGATATGGGCAGAGATATGGGTATAGCAAGCAAGTTAAAAATAGTGTGTGGCACATACTTTGTGCTAACTAGCACCCATGCAGTTAGTACAAGTTCATTTAGCACACCTGTATGTGCTATTTCACATGATTTGTTTGCAGCCTAATATGTTGGTTTTGTGTTTATTTGTGCTAAGTGCATCTGCATTAATTATGACCAGAGTACCGGGCACTAATGGACATTTTAAAGTGGGAACAGCAAAAGAACATGCTGGGCACACCCCCAATATTTGCTGCATTATATTATCACTGACCTGTGTTCAGGGGAGAATTCTATAAATTGGTGTCTCCTTTGTGGCGGCCTGATGCAGCACAGGGAGCAACAATTCGATAACTGATTATAGTATGGAATACTAGCATGAATACCTATTGGTGCACCAAAAAGAAGGCACACCTGCTTACTTCAAGTCGATGAAAATTGTGAGTGGATGTGCCTTGATGTGCTAATTAAGTCGTAAAAATTATTCTATAAGCTGCATGTGTTGATGGTTGACGTACCTATGTCCCAGTCACATGTACACCCCTTTTACAATTGCACGAGCTTGCAGAAGAGTAAGCAAGTTACATGCATTAGGTATGTAGAATTGCAGCCATTGCATTAAGGCACGGTAACATCAAAGCTAATGCACTTGAGTAAAAGAGCCCCTATGATAAGTAAACCCCCTAAAAATATAACATTTTTCCTTTTTTCTATTCTGAAAAGATGATGTGGAATGGAAGACGGGCTGGAAGAATGCCTGACTTTAAGGGGGTAATATTCACCACTTGTTAACTGGGTAGGACACTCCTACCTAGTTAACTAGGTTTGACCTAGATTCCCACAGGATATTCAGTGGCAAAAAAAACCCAGTGTCTCAGAATAATGTCTCTGACCACCTAAGCACTATAGAACTGGGATGGTTTGGGAGTGGAGTCAAGATGGAGCCGGAAGTTACCAAGCCCTGCTGGTATTTATAATAGTGCCCAGATAACTAAGTGGTTAATTTTTGTTGTTCTAAGTTAGGCAGGTAACTGAACATTGGCGTCACCTGGGTAACTCTGAGCGGCCACCCCAAACCCAGAAATTCATTACCAGTACCTGGATAGGAGCTGGCACTGAATATCCAGGTACAAATCAGCCAGGGGCTGCCAGAGTTTAAAGAAACCCTGACTGCCGCTGGCTGAATATTGTTCCTGAAATGTTTAATGGCCAATCTTTAATTAACAAAATTATCTTTAATTATCCTTTTCAGCTGTAGCAGAATAACCCTATCTGTGCTATTTCACGTGATTTGTTTACATCCTGAAGTTGATTATTTGGTGTGGGTGTTTTTTTTTATATGTTTTAAAAATGTGTTAAAACTGTAATGCATACTGGGTAAATGTTTTATGTTTCAGCTATGAAAGAGCCATCTTTAAAACCTGTACAGCACGCTGCAGGATTCAGAGCTAGCTGAGAGTACCAGTCCTGCACGAGTCACCGTTGGTTTATTTCCAAAGCCTTTAGTGGAATTTATTTCAAATTGTTTCCCACATTTTTTTAAATGTGTATGTCTTTTGTTGAAGTCCTCACATTTTAAAAAGATCTCCTTCCCTCCCCTTTCCCCAGTTGTTTCTGATAACAGCGCTCCAGTTCACTCAGATTTCTAACCATTGCATTAAGTGAGAGCAGAGGAGATTATCAGAAGCATTAAATACTTTTAATAGAGTGCAGAGTTAGACTGAAGCCTCACATTTAGTGTGCGAATGACTGATAGTTGCTAGTTCCATGTGCTTAGCAGCACTGCTCACTCATACTGCTCCCAGAAAGTGAAAACCAGGCCTTAGCCTTGTATGCATCTCATGCATTTTCCAGGACAGTGCTGCTTTGGTGTAGGTTTACCATATTGTGGCCCCCAAAAAGGAGGACACATGCCCCGCCCCACCACACACCCACCCCGTCCCCTTTCACGCCCTTGCTCCGCCCCTGTCACATTTTCCCCTCCCCCCCCTGTCACACACCCCGTCACCACCCCTCCCCGTCACCTTACTATTGCCCTGGTGGTCTAGTGACCTCTTTGGGGCAGGAAAGAGCCCCCTCTTTCCTGCCCGGAGCGCTGCCTTGCATGCAGCCTTCCTGTTGCTGATCTCGGCGCCGATTCAAAATGGACGCCGAGAGTTGAAATCTCGCAAGGTCACTTCAACTCTCAGTGGCCATTTTGAATCGGCGCCGAGATCAGCAACAGGAAGGATGCATGCAGTTCTCTTTCCTGCCCCAAAGGCGGAAGAGGTCACTAGACCACCAGGGCAGTAGTAACTAAGGGGAGGGGAGGCTAGTAATCTGCCCATTTGTCCGGATTTCTGGACAAACAGGCAGATTGGCAAAACCCGCCCGGTTGCCCGGACATGTCCGGGTAAATCCGGACATATGATAACCCTACTTTGGTGGAATGCATGGCTGCGGGCCAATTTGTCATTCTCCCTCTTCTGATTTTCCAGGAAAGCAGTAAAATGTGTCCAAGCAGATCAGCCTCCTCCCCTACCTGCTCTTGTGAATAACAACCGTTTCTAGATGTGTGCAGACAAACTGTTTCTTTCCCTTCCATATATAATGTAGCAGCCCTAGCTGAAAGCTTCTGCAGCTGAAAGCTTCTGCAGTACTCCTAAGGGAAGTCCTTCTCAGTTATGATTTTTGATGTCTCCTCCCCTTTGCATTTCTCCACACTCAGCTCCTCAAATGTAAAATAAGAGTATTAACGTATTCAGTTTTAAGCAGCTTGCCTTGCCTAACTCATTCACTGTGATGCCAGCTATGGGAACTGATGTGCCAATGCATTTAATATAACTTGTCTTGATACAGAGTACCTTTCCTTCTCACCCACCAATTTACTGTTTTCGTTTGACATTTTAAGCATGTAAGCTTGGAACCTGTAAGTAATCTTGTGGTTTTCGGTAACATTTTATGTCTTCGTCAGTGCCTCGGAATCTCTAATATTGCACTGTTCGGAGTGTGTTTCAACAGGATGCTCTGCCGGGCTCCTGAAGGCAAACGAATGACCATTAAAAAGAAAATGGAATCTTTGAATTCACCCTGGCCTTCTGGGCATCATGCAGATTGAGGGGAAATGCTTAGGTAAACTTTGGTGTAATTAGGCAGGATTTGCAGAATCAAAGTCCAAGTTTATGTTCACTTAAATTTTGCTTGTGATCAAATAGTGGGTCTCTCTTGATTGGAATGACTTTTATGTAACTTCATGAAGGAGTGTCAACCTGAAGTTTCAGAGGTGTTGTGAATGATGACACACAGGAGTTCAAACAGCACCTGCATCTTAACCTCACTTTTGTGAATGGGCAAAAAAAAAAAAAGATGGGGCATAATGGTGACCTTAAATTTAAAAGAGGAATAAAGCTGGACCATTTGCCTTGCAAACTGCAAAATATTCTCTTTTATTCTTGTTGTTAAAATGGAATGAACAGGTTAGAACTGCTGTTATTTTAATGGCAGGAAAACTGCTTCAGAAAAAAATCATTGATCATTGTTAAAGGACAGGTTATAGGGCTTTCCTATAAGGGTGAGGTTATATGGTTACTTGCAATGCTATTTCTTTACTTTTTAAGGAACAACAATCACCTCTTTAGGGGGACTGGATTCTGCATTTGATTTGATTTATTTACTTGATATGCCATGATGTCAAATTATATAATAAAGTTTTTAAATAGGTTACAATAATAATTTAAAAACAAATAACAAATTGTCAAAAAAAATTAAATACAAATTCAAATAAGTAATATAATTTGTAAATCCAATATTCATAATACTAATGCACATCATGTTGATAACTAAAGGCAGCTAATTAGTTAGAGCATCCCTCATGTAGAAAAACTGTGATGGCAGTGCTGTCTTCACTCATTCTCAGCTTCTTGAATTTTCAAGTTTTAATTAAGACTTTTTCAGACCTATGTGAATGATGAATTCAGAACTTGGGGAATGGTATCAACTAGAGTAATACCATGGCAGTACAGCAGAGTACAAGAAATTACCTCATGTAGGAGTGTAATTATCAGTGTGTGTTACCATTAAGATGGGTTATTTTACCACTAACCTGTGCTGTTTTAGCACAAGTCTTGTTTGATGAAATGAGATCTAGGGGTTAACAGTAAAATAGCACGTCTTAACAGTATCCTACAATGCTAACTTCCCCTCTTAACTAAAGAAAAAAGAAATGTCTTTAGGGATTTAAAATAAAATCACTGCTATATGTAAAAAAAGTGAGCCAAGTATAGGACAATCAAGCCATTGTGACATCATGGATGAGGTTGTCTCTTAGGCACTGGTGGAATGAGCCATTATGGCATCACAATATCAGCCCTGGTTACTAGAGACTGAAACTCTTAGGCGTTATCAATATGGACTACCATTAGCACATGATATTTTAGCACAGGTCCTATTTTATGCAATGAGACCTAGTTACAAATAAGTAGAGTTAACAGTAAAATTGCACGTCTTAATAGTAGTCTGTGTTAATAACTTCCCCCTTAAGAATGAATTGAAGGTGATGATACAGCCTGGATTATTATTGCTCAGCAAGTTGGCTCATTCACCAGAGTATCATGGCATTAATTGTAGCATTCTTAGGAGCATTTTGTGAGTAAAAGTTACCAGTACAACATTTTAGGGAGGTTTTTCCATACAGTATGCCCCCAAATCACTCATCACAGCCTCATTTACCTGAAATGACAACATAGAAAGGCATGCTTTAGGCTTGGTTCAGACATCCTGTGGAATCTGAGTAGCGATTGTAGTCCTACACCAGAGATGGTCCTGCTGTTTTCCCTGGTGTGAAAAAGAAGTGGAGAAAAAACATCTTGGGCCCTCTCTCTACTCAACTAAGTCCACTGGGTTTTGCACAGGACAAGAGGAATTCCCTGTTACCTCTGACCCTTGAAAATCCAGCAGATGGGAAGCTAGGAAGGGAGTTTGGAGTGGGAGGAAGGAGGAGGGCCTCAGAAAGTCTTCTCTATTCTTTTGCATGGTACAGGTGGGACTTAACCTTTTCTAGGCTGTAGTCTCTGTAAGTGGGAGTTGGACAGAGTCTCCTTGGGATAGTGCTTGGCAAAATAACTAAGATCTAATTGACTTCCCTGGTTCAGATGGCACACAGAGCTGAAATTACAGTTAACTGGAATGCACAAGCTCACTCCAAACTTTGGATCTTCAATGCAATTTCTTGACTGAGAATGAATTGCAGTTGACGTCGTGTCCAGGTTTCAGGTTATTAAGCAACGCTAGACTGCCAATTGTCAACCATGAGTCTTCGTGATGTCTGAACTGAGCCTTACTGTATTCTGTGTTCACTAGAGGTCTCTGCTGCTATTGTATTAAACTCTATCACACAATCTTATTGCAAAATAGAGGTAAGATTGTAATTAAATGTGCTGCTTCTGTTTATCCCAGAAAGCTCTAGAATAAAACTGGGCTTACAGTGAGATACGATGGGTGAGTCTTGCATTCGCTAGGCCTGATGCTTGCATTCATGCAGGGATATTCAACCCAGTCTTGGGGACACATCCTGCCAGTCCGGTTTTGAAGATATCCATAATATATGTAAGATAAATTTTCATGCACTGTTTTCATTGTATGCAACGGCGAAAGCTAGAAGGAAGCTTGGGTGCATATGGAGGGGAATGGCCAGTAGGAAGAAGGAGGTGATGATGCCCCTGTATAAGACTGGTGAGACCTCATTTAAAATATTGTGTACAATTCTGGAGACTGCATCTTCAAAATAAGATAAACAAGATGCAGTCTGTCCAGAAGATGGATACTAAAATGGTCAGTGGTCTTTGTATAAAGTGTATGGGGACAGACTTAAAAAATCTCAATATGTATACTTCGGAATAAAGGCTGGAGAGGATAGATATGATAGAGACGTTTAAATACCTACGTGGCACAAATGCACAGGAGGCTCTTTCAACTGAAAGGAAGCCCTGGAATGGGGGGGGGGGGGGGGCATAGGATAAAGGTGAAAGAGGGTAGTCTCAGAAGTAACCTGAGGAAATACTTCTTCACGGAAAGGGTGGCGAATTAATGGAACAGCCTCCCAGTGGAGGTGGTGGAGACAAAATGTACCTGATTTAAGAAAGCATTGGACAAGTACATAGGATCTCTAAAGGAGTGGAAATGAGAGTAGATGGCATAGATAGGTCATATGGTCTTTATCTGACTTAATTTTTTTCTGTTTCTCTGCATATTCCTTGTGAGTATCCTGAAATCCTGACTGGCAGGGTGTGTCCCGAGGACCAGCTAGAGAACCCCTGGTTTCATGAGTACGATTTTTGCATCTTTTAGCTGCTTGGTCAACATGTGGTATTTCAGAACCAAACTGGGTGAACACAAACACCTTTCTATCTTGTGCCATATTACTACTACTACTACTACTATTTAGCATTTCTAATTGATACAAGAGCTAGAAAATGTTTGGTAGGAATTCTTATCAGATGAAGCTAAATAACATTTTGTTGGAGGCAGTGTTTTGAAAGTAATGAATATCTATGCCAACTACAGATAGGAAGTTATGGTGGCCCATAAGCCACAAGCACTCCACAGTCACTAAGTCTGCAAAAGCAATTCCCCTCACTTTAGCATGTTCTCCCTTTAAAATTTGATGTCCCCTCTCCCAGAAAATTCTCTAGAATGAATGAAAACCTAAAGCCTTTCTCCTCTAATCCACAGGTTTAAAGCTGAAGGCATGTGTTCAACAGTGCAGCTCATGTCAAGTGCTTTTTCCCCTTCCTCCTTCATTTATTACTGCTGTCATGCAATGTTCTTTGAAAGCTTGCTCATGTATTACTTGTTCCATTTTTTCCCATTTTCCCTTTTTTTGCATGCTCTTCCTCCTGTTCTTCCCTACCTCCAATCCTCTGTTCCTGTGTGTAGAAACCACGCTGATGAAAGAACCTGACGTTTACGGTTGGTATCACACTATTGTTTCTCTACCTTTATGGCTGTGCTGACCAGCATGGCAAGCCCTGGGGAGGGTTAAAAAATTAAATCTCAAAGCTTTATGGGGAAATCATGTTTCATGTGGTCTGATCTCATGCACTATTTTTAGAGCTGAGTGAATAGCTAGCTTAGCTGGTGTAACTGTATTGGACCGATCAGTTGTTAAAATTGTAGGTAAAGAGCAGAGCCCTCTATGAATTGAAGTGGAATAGAAAGTTAGCTTTTTACTTTAACACTGTGAAGAGGAATGCTATAAAAAGTACCTATGTGGTGTGTATTCTATAAAGAAAAATAGTCACGTACTTTCTTTTTAGAATACTAGCATAACTGAGTTTTTACAAGCCTATAACTTAGGTGCAAGCACTTTCACCATTGAGAGAGCTACTGTAAGTGGTTGTGTTTAAATATAAGAGATGGCATTCATAGCTTATTCTGTCAGTTATGAACCAAGGTGTGTGACCTGCCCAGATCATATGCCTGCCTGTAAAATACGTATGCCTATAACACTTCGAATTTTGGCATTATGCATGTGGTACACACCTACATGTAAATGTCATGATCTAGAATTACTCCCACCCTCCTGAAAACTCTCCAAAAATTGCATGAGAAAATTTAGGTACCCCCCCTCCCAATGTGCCCACAATTTTAATAGAATAGCAAGCCAATTAGCGCCAATAATTAGCTTTTTAACAAACAATTATTGGCACTAATTAGATTTAATTGGGGACCTACGTTTGTAAATTTAGCCATGCGATCCACACCTAAAATTTATATGTGGCCTGAAAAAAGGGACACAGAAATGGGAGGGTCATGGGCATTTTGCGGTGGATCAGGGGTGTGGTTTTGAGATACGCATGTAATTATAGAATATTGGTGCTCCAAACATAAATGTAGGCACAGGCATTTCAACCATGTTTCGTTGGTGCAACTGGCAGCACCTAAATTTACGCACAACCTCTCTGCTTAAGCGTTATTCTATAAACCGTGGCTTATAGAACACCGGTTAAGCTGCTTTTTTCAGTGCCAATTTAGGTGCCATGTACAGAATTCACCCCATATGTATGTTTTGAAACTAGTGGAGCTATCCCCCAAATTCTATATATGGCCAAATTGTGAGCCAACTTAATTAACAAGCCAATCAGTGCTGATAATTGGTACTTAACAACCAATTAGTGGTACTAATTGGCTTGATTACACGCACAACTTTCTGGACATATTCTACAGTGCGGTGTGCACAGATTTGAAAAAGGGGTCTGATTATGGGCATGGAATGGGCGGGATGTTGGCATTTGAAGAAAGTATGCACACTATTATGGAATACACCCAATCTGCGCCTAACTTAGGTGCAGGTATTTAGGCCTGGTTTTAGGTGGCCTAATGGGTACACCTAAAATTTAGTCACAAGAAAGGCGCTAATTATATTCTACTTCGGGCATAGTTTATAGAATTATGCTAACCTCATGGTTTTTCAGTGCCAATTTTTAAGGCACCATTTGTAGAATTTGGTGTTAAATAAGTGAGCTGTTTTGTGTGCTCCTGATGGGTCTGTGCTTTAGATCCCTAAAGATGATGCTGCATTGTCCATAACCTGTCTATAAAAGCCTCATATCTAATGAAAGAGTGATGGTGTCATGCTTTCACACAGTCCTTGCAAGAAGATGTGCATGCTTTCCTCTCTAAATATGTTTCTGCATACACTTTTGAAACTGTAGCATATATTTTATTAGACAATAAGGGAGGAAGTTATCAAAGTGGTGTTACCATTAAGATGTGTTATTTTACTATTAATCCAAGTTTATTAGGAACTAGGTCTCTGCATAACTGAGTCCTGTGCTAAAATAGCACAAGTTAGTGGTAAAATAATAGTAGTAGCCCATATTGATAACTATGCCCGTAAGTAATGGTAATTACAAAAAAGAAAGGAAAGAAAAACCCCAAATGCCACACTAAATTTGGTCACTGTATTTGGTTGTTATGTATTCAGACTGACACACTCTACCATGTGACCAATGGCTGCTTTAATAACATGTTTGTTACCAAGTAGGGAAGGTCCCAGTAAAGGGGCTGGCAAGCGGTCCACAATTTCCATAAAAGAATGAAGATGGAGCAGACACGGTGATAAAATGAATAGAAGTCTTTATTAGTCAATGAATTTAAAAAGATGTTGCCAGAACAGTGAACTCTGGAGGTTGGAAGTCCTGTAATACCTATGGTGAAGTGAATGATTTACATCAAAAAGTAATGCCTAGTCTCTGAAACTGCCCCTGCCAAATGAAACGGGGCCGTGTCGGGCACACTTTTTAAATTTGTTTACTGATGGTCTTCTGTTCCTTTTATCATCTTGTCTGCTCCCATGTCATCAATGCATTGAAGACACTAAAGGATTCCATTATAAACCTACAGAAACGTTTATCCCGGTTGTAAAGAAGTTGAGTAGCTATGTAGAACAGAGAATCCTTAGAACACACCTAGCCAGTCACGTTTTCAGAAGATCCACCCTGAATATGCAATAGATTTGCATAGAATGGAGTTGGTGCATGCAAATTTGTGTCATGCATATTCATTATAGATACCCTGAAAACTGGCTAGGTGTCTCCTGAGGACAAGGTTGAGAACCCCTGATGTAGAACTAAGCAGGTCTTTCAGGGAAGAAAATTAATTTTAAAGATTTTTTTTTTTTATTTCTTTGTAGATTCATCTCTGAACTTCTGATTTTCTGTACATTTTTTTAAAGTTTCCATTAGTGTTTGTTTACAGTTTACAAAAGCTCTACAAATCTTCTCTGTTTAAATTACCCCTTGCTCTTCTCCCTCCTCCCAACCCTAACTGAGTAAGGGGTCTTTTACTAAGGCGTGCTAGCATTTTTAGCACGTGCTAAACGCCAGAGGTGCCCATAGGAATACATTGGCATCTCTAACATTTTGGACCTGCTAAAAATGCTAGCACGCCTTAGTAAAAGACCCCCTAAATTTTGTCCAGATATAAAAATAATCCTAAATTAATCCCGATAATGTTATCTGTGTATATTTAGCAGCAGACCTTATTATTTATTTATTACATTTGTACCCCGCTCTTGCCCGCTCATCGCAGGCTCAATGTAGCTTACATAGTAACAAGAGAATACAATCTATAGTATCAAAATCAACAAAGGAGGTATGTGATAGGACAAATAAACAAGGAGTAAATGGGATAAAAGAGGTATGAGTGAAAGGATAGGGATAGGTAAGGAGGTGGAACGATAGAGGAGAAGTTGAGGAATAGCATGGAGGGTAAGAAGGTTGGTAGGCGATAATATCTGAGTCATTGTTATTAATGATTAGATGAACCGGTAAGTAGATGGGTTGCTTATGGTGTCGTTCGGGTAAGGTAAACCTGTTTGAATCCAGTTAAGTCCCATTGAATGCCCACGTAAAGTTATCAGGGTAACTGGCTTTCTGGCTGTTTTGACTACAGGGCTCAGTATATCGTAATTCAGTTAGCCATGGGCATCATATGTGCTTTTGCATCAATTTAATATTGTTCTTCTGAATAAGGAAGTGAGTTCCTTTTCGATTTTTACTTTCATGGGCTCTTAATTGAAGAGCAAAAGCAGCTAAAACCTGTTATTTGGGTTTCTTTCTGCATTTAATAGTTCTTTTTTTATTATTTTGCATTAAAAAAGAAAATCCTTTCTGTGTTTTTTTTTTTAGATTATAAAAGCTTTGTAGTTCACCTTTAACAATTAAAAAGGATTCTGGCCAGTAATTGCACCTCTTAAAAAGGCAGATAGGGCTTTCTGAATAGCCGCTTTATGTAATTTGCAAAAGTAATTTAATCTTTGGATCTGTGGCGGATTGCTTCTTGTTTTATGTCTGTATAACTGTATGGAAAAGACTTTGCCTTGGCTATCTATTATTGCTCTAGCAATGTGCTTTTAATTGCCCTCCAAATATAAGGCTCTTCTGGTTTTAATTTGTTGGCTTTGAAAGTTCTGCAAATTTAAGAGCGAGTCCTATTCATTGGAGGAGCCGAGAGAATGGATACGTGATTGGAAAGTAAATGAGATAGATCTTTAATAGGATGATCGAATTGTTTCATGAATGGGGCCATTTCTCTTCAGTTCTTGGAATGCGGAAGGTTCTTAAACTTCCATCACATCACAAACTGTTTTCTGGAACCTGTAGTCTGGCTTTTCATCTTAAACCAAGTCTCTAAACCCTTGAATTTGAGGAGAGCATTAAAGGAGGTAGGATTATTATTTATTTGGATTTACCTCACACCTTTTCAGTAGTAGCTCAAGATGAGTTACATTCAGATACACTAGGTATTTCCCTGTCCCTAGAGGATTTATAATCTAATTTTGTACCTGAGCAAACAGAGGATTAAGAACCCCTTTTTACCGAGCTGCGGTAAAAGGGGGCCTGCAGTAGCATCGGCATGTATTTTTGATGTGCACCGAGGCCTTTTTTACCACAGCGGTTAGAAGGCTGGGTGGGGGGGGAGGGTAATGGAGGGGGGCCACCACCTATTTAGGTGACGGTAAAGGCTCCTGTGCTAACCTGGCGGTAATGAGGCAGCATGTGGCGCTGTTCGATTACTGCCAGGTAAGCATCAGCACTGCAAATATATATATATTATAGTGCCAGAAATTGCACAGGCTGGGGATGGGAACTACCGCCGGGCTCCTGTGGTAACCCAATGGTAGTTCCAAATTGGTGAGTGGCAAGCCCTTTGTAAAAGATCCCCTAAATAACTTGCCCAAGATCACAAGGAGCAGCAGGGGGATTTAAGCAAGGGCTTTGCTAGTTGTTAACTTGGTGCTGTGTAACTTCCACCCCATTACAGGAGTCAACTGGTTGTAGCAAAATGCCAAGCCAAGTAAGTATAATATTTATCAGAGTCGGAGTGTATCAAGTAAGCGTCTAAGAAAATATATATTGGAGAATAAAAGCTTTTTGCAGACAATTTTTTTTAAACATTGAGCATCTCAGAAGAATGAGCAAGTATCCCTATAAAATAATGTAAAGGGAATGTCTATTGGAAAAGATTGGTGAGTCAGGAAGTTGCAAAGGGTTAATAACAAGATGCCAAGTAGCCTCAGTTAAATATCTCTTTCCTCCCGTTATTAAAATACTAGCCGTTGAGCCCGTAAAAACGGGCTAGTATAGGACAGGGGGGGGGGGGGTTTGAAAGGCCCCTTCTCCTCGCGCTGCAAGGCCCCCCATGCCGCCGAGCTCGCCGCTGCCCTCCGAGGTCACCGCTTTACGCCCCCCCCCATCCCCCAGAGTCGCCGCCACCCCTCCACCCGGGCTGGGCCTCGCTTCGCTATTGAAACAGCACAGGAATGCAGCACACAGCTCAGATGAGCTGCCGCCCTTCTTCTCTGCCTGTGTCCCGCCCTTGTGGGCGAGGGCGGGACACAGGCAGGGAAGGAAGGCCGACAGCAGCTCAGCTGAGCTATGTGCTGCATTGACGCTGTTTCTATAGCGAAGCGAGAGCCCGGCCCGGGTGGAAGGTGGGGTGGCGGCGGCGACCTTGGGGGGGAAGCGGTAGCGACGGCGGTTTCGTCCCTCCCCTTGTGCAGTAGAGCCCCTCTCTGTTCCACCCCCGTCATCACGTATTGACACGGGGGTGGGACAGAGAGGGTCTTTACTGCGCATTTGCGAGTGAGTTCGGTCACTCGCCGTTTATATGTTTGATTGGAAATCCTCTTGGATCAATCTTTCATTAGAACCCAAGTTAATCCTATGGTCAACAGTTCATTCTTTCTCATGAGGAATATGAGAAGAGTCTGAAAATTTTTTTGAGATTGAACAATTTAAGCTGCTTATGCAAGTTTTACTGTTGTCCAGATTAGACTATTGTAACTTGATATTTTTAGGGATTTCTAGGCATAATCCTCAACATTTACAGAAGATTCAAAATACCGCAGTCAGATTGATTTACTCCGTACATAAATATGATAGGATTTCTAAATTCTATATGGACCTCCATTGGCATCCGTTCATTATATCATGTTTTACATGGTGACTGCCCTGAGTATTTTTTCCATTTTGAGTTTTGAAGCTCATCTAGGAGTAGAAGAACTATAAATTGTTCTCCTTTTGCCTTTCCATCAGTTAAGGGCATTAAGAGGTTTAAAGTTGTGATAGGCTTCTTGCTTATTTTAATAAAATCAATATTCTCAACAAACAATATATAAATCCCTGTATGCCAAATACATTCAAAATCTCCCTCCAAGGAAATGAACACTCATGCCTAAATGGTAAATCATCATACATTGGTAATGAACTAATACATAATGTTGAGCTAATGACTCTGGCTTATAATATATCACTCATATTTCATTCTCCCATGTCAAGATGTTCAGTTTCATTTCTAAATTGCAATGACCACAAAAATAAAAGTCTTCTACAATAGACCTGAGCTCCAAAAAGTTCAAAGAACAATTAAATCTTCATAAGCATCATGCTCAGTACAACATCTCAATACTTCTGTTCATCTTACAAGCAGTAGGCGATCCTCAAATACTGTTCAAGCACATGATAAAAGCATAGCATGTAAATCTAATGAATCAAACTTTCAAAGCATGATAGACAGTCAACGCTCCAGTCCCAATAGAAGAAAAAATTTGTTTTCATACAATAGAGGATTTTATAAGTAATGCCTTGGTCTTAACATGGACCATGTTTCACAATGAGCTTCACCTGGGCGAGTGCAATATGATGATATAAACAAGAGTCTTAGCTTAGCATTATGCACTAGTTTATTATCAATGTATGATGACTTTACCATTTAGGCACTGTTCTATTAATGTTTTGATTGTGCTTTTCCTGGGAAGGAGATTTAGAATGCATTTGGTATAAAGGGAATTTGTGTTGTTTGTTTAGAATGTTGATTTTGTTAAAGTAAAGAGTATTTAAGATAATTATTTATTACAGATGTTTTGTTTATATTTTCAACAATTATATGTCAATGAATATGCATGAGATAAATTTGCATGCACTGCCTCCATTGTATGCACATCTATCTCATGCACATTTATTTTAGATTTCCTGAAAACCTGACTGGCTGTATGTCCCAAGGACTGGGCAGAGAACTTGTGCTGTAAGGAATCCGGGTGTCCAAATGATAGTAGAATTCATGCTCTGTGCTCTGCATCTAGGTGCCTAACTTTGCCCCCTTTGTGTATGGTATATTCATCAAAGATTTCTGTTAATTTGCATATTTTTGGGGGTCTCCTGAAAACCAGAACTTTTTGAAGACTGCAGGGATTGGAGCTAAGAACTCATGTTTAATGATGAACCCTGACTGGGAACCTTTATAACATCCTCTGTACATATCTTGGTCACATGTAGACTAGGGTCTTTGGCTTTTGTGGAGCCAGCAGAGAAAACCTCTACTGATCTGCAGAGTTTACTTTGCACAGAGGGAAGTGAAGCTACACATCCCTGAGAACAATACAGACAAACTGTAGGGTAGACCTGGGCTTGATGGTGTAGTCTGAATATTAATGTAAGATCTTTTGGGTGATCAGAGCTTTTGTTGGTATAATATAGTGAAAACAGTTTCAGATGCTCCCACCTTAGTTTTACCAGAGTAGAAAGCCACTGCAGGAAAATGCAACCTCAGAAAGATTTGTCCTGGACTTAAGTTGCCATTGCACAATGGCCTCTCATAGGCATCTCAAGGTTACAGAGTGGCTTTGATTTGATGGCCAGGAACCTGCTGTAGGCACTATCAGTTTGGTCAGATAAAGGCTGCTTTCTGAACATAAGAATGCCTTGTTCCTTTACAAAGCTGCTAGCTCTAGTAAAGGACTGTTTCATGTACGGTCTCCTTCACTCATATAGACAGACTCTGAAATGCAATAGTTTCACTTGAAGACCTATTTATCACCTTTTTCTCCCCTTGAAACTTGTTGCCTGGATTCTGAGTAGAATATCCGTTTTTATGTATACTGCCTATGTGGTATCCTTTTCTAATAGAAATATGCATGCAGGTGAAATGGTGAACATCATGGGCATGACGTGGAATACAGGATCTTCTCCAAAAAAGAAACAAACAAAAAAAGAAAGTAATGAATAAGCAAATAGATCTGAAGTAACTATGGGGCTAATTCCAAAATGTAAAATTATAATACTTTATCTTGGAGAACTGAATTTTTTTAGTTCATCCTTGAAGACAAAAATATGAATGCATATGAAGAATATAACAGGTAACTCTTTATTACAGTACACAAATATCACATTTTAAACATCATGTTAATTATTTTATAGATATATATAAACCTGTGAGCATTTTATGACTGGAACTGAGCACAGCAGAACAGAGTGTTGCAAAGCATAGGCAAGAGATGCAGTCTATCCCCAGGAGCTAACAACAAACCGGGACAGAGATCTGATTTGGTAATTGCAGCACTGTCCAATGAACAAAACCATGGTCCTGTAGCTCTTTGTGCAGCTTTCCCAAAAAGAGAAGTACAGAATGTATGCACCAATTACATCTCCTCTATCGCCAGAGCCAATTTACCAGAAACATTCATTGACAACGCCACAACTTCACAAAATTCGCAGCTACTGTCCTAGAAATGACCTTTCAGAGAACTAAAGGAGTAAGCCACAGGAGTGCTGATGTTAAGTGCTAGATCAAGGCATCCAAGAATTTTCAGTAGCAAGTCACATGATCATAAATCTATGCCTATGTGGGCTGCATGAATATTTTTGCCTGGTATAGCATGATTTAATACTAATCAAAAACTGTAAATATCTTCTGAAATTGTGACTTAATGTCCACCATATAACTCTGCAATGGTTCAAAGTCATATGTACTAATTAGGTAAAAAAATGTTGCTAAAAATCTCAAGTATACCACATCCAGGGTCAGGTGGGCCATGTTGGATGTCCCGATGCTAGATGATCAGTTTCCTATCCTGGACTAAGCTTGAATGGCATTCTTTGCTCCAATCCAGTTCTTTTCTGGTTACTAGAGCCCACGGCTGGTCTTTAAATGTGCCTGCCTAGACCTGTTATGCAGCTATTTGAACTAGCTATTACATACACCTGGGTCACTTGCTACCAAGCTTTACAATTTATTTTCTTACTTATAACGTACATTCCTGAATCCAGAGAACATCCAAAGAGGATGACAATGCATTACATTCACAACCACATGCGACATCTTAAAATGATGACCCAGGGAAATTGCCAGTTTAACAACAACAACAACAAAAATTAAAAACATACACACATCCCCCCTTCATCATATTTGTGGTCTAAGAAAGGGAGATTTGTTTTCCTTTGATTATTTACTTGATTTCATATGATTTATGTCTCTATATTACCTAAGCAAGGTTATCTTGTATAATATTTTGTTTGAAATTATAAATAAATTAAAAAAAAACATACACACATAAAACAACCATAACATCATGTTCATACTCAAAACAGATCAAACAACATCCATTCAGTTAGTCTAGACACTGTACATATTAGCTGTTAAAATATATTTGTGCCCTGTAACATAAGCATTTTATGAATATGCCAGGGCTGTTCTCTAATGTTGGAGAACTCAGCAACTAGCCAGTTCGTGAGAATGCTGAATAATGATTATTTCTGTGCAACATAAAACCCAAGTATGGTCTGCAGCTTGATTCTACTTCGTATTTTTGTTTTTCTTTTTGCACTGTTAGAAATTCCTTTCAGGATTCTGTTGTCAACATAGTTCGTCCGTGGCTAGGAATGATGGTTAAGTGAATTAATGGGAAAAATCCTGGCTGGTACCGTTTTCCAGAAAGAAACAAGTGGAAAAAACAACTTCAAGAGATCAATCCAAGACAAGGGGTAAGATGCTCCAAAGAAACTTTATTAAGGACCCAACACGGTCCGTGTTTCGGTTTTTAAAAAAACCTTCATCAGGGGTCTATAAAATAACAACAAGACATATATATAATTAAATAAAAATTGGATCAAATATATCACAACAAATATATCACAACAAATATAAAAAATTATAAAAACGTAATTTAAAAATCGTTAGTCATTCTTAATATAAATCAAGTTCTCTGACATAGAATCTGATATGTTGACAAAATCAATACATGTACTATTATTATTTCATCAGACAAACGTCATAGAAAAAATTGATAAATAAACTATATATAATTCAATAAACATTATAAAACAAATTTTCGAAGGTATTACATATAAAAATCACATACAGCTGATAGACTCCGTATGGTGTATAGCAGAATAGATTATATATTGTTAGAAAGCATTAACGTGCGGCCTAAAGGTCTATGGCAGATAATATCTTAATACATACAAATTAGATAAAAATAGTAATAAGGATAAAGATAAAATTGAATTAAATTAAATTAAACATACCAATCAGTAGTTACTCAAAGGGTATGCTGACAGATAAAGGAGCTCATAAAATGTAGTCTCTATAGGAAATTTTTGTACATGAGAAAAAAACAGAAATTATTAAATATAGAAATAATAATAATAATAAATTATATCAAGATATTTAGCGGCCAATATCTTAAAAATTCACATCATTGTTGTTTGAAATTTGAATTAACATCAGATTAATGAACATTAATAAATGATAAAGTAAGAATTAAAAGATAAATCTTATATGATAGGAGATGCAAAATTGAGAATGAAGTGTGAATCCAACATCTATATAGTATCATAAAATAAGAATTAAGTTTAAATAAGAATGAGAATAAAGATAAAAATAAAAATAATAATAAATATGAATATGAAGTTATGTGTATCCCAGTATCCAATTATTTTCATGGTAATATTGTCACAAAGATTATTAAGGGTCTAACCATCTCGAAATGAAAGAAAGAGAAAAAGAAGAAAAAAAGGGGGATATTATGCTCACAAACCCCGTAAAAGCCGAAAGGAAGAAGGCTACGTATCAACATGAGTAGTAATATATCTTATATTTTAAAATGTATTAACGTGTAAGATATAAATAAATATATATATATATGTATATATATATATGTGCCCATCCTTAACGTTAAAAGCGCCAAGGATATTAAAAAGGTTTATAGTTATGGTATAACAAGCAATCATAGTGGTTTAATAAAAAGGAAAATATTGCCTCAAATCAACAAATTCAATTTCTAAAGGTGTTTGAAACATGAGCGCCAAAATATGTCCGCTATTGATGTATGAAATATGAATGAATATACATATATATGTCCCTAACGGTAAAAGCGCCAAAGGTGCTAGCGAAAATGAACGACATATTGTTAATATAACTGTCGAAATATCAGAATGAGAACCTACTAAAAATTTTATCGATATTACCGTATCGGGCAGGCAAGTTGAGTTAAGTAAAGTCAAAAAAGGAAAATAACCTTACCTTAAAAATGTTGTCACGTACCAACAAGTTCAATCCGAAATAGTATTGAAAAAAGGCGCCAAAATACATCCAATCTAAATAGTACTGTGATGATACGTGGATCCCATTGATAGGATACGTCGAAATTCAAAATAAAGATTGACACTTATATTCACTAATAAAATACTTTGTGTGTTGCGGCTCATTAAACAAAATCCCCATGGTGGAAATATTGATCAAAAATTGTTAAGAGCAGAACAACGTGCCATATATCAAGCTGAATGTGTAGCCCCAAAAGGTCTTAACAAGGAAATTGAATATTTACACTTTCTTTGAAACTACTTCCCTACTATTTCTTCTTTTTTTAATCATGAATTTGTATATATACACATATTTTCACATTTTTGTTATTATTTATATTTTTATGTCATGACCAGTATCACTTTTATTGTTATTTTTATCTTTATCCTTATCTTTATCTTTATATTTATATTTATTTTCATTATTTTTGTATTATCATTATTTTTATTATTTTCATTAGTATTTATTGTTTTAGTTATATCTTTTAGATTATTATTTTTTTTGTGTGTATCCAGTATCCAAATGGAATATATAACTACAAAAATCTATTAAAATTTATTTTTTTAAAAATCAAAATATAATTTTGAAATTATTTTAAAATTATTTTAAAATAGGATGTCCGAGCCATTTTTTCATCTATATGTATCTAAATATTTAAAAGAAATATATCACCTAGTTTTTGCAATTTTCGATTAAATCATTTTTTCTATAATGCAATTATATGTAATCTTTACATTTATTTTATTAGAGGTGACACTTTTTTTAAGGGACACTTTTTATTTTTATTTTTATCTTTATTTTTATTTTGATCATTTCATCATATACCCTTAATAGTTTTATTTTTATTTTTATTTTTATTTTTACTGTTTCATTATATATTCCTAACAGTTTCTCATTACATATCCTTAACAGTTTAATACCTATCTCTACAATCGAGAAAGATATCTAATTTAACTAATGCTTGGTTTGACGCTTTTTTACGTCCCCCCTTGCTGTATACTAGTGATTCTTTTAAAGTTTTTTCTGTAAAATCTTATACAAGTAGTTACTTCACGGGCTTGATTTTTTGTCATTCAATATCTTTGGCATTCACACAACACTTATCTTTTGAGCACTTTTTAATTAAATATTTAGTTACCATTTTATTTATTTTTTTTAATTAATTGCTACTTTCAAAATATGTATGTATATTTTTTATCGAGCCCTCCTAAGTTATATTATTTTTAGCCAATGGATTTTCTCAATTTTTTATGATTCTTGAGTATTTTACCCAATGGCTCTCTAAATAAGTGGTTGACATAATTATTACCCAGTATTTTTATTAATCTAACTTATTAGTGCTCATTATAATTGTTTGATATAACCTTTACTTGTTATTCATTAGTGAGGATATCGTACTTTGCGTCGTCTATTAGTTTTAGTAGCTATACATGATTTTTTGGTTAATTGATCTTCTAAGTATCTCGTGATTAGATATAGGGCCACCATTTTATTATTTTAACTTTTTTCGCTACTTCTGAAACATGTATTCATTATTCTATTGAGTCTTCTAAAGTCGGATCAATTTCAGCTAATTCGTTTTCTTCACGAACCCTTGAACATTTATCTAACGAACATTTATCTAATGACCCTCTAAATAATTTTGTGACACAATTATTACCCACCATTTCTATCAATTTCATTCACCAGTTCTTATAATAAGTGTTTGATACAACTGTCACTTGTATTTTATTAGTGAATATAAGTGTCAATCTTTATTTTGAATTTCGACGTATCCTATCAATGGGATCCACATATCATCACAGTACTATTTAGATTGGATGTATTTTGGCGCCTTTTTTCAATACTATTTCGGATTGAACTTGTTGGTACGTGACAACATTTTTAAGGTAAGGTTATTTTCCTTTTTTGACTTTACTTAACTCAACTTGCCTGCCCGATACGGTAATATCGATAAAATTTTTAGTAGGTTCTCATTCTGATATTTTGACAGTTATATTAACAATATGTCGTTCATTTTCGCTAGCACCTTTGGCGCTTTTACCGTTAGGGACATATATATGTATATTCATTCATATTTCATACATCAATAGCGGACATATTTTGGCGCTCATGTTTCAAACACCTTTAGAAATTGAATTTGTTGATTTGAGGCAATATTTTCCTTTTTATTAAACCACTACGATTGCTTGTTATACCATAACTATAAACCTTTTTAATATCCTTGGCGCTTTTAACGTTAAGGATGGGCACATATATATATATACATATATATATATATTTATTTATATCTTACACGTTAATACATTTTAAAATATAAGATATATTACTACTCATGTTGATACGTAGCCTTCTTCCTTTCGGCTTTTACGGGGTTTGTGAGCATAATATCCCCCTTTTTTTCTTCTTTTTCTCTTTCTTTCTTTTCGAGATGGTTAGACCCTTAATAATCTTTGTGACAATATTACCATGAAAATAATTGGATACTGGGATACACATAACTTCATATTCATATTTATTATTATTTTTATTTTTATCTTTATCTTTATTCTCATTCTTATTTAAACTTAATTCTTATTTTATGATACTATATAGATGTTGGATTCACACTTCATTCTCAATTTTGCATCTCCTATCAAATAAGATTTATCTTTTAATTCTTACTTTATCATTTATTAATGTTCATTAATCTGTTGTTAACTCAAATTTCAAACAACAATGATGTGAATTTTTATGATATTGGCCGCTAAATATCTTGATATAATTTATTATTATTATTATTTCTATATTTAATAATTTCTGTTTTTTTCTCATGTACAAAAATTTCCTATAGAGACTACATTTTATGAGCTCCTTTATCTGTCAGCATACCCTTTGAGTAACTACTGATTGGTATGTTTAATTTAATTTAATTCAATTTTATCTTTATCCTTATTACTATTTTTATCTAATTTGTATGTATTAAGATATTATCTGCCATAGACCTTTAGGCCGCACGTTAATGCTTTCTAACAATATATAATCTATTCTGCTATACACCATACGGAGTCTATCAGCTGTATGTGATTTTTATATGTAATACCTTCGAAAATTTGTTTTTATAATGTTTATTGAATTATATATAGTTTATTTATCAATTTTTTCTATGACGTTTGTCTGATGAAATAATAATAGTACATGTATTGATTTTGTCAACATATCAGATTCTATGTCAGAGAACTTGATTTATATTAAGAATGACTAACGATTTTTAAATTACGTTTTTATAATTTTTTATATTGTTGTGATATATTTGTTGTGATATATTTGATCCAATTTTTATTTAATTATATATATGTCTTGTTGTTATTTTATAGACCCCTGATGAAGGTTTTTTTAAAAACCGAAACACGGACCGTGTTGGGTCCTTAATAAAGTTTCTTTGGAGCATCTTACCCCTTGTCTTGGATTGATCTCTTGAAGTTGTTTTTCCACTTGTTTCTTTCTTGACATCGGATTTTTGTGGAAATTTTGGACCTTCTCTGTTTTTGTGGTACCGTTTTCCTCCAGATTCCACTATTCCTGCTATTGGCATCTAAGCACCTGACTCAGCTGACTGAGGAGATTGAGGGTAAATGTAGTAGATGGGAGAGAGCCAGGAAAAGGTACAAAAGCTTGGCTCACATAGGTCCTTTTACTAAACTGCAGTAAAAAGTAGCTGTAGCACACCCTTACACAGGTTCTTTCCACACACTAAGGCCACTTTTACCGCAACTGGCAAATGGCCAATTTTCTGTTTTTTTCCATCAATAGCCATGCGCTAATGTATTATTTATTAGGATTTATTTATCGCCTTTTTTTAAGGAATTTGAAGAGTGTTGTACAGCAAGAATAAGTCAAACGTAAGCAATAGACCAGTGGAGGCACCTCAGCAAGTCAAGTTTTCAGGATATCTACAATGAATATTTATGAAAGAAATTTGCATGCACTGCCTCTGTTGATATCCTGAAAACCTGACTGGCAAGGATGCCTCCAGGACCATGTTTGGGAATCACTGCAACAGACAATTACAGCAGTAAAAATATTCAAACAATGATACAAAGTATGGCATAATATGCTACATTATAGTGACAACACAATACATAATAAAACATTTTACTAGATAGTGTAGAGTGAAAGCAAAGATTAAGATATTAAGGGTCTGATATTCAGATCACATGGGAGGGAGCCCGGCTAACTCCCGCAGTCGGCTGTCAGGGCGGATATTCAATGCCAGGCCATTTTCATTGACTGGTTTACTTTTGGCTGGTTTAGACTTAACTGACTAAGTTGATATTAGAAGATAGCCAGTTAAGTTTAAACTAGCCAAAGATACTCCAGCTATTTAGGTGACCCAGTGTGGCCACTTACAAGTAGCCAGGCATATGCTGAATATTCAGCGATAGCTGGCTATATCACATGATATAGCCGGTTATTTCCTAGCCACTAACCAGGACTATTAAGTGGGGAGCTGTCCCCCACTGAATATTCCCAGATAGCCAATTAAGGGGTCCTTTTAGTAAGGTATGCTGAAAAATGGGCTGTGCTAGTGTAGGCGCGTGTTTTGGGTGCGCACAAATCCATTTTTCAGTTCACCTGTAAAAAGTATTAAAAAAAATTTTTGCTGTCAATGGACATGCGGCAAAATAAAAATTGGTGCGCGTCCATTGACTTAGTGGTAAGGTCTCACGCGGTAACCATCTATGTGCGTAGAATGATGATTACCACCCAGTTTCTGCCATGCCAGGAAAATAAAATTATTTTCTGGCGCGTGTAGCAGACGTGTGTAAAAAATGAAATTACCTCCTGGGCCACACAGTAGCCAGGCGGTAACTCCAAATTGATGCATGTAGAATGACTTAGTAAAAGGACCCCTTAAATGCCATTTAACCGGCCAGGTGTCATTCCTGGCCAGCTAAATGGTTTTGAATATCGGGGGATAAGTGTTTGACACTCTTTAACAAAAATAACCTCTGGGTATAGAATATCACAGTTATCTGAGCGTGCATGAATTATTGCACAGCTGTGCTTTTTGTGTAAGGAACGGTTTCACAGTGTTCTGAATTGTTTGAAAGTGCACAGTGAGTAGAAAAATTGAAGAGACTTGCCCAAGTACATTTAACTCTGTGGGCTCTATTTTCTAACAAGTAATGCTTTTTTGACAATAGGTCCCATGTTG
The DNA here is from genome assembly GCF_901765095.1 of Microcaecilia unicolor. Classification (NCBI taxonomy): domain Eukaryota; kingdom Metazoa; phylum Chordata; class Amphibia; order Gymnophiona; family Siphonopidae; genus Microcaecilia; species Microcaecilia unicolor. Next base: position 45,305,991 of record NC_044042.1, on the reverse strand, counting down.
TTTAATTTTTTTTGCTTTAAAACTTTCGGTTATTCAGTCTACCACATAGGCAAAATGCTGCTCTTTGGACAAATGATTAAACCAAAAATGTTGCCATTAGCGCATAGCCATTAAAAAGAATTGCCATGGGAGGAGCATTCACTGGCACCTATTTTGTAGGCAAGACGGGCACACGTGGTACCTGACCTAATCAGTGTGCAGTAAGGAGGAATGCCTACTCTACACCCCCAGACACCCCCCTCCAACAAATATTTAAATAGCACGCACAGATCTGGAACTTAGTAAAAGGACCCATAGATACTTTCTTCACCTCTCCCTTCCCCAACTCTTGTGAATGCCCCCACCTCATACACACACCCCAGTACCTGCAGTCCCTATAACTCTTTCTCCTGAAGCTGTCAGGCCTCCATGGTCAGAGTTTGTTTAATGCCTCATTGACAATTTGTTTAATACCTCATCGACCCAAGTCAGCCTTGCTGGCACGTCCACACTCTTAACACCATAAAGGTTAGGTGGTATCTTGGGGAAACAGCACCAGGCGAGCCTTTTTAAATTAATGCGCCTGAGCTTTAATTACTAAAACTAACCATAGCAGTTGCTTTCAGGGGGGTTGGGACTGGGAGAGCTTTTAGAGAGAATAAAATATTTAATAGTACATTCTAGATGTACTGAAAATGTTTTAAGAAAATGAAATCCTCTTGGTTTCTTTTAAAAGCATTTTGGAGAATCACAAGATTGTAGGCTTAATGCATTACACACCCACTTGTTAGTTTTCTGTTGTGGGGATTTTTTTTCTTTTTTGTTTTGAGGGCAATAGCCGAGATATTTCTCAAATGGTGCATACCGATAAATAGTGCCCGGTGATTAGCAATACTACACACTATTAAGATGCTAATTTTCAAAGCACACGGACGTCTCAAAATGAAAAAAAAAAAAGTTCATCTGCTGAAATCATGCAAAAAGGGCCGGGGGGGGATGCTGTGGGTGTGTTTTAGGCGGGACTAAGAGAGGGCCCAAAATTAGGGCATCCAATAGTGATAATCGAATGGGAAGAAACATCCAAGTGTAAAAAGGACATTGTTATTTAGGCCTATTTCAGTCACGTCCAGGGTACAGAAAGGTGCTCTGATTGAGCAGCTGAACACTGGAGGAATTAAGGCATGACTCCTTATGAATCTTCCAGTGGTTGCTTTCCCCCTCCTTCTCCCCTTAAAGTGAAACCAAAGTGAATACCAGGCTCGGAATAGAGGCATGGCCTAATGGTTAGTGTAGCTGGTTGTGGACCTGGGGAACTGGGTTTGATTCCTGCTGCTACCTGATGGTTAGCAGTGGGTTGAGATCCTGGGGACCCAGGTTCAATTCCCTCTACAGCTCCATGTGGCCCTGGGCAAGTGACTTAACCATCCGTTGCCTCAGGTACCATAGTAGTACAATGTACTACTTATATTGTGAGCCCGCTAGGGACAGACCAGGTACCTGTACAACGAAACTCTAATTTAAAAAAAAAATGACAGTATCAGGCATTATTAGCATTCTGAACAAAGCAGGTCAGAAGAATAGCCTAGTGGCCAGTGCAGTGGACTATAAATCAGGGGATCCAGGTTCAATTCTCACATCAGCTCTCTTTTTTTCCCCTTTAAATTGTGAGTCCTTCAGAAACAGACATATACCTATTGTACCTAAATATTTATGACCCCCTGCAAGCCAGAAGGCTAGCAAGCCAGGTAGAGTAGGTATTTCCCTGTTCCTGGAGGGCTCAGCATTGTAGGGGGTTATGAACCTGGGTGCTCTGGTTTACAGTCCACTGCCCTGACCACTAGGCTGCCCCTCTGTTCTGCAAGGACATCTATGTGGCCATTTCTGTAAAACTGCTGCCAGACAGATGTCCTCATCCCTTGATTTTTTCGCATTCATAATTTGGACATTTCAGTTTCTAAAATGGCTGTTGACTTTGGACGTTCTCACTTATTTTTGAACAGGAAACACCGACATATTTCCTGTTTGAAAATGGTTGTGAGATGGATGGGATGTTTTTTTTGATGGTTATGAGCAGGACGTCCCAATTCTGTATCGGATGTCTTTTCAAAAATGCCCCTCTGTGTTCTCCTCATAACTGAGAAAAAACTAAAATTGCAGGTGTTTTCATGTCATTTCAAGTTAAAATTGTGTCATTTCCCACAGTTTCTTTTTTTTTTGTAAATATTTTATTGAATTTTTAATAATACATCAATCAGAAAAAATAAAATAAAAACAATGTGTACTATACTACAATACAATGGTATACATTAAGCTGAGAACAAACATTGGTCAGTAGCTAAGCCATAGATAATAGAAAGAGATCCAAAGTTTTCCACTTCTGAGGACCATTAGTAGGTCCAGGTATAAAGCGTATTGACAGTTATTCATATTTTTTGTACAAGACCCAATTCCACCAAAGAATAACATTAACTGGAGAATTATCTTTCCAGTGGGATATTAATTTCAACACAATAGAGACTAAGAAATCAAACAATTGTTTATCACTCTCTGAAAATAGAAATGGGGTGCAAGTGGACTTCCAGATTATATGCTTTGGTAGAAAAGGCTCTTGAAACCCCAAAATCCTCTGTAACTTGTCCCAAACATCTGCCCACGTTATTTCAAATGAATGCATATCCCTGGTATTTTTGTCTGATCCAGTGCAATTCTTAGACACAATCATGAGAAAAGAATTGCCATGCTGAGTCAGACCAAAGGCCCATCAAGCCCAGTATTCTGTTTCCACCAGTGGCCAATCCAGGTTAGAAGTACCTGGCAGGGTCCCAAAAAGTAGCCAAATTCTATTCTTCCCATCCCAGGGAAAAGTGGTGGCTTTCCCCAGGTCTGCCATAATAATGGTATATGGACTTTTCCTCTAGGACTTTGTACAAACCTTTTCTTTTATTTTTTAAACTCAACTACACTAACTGCTTTTAACAATCCCCCAGTAACAAATTCCAGAGCTTAATTATGCATTGAGTGAAAAATAAAAATGTCCCATTAGTTTTAAATATGCTACTCGGTAACTTCATGGCATGCCCCCTAGTAAGGGGTGTTGCTGGGACTGAATGGGCCCTGCGCAGAAAAATTAAGATGGACCTCCTATAATACCCAAGGTAGTGGGGGCCAGGAGAGACACCGTTTCAGAGCTCCAGGAAACAAACCCTGCAAAAAGCAAACACATTCCTGACCTATTAGAAAACCTGTTTTAGTATTAGAAAGCAAACTTGAAATGCAAGCCATCAGAGATACACATTTCCCAAAGCTGACATAATACAATTGATAAATTCTGAAAAAAATGCTTTTTTTCTACCTCTGATGTCCGCTTTGGTCCAAGTGTTCCTTTTCTGCTTTTTGCTTAATTCCTGTCCTTTTGACAGTTCTTCTCTCTCTATGTCCACTATCTACTACATCTCTATCCATCCAGTTCCTCCAGTGTTCAGCAACTGCCCTCTGTCCCTATCCTCCTTCCATATTCAGCATCTCCCTATCTTGCCCTGTCCAGCATCTCCCCTCTATGTCTCCATGTCTCTGTGCTGAATCTATGCCCATCATCTCTTCTCTGTGTCCCTGTCCCTCCTCACATCCACCTTCTCCCTCTCTCTCTTCCTTTCCTCCTGCATTTCCCCTCTCCCCACCATGGTCAAGCATAGTGGCATATCAGTGGGTGAGCTCTGGCCTACCCAATTTGGATTCAAGCCCACACAGCAGTGTGATGTGGCTGGTAGGGATCCCCAAGCCCCACCAACTGAAGACTCCCAGCAACTCTCCCTCTAGGAGATCAGGGGGGGTCACTTAATGCCAGCAACACATTCCTCCTGCTTGTGCCAGCCCGAGCCTTCCCTCTGATACAACTTCTTGTTTGTAGGACCAGGAAATTGTCAGAGGGAAGGCTCTGGGCTAGCATGAGCAAAGAGAATGAGTTGCTGCTCACTGATGGTGAAGACCTAAAGAAGTTAAAGGTACTGGGGGGGTCAGAGGAGTTGAGTTGACCTCCAATTGCCTGGGGGGAGGGAATGTTTCCAGGTAGGGATGTGGTGGTTACTCATCCACTTTGGGCTCAGGCCCACCCAAAATTGGATGTCTCGCCATGCCCCTGGTCCAGCATCTGTCCCTCCCTCCATTGGGTCATCTCTCTTCTCCATGATCCAGTCACTCTTCACTCTCTCTTTCTCCCCCTCCCCTGTCCCTCTTATTCTCTTTCTCCTCTACGTACAGTCCTTGAAATGCATGGTGGGTTTCTGGCAGAGACAGCGATGGCTACTTCAGCTTGGCCCCACCAGGGCCTTTCCTGTGCCTCTTTGATGTATTTCCTGTGGGTGGGACATGGTACAGGAAAGGCCCTGGCAGGATTCAAGAGAGGCAACCTGTTTTCATCACCATCTTTGCCAGGAACTCACTGCATATTTCAAGGACCATGGAGGGAGGGGGGAAGAGGGGTTAGAAGGGTGCCAGACCTACATGGTGGGGGGGAGGAGAGTTAGATAGATGCCAGAACTGTGGGAAGGGAGAGGAAGGTCTTGTTTGTGGGGGAGGGGATCAACTTCAGGCAGCCCCTACTATTGGATGGTCTGAGGCATTGTGCAGGCTTGCTCATTGGCAGCTATGCTCTTTCCCCTGCCCCTAGTCTTTGTACTTTTTCAAAGAGTAAACAAATGGTTCATGTTCACCCCATTCTACCCTGGTTTTGGGATATCCGCAATGAATATGCATGAGATCAAGTTGCATATACTGCCTTCACTGAATGCAAATCTAACACATATTTCATTGTGGATATTTTGAACACCAAACTGTCTAGATATGTCCAGAGTAGCCCTCCTTTAAAGCAAATACAAGAAAACATTATTTTCGTTTTTCAGTGAGATGACATTAAGGGAGATATGTTATCAGTCCTATTATTAAACTATGTTTTTTTTTCTCCGTGCTAACTGAATTGTATGATAAAAATCTCTCTTGATCAGATGTTCTGTTCCTACTGCCTTTACACTACTAACACAACAGCCTGCATAATGGGCAGTTCTCCTTTAACTGGGTAAATGTAACTGTATGAAATGCACAGAACAGAACTGAATGCTTTGAATGCATCCTTGCTGCAGCTGGTGTGATCAGACTGTGCCCGAAGGCTCTGTCTAATGGTCACACAGAGTCTGTGGCAGAGCCTGGACTGGAGCTGACTTATGGAGGCAGGGACTAGACATTTGCAGCAGTAATAAGGCAGTACTGGAAGGGACAGTCTGCAATTGACCAGCTCCACAATGGTGGGGTTCTTTTTTAGCACTGTCAAAATGGCTTCCAAACTCAAGTGGCAATTGGAAGTTTAGAATCAACACTATCCAGCCGTTTAGACATTTCTATCCCTTTTTTGAAGGGGGGGGGGAGACAAACAGAAGTTTAAATATAGAATGTATTGTTTTGTTTTGCAAAATCAATAATTTCTTATGGATGGAGAAATGCTAGACAAAAAAAAAAGAAAGCTGACATATTCTGTTTAAGACCTGTGTGTTATGCTGAAGTTGCTTTAGTACTGCATCAACCCAATATTCAGCTGACACGGTCAGTGTTTTTTCTTTAAAGGCTTGACTACTGCAATTTTTTTTAATTTGGATATTCTGAGCCAGTATCTGGATAGTGGTCAGTACTGAATATCCAAATAGTGGTGACCAGCAGTAGAAAGGCTGTCGTAAGTTATTGGGGAAGTTCTCTAGATAGTGGCACTGAATTTTGCCGCTATCTGGATAATTCACTGCGCTACCCATGGGTCATAAGAGCATAAGAGTAGCCATATTGGGTCAGACCAATGGTCCATCTAGCCCAGTATCCTGTTTTCCAAACAGTGGCCAAGCCAGGTCACTAGTACCTGACAGAATGGCAACACTCCATACTACAAATCCCAGGGCAAGCAGTTGCTTCCCATGTCTGTCTCAGCAGACTATGGACTTTTCCTTCAGGAATTTGTCCAAACGTTTTTTAAACCCAGATATGCTAACCGCTGTTACCACATCCTCCAGCAAAGAGTTCCAAAGCTTAGCTATTAATTGAGCGAAAAAATATTACCTCCTGTTTGTTTTAAAAGTATTTCCATGTAACTTCCTCAAGTGTCCCCTAGTCTTTGTACTTTTGGAATGAGTAAAAAATCAATTTACTTCTACTCACTCTACACCACTCAGGATTTTGTAGACCTCAATCATATCTCCCCTCATCTGTCTCTTTTCCAAGCTGAAGAGCCTTAACCTCTTTAGCCTTTCCTCATGCGAGAGGAGTTCCATCCCCTTTATCATTTTGGTCGCTCTTCTTTGAACCTTTTCTAATTCCACTATAGCTTTTGTTGAGGTACAGCAACCAGAACTGAATGCAATACTCAAGGTGCAGATGCACCATGGCGCAATACAAAGGCATTATTGTGCTTTCGGTCGTATTCACCATCCCTTTCCTAATAATTCCTAGTATCATAGTAACATAGTAGATGACGGCAGAAAAAGACCTGCATGGTCCGTCCAGTCTGCCCAACAAGATAAACTCATATGTGCTACTTTTTGTGTATACCTTACCTTGATTTGTATCTGTCATTTTCAGGGCACAGACCGTATAAGTCTGCCCAGCACTATCCCTGCCTCCCAACCACTGGCTCTGGCACAGACCGTATAAGTCTGCCCAGCACTATCCCTGCCTCCCAACCACTGGCTCTGGCACAGACCGTATAAGTCTGCCCAGCAATATCCTCGCCTCCCAACCACCAGCCCCACCTCCTACCACCGGCTCTGCCACCTAATCTCAGCTAAGCTTCTGAGGATCCATTTCCTCGGAACAGGATTCCTTTATGTTTATCCCACGCATGTTTGAATTCCGTTACCATTTTCCTCTCCACCACCTCCCGCAGGAGAGCATTCCAAGCATCCACCACTCTCTCCGAGAAAAAATACTTCCTGACATTTTTCTTGAGTCTGCCCCCCTTCAATCTCGTATCATGCCCTCTAGTTCTACCACCTTCCCATCTCCGGAAAAGGTTCGTTTGCGGATTAATACCTTTCAGATATTTGAACGTCTGTATCATATCACCCCTGTTTCTCCTTTCCTCCAGGGTATACATGTTCAGGTCAGCAAGTCTCTCCTCATATGTCTTGTAACGCAAATCCGTACCATTCTCGTAGCTTTTCTTTGCACCGCTTCTTTACATCCTATTTGCTTTTTTGGCCGCCACCGCACACTGAGCAAAAGATACCAGCAATATGTAGATACTGCCCCTGAATATAGACGGATAGCCCCGGCCTGCAGCACTGGGAAATGTGAACCCAATATGACGCTGCCTGACCCTGCTAAAATATTCACACGTTAAATAAGAAAGCAGAAACCCTAGAGCAGAGAGGCTGAATGGCATGCACCCTAGTTTGGAGTAACCCTTCCGGAATTTATAAAATTCACCCTAGGGACTTAAATTCTTCTTACAAATTGATGCCATGTGATTTGAAAGCTTTCATATTTAACATGATGAATTTTTATTGCCTCCTCTTTGTGATGAGGGTGCTGGGGGCTGAAGAGATTCATCCTGTATGTTTCCCTCCGCTTCAGAAAACAAACTCCTCTTGTTTCCTTAGAGAACTGAACTCATCTATTCAAATGCAAATCAACGGCAACTTTTGTTACTATAACAGAGTAGCAAGCTAGGGCTATGTCCATTGAGAAACATATAAATGTGAAGGATTAGTCTTTTGGGAACACTATGTAGATAATTAACTATGGTGCAGTATTTCATCCAGTCTAACAATAATCGTTCAAAAAATTATTCAGAATTATAATCATTTATCTTTATACAGTAGATAAAACCATCATGTGTACGATTATAAAATGTTCATGAGGCTCTGCTACCTGGTGATTTGACTTAAAGAAGAGGGGAATTTCTGAACCAAGTGGTTTCAATGTTCCCTACACTCCTGTAGCCCATCTGTCTCTCCCTGGTTACAGCCATCCTGCAGCAAGTGATCTAGAAAAGTATTATTTTTCCTAAAACAGTAGATAAACATCTACAGATTTCCTTATTCAGGGCATACCCTGAGACCTCCACTTCAGCCCTGACCCTCCAGTCCTTTAGCGGTAGAGGCCTAGTGGTTAGAGCTCTGTCTTTGACATCCAGGGGAGCCCAGTTCAAATCCGCTGCCCTCTGTAATTTTGGGCAAGTCACTTAACCCCCTATTGCCTCAGGTACAAAAATTAGGTAGCGAGCCCTTCAAGAATAGGGAAATACCTACAGTATCTGAATGTAACTGACCTCAAGCTACGACTATTTTATAGCATTGCCTGCTATTTCTGTAAGTTTAGCCATTGGGGGGGGGGGGGGGGGCTCTGCCAGTTTATATCTATTTTAACCTGCAGTCTGAGTGGCAGCTCTTTGATGAGGATAAAGGGTCTCTGGGGAGAAGGTTACAATTCAGAAAAGCTGCTGAGATGCAGCCCTGCTTTGCAGCCAGGCTCTCAAAAAAATTATTCCTAGAGTTTATCTAGCGACTGCTATTCATAGTGGCAAAACCTGAGTTTCAGTCTGTATTTTGCCACTTGTGGTATAGCTGGTGTCTTGAGGCTGTAGCCTCTACATGCACAACACAGACAGCTGAAGAGTGAGTACAGGAAACATGCCAGATATATATATATTAAAAAGTTTTTTAAACACCTTTGGAGAAAAATGGAAGGAGAAAAATGACTACTGACTCAAGGACAATTAGATCTGATACAGAAGAAATTATATTCTCTAACATTACAAATGAGAGAAGCTTTAGGTATAAAATTATCTATTTTTTTACATGCATCAGCGCTCTGATGTCATAAAAATGGCATTTTAGTAAGGACATACACATCAAAATTGAGCTGGACTGTTAGAACAGGATCTATCAATGTGGAGCCTACTCTAAAATATATTGAGGAATGGATGTTTTTGCCAGTTATATGCAGCAGAAGTATCAATTTTGGAAGCATAAATGTCAACAAGGTCAAAATGGGCATGTTTGTCAGCCATTTTAAAAAATATACATGTGTATTTTTCCTGGTGCTGTCACAGAGCCCAGTATCTCTTCCAGTTTTGTTTGTGGAGGCAAACTCCCCTAATCTCTCTAGTGGAGCACTGCTCAATATGAGCACTTTCTGAAACCTTAGATGTCTTCGCTAACAGGCGTAAATACAAAGAGAAAAATTTAGGCAGATAAAGAACATATGGCCTATCCATGCCATCTACTCTCCCTATCACTCCCTTAGAGATCCTCTGTACTTGTCCCAAGCTGTCTTTTTAAAAATGTTCTTGTTAATCAAGAATATGATTTTGGATATCTGTTTTTAATTGAATTTCTCAAGTGATTGTCTTGATTTTTTTTTTTCTTATTGTAAACCACTTTGAAACTTCAGTGTTAGTGGTATATAAGTATAAATAAATTATAAATTGAGAGTTACCTCTGGTGCATTTATGCTACACTAGTAAAAAAGGCCCGTTTCTGGAACGAATGAAACGGGCGCTAGCAAGGTTTTCCTGGGAGTGTGTATGTTTGAGAGAGAGAGAGAGAGAGAGCCAGAGTGAATGTGCGGGTGTGTGACAGAGTGAGACTGTCTGTGTGACAGTGTGTGTGTGAGAATGAGAGTGTGTGACAGGGCCCCCTCCCCTGTTCCTAATGCCCCTCACCCCGTTCCCTCCCCTCCTTTTCCTCCTCCTTCCCACACTTTGGGTTCCTTAAGGCTTTCAAAAGTCTATGTACCCCCGTGGCCCTAACGCCCAGTATCCGGATACCCCACCGCTTTCCTCCTCACCCCTCCCCCAAGATGTAATACTTTCACGTCCTTCATTTTGTAAAAAAAGTGTCCTATCTACCCTGTGTACAAATGCTCGGCATTCAGATTGTGTTCCTCTCGTAAATTTTCATTTCTTTCATTCATTCAGAACTCCCCCCCCCCCCCCCCCCCCCGAACACTTTTGGTTCCTTTAGTCTTTTAAAACTCTCCTATGTACCCTGTGTGCTAATGGCCAGCATTGAGATTGTTTTCCTGTCCCAAATTTGCATGTCTTTCAGTCATTCACAACTCCCCCCCCCCCCCCCCCCCCCTTCTCCAGTTTAACACTTTCGTTTCCTTCAGTCTTTTAAAACTCTCCTATCTACCCTGTGTCCTAATGGCCAGCATTCAGATTGTTTTCCTTTCCCAAATATTCCTGTCTTTCAGTCGTTCAGAACTCCCCCCCTCCCCCCATTTAACACTTTCGGTTCCTTCAGTCTTTTAAAACTCTCCTATCAACCCTGTGTCCTAATGGCCAGCACTCAGATTGTTTTGCTTTGCCAAATTGTCTGTCACTGATGTCAGTGCATGCCTGCCTAGCAGACCACTTCCGGCAGGCACGGTCCCAAGCACATCCTGTTGGATGTGAGAATTATTATATAGGATAGGTATTTGAATGTATTTCCTCTCCCACCCTTCTTCCACAGTATACGTATTGAGATCTTTGTCTGTCCCCATATGCTTTATGATGAAGACCACTGTCTATTTTAGTATCCACCCTCATCTTTTTGAAAATGTGGTCTCCAGAATTGTAGAAGCCAAACAGAGAGGGTAACCAGCATACATAGAAAGTATACAAGCAAAAAGGAGCGACACTGGGCCTTCAAGACTGAGACAACAGGAGTATTTTATTGATAAATGACCCGACACGAGACGATATTCTAAATGAGGTCTCACCAGAGTCGTATACAGGGGCATCATCATCTCCTTTTTTTTTTCTAGTAGCCATTCCTCTCCCTGTGCACCCAAACATCCTGCTAGCTTTTGTCATCACCTTTTCTACCTGTTTGGCCACCTTAATATCAAAACCAATGTTGTTCTCTTTGGACACAGATGTGCAGGCCCCTTCTGAAATGGTGAATATGCATTTATATAAGTACATAAGCATTGCTGTACTGGGAAAGACCAAAAGGTCCATCAAGCCCAGTGTATTGTTTCCAACTGTTGACAATCCAGATCACAAGTACCTGGTGGAATCCCCAAAAAATACATAGATACCATTCTGATCCCATATTTTCCTCTTGTTTGGCATGAAGAAGGTATTGCCTTCAAAAGCTACTCAAAATATGTATTGTTATTTTTCTTTCTATTTATTACCATTATGCTGATCCCAGAAATATGCAGAGGATTTTTCCCCAAGTCCACCCTAGTAATGATTTTTCTTCCAGAAACTTGTCCAAACCTTTTAAAAACCTTGCTGTGCTAATGGCTTTTACCACATTCTCTGGCTACGAATTCCAGAGCTCAATTATACGTTGAGTGAAGAAATATTTTCTTCAATTTTTTTTTCAGTCATGCCCAAAATATTCCCAGATTTTGCCTCCTTTCCACGTGCACATTTTTTCAGTTTCAGACATGAATATCCTGGTATTGTGAAATGGGATTTAGACATTTGTACACATCCGAAACTTGAATAGCACTTCTAAAATAAGCACCGAATTGTCCAATAATAGTCTTTCTAAGAGGATTAGCATTCAATGGCTTGGGGTTCCTGAAGAACTAACGAAATGGAGCTCAGTTGAACCTCGCCACTTCCTGTATTTCTCCATCATTGCAGATAAGTGCTTTTGAATATTTATTGGCATCTAGTACTTTGAGTGTGTGTGCCTTTGGTACCCTTGACATAGTCGGACCATTTATTATGCAATCATAAATATAATCTGAGACTATTTAGCACTTCACTGTTATGCTTACGTAGTTCACATATTAGTGGTAAAATGTACTTGGGAGCCAAATGAGATGAATTTAGCCAGATTATTAGCTTACAACAGGTCTTTGTTCATTTGTTGGCATACAGAGCAGTTACAGTCCAAACACTGAGGACTCCCTATATATTGCTATATTTAATTATAGCTCACTTTTCATTATAGTCATAAGAGCAGCTTTATTCTATACAGGATAACTTGATGTTTTATTTTGTTTCCCTGTTTTGGGTTCACTTAAGTTAGAAAAAAATAGATTACTGCAATGCTTATATTTAAGTGTCATGGCCTCCTATTTTGGGGCTTGTCAGGTCATTCAAAATTAAGTGGCAAGGTTTATTACCTGGGGGGGGGGGGGGTTAAGTTTGCATATTACATCAATATTGAAACAATTGCATTGGCTGCCAGTGGAATGTAGAAGTCAATTTTGACACTTGCTCACTCATTCATAATATATGTGATTGCTCCTTGGAATTTGTCTCAGGTGTTATATCATCCAGTGTGTCACAAATTTTCCTGTTGTGGATAAAATTTGAGATGGGAAATGTCATTTTATCCCTAATGCAGACTCATAACATTTAAGAGTCCCTGTATGTTTCAGTGGGGAGGTGGGTCCTGGCATGAATATCAGCAATGTTCAACACAGACCTTGTCCAGAAGAGCAAGCCTCTAATATTTAGGCATGCATTACATACATGAATGTTTAGAATAATGATATATATGTGTGCACATGGGCTCATAAATGTCACTATTCTATAAATAATATCTTCTTAAATTACATGTATTTGTAAAGAAGGCATATATGGGAGTGTTCAGGCCTCTAAGACTTGTAGCTTCTAAGTCTTATATCCTGACGTATAACCTCGGTATTTGTATCCCACATTTCCCCACCTCTTTGTAGGTTCAATGTGGCTTGCATAGTGCCAGAGAGCAGTTGCAGACTCCGGTTTAAACAAATACAAGGTGAAGTTGTGATAGGGTAAGGTTCATGTGGTAGGACCACATAGAGGAATCGTTCAACGGGAGAGTTCAGTGATGGTCATTACGAACTTTATTGTTGTGTCGCAGAGATCAGGTATTTACGTTGAATCTGTAGGGTATGCCTTTTTAAACAGGTGGGTCTTGAGTGTCTTTCTGAAGTGTAGATGGTCGTATATGGTTTTCAAGTCTTTTGGTATTACGTTCCACAGTTGTGTGCTGGTGTAGGAAAAATTGAATGCGTAAGTTGATTTGTATTTGAGTCCTTTGCAGCTTGGGTAGTGTAGATTTAGGTGCGTTCGTGTTGATATGGATGAGTTTCTGGCTGGTAGGTCGATTAAGTCTGTCATGTAATCCGGTGCTTCACCGTATATAATTTTGTGAACCATAGTACAGATTTTGAAGGCAATGCGCTCTTTGATTGTTAGATATAAAGGGGGTGTAGAGAGTTGATGGCCCAAAGAAGAATGGCTTGTTCGAGCAGGTCTATATGGCGGTGCAGGTATAATGGTGGAGGGTTTTAAATGCTAAGGTCAGGAGATTGTGAACTATGTGTACTTTATCAATTAACCAATGATGGAGCTTTAGAGGGGAGTTACATGATCATAACGATGGGCACTAGTGAGTAGTCAAATTGCTGTTTTCTGGACTCTTTGGAGTTTCTTAAGAGAAAGCAGAGGAAGACCAGTATAGACAACATTACAGTAATCCAATTTGAAGGCAATCAAAATGTAAAGTAAAGTAGCACTGGCATCCTCCTTGAGTTTACCAATCCAGTTGATGGCAAGTTATATAAGTTAATACACCAGACAGACTGTAACACATCTTTTGTATTATACATAATTGGTTGCCCATATAAGTTTTACATGGAAAAACTACTAGACCTTTCGAATACGGGTGAATAAGCATCAGTCCAATATTGGTAGGCACAGCCAGAATGCACATTTGGTATCTCACTGTATATTTAAATCACATAGGTTTGAAGCTCTACAATGCTTTGTCATTGATCACATTGGAGGGAATAGAAGGGGAAGGGATCAGAGGAGAATTTTATTAAGAACTGAAGAAAGATGGATATACAAGCTTAATACTTTAGAACCTGCAGGTCTAAACTATCTCTCTGAAAGTCCTTCATTTGAATAACACAATGTTTACTCACAATCAACTGTAGATCAGAGGTTCTGCCCCAATGGCAAAGAGTCTCCGTGATTCTGAAAACACCATTAGCTCAGAGCTGGTTGAATGGAGTACAATATCTTTTTTAGTAAGATATATTCAAGTTAAAAACTAAGTACTCTAACAGAGGGTAACGCAGGAAAGGGTTCTGTACTGTCTAACAAATGGAGCCCTCAGACTAAAGGGAACAGAAAAAAGGCATACTCTGACCCAGAGAGCAGGGGAAAACCGCCAATGGGAACAGACCCTGCCAACTAGCAACAGCATAACCAATCATATAACAGTTCTAAGCAGACAGGCTAGTGAAGTCATGTTGCCTGATAACTACACCCCCCCACAATGCAACACTCATGTGACTCTGCTGTGAGAATGACAGAAAAAGTGTCACACCCACCCCAGAGCCACATTACAATCAGGGAAAGGCTGTCAAGAGGACAGAACAGGGAGGGGGGGGGGGCGACATAGGTAGGGCTTCCAAATAACTGTGAAAGTAACTTACAGAATATTGTAAGTTGCATGTGCCCTTGCATCACTTAGATCAGTGGTTCCCAAACCTGGTCCTGGATGCACCCCAGCCAGTAAGGTTTTCAGGATACCCACAATGAGTATTCATGAGATAGATTTGCATCCACTGCATGCAAATCTCTCTAATGAATATTCATTGTGAATATCCCAAAACCCTGACTGGCTGGGGCGCCTCCAGGAACAGGTTTGAGAACCACTGGCTGAGATGCTCGCACTTGTACCAGCTGTATACTGGTGCATTGATACTGAGTTACACTAGTGTTCTGTGATGGAACCTTGGTGCTTAGGTCCTGCTGTAGAATAGGGCTGCCCTTCTGCAGCCCCAGTTATAGAATTACCCTCATGGTCTTTCAAATCAATATAAAATTCAACCTCATTGCTGCTGCCAGACAAAGTAACAGCCCAGCTGTTCCAAAGCAGCCACCTGATTGCTTTGGACTGTGCTTGGGGGTCATGCAATGAAACTGATTGCAAGGCCCCTGCCAATCCTCCTTTCCCTTTTTCTGCTCAATAGCAAATGTCACATGAAATAAAAAAAAAAAAAACCCAACAAGAAAAATAATCAAGAAAAGTGGCATAGCTTTCTTTCTACATGGGGTTTGATTAACTAATCAAAAACTGATTAGCATCTTTTCTTTGGTGGTGAGGGCGGAGGAGACATGATTAATCAATTACTATTGACTGTCAGCTTGGTATAGGCTCCCCTGCTGAGAGAGAGCCTAGAGGCAAAAAGCAGCTGTCACAGTGATTACATTTATTAAAACCACTTGCTTTATTTATTTTTTCTTTTGTCTATGGGAGCCATGTTCTAAGAGGTCATTGGAAAAAGTGTTAGGAGTTGGAGGGAAGCAGGGTCTTGATTGAGAGCAGATGCGTTCTTCACATTTCTACACATTTTATTTATAGTTAGGATATGAAATAAGCACAGTCAACAACAGCCCATGAACAATCCATCAGTAAATTTAGTTACACCCCAGGGGGTAATTCTATAAGGAGGGCACCAACGTTTAGGTACCAAGTACACACACAAATAACCAGAATACTAGCATGCATATATATGAGTGTCAATTGCCAATATTCTAGCTATATGCTAGTCTGTAAAATATTGCCTACTTAGAGATGGGCTTAGTGTAGGCGGAGTGTGAGCAGGTCACACTTGTAGCATATAGATACAGAATAGTATAATCTGTTTATGACCACACCACCTTGAGTAAACCCAATCTAATTTGATCTTGGAAGCTAAGCAGGGTCAGGCCTGGTTGGTACTTTGATGAGGTAGTACTGTAATCCATTAAAAAAAAGGGAGAAGAACTAAGGAGAATCCCACAGGAAACAACCACAATGGGAATGACCAGATGGATGAGCCGGGTGATCCGGTACTGATTATTCTTTATTGTAAAATAATATGCAAGTTGCAGATGATTGAAACCACACAACTCTCGAAACATAATAGTGGCGGACTTGACATAGGCTATGATTTGGCGTAAGAGCCTTCATCAGGAGTCCACAAACATAGTTTAGTTTCCTTGTGAATATATACCAAAAACCAAGCGAAAGTTCAAAGACTACAAATTGGGCTGCCATGTTTTGAAGGACCTATAACCTGTGTAGACTCCTGCTGTAAGTAGTTTCTCTGTGAAAAATGTTTTTATTCTGCAGGGCTGGTGCATGCTCTACTTGCCACACAAGCTCACATGTGCTTCTGTGCATTATGGGAAAAGAAACACCCAACCGTTTCCAGTGCATACACAATTTTGAGCACCATACAGTGGTGGAAATAAGTATTTGATCCCTTGCTGATTTTGTAAGTTTGCCCACTGACAAAGACATGAGCAGCCCATAATTGAAGGGTAGGTTATTGGTAACAGTGAGAGATAGCACATCACAAATTAAATCCGGAAAATCACATTGTGGAAAGTATATGAATTTATTTGCATTCTGCAGAGGGAAATAAGTATTTGATCCCCCACCAACCAGTAAGAGATCTGGCCCCTACAGACCAGGTAGATGCTCCAAATCAACTCGTTACCTGCATGACAGACAGCTGTCGGCAATGGTCACCTGTATGAAAGACACCTGTCCACAGACTCAGTGAATCAGTCAGACTCTAACCTCTACAAAATGGCCAAGAGCAAGGAGCTGTCTAAGGATGTCAGGGACAAGATCATACACCTGCACAAGGCTGGAATGGGCTACAAAACCATCAGTAAGACGCTGGGCGAGAAGGAGACAACTGTTGGTGCCATAGTAAGAAAATGGAAGAAGTACAAAATGACTGTCAATCGACAAAGATCTGGGGCTCCACGCAAAATCTCACCTCGTGGGGTATCCTTGATCATGAGGAAGGTTAGAAATCAGCCTACAACTACAAGGGGGGAACTTGTCAATGATCTCAAGGCAGCTGGGACCACTGTCACCACGAAAACCATTGGTAACACATTACGACATAACGGATTGCAATCCTGCAGTGCCCGCAAGGTCCCCCTGCTCCGGAAGGCACATGTGACGGCCCGTCTGAAGTTTGCCAGTGAACACCTGGATGATGCCGAGAGTGATTGGGAGAAGGTGCTGTGGTCAGATGAGACAAAAATTGAGCTCTTTGGCATGAACTCAACTCGCCGTGTTTGGAGGAAGAGAAATGCTGCCTATGACCCAAAGAACACCGTCCCCACTGTCAAGCATGGAGGTGGAAATGTTATGTTTTGGGGGTGTTTCTCTGCTAAGGGCACAGGACTACTTCACCGCATCAATGGAGAATGGATGGGGCCATGTACCGTACAATTCTGAGTGACAACCTCCTTCCCTCCGCCAGGGCCTTAAAAATGGGTCGTGGCTGGGTCTTCCAGCACGACAATGACCCAAAACATACAGCCAAGGCAACAAAGGAGTGGCTCAGGAAGAAGCACATTAGGGTCATGGAGTGGCCTAGCCAGTCACCAGACCTTAATCCCATTGAAAACTTATGGAGGGAGCTGAAGCTGCGAGTTGCCAAGCGACAGCCCAGAACTCTTAATGATTTAGAGATGATCTGCAAAGAGGAGTGGACCAAAATTCCTCCTGACATGTGTGCAAACCTCATCATCAACTACAGAAGACGTCTGACCGCTGTGCTTGCCAACAAGGGTTTTGCCACCAAGTATTAGGTCTTGTTTGCCAGAGGGATTAAATACTTATTTCCCTCTGCAGAATGCAAATAAATTCATATACTTTCCACAATGTGATTTTCCGGATTAATTTGTGATGTGCTATCTCTCACTGTTACCAATAACCTACCCTTCAATTATGGGCTGCTCATGTCTTTGTCAGTGGGCAAACTTACAAAATCAGCAAGGGATCAAATACTTATTTCCACCACTGTATATAGAATCCAAGGGGTATTGTATTCTGATACTTCTCATTATTTTCATTGTATGATTAGGGGCTGTAAAGTATATTCAGGGTAGAGAGAGGTGAGAAGTAACATGGATGCAAAGCCCGGATGCTTCAATGGCAGAGCTCCATGTTAATGGTAGGAGAGGCCAGATGAGTGTCACACTCACCAAATGGGATGGGGGGAGGGGATGGAACTACATTATAACTGGTTCATGGGTTAGGTTAGTGTTAGTTTTCATTCATACAAGGGATGGAAAATGTGTGTATTACCTGAGAAATGTGCTGAGGCTCATGTATCTAGCAAAGTCTGAAAGGTCATAAGGAACGTCGGATAGGAATTTCAGAATGAATCAATCAATAAATGGTGGCTCTTCTGAGCATTTCAGCTTCCTTTGAGCCATTTTACAAAGATCCTTCCTATTTCCCCTCTCCTTCCTCTCTGCAGGGCCCTGGTTGGGAGGAGTGGGAGTGGGATCAGGGCCAGCCCAACCGTTAGGCAAGACTAGGTGGTCATCTAGGGTAGCAAACAAAGCAAAACAGTAGATCCTGACAGCATAAACTCAAAGAACCATCTGCACAAACTTAAACCTGCTATTATATAGGATGTTTGTGTGATGATTACGATTGTTGAGTTCAATTATCAATTCTTTGGGGAGAGAGCTGCCGTCTGGGGAGCCTGAAAATTAATTTTTTGGGAGGGTATAAAGCTGAAGGTTTAACTAGGGTATCTACTACCCTTGCACGTCAGTGTATAGGGGGATGTATCGTTGCAACTAGAGTGGGAAAGTGATCATGATCACAGATTCACCCTTTGGATGATTACCTTGCACAGATGATTAGATCAAGTTAGGAAAGTGTCTTCCTTGAATGGTAGCATGAGGATCTTCAGAAAGAGGATCTGTGAATACAGTCTGCAATTAAAGTGTCTTGGTTCAGACAGGCTATCAGTTAAAGAATTAATCGTCCAGGCTGAGACGGGCAGGGTGGTGGCAGCTAGGCTCTGGCTAGCAGGCCATGAAGAAATTTCAGTAGTAATTAAGAACTTTGGAGGCTGGGAAAACTGTGTCTATCTGTAAATGTAATTTACTTTGTGATTATATGAACTGTTAAAAGTAAATAAAGCTGCAGCCTTTGCACCACCATCTTTGTCTATCATCTGTGAGGTGAGGGAAGGGAAGACCAAGGAAAAGTGTGATCTGAGGCTCGGTTTCATGTTCTTGTGTTATCTTTGTGCATCCTTTTCTCTAAGAATGACAACCAGAGAATATGACAAACTGCACAAAAGTCTAGAAGCCCAAAAAAACAGGGAAAAGGCTGGGCTGTGTCAGATGGGCGTGTTTGGTTCAGTTTTAAGTGCCTTTGAAGATGAATTTCTGAAGGGGCTGAATAACATTATACATTAGGGCAGAATATTAAAAAAGTACAATTTAACAAAAAATCTCCTCCACCTCTGAGTGAACACAGTTAACACAGTCAGCACCAAACAGTAGTTCCTGTTTTATCTGAATACTGAGGGCAGGGATGTTACTGCTAGAGTGGCAGGAGATCCTATGCAGCTAATGCAGTGCTGCTGCTGCTTCATAAGAGATGTTCCAACAGTTAATCATCAGAGGGGGGGCCCTCCTCTCTCAGTAACCCTGCCCTCTTCTACATCTAGCCCCACCCACTCGCTGGCACCCTAGTAAGCCTGTTGACAGACCAGACAGAGAATTTCTGAAATTGCTAGTTGCTCCATATTTTCAGAGTAACATAATTCAGTCCTTGTGGAGTAAGATGGCAATGGTGATGGCAGTGGCTGAGCAGTGAGGACCAGTGCCATAGCCACAGGTGGGCCGGGGCCCATCCACTTAGGGCTCAGGCCCACCCAACAGCAGCACATATTTAATGCTAGCTAGAGGGGATCCCAAGCTCCGCCAGCTGAAGGCCTCCCCTTGATGGTGCTGAAAACACTGGCCTCATCACATTGGGGGGGGGGGGGGAGGAGAACACTTGGTGCCCACCCACTTCTTGACTAGGGCCACCCAAAATCTGCTGTCTGGCTACGTCCCTGGTGAGGACCCTGAAAACTAATGTGGATGAGCATTAAGTTGTTCAAGAGGTGGCGATACAGAACAGGTTAAGGTTGAGAGTTGAAAATCTTGTGTAACTTCAGTTCTTATCTGGAGATGTTCAAACGCTATCCCCCAAATTCCGTGTATGTTGCCTGAAAATCCACACGGAAACCGAAGGTGTATTCTATAATAATGTGTTTAACTTGATTGGTTAAATAGCTAATCAGCGTTGTTAATTGGATGTCAACAACCAATCAACACTAATGGGCATTAATTGAGATTTACTTGCACAACTCGCCAAGTGTCTGTAACATAGTGTACCTAAATTCTAAGTCACATAGTTGAAAAGGGGGCGTAGCCATGGGCGGGGCATGGCCATTTCTAAAATCTATGTTCATTATTATAGAATACTCCCGATCTGTGCCTAATTTAGGCATCGGGATTTACACCAAGTAAAACGTGACAAGACCAAATTTGGTTACGTGGCAAGCCGCTTGGCGTATTCTATATACTACGTGGAAATTTGTCTATTCTATAAAATGTAAGCATTCTTTAGAGAATATGATTAGGCGTAATTTTTTTCTGCGCAGATTTTTCAGGTGCCATATATAGAATCTAGTCCTATGGTACCTCCTCGATCTGTTCCACCAGTTTCTAGGATTTACTGTTGTTCACCTTTTAAGAAGCAGCTTGAGG
Source organism: Microcaecilia unicolor (assembly GCF_901765095.1). Lineage (NCBI taxonomy): Eukaryota > Metazoa > Chordata > Amphibia > Gymnophiona > Siphonopidae > Microcaecilia > Microcaecilia unicolor. The sequence goes on along the minus strand of NC_044042.1, from coordinate 45,285,449 downwards.
GTGACCAGAGAGAATTGTCTCCTATTTCTTAGGTAGTCTGAATCTGACAAATGTTTTTTGGAAGTCCCGGACAAGAAAATGTCCTTTATCTGGCTGAATGCCGGACGTTGAAATTGGTTTCTTAAAGATTGAGAGGCTATGCCAGTCATTTTATAAAGGCTATTTGCATCTGAGATGTGCATAAACCAGCAGTTAAGTGTTTGTTTTTGATTATGCTTCCCTGGAGTAACTGTGGAGAATGCAAATGTGCTTTTTCTAAAAGACAAAACATTTTTTAAAGGAATTGTTGTGATACTTTGAAATTTTGCATAGCATGTAGCCTTCTCCTGATGCAGAGCTTTGGCTCGAAACGTGATTGTGTCAGCTTTTCTTTGGAATTATATGCATTGTATCCTATTTTCACGGGCAGGGGCATATCTGAACTGCGGTGGTAGGGGGGCCAGGGCCAGAGTGAGGAGGCACATTATAGCCCCCCCCCCCCCGCCGCCACCACTACCATTGCCTCCCCCCTCCCCCCGCCGCTGCCATTGCCAACCCCCCCTGTTGCCGTCGCCTACCTATGCTGGCGTGGGACCCCAACCCCCGCCAGCCGAGGTCCGCTTCCTCCTGCCGCTGCCGGCTGCCTTTAAAAGAATTCCTTCAGCTGGCGGGGGACCCCCAACTCCCGCCAGCCAAGCCGGGGTCCTTTCATTTCTTCCACTGCAGTCTGCAAAGCTGGCGCCGAAAGTTTCTTCTGAGTCTGACGTCGCTGCACGTTGTACGTGCAGGACGTCAGACTCAGAAGAAACTTTCGGCGCCAGCTTTGCAGACTGAAGTGGAAGTAATGAAAGGACCTCGACTTGGCTGGCGGGGGTTGGGGGTCCCCCACCAGCTGAAGGAATTCTTTTAAAGGCAGCCGGCAGCGGACCTCGGCTGGCGGGGGTTGGGGTCCCCCGCCAGCAAAGGTAGGTGACGACAACGGCGGGGGAGGGTTGGCGGCGGTAGGGGGGTCCGGGGCGAAATCTGCGTGGGCCCAGGCCCCTGTGGCCCCACGCAGATATGCCCCTGTTCACGGGTAAGAAAACAAGAAGGCAATTAGCCCCTGATATCCACCATGGAACAAAAGACAAGACGCAGACCTTAGTGAAGAAAAAGCAGTCTTTAATAAATCATATTGATGCTCCCAGGAAGCATACGCATTGACCTATGTTGGTGGAGTGTTGACGTTTGCACCAACTGGTACTGTACGCCCCTGACACAGCCTGTACTCTTGGTGAAACATGGCCATGTCAGGCATCTGAGTGTGAACCTTGGGAGCATCAATATGATTTATTAAAGACTGCTTTTTCTTCATTAAGGTCTGCTTCTTGTCTTTTGTTCCCTATTTTCAAGGAACAGTGATTGCCAGATGGTCCTGTATTTTTATTATTTTCAAAAGATTCTCTGCACAGAATAATATTTGAGGATAAATGATGAAAGACTTTAACATTTATATAAAAATTGGGATAAAAGCTACATTTATTGGACATGATTACTGTCCCTGAAATGATGGTCCCATACAATAGGATTATTATAACTGAGGTTTTTTTTTTTTGAATAGCACATGGGGGGGATTTTGGAATGGGGAACTTTAATAAGGCTGGAGTGTTTTAGAAGTTTTTGTGGTTTTATACCTTAGGATTATGGGCAGCTGGTTGCCTCCCCCCCCCCCCCCCCCCCCCCCCCCCCCCCCACACACGCACAGGACAATGCAGCCCTAGAGGTGAGGATGTCAAAAAAATAAGTCTCATTCAGCAGGGCAACTATCCTAGGCACTTACCTACTCTGTCTTTTGACAAATATGCCCCTGCCCTCCTCTCAAGTACCCTCTTCTCCCCCTCTTCCATTTGTGTCCACCACACAGAGATTTTGTTTGTCCTTCTCTCCCTTCCAAAAACAACAACAACAAAAAGTATCCATGCAAATATTAACATCTTTATGGGAAGTCCATGCATGTGTGCATCCGGCGCTTTCTGACAAGAGGGAATTAAATGTCAGAAGGATTTGTAGCATCTGTAATTGAATTGGTGCTGAGAAAAGCAAATCTTAAGGAGAAAATATAACATATCAGGATTAGGAAATAATACGACATTCTGTCATCTTTGCTGTCAACCTGTCGTCTTTGTCCTCCCAATAATAAAGATGTGATTTTATATTTCATTTATATATGATTTCTATTTATCTCGTGGATAGAGCTAAAACATTCTTAGATTCTAATGAGAGAAAAATAATATTTGCTATTTTAAAGTATAAGATGCCAACTGAAATTTAAGTGCTATGATGTCTTGAACTTAGTTTACAAAGTACAATTGCAGTTTGACATTTGATGAATTGAAATTGATTTGGCTGTTGTGAGATGCAGACCCCTGGTTACCTCTGCCACCAGGCTTTGGGTCATTAAGCTGTGATTAGGTTCACCGTCATCCTGATTGTTTGCATTTTACTCCAGCAGAGAGTTCTGAGCGCAGTTTCAAAAGATAAGTAGGGGACAAATCTATAACTGGGGGCCTCCAATTAAGCACCCAGAGGGCACATGGTAGGAGCCAATCTCTATAAATGAACTTTGCCATCTAGGTTCTGTTACAGGACAGTAGCATAATGGCTATCAGCACACCTAAAATTTAGGTGTACCCACTTACACTTTGTATTCTATATACCGCACGGAAATTTGTCTATTCTATAAAATGTAGGTGTACTTTAGGCATAATTTTTTTCTGCATGGATTTTTCAGGTGCCATGTATAGAATCTAGCCCCTATATCTGTTCTACCAGTTGCTAAGATGTACTACTATCTTTCACCTTTTAACTGTGTAACTGAGCATGCGTGAGGAGTCCCGGTGTTGGCGGCTGGAGGCACACCACCGATTTCCTGTTTCCTGCAAGAGGAGGAGGGGAGCAGCTCAGCAGCAGATATCTTTGGCTTGTGGGGGCTTTGGCATACCCACCAGTCATTTTAACGGGCACTGCTGGTTTGAAAGGTGCTTGAGCCCAAAGGGGGGAGCAAGGCTCCCCTGTGGCTATATTACTGCCCATCCAGAGAAGGGTGATGAAACTGATAAAGGGGGTGGGACGACTTCCCTATGAGGAAAAGCTAAAGCAGCTAGGGCTTTTCAGCTTGGAGAACAGATGGCTGAGGGGAAATATGATAGAGGTCTATAAAATAATGAGTGGAGTGGCACTGGTACACGTGAATCGCTTGTTTGCTCTTCAAAAATACTAGGACTAGGGGGCATGCAATTAAGCTACAAAGTAGTAAATTTGAAACAGGCTATCCCCGGCTGAATATCCCTGGCTATACGCCAATTTTTAAACCGGGTTTAGCGACCATGTTTGGCCAAGTCAAACAGTGGAATATCTTTGTCTGGTTTGATGATAACCAGTTAAGTCTGAATATCGACTTAGCCGGTTGTCTTCAAACTGGACAAAAGTAAACCGGATATTCAATGCTGGTCACCGGAAACAGCCCGTCATAGAATATCTAGGCTTAGCGTCGACCATGGGTGTTAGCTGGTGTAACTCCTGCTTTCTGAATATCGGCCCCTTATAGTTTATAGAATTTGCCCTTCACTGGCTAATTGTGCCACTGAATATATTCGCCTAAAGGAATCCGTATAATTATGGAGCAGCTATTAATCTGAACAGATTTATCCAAGTAACTTTAGCCAATTAGAGCCCATAGGGCAGAAAAACATAACTTTGGGGGGATTTTTTTGGGTTTACTCAAACAGCAAACAACCAACTCTACATATGAAAAGGCAGCACTGCTTATAATGCACCTCCTATCAGAAAAATAGAACAGATTCCTTCACAGAAGCTACAGACTAATAGATTCCCACATCTCACTTAACACATTCAAAACACAGGCCATCACCCAATACCAGGTATGCTTAACCTAGTCCTCAGGACACACAAGGCAAAGTTTTCAGGATATCCACAATGAATATGCGTGAGATAGAGCATTCAAATGTATCTCATGCAAATTCATTTTGGATAAACTGAAAAATCTGACTGAATAGGTGTGTCCCTAGGACCAGGTGAGAACCCCCGCCCAATACAGAATATAAATTTGAAATGCACATTCAAAAACTGAAATGGAAACTTAAGAAGTCAGATTGTGCATGCAATGTAAAGCTGGAGAAGCACAAACAAACACATTTTCTCTTGCACTGAACAGAACAAAAGACCAAGAACTGCATGTTTCCAAATCTGACATATTCGAGCAGCCAAAGTGGATAATTAAGTCCTGCTACACTATGTGTAGCCAGTACTATACAAGTCTTTGTGTGTGTGTGGTGGTGGGGGGGGGTCTTGCTTGTTAGTTGCTTCTTCCATTAAAGGCTTAGGAGAAAAGCCAAATTCTCACCTGCTTCCTGAAGTATTGTGTTGAGTGAAGCCTTTCAAGGAGGTCATTCCAGAGTGTTAGGGCTACTCTGGAGAAGTTTCATCGGCAGGTGTTGCATCGTGTGATGGCCTTTGGAAAGGGTGTGATTAAGAATATTTTCCTGGGGAGGACCTTAGAAATCTTTGTCACCTGGACTTTGGGGGTACTGAGTACCAGCACCTTTTCCATTGTCTGCTAAAATTGACCCATGTACCTCAAGTTTTAATGAAAGAGCTCAGACTCTACACACCAATTCTGCCTTATCATAGATTCTGAGACTGGTTGCAGGGAGCCTGGCCATTGTGGAGTGGGTCCCTCAGTGATCACCTCACTCCTGAAGGATGGCCTAGCTAGTATTTGAGTACCAGCACCTTTTTTGCTAGAAAAATGCACTGGATGTAACCCTATTCGACTTTGTACTGTTCTGTTTTTTAACTCCTGGCCTGTAACTTTCTTAACGTTTGTCAGGTAATCCCCCTAGAATCTTCCTATGTTCCTAATCAAGATCAATTTTCTCCGCGAGGAAGCTCCACAGACTCTCATTGTCTCTTCGAACTACTAACCCCCTCGATACTCTGTAACTGCCCCCGTTGTTCCGTGTAAGCCACATTGAACCTACCAAAAGGTGGGAAAATGTGGGATACAAATGCAATAAATAAATAAATAATCACTTTAATTCTGGTCTTTTTCTTCGCTGTTCCTTTTCCATGGAGTCATTTTCCTTTTTTTTTTTTTTTTTTCTTCTTTCTCCGCTGTCCATACATCTCAATGTGCTCTTTTTCTCTCTCTCTTCAGATTCTACCTCTTTTTTTTTCTACCTTCTCTATCTACTCATAGCTCCAGTTATCTCCACACTGATTCTCTCTACAACCACCCTTTCACTGTTCTCCCCTTCGAGTAATCTCTTCATTATCAATTCATCTCTCTCGCCCACTTTGCCCTTCCATCTTTGATTTTGTACTTCGATTTCCTACATCCCACTTCTTCCTATCTTACAGGAGAGAGATTTGCATACAGTGGTAGTGGGTATTCAGAATCTCTCTCATGCTAGTTCATTAGGGATATCCTGAAACTTGATCTGTCCTGAACTTGGAGAAGCCTGTCTTAGGAAGATTGCCTTCTATCAGAGTTGATACTGATTTCTATCCCCACTGCCCTTCATTTTACCTGGCCTAGAGGGACCCACTATGTCACTCTGAGCAGTGGCGTAGCAATGGGAGGCGGGAGGGGCGGTCCGCCCCGTGTGTCAGCTCAGGGGGGGGTGCACCCTGCCAGCTCCCCCCCCCCCCCGGGTGCAGCACGATGACACCCCCCCCCCGACCCATTGCCTACCCTCCTTCGTCCAACCAGCTCCCTACCTTTAAAAAAATATCGGAATCCGAGGCAAGGCGCAGCACCTCGCGCCTGCATGTAAAAGAAATGTGGACCGTCTCATCGGGCCTTCCCTCGCTCTATCTGTCCCGCCCTCCGCTGACGCAACTTCCTATTTCCGCAAGGGCGGGACAGACAGAGCGAGAGAAGGTCCGATGAGACGGTCCACATTTCTTTTACGTGTGAGGCGCTGCGCCTCACCTCGGAGTCCGATATTTTTTAAAGGTAGGGAGCTGGTTGCACGGAGGAGGGTAGGCACTGGGCCGGGAGGGGGGGGTGTCAATGCACCGAGGGGGGGTGTCATCGTGCTGCACCCGGGGGGGGGTGCAACAGTGAACCGTCCCGCCCCGGGTGGCAGCCCCCCTTGCTACGCCACTGACTCTGAGGTGTATTTTCAAAGTCTAAGTGCATTGAAAATGAGCCACATTTATGGACCTTTGTAAGTCTTTGAAAATGAGCCCCTCTGTCTCCTGACAAAGGCTTCTGGTCGAGGAGCAGCAGATAGAAAGAGGCAGCACAAGCAGGGCTTCTGAGGATGTAGATGCTCAAAGCCAGTCGAGTCCCATTCCATGCTTTAAAACGATTCCAGTGTACTAATGGGAAATCTGTGCTAAAGCAGGGTGTGGGACCCATCATGTTTTGAGTGGCTGCATGTGCTTGGAGGCTCTGCCTGCATTGCCTTTTCTATTTGTGCTGCTTTGGCCTCAACACATCTGCTACCTTTTTCTGACTTTGCTCCTGATTCCTGGTTGCAGCCAGCTAACTAGTTCCAGCGACCCATCTGGGGCATGACTGATAGCACAATCCACCCCTGTGAAATGTAAGAGCCCAAATTCTTAGGAACTAGGGTTATAAAAACTTCTTAATAGCTTTTGAAAACGTACCCCTCCCTCCAGATAATCAACTGGTCTTCGGCATTGAATATCCTTTTTTCATTTTGAGCCAGCTAACATATAACCAGTTAAATTACTATTCAGCCCTTGACCGCATAAGCCAAGCTAATTAAAAATAGGACTGCTATTTATGCAGCCCGATTTAAGCAGTTTATTTATGCTATGAGGTATGAGGGGCTGAATATCAACACTTGACTCCATCCCTGGAATGCCCACAAGTTTGCTGCTTTTGAATTCGGCGTAAACTGGTCCATTTTCAGCAAAGATAACCAGTTAAGTGCCACTGAAAATGACTGGAACAAGCAATGCAACTGTGGCAGCTGTTTCTGGTCAGTTAAACTGTTTTGAATGTTGGCTTGTGTGGGAGTAACCTGGCGGTAATCAGCCATCGCCAAATGCTGCCCAGTTACCTCAGTGGGTGGCGGTAGAGGGGTCCCTGATGCATGGCCACACATAAAGAGTTTTTTTTACTGCATGACCATGTTTGTCTGGGGGCTTTTTACCCGCTGTGGTAAAAGGGGCCCTGGCGTGTGGGAAAAATGGCCCCCACCGCTGACACAGGGCCCTTTTTCCTGCAGCTTGGTAAAAAGACCCCTTTTATTTCCATCTGCTCTTTGGCATGCAAACTTTTTTAGGGTTAATTTACAAGTCTTTTCAAGACTATGCTGGTAAATGAAAAACTGCTCTTTAACTCTGCCCCCAGGAATGCATATCAGGCAGCTAGTTTAATATAGTACAATATATAACTTAGATTGTGAGCCCATTAGGGACAGTGCAAAGTACCTGTAATAGAAATTGTAAACCACATAGTTGCCACAGGGATCACTTGCGGTATTTCAAGTACAGAAAATAAATAAATAAAATGAAAGCCATTTTCACAGGTAAAGCCAGCCCTATTTTACCCACAGAAATGCTTTTGAAAATTACCCTCGCTGATTAAGTGAACCAGAATTTGTTTCAGATTTAACCCCTAAACATTTGTACAGGCTAACACTGACATTTATCTCTCTCTCTCTTTACTTCTGTCCTCTATTCTGTCTTATCCCTCCTCCCCTTCTGCTCTCTCCTCCTCCCATCTGGTAAACAGAAGAAATAGTGTAAAGGATGCTTTAAAATTATTATATTTCATTTGAGCTGCTTTTAATTAAAATGTGTTTTATGGGAGCCCTCAGTGGCAAGTTATTTACCCACAGCCCTTTGGTTTCTTTACTTCGAGGTAGAGATAGAGCTAACACTATGAATTGAAGCCACTAGCCCCCTCCCACCTCCAAAAGCTTGATATCAGACAGCCTGAGCACCTATTACCTCTATATTATTGTGCATCAATAAACGTTAAACAAGTAGGGGCTGCAGAAGTCAGTCTGTCCTGCTCTTCCAAAGAGGGGAGGGGGTGGAGGAGGAAGAGGCGTTTATCTTTCCGGAAAACTGACTCAAATTTGCTCTCTTTTGGTCTGATGGGTTCAGTGTATATCTTTCTCCGACTTGGTGACTGCTTGGAGACAGATTTATAGACCCAGCAGCTCCTCGTAGTGAAAGATTTAAAATGGTAAATCCTTCAAACATGACTTCACAAATCATGTAAAAGTTAAAAGATTTTTTTTTTTTTTTACCATTTCTGTTGCTACTGTGCTTAAATTGTAAGGTTGGCCTTTGTAAATCATTTTAATGGAAGTGTCGGATTTGACTCAATAAAATAATTTTTAAAATAGAAAGAGTTACCAATTGTTCCCATTCAATTTGTAAAATATTAATGTATTAAAAGAATAATTTTTAAATGCTGTTTTTTTAAAACTAGGTTTTAAATCATTGTTATCACTAACATCTCAGCAGAAGGCGTTTAATGAATCTGCTATCTTTCATTAACATTATTTACAGTGCTTTCTATTTATTTCACTCTAGCAGTTACTTACACGGGGGGGGGGGGGGGGGCTGTCTTACAGATTTCAGATCCTTGGACAACACATGGCCGATATTACTGTTCAGACTTACAGTGGACAAATATTGCATGCCCCTTCCATACCAGACAGCTGTGGCTTGCAGGGTATTGTCTGTGGGCATCTCTGTTCGTATCTGTGTTCCTACCCAAAAGTGCAGTGTTCCCCAAGGAGGTTTGATGACAGAAGACGGATCCACCCAATTTTCCCAAGGAGGTTTTAATTCTCCCCAATCCAGCCCCCCCCCCCCCCACCACCACCATCTTGGTACACCCAAAACAATGAACTGTAGAGCGACAAGCTCTGCCTTCTGGCTTCAGCCCACATAATGGGCCAGATAGGCTTATGTCGTCTCCTGTTATCAAACCTCCTTAGTGCTCCCCCATTATCATACCAAGACGTCTATCTGGATGTACTATAGGAAATCATTTGGAAAATAAATAGCAAAAGAAAAGCAGCAAGTATCATCATCTCAGTGATTATTCTGTCCTACGAGATTCGGTACCTATCTTTCTGGCTATAGCTTTTCCTTGCACACCCTGTAGAAACCATGTGTTAAAGATCTCTGGGGCACTTTTACTAAACCACATTTAGCACTAATACACACATAGGGCTAGATTCTATACACAGCATTGAAAAATTCCTGCTTAAATGTATTCTATAAGCCACGCCTAAAATTCATGTGGTTTATAGAATTAACGCTTAAGCGGAGAGGTCATTCATAAATTTAGGCGCCACCATTTTCACCAATGAAAATGTGTTAATGCCCACACCTAAATTTATGCACGGAGGACCATTATTCTGTAATTATACACGTAACTCAAAACTATGTCCTCCCCAAAATGCCCATGACCCTCCCAATCCCGTGCCCCCTTTTTTGGACCTTGCATAAATTTTAAGCTTGGATCCTACACCTAAATTTACACACATTAATCCCAATTAAATCTAATTGGTGCCAATAATTGCTTGTTTTAAATTGCACATGCAAATTGGCAATATACCTAAATTTGCATGCACAATTTTTGGCAACCTTTATAGAATCATGGGGTTAACATGGGGAAAAAAAAGGCTATTTGTAAAATGTGCTAAAGCATTTTGTGGTAATTTGCTTGTTGGCGTGCACTAATCACGTGCTATTAATAGTTTTTATGTAACAAAAGAGAGGGAACAAAGTACAAACTAAAGTCCAAACAAAAAAAACAGCACCACGGGCCTTTAAAAATGGAACACAGTTCTTTAATGAATGAGCCTTGACAAAAAGACCCGACACGGGCCGTGTTTCGGTGACTAGCACCTGCGTCAGGGGTCACAGTGATGACGTGGAAAACTTGGGGAATAACTCGAATATATTCCTCTACAATATATTATTCCTTACCCCACGTCTCATGTAGTAAAAGCTACAAAGCACCAAGGCACTTTCACTTTCTGTATCAAAATGGATACAGAAAGCGAAAGTGCCTTGGTGCTTTGTAGCTTTTACTACATGAGACGTGGGGTAAGGAATAATATATTGTAGAGGAATATATTCGAGTTATTCCCCAAGTTTTCCACGTCATCACTGTGACCCCTGACGCAGGTGCTAGTCACCGAAACACGGCCCGTGTCGGGTCTTTTTGTCAAGGCTCATTCATTAAAGAACTGTGTTCCATTTTTAAAGGCCCGTGGTGCTGTTTTTTTTTTTTTTGTTTGGATTAATAGTTTTTAGACATTTTTGGGGAGGGTGCGTATCATGAATGGGTATTAGGCTTGGAAGTGTTATCCAGTTAGAGCCTTCGCATTAATGCATGCTAGCTGGATAACCCTGACTTAACACAGGAGTACTTAGTGCCTGCTAAAGAGGAGGGATAAATGCTCCCACATTAATATTTTTCCAGGTCTCACGTACTAATGGGAAAATTAGCATGGAAGTTGCAAAAAGTAAAAAAAAAAAAAAGACACCCTATTTTAGGGGCGGACTAGAAATGGGCTGAGCGCAGGAGAAAGTCCCATGATAAAACGCACAAAGCTCATTTCTCAGTGCATCTTTAGTAAAAGGGCCCCTAAGGTTTCCTAAATTGCCCATAGTGGGACGGATTCTGTATTGGGTAAGGTGAGTAGTGCGTGTTAAATTGTATGTGCGGCCAATTTATGCGTGCTACTCAATTGAATAATGAGCTAATTGGTGATGATCAGCTGATAACCAGTTATCACTAATTAGCAATAATTGGAATTTATGTGCGCTCTTTGTAGGTGTATTCTAAAAAGAGATGCGTGTAAATTCCAATGCACATAGCTGAAAAGGGGGGCACAGCCGTGCGAGGATTGTGGGTGTGTTTGGGGCATCACTCAAATTTTGCACACATTGTTATAGAATTTGGGGGAACGCTTTTACATTTAGGTACGGGAATTTACGCCAAGTTTTCAGTGGCGCAAATGGCAGCGCCTAAATGTAGGTATGTTCCCCAGTCCCATGCGCTATTCTATACACCGTGCCAACCTTCAATATTCAATGGCGCTAGGCGTGTTAATTGGACTTGTCTAGATTTCAGATGCCATTTACAGAATCTGGCACTATGCAGTGGCAATTGTAGGGAGTAAATGAGAGGCAAAGACACAGTATAAATCAGGTGCAGATTTCTGTGCTTAAATCTCTGTTTTGGAGCTAATTGGTATCGCGGGAGCCTTAGTACACACCCACTATTAGGGAGCCTTTAAAGGGTGATGTTATTACCGGGTACATGCTAGGCAATGGCAGCCCTGTCATTAGGCCACCTGAGGCAGGGGGCACTCTTCTGAGGCGGCATCTCCCCACTTCCATTCCTTCCTCAACCCTCTTCCTTGAACTTACTTTTCTTGTTTTTTAAAAGGCAGTGGCGACAGAGGCAGCAGCAATTCGCATGGGCTGCTCTTCCCCTGGTCCCAGCCCCTTGTCTCTACTACGGCCTGCCTCCGAGGTAACAGGAAGTTACTTCAGAGAGGTGGGCCACAGTAGAGAGAAGGGGCCGGGACTGGCGGCAGGGCAGCCTATAGGATTTGCTGCTGCTGCTGTCACATCCACCTTTTAAAAAACAGAAAAAGAAAAGGTAAGTTCGAGGAAAGGGGTTGGGGAAGGAATGGAAGGAGGGAGATATCAGATTGTGGAGAAGGAGCAGTGGTGGCAGCTCATTCCTCACCTCAGGCGGCAGATTGTCTTGGGCTGCCCCTGATGCTGGGAGCCTATTCCTTAAAGGAAAGTGGGCCCATATTTTTTAGTATAGAATTCTAATGTAACCGGGTATATGTGCATGTATGTGCTTAGGCATGAGCTGGTGTATTATTGCCTAAGTGCTGCAGATACCCGTGTAGCTTACTGCATTTTGTAAGTTAAGTTTGAGTCCCACTCATGCTCCACCCCATGTATGTTCTCCTTGCAAATATACATTTTGAGGCCCTTTTACCAAATAGCAGTAAAAAGTGGCCTTAAGCGGGTCATTCCCTTGTGTTAAGGCCTTTTTTTCTGCTGAGGTAAAATGGCCAATTTTTCTTTTTTCCTTATTAGTGGCCACATTCTAATTTTGCCAGTAGTGCATGAGCCCCTATTGCTACCCATTATATAAGCAGTATGGGCTCGCACATTAACTATGTGCTAATCAGTGCGCGGCAATGTAACTGCACTAACTGATTAGCACAGAGCATGCCCACTTTCCACTCCCAGACCTGCCTCCAGTGCCAAAATAACTTTTTTAGTGCGGGGGTAGCATGCCTACATCCCCAAATTATTGCAGGATACCTCGGTATACCACGCGGTAAACCATTTTATGCTTCAGTAAGCATGCATTAGTACTAGGGTTACCATATTTGCCCTAAGGAAAAAGAGGACATAAGCCCCACCCCTGTCACTTTGACCCTCCCCCAAAGAAAGCCAGATTCTCTCTCTCTCCCTGCATGTATATCCCCTCCCCAATTTTCCAGCCTCCCTCCACCGACATGACTCCATTCATTCATAACCCCTCCCCTCCCCTCCCCTCCTCTCCTTTACCCTATTGTAGTGCCTCTTTCCTGCCTGGCATGGCTGCAGACTGTCTTTCTCCTGACACCAATTCAAAATGGCTGCTGAGAGTTCAAGCAGTGACCTTGCAAGACTTCTGCAGAACTCTCATGAGGCTGCCGCTTGAACTCTCAGCAGCCATTTTGAATTGGTGCCGGGAGCAAGACAGTTTGCAGCCGTGCCAGGCAGGAAAGAGGGAGTTCTTCCCTGCCCCAAAAAGGTCACTAGACCACCAGGGCACTACAATAAGGTAAAGGAGGGGAGGATAGGACACCCTGAGGTCCGCCTGTCCATCCACCCGCCAGCCTGCCTGTTAGTCTGCAAATCCAGACAAACGGGCAGGCTGGCAAAACCCACCCGGATGCCCAGCCATGTCCTCAAAAAGAGGACATGTCTGGGTAAACCAGACATATGGTAACCCTACTTAGTACTTACTGCCCCTGTGTAAGTTATAGACAGGAATAGCACTTGGGCCATTAGTCTAAACATTTATTCATGTAATAGGGTGTAATTGTTATTAGAATTTCCCCCTCCCTATTTTGGTTCTTCCTTCCCTTGATTTAAATCAGAAAACGTAATCTGGTGAGACTGGGCAGATCAGCTACAGGGAGTTACTTGCATGTATTACTGTTTGTTTGTTTGTTTGTTTTTTGCTGGGCCATTAAAACAGGGTGTGAGCGTACTTTCTTTTAAACTGTGGGCTACATGGGTTGCTCTGACCTGCACCTAAGTTTAAAGGAAGTGACCCCTCTCAGAGGTCCAGCTGAAGACAGAGAATCTGAAAACTACTGTTGAATGGGAGGATTCCCTTCACCCCAAGCATAAAGCTGGAATCTCTACCCCCACCTCCCATTCCTCATTGCCACTGCAGCAAAATCCACTTATGCATCCCCCTCTGTAGTAAAGGAGCATCAAGATATGGAAAAAGAGTTGAATCTTATCAGTGCAGTGTGGGACCAACAATGGAACATGAAGAATCCAGGAAACAAGCACCCAGTATCACCTACCCTCCCCCTCCCCCCCCCCCCCCCAAAAAAAAAAAAAAATCTCATTAGTCTAAGCAGGACTACAGAGCTGTGAGGCAGGTTGACCTGGTAGCCAAAGATAGCAGCTAACTTCACTAGGAGACATCAAGGAATGCAATAGAATTTGGGAAGGGATTATTGTGGACTAGTTAAAAAGGCCCGTTTCTGTCACAAATGAAACGGGCGCTAGCAAGGTTTTCCTCGGAGTGTATGTGAGAGTGACTGTGTGTGAGAGAGAGAGTGAATGTGCAAGTGTGTGTGAGAGAGAGAATGAGTCTGGGTGCAAGTGTGTCTGTGAGAGAGAGAGTGGTGTGTGAGAATGAGAGTGTGTGCAAGTGCGTATGTGAGACACAGTGTGAGAGAGAGAGTATGTGTGAGACACAGATATAGTGTGTGCTAGAGAGAGAGTGTGTGAGACACAGACTCTCTGTGAGACTGAGTGTATGAGACCAAGAGAGTGTGGTGAGTGACTGTGTGACACATAGAGAGTGTATGTGATACAGTGTGAGACATAGAGTGTGTGAGAGACAGTGTGTGAGAGTGAGAGAGAGAAAGACATTGACTGTGAGAGAGAGAGTGTGTGTGGGACAGAGATGCCCCCTCCCTCCCTCCCTCCCTCCCTCCCTCTGGTGTCAGCCCCCCCCCCCCCCCCTCTCTCTGGTGTGTGAGTGTTACTGTGCAGGACGCTGAGCTCTGGCTGTGCTTCAAGGAACTGACCAATCCTATTTAATAGAATGCACCTCCAACATTCTGAAGCCGAGAAACCTCATGTGGTTGGTCACTTCTGCTTGTGACGAACCCGGAAGTATATGATGTCAATTCAGATGATGGATACAGAGAGCAGGAATGCCTCAGCCATGCAGTCAGCTTCAGAATGTTGGAGGTGCGTTTTATTATACAGGATTTCTGTGCTTCTGCCATAAAGAGTACTTCTGCTCTGTTTGTTGGCCATGTTTTAGCTGCTTCTCTGTTTACTATATTTTTTGATATTCATGAGCTCCCAAGACCGTTTTTATTTTGAGTTTGTTTGCCTTTACTGTTTTGAGTTTAATTTACTTGAAGGGATTACAGCAAGCAGTTTGGGAAGCCTGCTGGCCTACAATTTTGAGGGTTGGTAGGTTGGAGCAGGAACTACTCCACAGGAGCACCTTCCTCCCCACCACCATATACCCCTTGTATACTCATTCCATAATATTCCCCCATGGTGCTGTTCCTTCTCTGTTCATTGAGCTGCCAGCAGCTGAAAGTTAGTAGCAGAGAACAAGGTCTCTAACCCCCGACAAGACAAATGAAGGCTGTCCATTTTCTCCCCCTCCTTGTTGACTCCAGGCTCAGCTGTTCCTGAATAGCTGATATTTTTTCCTATCACCATGAGTTTGACTGGCTTTGACATAATAAGAAAATAAGTAGGACCAGCTGCTCTGAGATAACTGATCTGAGTCATCAAGAAGCAGGCAAATTATGGCATTGCAGGCCAAAGGTAGGAATTTCAGGTGTGGTCTAGGCCCCTGGGCTGTGGCTTACTTACTTTAAGAGTAGCATGTGGGCTATTGGTATTGCATAAGAGAAAATCCTGATCTGTAAGCCCAGCATTGTGTCTCCATCAATCACTGCTCGTACTTGGACTGAAAGCCCTTTGAAAGAAAGGAAATACAACTATGCAGTGTACCTCATGCACCGATGGTTAAACAAAATTATTACTGTTTTTATTTTTTGAATAGATGGAAGGCTAATAGTAGTGTTGCCCTGTGTCCCTCTCTTTAAAACATCAGTCACTTACTGCATAGACACTAGTCAGCAGAGTATACAGTCAGGCCAAGAATGATTTCACAGTTCACAATACTGCCCTCTCCTGACAGATTCTCAAGCCGGAGAAGAGGTTCCCAGCGTGGACCATGCTGTGATCGGTGGCGTAGTTGCTGTGGTGGTGTTTGCCATGCTGTGCCTGCTTATCATTTTAGGCCGATACTTTGCAAGACATAAAGGTAAGTGTTGCATTAAAGTCATCTGGGAGGGTATTTGAAAGCTCAAACATTCATCATGACTGTTGCATTTAAAGTCATCACTTGGTGTCTGAAGACCAGGGGCATAGCCAGATTCCCAGTTTTGGGTGGACCTGAGAATCCCGCTCCCTGCTCAGCATCTCTCCGTCCCCTCCCCCAAGGCAATCAGGGGTCTTTTACCTCCACTCCCCCCCCCCCCCACCCCCTGTACCTTTTAAGTCCTTTAGTTCTTCGCTGGCACTGAGGAATGACTCGTACCTGTTGCTCTTGCAGCCCCTGAGCCTTTCCCCTGACACAACTTCCTGGTCCCACCAGTGGCATAGCCAAGGGTGGCTGGGGTGGGCCCAGGCCCACCCACTTTAGGTTCAGGCCCACCAAGTAGCAGCACACCTATAATGTGGCTGGCAGGGACCCCAAGCCCCACCAGCCAAAACTCCCAACAACTGTTTGATGCCGGTGAAAATCTGCTATTTAAAGGTATATGGGGGAGAGGGGATGTTTGAAAGACCATATGGCATGCAGGCGAGAGAAGGAGAAATCAAATCACTTGTAGGACAAGGCGGAGTTCTGCCAACCCACCTTGGGTCCAGGCCACCCAAACTTGGGTGTCTGGCTACGCCCCTGGTCCCACGAGCAGGAACAAGTTGTGAGCGGGTGGGTATGAGTGCTGCTTGCTGCCAGCGAACAGCTAAAAAGTTTAAAAGGAGGAAGGGAGAGATGAGAGACACCAGAACACCTGTGGGGGAGGGGAGGGAGAGGTGCTGGCAATCTTCATCTGGTAGGGCTTGGGATCCATGCTATCCGTATCACAGCTGTGCTGCTACTGGGAGGGCCTAAGCCCATGCCACTGCTGAAGACACTCTTGTGCTCACACCTTTTTTCAGTAGTAACTCAAGGTGAGTTACATTCAGGTACATTAGGTATTTCTCTGTCCCTGGAGGATTCAGTCTAACTTTGTAGATGAAGCAGTGGAAGGTTTAAATAACTTGCCCAAGATCAGAGGGAGTAACAGTGGGATTTGAAACTGGGACACCCTGGATGTCAAGACCGTGCTGTAACTCACTAGGCTATTCCTCCACTTAGCTGCTGATGGCAACAACTTTTCCCAGTGGGCATGTGGGTTTCATGCACCTAGCGCACATAAGTGATGCTTTAATTAGCACTTGTGTGCAAGTGAGCTAAGCACTGTTCTGTAAGTGCTGTCGTGGGTAGCTGCACGGGGGTGTACACATGAGTGCATCATGGGTGTCTGTCCTTATGCCCACACCTATAGAATACTATAAGTTGTGCACACTGCATGGTGTACTTACGCATGCCAGCTTGCAACAGCCATAGACCTGCATAAATAGGTGCACCTAAATGTTGCCACATTGATGCTGACTTACACTAGTGTTTTAGACTAGAATCTTGCCAGCAAGATGCTGTTTTAGAACTGACTCAACATTTGCGGCATCAAGTTATAGAATTGCACCCTTAGATTGTCACTGCTTTGAGCTACCTGTGAAACCATAGTAAATGTTACTAGATAAAGACCCGCACGATCCTTCCAGTCTGCCCAACGAGGTGGCCAGAGTTGAATCTGGCACTCTGCACAGGTTCCACTTTATGATTAAACACTGGTATACTTAATCTATGTTGCTCCCTGCCAATTTGGGGGCACAGACCATAGTAGTCTGCTCATACTGGTCCTACTTGTAATCAAAAACCCACTCCAGCCTTGATTGTTTTTGCCTTTTACTGGCCCAGAGTGTGCTTGGTATTGTTCTTACTGCCCAAGTTCTGAAGCTTTTGTCATTTAAGGTCATTTATGAGGTCATTTAAGTTTTGCTTTAATTTATTTATTTTGATTTGTGCACACCTTTTTCACTAGTGGCTCAAAGTGAGTTACATTCAGGTACATTGGATATTTCTCTGTCCCAGGAGGGCTCACAATCTAGGTTTGTACCTGAGACAATAAAGGGTTAAGTGACTTGCCCAACATCACAAGGAGCAGCAGCAGGATTTGAACCGGCCACCTCTGGATGTCAAGACCAGTGTTGTAACCACTAGGCCATGCCATCCTTTTTCTATTACTGTTCCTCTGTGTTTATCCAAGCATTCATGCCCGGGAGGGCATTCAAGGCATCCACCACCCTTTCTGTGAAAAAGTATTTCTTAATGCAAAAATAGGATGCTGCCACAATGATTAGAAACAAATGCTATTCTACCCACCTGAAGTGGCCAAATCTGATTGGGCAGTTGCTATTTGTGTTATTGGAGGAAAAAGCCTCTGTATTCCCAATTCAGAACATAATAACATCTGTTAGACCGGGTGGAATCTTCATTGCTGAAAAAACCTCCAGGTGAAACTTTAATTAGCAAATAATCACATCAAAAAAATGAACACTATCTTAGTGCCGCAGGTGCAGTATGGTTTCACTCTTGTACGCCTGACAGGGTCCCGTTTTGCGTCACAGGCTTTATCAAGGAACAACCTTGTACTGCAATGTGAAATCCTGTAAACAAAAAAGCAAATTAGCCCCTACAAAATGCCACTCTCATATGCTCTGGTTCAGGTTGCACTCGTGTGTCCAACCTACTTGTCGTTCTATGCTGTTTCTCTTCACAAACCGGTATTGACTAGAAAATGGGTCTTAAATCTACTGCCCAATGATGTCACTGCTGTGCTATTGGTTGACATATTTAAGGGAACCCGAAGTTGAGTTGATAAAGGGCCCGCCTTACAGAAAAGTGGCCCATTGGATCGTGGTGTTTAAACCATTGGGTTCCAAAGATTTCAATCTGAAGATCCACCGTTGTTCAGCTTGGAGGAGGTATTTAGCGCTATTGCCCCCTCTTACATTAGGTGTGACCTGATCAATTGCGAAACAATGGAATTCTGTGTAGCTCATTGCAACATTGTGTAAAACATGACTTCACAGAATTCCATTGTTTCGCAATTGATCAGGTCACACCTAATGTAAGAGGGGGGCAATAGAGCTAAATACCTCCTCCAAGCTGAACAACGGTGGCATTCAGATTGAAATCTTTGGAACCCAATGGTTTAAACACCACGATCCAATGGGCCACTTTCTGTAAGGTTGGCCCTTTATCAACTCAACTTTGGGTTCCCTTTAAATATGTCAACCAATAGCACAGCAGTGGCATCATTTGGCGGTAGATTTAAGACGTCATTTTCTAGTCAGTACCGGTTTGTTAGAGAAAACAGCATAGAACGACAAGTAGTTGGACACACGAGTGCAAACCAGAACCAGAGCATACGGAGTGGCATTTTGTAGGGGCTAATTTGCATTTTTTGTTTACAGGATTTCACATTGCAGTACAAGGTTGTTCCCTTGATAAGCCTGTGACGGCGAAACGGGACCCTGTCAGGCGTACAAGAGTGAAGCCATACTGCACCTGCGGCACTAAGATAAGTGTTCATTTTTTTGATGTGATTATTTGCTAATTAAAGTTCACCTGGAGGTTTTTTCAGCCGATGACGATTCCACCCCAGTCTAACAGACGTTATTATGTTCTGAATCGGGAATACAGAGGCTTTTTCCTCCAATAACACAAATAGCAACTGCCCAATCATATTTGGCCACTTCAGGTGGTAAAAAGTATTTCTTGACATTACTCCTAAGTCTCCCACCCTGCAACTCATGGCCTACTGCTTCCCTGTTTCTGAAAAAAATTAATTTGTAGATTAAAACCTTATAAGTATTTAAACATCTGTATCATATTCCCCTCCTCCCCCATCTGTCCATTCCTCTAAGGAACGGTTGTCCAACCTCAGCAGGTCGGGTTTTCAGGATTTTCCCAATGAGTATGCATGAGATCTATTTACATAGAAGGAGTTTCATGCAAATAGATTTCATGCATATTCATTGGGGAAATCCTAAAATCCGAACTGGATGTCAGCCCCTCGAAGACTGAGTTTGGACAATCCTGCAGGGTATACATATTGAAGTCTTCAGTTCTCTTCTGTTGTGAAAAAAGCATGAGCTAATTCCACGGAACCAGGTTTTTAAGAGTGCATCCCTATAGTCCTGTCATCTCTTCCCCCCCTGTGGGATATCTGATCTCCCTCTTCCTTGCTTTCAGGTACATACTTTACACATGAAGCCAAAGGAGCAGATGATGCGGCAGATGCCGACACAGCTATCATCAACGCCGAAGGAGGACAAAGTAATTCAGAGGAGAAGAAAGAATACTTTTATCTAAACACGCCTTGGGTTCCAACGAGGTGTCCAACTGCGGACAGTTACTGGCCCCCAGCCCCACCCCCATTTAGAGGATAAAGAGACAGTTTGATTGGATCCTGCGAACCATCCTTTTTCTTGTATATTTTTTTATTTCTTAGAAATGGGTGGATAGAGGCATGAGATCAGGAGGCTCTGCTATAGTATGTGAGTGTTTAAAAAAAGTTTAAAACAAGTTCTTGGTAAAAGTGCACTCTGCTGTTTGACACCTCATTTTTTAATTATTATTTTTCAAGAGGTTTTTTTTTTTTTGTACTAAGTCAGACTTGGATTTGTCTTAGTTATGCTGTTTTTCAGAAAATCCTGTGCCTTTCATTATTTTATGTATTACGTTTTTAAAAAATATTTTATTGTGTTTTTCTTTTCTCCTGTTAGATTTGACCCAATTGTGTTATTACTATTGCATGCTCAGACCCTAAAGCTTCACTTTCCCCTCCTCTGTCCTCACTGCGTCTCACCTTGGTTGATTTCAAACACCACCCTACCCTGAAGAGAAGAATCAAAAGGGATCTTTAGTTGAAGGCATGTGATGCATTCACATCAGCTTGTCATCTTCTTCTTATAAGAAACATAACTGTTTGGGTCAATGACTAAAAACACTCATATGAATGCCCAGAAATAGCAAAGCCTTGAAAACAGCACAGACAGTGCCTTTGAAAACTTGCTCTTCTGTGCTGTTCCTCCAAATAAATACCAGTAATGCTGGTAATTCATTTCTTGCAGACTTTGGGCTGCCTTGGCTCTGACACGCTGTATAAGTTTGATAGCCAGAGAAGCTGCTTTGGCAGGATCAGGGTGATGGGAAGGAGGTGTTCTCAATTTTCCAGAGGGGAGAAGGGATGGGACATGGAAAAGAGAGGGCTGCGACCTTTGCCCATCATTTTTCCTAACAAGTCCATTAACCTCCCCTGGTCTGTCTATCTTTACCTTCAATTTGTTTTAAAATAAGGAGAATTCCAATAGAGTGCAACTCAAAATCCAAATGTTTCATTCCTTGTGCTTAGTTAGAAAGGCGTAGGATTGTGGCCTGCTTGTACTGTATATACAGAAGCTTTGTCATGGCGAGTTTTCCGTGGAAACATGTGTATTTTCACTCCTCTCAAGTTGCCACCTTCTCTTTCTCCTCCCATCCTTTCCTAGTTTGACTTCACAAAGAGAGGCAGGAACTATTTCTAGATTACTCTCAGTGCTGGGCCCTCTGAAAAGGTTAAAGGTTGTGCTGTGGGGGGGGGAGCTTGATGGGTTGGTTTGAGGGTGTGCGGGGGTCAGGGGGTTGATTTACTGTGCTTAATCAAAATTCAGATATAAGAGGTTTTCCAATGCTTTTATCTTTTTTAAGAACAAGCCTTAGCCTCTCTCTTCAGCCTTAAGAAGCCACTGCCAACAAACAAGCTCGTTGGATGATAACAGAGCTACAACCATGAATTTATAGCAGATCTTGCAGGTCATCTTCGAGGGTGACACATTTGTTTTCACGCTCTTTCTTGTTTTTCTCATCTCCATAAGCTTTTGTAATATCATCCCTGACAATGTACTCCAATGTGGACATTTTCCTTTTCCTTTTAATCTAGCAGTGTCCACCAACCCCCACCCCCTGTGGTTTCCTGCTCAGATGGTACCAGGTCTTCGTGAACTTTCTTTTTTAACACCCCATTGATTGTTGCTCGTTTTCTATCCTACTTTGCTTTTAATCTAGTCACTATAGTGAGAGTCCAGGACAGAGGCCCATGCAC
The DNA here is from genome assembly GCF_901765095.1 of Microcaecilia unicolor. Classification (NCBI taxonomy): domain Eukaryota; kingdom Metazoa; phylum Chordata; class Amphibia; order Gymnophiona; family Siphonopidae; genus Microcaecilia; species Microcaecilia unicolor. The sequence continues at coordinate 45,263,841 of NC_044042.1, read as the reverse complement.
CAGGACTGTTTCCAGAACCTTTGCACATGCAGGCCCCTAAAGCAGCACTGGGTGTTGCCATTGCACAATAACTGACTCCCTCCTTCAGGGTCTCTGAATACTGCTTCCACAGTATCCCCAGTCATGGCCAATCCAGGTGAGTGTAAGACCTGAGCTGGAAATCAAACCCAGATCCCCCCCTCATGGCAATGTGCATCACTGCCACTAGGCAGCCTTCATATTGATGTGTGAACTCTGTTTGTGAGGAAAGGCAAAAATCATTTGAAAATGGGACAGGTCTGGTTTCAGTGATGAACATTTGCCATGCTGCCAGGATGTTTGTCCTTATTGATCTGAGTGTGGTCTTGTCTGTCCGCTGGGATGTGGCAGGAGGGGGTCACAGGTAGAGTCTCTCCCTGGCATAACTATATGCTAAGCTTTTGTCTGCTGTGTCACTGAAGTGTGTATGTAAATTCTAGCACACTGTTATAGGATAGATCTGGGAACCATTTCTCCATCAATGATTGTACCCTTTTAGGAGACAAAAATAAGGATTTAACCGCATTATATTAACTACTTGTATGTTAAAGGAATCCCAGTATAAGCTCACACCAAGCAACGCTACTAACAGTCTGACGTGAATGGCAATGTACTGATTCTTATAGCCACTGGCCCCATTCTCTTACTTTTGTATTTGTCAGAATTAGTAGAAAAAAGAAATCATTGCTGAGGATCTAGTTTAAGTGTTACAGCCAATGCCTGTCTTTCTGGAGTGCCCTTGCTCCAGGCTGCGAAGGTGAGGAAAGAGGTCCAGGGATACTGCAGGTGCACTGAACCTAGAGATTGAGAGGAGACCAAAAAAGCAAGAACACTTTGTTTTATTTTAATTTTTCATTCTGAAGGGAGAGATTATGAAAACTTTCCCATTTATTTGATTGCAGGAGCCACTGCTGCTGAAGGTACACACAGGCTCACCCACTGCCGTCTGTATTGCTGTCACTCAGGTCAGCGGCAAAAGGATTGGGTTAGATTTTTGCCTTTAGCAGTGAGGGTCTGATTCAGACCTTTTTGCACTGAATTGAAAAGTGGTTCAGTAGTAAAATCGTAATGACCAAGGTCAACCTTTTCCAACAATGGAATGTTTGGGACAGTGTCCCTTTCTCATAGAAGGATTGAATTTCATCAGGATACCAGAAGTGGTTTTCCATTACCCAGGGATCTTTGTGTTTGCGTTCTGTGCTTATTCTTTTACTTTGGAAATGTGTCCTATGTTTCGATGTAGAAATCTCATTTATGTGTTGTAGTTTGTATGGTGTCCCCTTAAATCCTCTTGATTAGAGTCAGACTAGTGGGATTGTGAAAGGGGAAGTTTCTCTCTCTCTCTCTCTCTCTCCCCTGCTCCCTCCCTTCCCATGTTTTTTTTTTCTGTTTTTTAATTTCACTCTGATATTGTTTTCTTTATTTGTATTGAGTGTGGGGGGTTTTTTCAACTGGAAAAATGTACTTGTTCCAAACTTCTTCTGGTGTAAAGTGAAATGTGAATTAAAAGGATCTGCAGGGTAGCAATCCATATGCGCAAGCTGGTGTGTTTGTTTTTTGTGTGAGGTTTTTTTTTTTTTCAATTTTAATTATGTGTTACACAGTGAGTGATTCCGGAGTTTTCAAAGCTGCCATGTTTAATATTGTTCGATTTTGTGCTTTGTACACGGAGGAGTAAGATTGGGCTTATTTCACATTCTTTAGACACGCTACACAGGCCAGTGCTGGAAACTGCTTAACTGTTTGAAATGTAAAAATTATTGAAAAAAAGCAAAACAAACAAAGAAAAAAAACCCCAACAATAATAAAACCACTTGATCATCACCCAATCCATGGGCACCAATCAGTACAGCTTATATTTTCCAGTGATTTGGGGGACTTAATTTTAAGGCAGACTATCCAGTACAGCCAAGGTCACAAACCTCTACCATACGTTATGTGAGATGTTTATTTGAAGGGCACAGTGGTAGCTTTGAAAGGTCACTCTCTTGCTCCTCTTCAGTGTGAGGTCCTTACCCCCACTGCCAGAGTCTTTTTTGTAGGGTCATATAAACTGGCCCTGGAAGCATATAACATCCTTATAGTGATTTCGCAGCAAAATGTTATAACAAAGTCACAGCTAAGCTGTGCCATTGCCTTACATTTCCTCATCTTTACTGTTAAAGTTGCTGCAGAATATAGGTCGCTTATGTATAACTGCTCTATTTACTGGTCAGAACACCTTTTGATAATTGTGCTGTCACTGCTCAGGGAAAATGGATTCTGAGGGGCCAATATTCAACGTGATTTAACAGACCAGAAACGGCTTCTGGCCAGTTAAATCACCTGTTCAGAGCTAGCTCTTCATTTTCAGTGGCACTTAGTCGGTTAGTGGCGCTAGATGTCCAGTTAGCGCCCAACTTAAAACCAGCTATTTTGGGGGCATTCCGAGGGCAGAGTCAGCACTTAGCCTGTTGAGTGCCGATATTCAGTACTTAACCAGCCAAGGTAACGTATAAAAGTCAGTCCTATCGAATGCGGTGCCCATAGCCGGTTAAGTGCTGGATATCGCACTTAGGGTCGACCCCTTTTACTAAGCTCAGAGGAAAAGGACCCTGCGGTAGTGGCGGGGGCCATTTTCCTACATGCCAGGGCCCTTTTTACCACGTGGGTGAAATACTCGCCCAAATAATGGGTACACTCGGTAAGATAACTCTTACCGCATGGCTGGGGAGCATTACCACCACTCGGCAGTAACCGGAGCAGCTCATGGCGATGCCCAATTATTGCCAGGTTAGCACCATGCTACCAAAAAACTTTTTTCCAGCACACCGGAACTGGCGCACCCTCAAGCTGGAACTACCCGCTGACAGCTGCGTTGGGCCAGCGGGTAGTTCCAGGATAGCATGCAGTAAGCCTGTGTTGGGCTTATCGCCGCTTTGTAAAAGGGCCCCTTAACAGCAATGCATTAGCCGACTTTGCAAACCCGGAACTTCAGTGTTGTAGCCTGGACATGGCCCAGTATTTGTCACAGCACCGGCAGTGTTGGCAAAATGCTGAGCACCATGTCTGAATATTGACCCTCAAGTCTTGGGATGTGGCATTTCTGGTAGCTGATGCATCCAGTGATGTCGATTATAACTGTTTTGTTGTCTGATGACTGTGGTGCCCTAGGGAGAAACACATCCTAACCTTATTTGCTCAGTTTCTCTGTGCAAGTAATTGATACGTTTAAACAGAAAAAAAAAACTGGGCAGAGATGAGGTAGAAGACACAGGGCAACTATATATATGGGGAAATGTACTTTGATCATGCAGGATCTTTAATTACAGTAGTCAATTCTGACACTGAACTGTTGACTAAAAAAAAAATACACAATAGCATGTAGTAAGCAATGTTAAGAAAAAAAGTTTTGGAAACAGCATTTATTTATTTATAGAAATAAGGCACTTTTCTGAGATGTCTGTTAGAAGGCACTAGGAAGTGGGCTTAGCACGTGGTAGCGTGATACTTTCCCACATGCTAAGCCCATTTCTAGTGTGGCTATGATAATAGGGCATTTTCAATGATTTTTTTTTTCAGGTCATTTGCTAGCATTTGCATTAGCATGTGTTTACCTGAAAAAAAAAAATAACAAGACTCTAAGGCTTACATTTTAAAGCCAGCGCTAACCAGGTTGCACAGACTAATGTGGAATCACTCTCTGGTTAATGCTTCCCCATCCCCAGTAAAAAGAATAAATTATAAAAAAAAATTAATAACATGCACTTAGTTGGTGCTAAATGGTTACTTACCATTAAATGCTTTAATGTATCTTCCGGTAAGCAATTCTCGCATGCTAAGCGCACATTAGGGCTTAATGCCATTTAGTAAACATAATCCTAGATGTCCTAGAGTTATACTCTTCAAGGGATGGCCATCTGTTCCAGCATACCCACCTGATCTGTAACTGTAAAACAGGATGTGCCTTTTCATGCCTTGTTGGTGCTGTGCTCCCAGTGTAGGCTAGTCAGCTGGGTCCATTTTTTCCCAGGTAAACGGGATCAGGTCATGGTTTTCCCCACATATACAAGGATGTAGAATGCATACAGTCAAGTAAAAACCAGAACTGGACCGGCCAGTGCAGGCAACAAAAATGGAGCCAGATGGTAACACATATCCAATGGAACACTGGACATGTGATACACATAGATCATTGTCAAGCTGTGCCAGAATGATTTACCAAAGCCACAAGAGTTCCACCAGCTCCTCTGTTAAATGCTAAATCATAGATACTTGGGTTTGCGCAGCCTGTCAAATGACCTTCTGCTATTAAGGTCCACACAAATTTAGGCCAGTTTAAAACTTCACAAGATGTCGCCATAGGCCATCAATTTACTGCAGACTGCGGTATTAAAACTGAAGAGAGCTGTGTTCTTTAATCAGGATTTTGTCAAGGACAATTAACAGGTAAATAGTGTTGGCCTTAATGGCTGGTAATGTTTTTCAAGTTAATCCTTGTATAGCTGTACAAACATGTGTGATCTGCAACTTCTGAATCCTCAAGATTATTGACAAAAGGTAAAGAATTCAGTCCATTGGATTTTTACCTTTTTTTTTTTTTTTCTTCAATTTCTTATTTGAATCGCTGCATTTTTGTTCTTCCTCCGGCTGCTCATCTTTCCATTTTCCTTAGATATTTACCCCCACTTTGCTCCCATTTTGTTTTTGTTTTTTGTTTTCCCACAAGTGTACCTGCAGGGGTGCCATCATAGTTTCTGATGTAACTTTGACTTACGATGTTGGAGATGTCTCAGGTTTTGTGTGTTCCTTGATTACCTGTCTCTCTTGTCTCAGGTAGATTGCAAAGGTTAGGGGCCCCTACGCAGGCATTGGAACAAACTAAATGAAGAATCCTCCTCCTTGATACACACACACAACCATGTGAAATATGGATATTTTGATTTTTTTTTTCAGTTTATAGTGTTTATGTATCCTAATGACATATATGGTGCACTGTTTGAAATGTATTGTTGACTATTACTTTGTAAATCTTTCATCATGTATGTCTTTTTGTTTTGCTTTGTTTTCAAGCAGAAAAAAGGGGGGAAAGAACAAACTTGTTTCCGAACAATTTAAGGATTCATGCAAAGGGTATGAAACCTACACCAAATAGGTTTGTTCTTTAATCATCCCCTCCCCCAGCTGTTCTTAATTTTCCTCTTGGTAGGCCAGTTGTTTTTAAAAGGTTATTATATACATGAACAATGTTGGCAGTGTAAAATACATCTTCATGTCGTTCCATTCACATTTTGTATTGGTGTCACCTGCTACCATTTTTTACAAAAAGAATTACTATAAAAAAAAATATCTGTCTTCTTAATAAAAAAAAAACATTAATTTTAAAGGCTTAAGTTCTGTTATGTGTGCAGCTAATAATAACCAAGAGCAGACAAGAGGTTTTTTTTTGTGTGTGGGAAGGGGGGGCAAGGGGGAGTTTGCTTAGTAGACTTTTGCTCTCCAAATATTATACATTACAGGGCTTCCACACCTGTTATTTTAAATAATAATCAAACCACGTGCACGCTCTGCAGTTTGTCAGGAAGTACAAAAAGCATTCGCTGATACACGCTCTGTTCCAATTAAATTTCTCCTTTCTTAATTTTGAACCTCTTCCCCTGTGATGATTCAGCAATTTCATCCTGCTCTTGGCAACTATCCTCCTGTATACACAGAGTGGCCAAGGTACACATTTCCAGGAGGGAGACGTTTTGGCCAGGCTTAATTTTAAGCTTACATTCCAAAGCAGTGTGGGATTTGTAGTCTCTTCTACCCATTGAAATCGGTGCTGCGGGTCTCATAATGCATCAAGATGAAGTTGTCAGAAATCCAGGACTGGCCTAAAATCTTCCTCCTGGAACTGGGAAGCTCTCTGTATACTCATCTACCTCATTCATGTGGTCATTGCAGTGACTGTTTTAGGATTGATTGGGGGGGGGGGGGGGGGGGGGGGAGAGAGAGCATGCTTAATGAAATCCTTAATGAAATCTGCAGTAATGGATCCTGAATTAAGCTACTACCAAGAACAGCGATTCCCTTTTCTCCTTATTCTCTTCCCTGGTGACTGTGAAAGCTCCTTCTGTGGTATCAGCTGCAGATGGAGTGGAGTAGCAGCCTAGTGTTTAGAGCACTGGGCCAAGAACCAGGGAAGCCAGAGTTCAGATCCTACAGATGGTCCTTGGGCAGGTCACTTAAGGGCCCTTGTAGTAAAATGCACATTAGCATAATGTGGAATTAGCATATTGTGGAATTCCCCACACGTTAACTGCAAATTTAGCACTTCCGTTTTTTAGGGCATATTTTTTTTGTTTTGTTTATGTAGTTCATGCACTAATATTGCCATTAATGTGTGAGCTCTGTAAAAACTTAACGTGAAAGCACTTACCAGTAAGTGCTCTCGCATTAACTCTGCGTAACCCATTAGTGAATGCTAATCATAACATGCTAGCTGGTTAGTTTCCACGCCCAATCTCTGCCCCCTGCAATGCCTCCTCCTGAAAATATTTGTAAAAATTATTACCACAGGTTTAGTGCACACAAACAGGCAAAATACCACAAAATGCTTTAACATGTTTGTGCGGTAGCATGTTCTCATGAGCTAAACCGATGCAATAAGGCTATAGTACCTTTAGCAAAAGGGTCCCTTAAAGCTCCATTGCTAGTACTAATGTTTTTAGCAAGGAATATTTTAATACAAGCTCCATTAAAGTCAATGAGACTTTTTTTAACTAATAAAGCAAATTACTACTACTACTACTACTATTTTAGCATTCCTATAGCGCTACAAGGCATACGCAGCGCTGCACAAACATAGACAGAAAGACAGTCCCTGCTCAAAGAGCTTACAGTCGTTGTAAATGAGGCCCTTGCCTCTGGGACAGAACACTACCTAGCATACTGACTGTATCTCCTCTTGCATTTGGAAATAGCATAATGACAATCTAAAAATGCAGTTGACCTAGGAGTGGAAGCCCCAGTTCTAGGATTGAATTTGAGACCTTCTGCACGGTGGTATAGAGCAGGGGTTCTCAACCAAATTCTCTGGGTGCACCCAGCCATTCAAGTTATTAGGAGATCCACAATGACTATGCATGAGATAGATTTGCATGCACTGCCTCGATGGTATGCATATTCATTGTGGATATCCAGAAAACCTAATGGTTGGGGTGTGTCTCAAGGACTGGCTTGAGAACCCCAGCATACCAGCCCTGCAATGGCAAAAGGAAGCAAGTATTTCACTAAAAATAGGCACTGATTCTTTTGCCATTGCAGGACAGTAGAGAGCACTGCCACCAAACCTTGCTGGACTCAACTTCATTTCAACCTGCTGGTAACAGATGCAGTTGGACGAACAAGAATGGGTACCCCACAGGAAAGACTGAGGAGACTAGATGTTCCAAGGAAATGACTTTGTTTGTCCAAAAGAACAGTTCCCACGGACACGACACAGACCATGTTTCGGCAATCCATGCCTGCATCAGGAATCCAAAAGGTTTGAAAGGATACAAGCCATAGCAAAAACACATGTAATAATGGCATAGGATCTTGATAAAATCAAATATGCTCAAGACAGTGTGCCTAGGAGACACGCTGTACATTGTCAATGGCCTAAGCCACTGTCTTGAGCATGATTTGTTTTTCAAGATCCTATTCCCTTTTACATGGTGTTTTTACTGCTGGTTGTATCCTTTCAGATCTTATGGACTCCGATGCAGGCATAGATTTCCAAAACACAGTCCATGTCAGGTTCCCTTGTTGCGTTGATGTCACAAAGGATAGCAGGACATGTTCCATGTGTGTGACATGTCATTTGCATTCTCTTTCTCAAAACGTGCCTGATCCCAGAGGAGTGCCTCCCATGACACTCTTATTCCAGCTGATTAATCCTAATAACACACTTTTCTTTAAGTTCGTAAATCAGGTTGAAATGCTGTATTTCCAACACAGATAACCCACAGTCCTGGAGAGCTACAGTCCAGTCTGGTGTTCAGGCTCTCCCTAATATTATATTTTGACAGCATGGAGGTAGCGCATGCAATCTCATGCATATTCATTATGGGGTAGCTTGACATCCCTGAACCTCTTTCTTGACACAAGGCTGCTGGCCAATGCAGGGATGACAGAGAGACATCAGTGGCATTCCTATTAAATCTTGTTTTCAGATGAGAAGAACGCTCCTGCAGAGATTTAGGACCTGTTTCATCTTCTTTTAATAAGTAGTTTGGGGATTTTTGTGTTCTTTTCTTTCTAGGCTTGATAGCTTTTCATCAGAGGTCTAAGGTGCTGGGGCAGGCATTAATTTTTGCATCTTTCAACATCCTTTTCATTTCTGTTCAACAAGATTAGAATTTCCTCTTTTGAGTCTTGCAAGCATCAGAGCTTTTAGAGCTGCATCTAATTTGAAGTTCACGCTTTTAAGGCACAGATTTATCAGTGGTGACTGACAGCCATCATGCTTATCTTATTAATCATTAGCATGGGTCTCATTCCTGCCCCAGGGATGGGAGTCCTTTCCCATCTGTACACTAAAACTGCATCATGGAGGTCATTTCCTGCAGACCCAGCCACTGTAATAATTTTCTCAAAGCTAGTTACTGTAATGCAGCATCATGGGTGTTATTTCTCCCTCTATTGTTTAGGAACAGTGTACTTTGGGGGGAACATTCACCATACTGAGTCATGAAGCTCTTAATCAAGGGGATTATTGTTAGCATCATAGACAGGGGGACCTGGAGGACCTCTGTATTTCTAATGGAACAGTTCCCTTAGTTCACAGGATATTAAAATAAGCAAACACAGGTGCAACATAACCTAACATTTCATGATTCACCTTTCCATATCCTCAAGGACATTTCAACAATAAAAATAATACAATGCTGTTTTCAAATACTCATATTAGGACAGGGCTAACAATGGTTTCAAAGTTGGCATGGAAGAGTAGCTTATTGGTTAGCACAGTGGGAAAAAGAACCTGAAGAACTGGGTTCAAGTTCCACCATGGCCTCTTGTGAGCCTAGAGGAGTCACTTAACCCTCCATTGTCCAAGGTTGTGAGCCCACTAAGAACAGAGAAAGTACCTGCATATAATGAAAAAAAATGTAAATCACTTAGGTCATACCACCGAAGGTGGTAAATTAATTCCATGACCCCCTTTACCCCTTTCTGGGGGAAAAGGGTTTTGTATTTTTCTACAAAGTTAATTAAGGTGCGCCCAAGCATCTGGAATTAGACTGTACACAGAACTTTGCCCTACCACCCATAGGCCCCAACTTTACCAATGATTGGAGCTGCCAAACACAATTCAAATTACTCCTCCCTGAGCACAATGAAGGTGCTTGCTCAATATTGGGGGTGCTCAGCACCCCTGCTACCCCACTGAGATGCCTCCTATTCTATCACCTATCGGAGATCTATAAATACTAACTGTAAGGCTATTTATTTACAAGCTTCTCGGCATGCATCCAAAAATAATGGGATACTGCTGTTCCTCAGCGGCCTGCTCATTTCAGATGAGGAAAAGATTGCATATCCTGATCAGATGTTATGCAATGCTGACCTGCATCTTTCCAATCACTTAGCCATAAAAAAAAGTGTCCAAGACGTAGAGCTAGGCAGCTTCAGGACCTAGACTAAGCACTGCCTTGAAAAATCAAGCTTGAAATATTCAGGCTCCACAGCATTCTCTTTTCAGGATGCTTGCATGCCCAGCCTCTGGCATATATCCAGCCTGATCACCTTAAGTCTTCCTTAAGTGGTATGCTTGTGGGTTAATTAATCTCCGGGTTTAAATGTGCTGTGAACATCAGGGAGTCCAAGCCTGTGTCAGCAAAGTTACAGATGCAGCTCCCAATACTGTTTATCCCACATTAGTGTTTGCTTAAGGAGAAAATTGATCTGTCATTGATATTTCAATCTTCCCTGGCTGGTGCTGCAAGCACTAAATGCACGCCTTTGATACCAGGCAAATATTGAAATCCCTTATCATTGTGTTTATTTTTTTAGCGGGTTGCTCAATTTCAATAAGATTGTCTCTGTGGGGTTTTCTTTAAGATCTTCTGCATAGGCTATGTACTTCTTGTTTTAAATACGTATTTGTAAGACCCTGCCATGAAAACAGCCCAGATTTTGTGAAGGGCATAATTCCTATAGGGTAATATAAAAAAAACCCAGGAAAGTGGACCTGTGAAACGTTTGCTATGCAAAGCCAAAGACTTCATTAAAAGTTGAACTTTCCTTTAATCAAAAAACCACATAAACCCTACAGGGCTCCATAATCCCACTTGCATATTTGAAGCACCCCAAAATAAAAACAACTGCTTCGCAATTCTTATATAGACCTCATCGTGGGGTCCTTTACTAAGGCGTGCTAACAGATTTAGCGTGTGCTAATAATTAGTGCATGCTAAATGCTAAGACAACCATTTTGGAGGATTCTATATATGACACCTGGAAAATCCACATGGCAGGAAGGAAGGAGGGGACGGTGGGAGAGCGCCCTGGCTGCTGCTGCGCAAGCCCTGCATTTGTGAGGGCAGGCAGCCAGAGGAACGGTCAAGATTGGGCTGTGGAGGCTTAGCCTCCCCAAGCCTCTTATATGGGGCGCCTATGACCAGAGCTGGAAACAACCTCGGCAATCAGTTGCTTCAAGCCATGCATCGATACAGCCTGAACTGTGCCCTGATTTCTACCAAGGTCCTGAATCAGCAAAAAGGGATGCTTAAGAACTGCTGGCCTAATGCAATCACCTGAGAAACATGCTCAGAAACATGCACCCCAAGTCAGGGGTGACTCAGCTACTTTAGAGCCGGGGACCCAGGAACTGTAGTTTTGCTGACACGTGGTGACATTGCAGTAATTTCCCAGGACAGAAGATCCAGAACATGGGGAGGAGTTGGTTTGTCTTCAAGGATGTGTGACAGCCAGAAACAGTATATAAGAAGCACCCCTGTGGTCCAAAAATTGAGTCTGATGACCTCACCAGCTCTGAGCTAATATTCTTTCATGTTTCCTAGCTTGTAAAGCTCCACCCACTTCGTCTCCTACTACACTGCTGGATTCTTCAGAGCTCCTGCCTGCCTCCTGCTACATTTCTCCAGGAGAAGGCATCTCATCATCAGGTTGTATAAACCAGCTCTGTACTGCTATTGGGTAATAAGCATATGGCCCCTAGGATCTAGGCCTAGGGCCTAAGCATGTGTTTGCTTTAAACCCTTTGTAATAAGAGTAAGTCATTTTTCAATGAAGGGCCTAGCATTTCTGCATAACTGCTATTATTGTTGCACCCTTAATTCTAATAATTTGTGTGCTGCTATAATAAATCTATTTTTATCTTTACGAAATTTGGGCCTTGTGTCAGTTACTTGTCAGTATAACTGGGGCTGTGAACTTGGATCCATAAGGGAAGGTAAGATTAGTTTTCACAAAATCCCAGAGTGCTAATTATAGTTATAAAGAGTTCTCGTTCCTGACTGGAGACGGGTGATCTGTTTTGCCCCCCACACATTGGCATTGATAACACTAAAACTAACACTTCCTTTTTTGCCTGCTTATTCTGTCTCTTCTTCTGTCATTGCCTTCTTAATGTTTGTTCCCTTTTCCCTCCTTCTTTCCCTTTGATAAGATTGTATTTTCTTGTCTCCTTCTTCTAAATTTGATGTGAATTCCCCAGTGGCACCCAAGGGTAATGACAATATATCAATGGTTTTGCATTGGTGTGGCAATACAGCTTCTCAAATATCTAAGTGTAGCAACCTCTAGTGGTCTGAAGTTATTATCAATGATCTTTTTTATGACAGTCCAGAGAACTTCAGGGCCTTTGACAAAGGCGCGCTGAAAAATGGCTTGTGGTAGTGTAGGCACTGGTTTTGGGAGTGCACTGATCCCATTGTTTAGCACGCCTATAAAAGGCCTTTTAAAAAATTTTTGCCGAAAATGGAGGTGTGGCAAAATGAAAACTTGCCACGTGTCATTTTTGGGTCAGAGACCTTACCACCAGCCATTGACCCTAGCGGTAAAGACTCACACGGTAAATGAGCGGTAATGACCTACGTGCGCCAAATGCCACTTGGCACGTGTCTGTAAATAAAAAATATTTTTCAGATGCACATATCGGACGCTCACCCAAAAATGAAATTACCACAAGAGCCATGTGGTAGTCAGACGGTAACTCCATTTTGGCACACGGGTGCACGCAGACACGCAGCTTAGTAAAAGGACCCCTGAGAGAGTTCTCCTTGTCAAAGAGGTAATGTAGGAGGAAGCCTCATATGGGAGGGAAAATGGTATAAATGCTAATCCCAAAGGCAGTTTCCTGTCATCATTGGTTGGCTAAACCATGACATCAGCACATCTGTTGGGTCTTTGGTTAAGCCACTTCACCACACAGGGTTTAGATTATTTGGTAAACTAACCAACACCCAAGTACCACTTAAATATATTAAGAAGTCAATGGCAAGCGGAGGCCTCAGAGAAGGGAATTATTACGTAATGTAAAGACCAGCCAGATAGCTGGGGGACTGTGACCCAAGACCCTTAGATACAAAAAATGAGTAAAATCCTTATGGTTTAGATGCTTATTTTAGAAGCATTATTTGGGTTTCAGATGTACATAAATAGGCATTTAAATATTTGTATCCCAACTTTGCAAAGCCAGGATATGCACATCTAAAATTCTAAAATGTGCATATGGCAAGGCGGCATAAGGCAAGCCTAAAATAAACTTGCATTCCCCATTTCACGAGGGGAACATATGTCTGTGTCCAATACGATGAACATTGGTATTTATACCTGCTACCCAAGCCATCTAGATTTTAGAAAAGTGCTTCTATTGAGCAATGATCCACTGGAGGGAATAAAGGCAGTTGGCATCCCCTCTCCCCCATCCCCCAAAAGTGAAATTGGCAAGGAATAGCAGTATCTGTGACAACTTCTGGAAAATAAACATTCATGTTTCTGAAATGGCCGACACAAAGGTGTATGTTGCTGGTTCATAAACGATTGTGACACAGTAACAAAACAGAGGGCATCAACATCCCAGCATGAAAAGCACAACAAGAAAGAGTGTAATCGGCCACAAGAAGGGGTAAAGGAAGCAAGTTGATTGAGGACATGACACAGCCTGTGTTTCAGTGCCTTGGCTATGTCATACACATTGTGCCCATGTTGACCTGTTCGTATTTTAGACATTTATGATTCTAGTAGGGACGCTTCTGCTGCACATTACTATGCATAAATAACCATTTTTTCCACGTTTCAGTACAGGCTCTGCATTGGCAGGTCCTAGACCTCCCAATTCAGATTTGTCCATCCTTTCTAAACCCTGCCTCAATGCTTCTAACTATTGCAGAGGTTTTCCAACCTTCTGTGGGCACTGGTAATTTTCATGAATCAAATTTCTAGCCCTGTCAGTGGGTTAATTTGATATTTTTTTTTTCATTTTGAGCTAACATCACCTGGTTTTTTTTCCACTAGAGTCTTAGGAACTGTCAGACTTGGTGAGGTAGAATTTCCCAACTCCAGGAAGTGAGAAGGAAGCCTTCGGGTTCTTCACCTGATTAACCACTGTTCCTCAAGCGTTGAGCCCCGGATTTCAGGCAGCCAGCAGGACTTGGTCCACAGAAGGTCCTCTTGGGAGAGGGGAGGATAACAGCCAAGGCAAGCGACAGACTGGAGAGAGGTCAGGGCAGGCAGCAGTCAAGCAGAATCCAGGTACTGACAGAATTCAGGGCAGGCGAGAGGCAAGCAAAATCCAGGTAAGGTAAGAGTTCAGGGTAGGTGGCAGGCAAGCAGAATCTAGTACAGTCAGTGATCAGGGCAGACAGAATCCAGGTACAGTCAGAGTTCAAGGCAGGCAGCAGTCAAGCAGAATCCAGGTACAGTCAGAGTTCAAGGCAGGCAGCAGTCAAGCAGAATCTACATACCGACAGAGTTCAGGGGAGGTGAGAGGCAAGCAGAATCCAGGTAAGGTCAGAATTCATGGCAGGTGACAAGTAAGCAAAATCCAGGTACAGTCAGAGTTCAGGGCAGGAATCACCAATGAAGAAAATGCACCAGCTAGGAGGGACGTGTCCAGAATCTGTTGCTGAGGCAAGGAACAGGAGTGACAACAGAGTTTAAATACTCCCCAAAGGGAGGGAGTGATTCCTACCTTTCCCCTGGATGTTCCTGTAGCTGTCCCTTTAAGATATAGCCTAGGTGCATTGTTCCTGGCTAGCACCAACCACACTAGCATGCATCAGGGAGGGAGAACACTGCCGCTTCTCATAGCAGTCAAGGATGCCGCCACCGCCCGAACTCGCCATTGCATGTCAGCGGGAGCTCCTCTACCTCGTGCCATTCCCCTAGGACCGACGGAAATCACGCCCCACTGGGGAAACAGGTAAGGAGCTGTGAGAGCTGTGACAGGAACTGACTCTTCGGTGGCTGTTTCTCCACATAATTTAGACAGGCACTTCCATGTGTTCAGAACTATCAAAAAGTCCTTCATATTCAGGAAGCCACGTAGTCAGGACAGTTGTTAATCCTAGCACAGAGCAAGTCCATAGTCAGAGTGAAAAAACAAAAAAGGCTGGAACATTGTAACAAGCCCAAAATACCAGTAAGTGAAATAGTAGAGGACTGTTTTCAAAATAATACAATATATACAGAAGCATGGATGGGTTAATATTGAGGAGTCAATATTGCCAGGAGAAGCTCCTGGGCCATTAAACCACTTGTCTGGGGCTAACTGGGTATATGCAGTGGTACTTAACTGTATAGGACTCAATTCTGTAAATGGCTTCTAGGCACCTATAAGAATTAGTGCTAAGCATTATTCTATAAATGGCACTCAGAGTTGGGTCCAGTAGAAATCCATCAAAGTGGAGAACTCTGAGATCCCACGGGATGCAACAACAGCAGAAAACAAGTGGGAAAACGACCGTGGACTCTAGAGATGAGAGGGACAACCTTGAAATTTATGAAGATTTATTAATAAAAAGACTCGATATGGCACTGTGTTTCGGCTTCAGGAGTCTTGAAAAAGACCGTGAATTAAATGGTAACTTTCAGTGTTTGATCTGGTCACATAACCAGTCCATTCGTTGCCCTCCCAAATTGGATCTGGGTCCCCTGGTTTGTCTAACAGGGGACCCCCAACGCCCACCAGCTGAAACCTTTCTCCAGTGCTATTCTCTGTGCATTGCCTGCCCTGCTTCCTCTCACGTCATGTGCATGCTTGATTTTAGTGAATAAGCATACATGACAGGGGTTGGGGACCCCTGTTAGCCAAGGTATGTGGGGTTGCAGTGGGGCAGGGGTTGCAGCAGGGAGGCGGGCCTAAAAGTGCTACCTCCCCCCCCCCCCCCACGCACATACACACTTTGGGCTCCGGATACCCCAAACGTTGAAGTCTGGCTACGCCCATGATGTGTACAGATACATATACAAACACACATCTATGAAAGAATGGTGGGAATTTGGTAATAAAAATATCTGTGCACTTTCTGTTTGGAAAAAAAAAATATATATATATATGTATAAACAACGTATGACCACCTGAACTTCCGGAAATCACTAAAAACCTACCTGTTCAAAAAGGCATAGCCTACCGATCCAACCTAAATGCCTGAACTCTGCAACACAACAAAACCAAAGCTTGTAATGGACATAATATACCTCTTCCACTCCACAATTCCCTAATGTGTCTTTTCACATGAACCTTATCCTACCAAAACACAACTTTGTATTTGTTCATACCGGAGTTGACGAACGCCCTCCGGTACTATGTAAGCCACATTGAGCCTGCAAATAGGTGGGATACAAATGTAATAAATAAATATATATGACATAAGCTGTACCGTATATACAAGTATTGGCAGGATATTGGCTTTTGAGATTCCAGCTCTGCAGACAGCATTTAAACCTGATAAAATAACAGGGCTGAAGAGACTGGCAGCAAAACACATGGCACAGAGACAGCTTGGGCACCTATCCCAGCTGAGCACAGCCGTTATGTCTGGCCACCATTTATGCCAGACCTAATGGGCTCCTGTTATCTTTTTCCTCTTGTACATATCCCAATACACAAAGCCCATGAGTGCAAGATGCATTATGCAGAACATTTCTGCTCGGAATACACTCAGAATGAATAAGCAAAAGAACCAAGAAGAAGAGAAATATCCACACACATACTGCAAAATAGAATTTCTGGGTCCATGGTCAAAGCAAATATTAATGTCGGATGAAGACACACACTTAAAGACCCAAACTGACATGGAATCCCACGGTCACCAATACAGCTATCTCAATCCCATCTGCCCTGGATGTTATTCCTTCTTATTGTTTATACAATGAAAGGCCAATTTAATACAGTCCACCTAAGTTGGAAAAGGGATGTCCAAGTTGGAATGTTCACAGCTGCACATTTTACGAAAAGCTCACTGAATGCAGAGCCCTTTGTGATGTAAGTAGATGGCAAGAGTAAAATATGTGTATTTGGCAGCATGTACAGGGGGAACAGCTATTTTCCAAATGCACATTCACAAAGAAACAATGGGGAGGGGACAACATCATTTTGGACTTTGTGCACCTAAGTGCTGGCACTTTATAAGCAGTAGATTTTACTACCTGCATTTGTTAATGCCGGTACTTACATATGTAAGCACTGGATTTTGCAAGCCTGCACATCCAGAGGGAGCCAATTAAGGAGGTAAACTCTAAAACGCAAATTTTTTTTTTAATTTTTGAAGTGGTTTTGAAAACAGACAGATAAGCTCAATTTCTCTTTCAATTATTTATTCACAGTCCAGATCCAAACAAGCAGTTATTTGACAGCCATGTGTGACTTGCTGTAGGTATAAATGCTGACATTTAAATTATACATGTATTTCTAGTGCAAAATAGAGAGTACATATATATATTTTAAAGTGTACTCAAAACATGCCCCTTGAAATCTGGCATGTGCTGTGGGCATATGCAATTACTTTCTGGGTTTACAGAGCCAGCGAAACCATAGTTAGTTATGGGGTCCTTTTACAAAGGCGCACTGAAAAATTGGCTTCGGTAGTGTATGCGCGTGTTATGAAAGTGCGCAGATCCATTTTTCAGCGCACCTGTAAAAAAAGGCCTTTTTAAAATTTTTGACAAAAATGGACACGTGGCAAAAAACAAAATCGGTGCACATCCATTTGGGGGTCGCCAGTGATTGAATTAGCGATAAGGTCGCTCACATGCGGTAATCCCCTACGCGCATCAAGTCGCTGTTACCGCCCAATTTTAGATATGCGCCAGAAAATAAAATATATTTTCTGGTGCACGTAGCAGATGTGCATCAAAAATGAAATTGCTGCACGGGCCATGCAGTAGCCAGGTGGTAACTCCGAATTGACGTGCATTGGGCATGTGTAGGCGCCTACGCGGCTTAGTAAAAGGGCCCCTAAGTGTGATGTTGAGCACTTAACCAGCGATTGCAATTCACATTTTTATTTTATTTATTTATTTGTTGCATTTGTATCCCACATTTTCCCACCTATTTGCAGGTTCAGTGTGGCTTACATTGTTCCGTCATGGTGATCGCCATTTCCGGAGTGAGAGATACAAGCAGGGCTTTTTTTGAGGGGGTACTTGGGGGTACTGAGTACCGGCACCTTTTCCATTGTCTGCTAAAATTGACCCATGGCCCCCAAGTTTTAATGAAAGATCTCAGGCTCAACACACCAATTCTGCCTTGTCATAGATTCTATGACTGGTTGCAGGGAGCCTGGCTATTGTGGGGTGGCTCCCTCAGTGATCACCCCACCCCTGAAGTGTGACCTGGCATTTGAGTACTGGCACCTTTTTCACTAGAAAAACGCACTTACAAGTGGTATTACATTAAAGATCATGATTGACATAGTAGATTAAGCAGTCAAGTATAAAGAGTTCATATTTGGAATGAGAGATAAAGTGGTATTGCGTTAAAGTTCATTCGTGGTAGAGTAGACCTTGGTAGTCGAGTATAGAGAGTTAGGTTTTATCCAGTTCAGGCTTGAGTTTCATTGTCTGGTAATTAGAATGGATCGTTGTGGTATGCCTTGTTGAACAGGCTGGTCTTCAGTGATCTCCAAAAGTTAGGTCGCACATTTTTTTCACATTGAGTGGTAATGCATTCCATAGCTGTGTGCTTATGTAGGAGAAGCTGGATGCATATGTTAATTTGTATTTTAGTCCTTTGCAGCTGGGGTAGTAGAGATTCAGGAGTGTGTGTGCTGATCTTTTAGTGTTTCTGGGTGGTAAGTCTATGAGGTCTGACATGTAGACCGGGGCCTCTCCATAAATGATTTTATGAACCAGAGTGCAAATTTTGAATCTAATACGTTCTTTAAGTGGGAGCCAGTGTAGTTTTTCTCTTAGGGGTTTGGCACTTTCATATTTCGTTTTTCCAAATATGAGTCTGGCTGCTGTGTTTTGGGCTGTTTGGCGCTAAACATAGGACTGACTTTTATGTGGTCCTATTCATGTGCTTATCTTGGTCAGTTAAGAGCTGAATATCAGCCCTTGGAATGCCCCAAAGTAGCTGGTTTTGAGTCGGGCACTAATTGGACATCGTCAGCAGCACTATGCGGTTAAATGCCACTGAAAATGACTGGTTAGTCCTGAGCAAGCGAATTAACTGACTAGGAGTCATTTCTGTCCTGTTAAATCACTTAAAATATTGACCCTTACATGTTTACTTGTGTTACAAAATGTCTAACTCATGTTAAATGGGAAATGAGTTGAAATTTGGAATCATCCGGCTGCCCCTGAGCTTAGAGTTACCATATGGCTCCAGAAAAAGGAGGACGGATTGAGCCAGCCGGGTTTTACTTCCATTGCTTTCAAGCAATGGAAGTAAAACCCGGCTGGCTCAATTACTTCCATTGAAAGCAATGGAAGTAAAACCCGGCTGGCTCAATCCGTCCTCCTTTTTCTGGAGCCATATGGTAACCCTACCTGAGCTTCAACACTACTCTCCCACTACTACCCTCACCACTGCTTCTAGACACTAGCAGCAGCTGCAAAAGAACACAAAAGAGCCATGGGGCCACAACCTGTATTGCCACTCCAGCTCTACTGCTCCCACCCACCTCCTCTGACATAACTTCCTGTTCCAGAGAGCGGAGGGTGAGAGTAGTAGAGTCGGCAGCTGTGCCTAGAGAGGATGCAGCTCCGCGGCTGGTCCCAGAAAACAGCAGCTGCTGAGGAGCCCATGGAGCTAGGGTAAAAGGAAACAAAAGATGCCAGGAGTGGAAGAGAAGAAAAGAAAAAATGCTGATCGGAAGAGATCTATTTTCTCCTTAAGCAAACATTAATGTGAGATAAACAGTATTGGGAGCTGCATCTGTAACTTTGCTGACACTCCCTGATGTTCACAGCACATTTAAATCTAGAGATTAATTAACCCACAAGCATACCACTTAAGGAAGACTTAAGGTGATCATGCTGGATATATGCCCAAGGCTGGGCATGGGAGCATCATAAAAAGAGAAGGCTGTGGAGCTGCCTAGCTCTATGTCTTTGGGCACTTGTTTTATGGCTAATGGTGGGAAAGATGCAGATTAGCACTGCATAACTTCTGATCAGGATATCCAATTTCTTTCCTCATCTAAAAGGAGCAGGCTGATGAGGAACAGTAGTACCCCGTTATTCTCAGATGATACTGAGAAGCTTGTAAATAGGATTTCAAAATAGGAGGGAAGGGGAAGAAAGAGTATCTGTCAGGAAGTATTTTTTCACGGAGAGGGTGGTGGATGCTTGGAATGCCCTCCCGTGGGAGGTGGTGGAGATGAAAACGGTAACGGAATTCAAACATGCGTGGGATAGGCATAAAGGAATCCTGTGCAGTAGGAATGGATCCTCAGAAGCTTAGCCAAAATTGGGTGGCGGAGCAGGTGGGGGAAGAGAGGTTGGTAGTTGGGAGGCGAGGATAATGGAGGGCAGACTTATACGGTCTGCCGGAGATGGGAGGCGGGACTGGTTCTTGGGGGGCGGGAAATACTGCTGGGCAGACTTGTTCGGTCTGTGCCCTGAAAAAGGCAGGTACAAATCAAGGTAAGGTATACACATATGAGTTTATCTTGTTGGGCAGACTGGATGGACCGTGCAGGTCTTTTTCTGCCGTCATCTACTATGTTACTATGTTACTATGTTGCATGGAGGGGAGAGGGAAAAAAGGATAGAAGGGGACAGAGAGAGGGGAGACACTGGATGGAAGGAGGAAGAGAGAGAGAAAGAGAAAGAGAAAGAGAGGAGTGGAAGGGAGAGAGAGAAAGGGGACATGCTGGATGGAGGGGAGAGGGTAAAAACTGGATGGAAGGGTGGGTAGGAGCTAGATGAAAGGGAGAATAGAGGGCGGGGAAAAGCTACATGGAGGGGAAGGGGAAAAACTGATTGGGAGAGCGCACAAGGACATGCTAGATGGAAGGAGGAAGAGGACAGAGTTAATCAAAGTCTGTGGAATAGGAGGAAGGGGAAAACTAGTTTGGTTTGTTTTATTTGATTTGATATGGTTTTAATTATTTATATTTATTGATTGATATATTTGGATAGTAATATGATTTTCAAGTATGTTATGTTTTTATATGTTTGTTGGTACTATATCACCCCTAAACTAGCCCCACTGGGTGAAACATGGCTGTGTCGGGTGTCCTTTTACCCACCCTCGACAATGAAGTCTTCCACCGTGTCTGCTTCTGCTTCTTCTTCATCTTCCACTTTTTTGTTTGGGGGGGGGGGGCAGTCAGAGCCAATATTCAGCGGCACTGCCTGGTTACGTGCTGCTGAATATTAGCGGTTGGAAAGTTCCAAATGATTTATCACTTTGAATATCAGCAGTTCAGTTTACATCTTTCCCCCCCCCCCCCCTTTTTTTTTTTAGTTTGGCAAACTTGCAAGAAAGCTGAAGGTCCATCAAATCAGTATGAGAAAGATTTTCCTCTGAAAAAAATCCAATATGGACTCCTCGCACTTGTGCATCTGCATCAGCAGTGGAGCTGATTTGCCCAATTCCTAGGGATCTGCAGCAGTTAAGTCCATGTCAGTTCTCAGCACCACACTGAGACTGTCAAATTTCCCCAGATTCACTGAAAAAAAAAAATGTTAATGAATTTCCTCACTGAGGGGCACTTTTACTAAAGCTTAGTGCCCACTAACCGACGCTGGCATTCATTAAATGCTGCCTGTCTTATTCTGTACCTATGGGCTACATATGTCTGTTAGGGTTATGGTAAAAGAGTCCCTAAATTGGACAAAACCTCCAATATCTTGTTATACATGAACTATACTGAAATTTTTCCTGCTTCAAGCTCAGCCTAGAATTTTTCATGCACCTTGAACTCAAGATCCCGGTCTTCTCCGGAGGAGTTTTGCTGCAGGGAGATGGGGTTATTGAAAGAGTTACACAGCACTCTTCAAGCCTTCTATGGTACTTTCTGGAGTGTGTAGGGAAGCTGGAAAAAGCAATTAGGACAAGTAGAAAATAACTAACTAAATAAATAAACAAGATGGATCCAAAAATTGAAGCAATAGGAAGATATTTAAAAATGCAATGCTCAACTACATCCGTCTGTCACAGGGGAAACGTTTGTATAAAACTGAAAAGTTGTAACCAAATGAAAAATGGTAAATATTCAATAAAATGCTAATTTCATAAAACAAGCAAAGTAAGAGAGTTATCTATCTTTGTTGCCGTAAAGGAAGACACCTATTGGCCTTTATGCCTGAATCTCTGTCGCTAGGAAGGTAAGTGAAAGGAAGATGATATCTACCTGCAGCCAGGTTTTATAATTATCTCTTTGAATGCTTTCTCTATATTATTCATCAATGGCCTGGGCCCAGCTCCAGGAGTAACTGAAACCAGCCCTACCCCCCCCCCCCCCCCCTTTACCCCTCCTCTCCCTCTGACTAGCAGGTTGCTTTGAAGGTCAGGAAATGCTATTGTTAAACACAGACACAGAGGGTTACAGTGTAAACTGTGGAGTATATATAAATTGGAGGTCATTTCTGGATATGCCAGGCCTTGGCAGAACAATTTAAGCTTGTCAATTTTTTTTTCTGTCCGCTCAACCTCCAAGCCTATAATTATGGGCAGTTCCAATTTACTAGCCATTTGCAAGAGATTACATGGAATGCCTGGTACACACCAGTGAATCTTCAAGTTACTAATTTTCTTCTAATGACCCCTACTTGGGGAGGAGGTATAATTTTAGAAAGAACAGTTTTATGGCGGAGGTCAGGGTATTTTTGTTTTGCGTTTTTTTTTTAGGGGGGGAGGAAGAGGATAATAAGTACTTATCAAAATAACACAGTGTGACAAGGAGTCTTCAGAATTGTAGCTTCACATCTGACTGGAAGATTGTTTTAGTATCTCTATGGAAGCTGCTCCATTCCTACATCTATTTTCTGACACAGACCCAGAGGGATGCGAGGCCCAGTTTTAAGAGAGAGACCTCACTTGTCCTGGCTTTTGATACCCTCCAGGACCATGCTTAGGAACCACTGCTATAAAGAGTGCACAAATTTTGTGCGATCCCGAGATGCACACACAACTAAATTGGCTAGCAAGTCAATTAACACCAATAATTGGGAGGGGGGGCTAACAATTACTGATGTTAATTGGCAACAATGTGAATTTGTGCTTGCATCTTGCAAGCTGTAAAGATCAGCGTGCAAATCTTTTAGCATGCAAGTCAACGGGGGTGTGGTCATGGGAAAGGCATGGGTGAGTCAATAGTGTTCACTAAAGATGTGCACAGAATTACAGAATCCTGGGAATCTGCACCTAAGTTACGCACTAGAATTTATACCCGGTAAATCCTTATGCCCAAAGTTTAGCATGGAAATCGGCACTAGGTGATATTCTATATATGGCGTGCAACTTGGCGCATCGTTTATAGAATAGTGCTCCATACGGATTTTTGTCAGTGACCAAATTTGGGTGCCATTTACTGAATTGAGTCATATGTGCAGAACTGGAGGGCTTGCACATACCTGTCTCCTTGCAGTAGCACACTAGGGGGCTCATTTTCAAAAGAGAAATGTCTAAAAAGTGGCATAAAGCAGCATTTGGACGTTTTGCTTGCCAGAACGTTCAAATCGCTAATTTCAAAACCTATTTTGCAGACGTTTATCTATGCATTTTGTCTGCAGTACATTCAAATCACAAGGGAGTATGTTGGAGGCATGCTGGTGGTGGGATTAGGGTGTTACTAACAACTGGACGTTTTCCTGCCATGATGAAGCAAAGTCGAAATGTCCAGGCCTAAAATAAGATGTTTTGAGCTAGACCTGTTTTAATAATGACTAAGCCACAAAGAAGTGCCCTAAATGACCAGATGACCGCTGGAAGAATAAAGGAATTACCCCCCCCCCCCTTACTCTCCTAGTGGTCACTGACCTCCTTCCACCCCCCAAAAATGTAAAAGAAACAGTATGTAGCAATCTGTCTGACAGCTTCACAGCTGTAATGGCCAGCAAGTCCCCTATTAAAACCCATCTATTCAACAAAGCATACCACAAAGATCAATAAATGTGCACTCCTATGCATATATCCAGAAATGTCTTACAACTTTTACTTGTTAAACTAATATTATGTTTTATTATCATGTTCCCACGATCCTTCTGTAACACTAAATGTATTTTCTCATGTTGTCACCATTCATGATGTATTGTAAGCCACATTGAGCCTGCAAAGAGGTTGGAAAAAGTGGGATACAAATGCAATAAATAAATAAACAAACAAACAAACAAGTCCCTGGAGTAGCCTAGTGCTCAGTGCACTGTGGAAAAGGGAACCCAGGCCCATAATCCACTCTAACTGTTCACTTGTGGAGGAAAGTCTCAGTCCCCCCCCCCCCCAAATCCACTAAAAACCTACTGTATTCAAATATAGATGACACCTGCAGCCCTAAGGGCTATTGTAGTGGTGTACAGTTTGATATAGTAGGTTTTTGGTCGATTTTGGAGGGCTCACCATACTATATATGAGGATAATGGTGAGATGTGTCCTTGGGAGCTTTTATGAGAAGTCCACTGCAGTGCCCCCTAGGGCTGGGATGTCTGTGTGGACCAGCCTACTAAGAATGCTGGCTCCTCCTACATCCCAGTGGCTTGATTTTGTGCGTTTGATGCTTTTTTTTTTTTTTTTCAAAAATGGACCAAAAAGATAAATGCACAGAGCATAAAAACATCTAGCAATTGGCCATTAAAAAAAAAAAAAAGATAGACTTTTTATTGTTTTGAAAATTGCTATATTCACTAGTCGGACTTAGATGTCATATTGAAAATGCCCCTCCACACTATGCACACACACTACTTACAAAATAGCACTTAGGGTGCTTATATGCATAAATGCTAATTTATGCTGTATTTGCAAGCCCAATGGGGTGCATCACCACAGTCACCTAGTGATAAAATTGTCCTTCAAGTGTGGCACATTGATAATCATGACAGCCTCCTCTAAGGCACAGTGATCAATGCAGAAGATCACACTGGGGACTGAACTAGAGGTCTCCTGCATGGTGATGCACAGCTCTGCCACCGAGCCAGCCAGGACTGTCCCTTTTTTTATGAATACCCACCCCCCTCAATATCAGATCCTACAGAAGGCAATGCATGAACACAAAGCTAGGAAACTGAATTACAAATCGGGTAAAAGTACTACTATCCTTAAGCTTTTTCGTTCAGCACTTCATGCAGCTTTCAAAGCATCAGGCACTGCTGTATTGATCATATGTCTACGTTTTATTTATTTTGGGGGTAAGCATCTTGGCTGATTAATCAATATGAGCACTGACTGCATGCAGTAATGCAACTTTCCAGGACTCTGGAGGAATCCCACACTGTCTTACTCCTAAAAGTGCGGGAGCCTCATTTCAGCTTATTGACAGCCAGCTTGAATTAGATTGCCTTATGCCTGGAATTGTCTTCCTGGACCTATACGTCTAGCTCCATCTCTACTTGTTTTCAAATCCATGCTGAAAACCCACCTTTTCACTGCTGTTTTTGGCTCTTAGCCTCTACTCATTTGCCCGTAACCAGTGCTTTTTTTGTAGAAAAAAAGGTGCTGGTACTCATTATGGGCGGGGTCACCACATATGGCTCCACCCCTATGATAGCCACACCCACATTAACCACACCCCCTATACCAGCCATGGCACATATAAACAGACATCATTGAAAATATTATAGTACTATAGGAGAAAAAAATAACGTGATTTTTTTCATTATAAATAATCTCTGTAAGCTCTTACAGCTCCAGTATACCCAGTGCAAAATAAGACAGCCATTGTAAATTCTCAAATTGGACATATTACAAACACTAAAATGAAAATAAAATGATTTTTTTTCTACCTTTGTTGTCTGGTGACTGTTTTTCTTTCCATATTGGTCCCAGTCTGTGATTCTGCTTTCCTTTGTTTTCGCTTAACTCTTCTGTGCCATTTGTCATTTTTGTCTCCTTTTTCTTTGCTTTCTTCAATATTTTTCAGGCTCTCTCTCTGTCCAGATTTAATTCATTCTTACTATCCATTCTTTAATTTCCTTCATCTACCTGTGGCTTTTCATCTTTTCCTCACCCTTGTTCTCCCCATGCCCCTTCCTCTTATTCTCCAGTCTTTCTCTATTCCCCTTTTCCATCCAGCAGCTCTGCTTTCTCTCCCCATCCTTCCAGTGTCTCCCCTATTTCTTTCTGCATTCTTCCATCCAGCGTCTTCCCTCTTTCTCTCCCCATCTTTCCGTTTTCCCTCTCTCTCTCCCCATCCTTCCATCTGTTTTTCCCCCCTCTCTCTCTCCCCATCCTACCATCTGTTTTCCCCCTCTCTCTCTCTCCCCATCCTTCCATCTGTTTTCCCCCTCTCTCTCCCCATCCTTCCATCTGTTTTCCCTCTCTCTTTCCCTCTCTCTTTCCCCATACTTCCATCTGTTTTTCCCTCTCTCCCCAATCCTTCCATCTGTGTTTTTTCCCTCTCTCTCCCCATCCTTCCATCTGTTTTTCCCCTCTCTCCCCAATCCTTCTATCTGTTTTTCCCCTCTCTCCCCAATCCTTCCATCTGTTTTCCCTCTCTCTCCCCATCCTTCCATCTGTTTTCCCCTCTCTCTCCCCAATCCATCTGTTTTCCCCTCTCTCTCCCCAATCCTTCCCTCTGTTGGTTTCCCTCTTTCTCTCTCTCCCCAATCCTTCCCTCTGTTGGTTTCCCTCTTTCTCTCTCCCCAATCCTTCCCTCTGTTGGTTTCCCTCTTTCTCTCTCTCCCCAATCCTTCCCTCTGTTGGTTTCCCTCTTTCTCTCTCCCCAATCCTTCCCTCTGTTGGTTTCCCTCTCTCGCCCCAATCCTTCCCTCTGTTGGTTTCCCTCTTTCTCTCTCTCCCCAATCCTTCCCTCTGTTGGTTTCCCTCTTTCTCTCTCTCCCCAATCCTTCCCTCTGTTGGTTTCCCTCTTTCTCTCTCCCTAATACTTCCCTCTGTTGGTTTCCCTTTCTCTCTCTCTCTCTCTCTCCCCAATCCTTCCTCTGTTATTTTCCCTCTTTCTCTCTCTCCCCAATCCTTCCCTCTGTTGGTTTCCCTCTTTCTCTCTCTCCCCAATCCTTCCCTCTGTTGTTTTCCCTCTTTCTCTCTCTCCCCAATCCTTCCCTCTGTTGGTTTCCCTCTTTCTCTCTCTCCCCAATCCTTCCCTCTGTTGTTTTCCCTCTTTCTTTCTCTCCCCAATCCTTCCCTCTGTTGGTTTCCCTCTCCGTGCCAAGTTTCCCGTGAACAGCGCGAAGTCGCGACGCACGCGGCACCAGCCCCTATTTCCGGCCGCTGCTGCTTCTCCTGTTGAGCAGCAGCGGCCGCTACACAAAGAAAAAGAAGATTTAAAAAAAAAATTGAAACCTGGCTGAAACGCGGCACCCCGGCACTGTAGACAGCCATTAGGCATTGGCTGTTGCCCCGCAGCCGCTCCTCCTCTTGCCTCTACGTCACTGCCCCTGGAGGAAGACCCCGGAGGAGCGCAGTGACGTAAAGGCAAGAGGAGGAGCGACTGCGGGGCAGCAGCCAATGCCGGGGTGCCGCGTTTCAGCCAGGTTTGATTTTTTTTTTAAAAACTTTTTCTTTGTGTAGCGGCCGCTGCTGCTCAACAAGAGAAGCAGCAGCGGCCGGAAATGGGGGCTGGCACTGCATGCGAGACATGGACTCACGGGGCGGGGGAGCAAAAAAAAAAAGGTGCCGGTACACCGTACCGTTGCGTACCGGCACAAAAAAAGCACTGCCCGTAACTGTCTTGTCTATCTGCAGTGGCGTTCCTGGGGGGGCTGACACCGGTGCAGATCGCCGATGTGCCCCGCTCCCCGGGTGCAGCGCCCCCCCCCTGGAACAGCGCGACGCCCCCCCCGGCGAAAGAACCCCCGGGTGCAGCGCGATCCCCCAGTGAAAGAACACCCCCCCGGGTGCACGCCGCTGGGGGGGGGGGGGGGTGCCATGTGCCTGCTGGCTCTTTGTTTCATGCTCCCTCTGCCCCGGAACAGGTTACTTCCTGTTCCGGGGCAAAGGGAGCATGAAAACGAAGAGCCGAAAGGCGTGCGGCACCCCCCCCCAGTGGCGTGCACCCAGGGCGGACTGCCCCCACCGCCCCCCCCTTGGTACGCCACTGTCTGTATTATTTAGATTGTGAGCAGGGACTGTCTCTTTTGAGCAGGGACTGTCTCTTTGTGTCAGGTGTTCAGCGCTGCGTGCGTCTGGTAGTGCTATACAAATGCTAATAATAATAATAATAGGTTGTGCAGAGCACTGCAAGTGACTATGGCTCAGTGAGAGAGACCACTGGGGACCAGGGCTGATGAGAGAAGAAACTGCATAAATCAGCAAAGGGCTTCTACCCCTTTAGTTCAGAAGGGAAAAGCCCTTCCTTGCTAATGCATCATCTTACATGTTAACTAGAGTGAGTGGAGGGTGGACAGGTCTCCTGGCTCTGCATATGTTAAAGAAGGAAAGTCATTTCAAGGCAGGTTCCATCCATCCATCCTACATCTCCTAGTGGCATATCCTGGAGTACAAATAAAAATGCTGTGGTGGGGTGAGGGAGTTTGTAGATGTAAAAGAAATCTCAGATGGTGGCGGGAATACTAAAGATGATTAATCCATAGACAGCAAAGGAAACACTCCAGACTCCACAGGTCCCATATCATATTGCAGTGCAATCATTGTGTTTGGATATAACTAAAGTTTCAATCACCTTTCTCGGGTTGTCCATAGCCACATAAGGTCATAGCTGTGGACTTTAACAGTGTGATAGGATGTCTAAAATACCATTGAAATCTATGATTTCACTTGTCAAGTTTTGTGGTCCAATAGAATGCCCAAACTTATTAAACTCTTCTATATCAATACCTCAGATTATTTACCCATAAAACTTCCAAAACAACAAAATAAATTTCACAAACCACAAACAAGTTTTGAGGTCAATATTCAGTGAGGCAGCAAGTAGGAATATTATTTGGATACTTTTAACAAAATAGTCAGTGGGATTTATCTGTTTAATGGGCCCTTTTACTAAGCAGCAATAAAATGTGGCTTGCACTATCCCAGCGTGGGACTTTCCCATACACTAAGCCCACTTTTAGCGCTGCCAAGTAATGGCTGATTTTCTTATTTCTTCAATAATGGCCACATGTTAATTTTCCTATTAGCACGTGGCCATTACCATGTGAGCACTTACCAACGCCTATTTTGTAGGCAGTATGGGCTAATGCTACCAGGCCTTATTTCTTGAATCATTTTCTCCTCCTCCCACCAGTGTTTAGTTATTAAGCTTCTTTTCCCCACCCTCCATCCTTTCTCTCCACTGCAGCCGCATACCATCTTGGGTTTTCTCCATCTTCTCTTTCCCTGCATCCCCTTCCAGGGTTATTTCTCACCATCTCCATTCACTACTTGAGCCTCCCAAAGGAACCTGAGTTCTTGATTTCCTTCCAGGGCCCCTTCCTAGGTCTTCTTCCTAACCCTTCCTTGGGCCCCTTTTTCTCCCTCTTTCTTACCTCTCCCTTCCCAAGACTCTTTCCCCATAGTTCTTCCCCTTCCTCCTATCCCTGTTCTCCTCCTACCTCTAACTGGCCTGCTCCTTATAGTCTCATGTCAAGTTCTGCTGTAGCTGCACCCGAAGGCCTTTGCTACTGTAGCTGGCAGGCCACAACCTTTTGTGGTATGAAGACCCAGGGAAATTGCTCTAGTTGACTCTTTCTCTAATGCTGGTCCTGGACCTACCTTTCTTTTCCTTCTTTCTTCTGGTTCAATAAATGCAACTCATATTACACAGAAGGAAGAGTTTGGTTATGTGTGTGTGTGTGGGGGGGGGGGGGGGGGGGGGGGAGGAATATATCAAGGAACCATCTCTGAAATGAATCCTCCACAATTATTTTTAATAGATTCAGCTGAGTCTCAGGACTGGTGTCTGAACCAAACCCTGCATTAGCTTAGTTTTAACCAAAACAAGAACTGAACATTTTTGGAAATAGTGTTAAGGTTGCAAGCTTCTGGAGAAATCTCACCCTAGAAAAGTGAGAATTTGCAAGACCCACCTCTTTTATGTTACATCACCGTCTGTGAGAACATAGGACTTAGAAACCTGCTCCTTGAATTCCTTTACTGCTACCCAGTGCCAGGATTGGAGAAGGTATCAGAGATGATGCTGAGAGAAAGAGAGAGAGAAACAATGCAGAGAAACTGCTTAGGGAGTTAGGAATCAGTCAGCGGTTTATTGTGGCACAAAACTAGTCTCACCTATGCTGCTTAGTGTAAGTGCCTCCCCTCCATCTAGCGGTGCCCCATTTCATCCTCATTTAATAGCTTTTCAGAGCTGGTTAGCACAGACCAAGATTGATTGCATTGAATGCTGTGTACCAGAGTTACTTTGTCAGTTACTCCTGCCCAGCACACATTCTCACTTCAAAGATACTCCTTCTGCCCTCCTGCTCTGAAAAGTCTTAGGAAATTTTTATCCTTCTTTTAAATTACTCTTTTATTTCATGGGAACTTTTACTCACCGAGATGGAAGACAAATTTTAGCCACCCTTTATGTCTTTCTTTCATTCTTTTCCAAGGTATCCTGAGGCTGCAAAACACCCTTTTCAGAAGGCATCGGGATGACACTTGGCCTTGATAAAGGTGCAAAAGCCACTTTCAGTACAGGAAAAATTACCAAAACTGAGGACACCTTTTCAACTGGGGGCTACAGCCCAAAAGGGCTTGAACCAGGAAGTGTGTCTTAATGTTCAGAAGAGAATCGATTTAATTTAATAATTTAATTTAATAACAGCATTTATAACCAGCCTTGCCAATAAGTTCAAAGTGGGTTACAGCAATAATTAAATTAAACTTTTCAACACAAAAACACAATAAAAAAATCAGCAACTTCTACAAATAATGTTGAAACAGCCAAGTTTTTATAGCTTTTATAAAACTCATATAATGAGAAATGTTTCAAATGACACATGGAAGACTGTTCCAGAGTTCAAGAGCATAAAACACAAGAAAAATGATATGCAATGAACTTTAGGGAGTGGAACAGGGTGGGGTTCCACTGGGGACACAGCCCTGACCAATATGTTGCCCATTACAGTATCAGCAACTAGAGTTTGGGGGCAGGGGAAGGGCAGGTTTGTTTGTCCCCTCCAACCAAAAAAGTGTTCTGCAAAGAACACCACAGGAAATAATACCTGAAAGTGTTTTTGCAGCTTAGAATATGATACAGTCCATCCAATGATCCTGTAATCCTTGCAGAAGAGGGGGCAGACAATGAAATGAGGGTGAGGGAAGAGAGAAAATTTTATGTCCAGCCACTCTGGGCTCAGGCCCATCCAAAATGGCTGTCTAGCTATGCTACTGGTTTAAGGACTGCTAAATATTTTATTAATTACATTTGTACCCCGCACTTTCCCACACATAGCAGGTTCAATGCGGCTTGCATAGTAAATAGAATTACAAAGTCTTGAAGGAGAACGTTACAAGTTGTAGTAAACATAGTAGTAGTGGGGTTTTGAGGATATGTAAATTGAGCATGGAGAGGTAAACAAAGATAGGATGAGCAAAAGGAGAAGAGATTGGGAGGGGTAAGGAGTAGTCGGGGCAGGAATCATGTGGGTGGGCTTAAAAAGTTAAGTTGGGTCATTAGGGTGAGCTTTCTTGAAGAGATGGGTCTTCAACATTTTTCTGAATGGTAGATGGTCATTGATTGTTCGGATGGATCTTGGCAGAGCATTCCAAACCTGGCTGCCCAAAAAGGAGAAAAGGATGCATAGGAGGTCTTGTATTTAATACCTTTGCAGTTGGGAAGGTGTAAATTGAGGTAAGTACGAAGAGTGGACCGAGGCAAACTGAAATAGAGTTATAACAATCCAGACAATTTGGAAGAATGCAAAAAATAAATGTCTTTAAAAGAGAAAAGTGGTTTAATTGAGCATATCTGCCAAAGTGCAAAGTAGGATGACTTCAACACTCCTGCAACCTATAGCTCAAATGAAAGCATGGGATAAAATTTACAGCTTAAGATAGTTACTCTCTACGACTGCGTAACAAAGTGCCCCATCAATGCTGGGTTACAGTAAAGTGGAAGATGTTCCGAGACCCACAAAGCTCTTGATTTTGAAGGATTCAATTTCAGGCCATGTTAAGTTGGCAACAGAGCTTGGTTTTTTGTTTGATATTGTGGACATTGGAATGTTTTGAATTTCTACATTTTTGCAATTTTGAATTTTTGTAATTATTTCTCTATCAGATGGTATCAGTTTGGGAGAATTGTCAGGGATGAGTGGTCTAGTGGTTAGAGCACCGGTTCAAAGCCCACTGCTACTCCTTGTGATCTTGGGCAAGTCACTCAACCCTCCATTGCCTCAGGTACAAATTTAGGGCCCTGTTTACTAAGCTGCTCTGTAGCCACGCGACTACTCTGTTACAATAAAACTTTGTATATCTGCTCTTGGCCCAGTTAACATAGTATAATGGGACAGAAGCCTCACATTCTCACATTAAAGCATGTTGAATTTTGACCGCTACATGCTTGTAAAAGTATAAAGCACATCATCAAATACATCTTTTTTCTTATGATTTCAACATTAGAACTGTTCTTACATTGAAAAACAGCACATACATACCATACTCATGCATAATCTCTTTCCTTCCAACCCACCCACCAACAAGCCTGGCATATATGAATAATCTGTGCCTATTCTGAAATGGCTACTTCCATATATATCCCAATTTATATGTATAAATGGGTTTTTCTTACAACATGTAATTCTCTTAACATTGCCTTCACTGTGGTAGTCACATGACTTTTAGAAGCACCAGTGGAAAAGAAGTGAACATTTGTGTCCTTTGAATTTTTAACCTTGAAGCAGTTTCACTGAAAAAATGACCTCTCCCCCCCAAAAAAAATTCAGCACTATTTAACTGGTGAAGAATGTCTCCTGGCCAGTTAAATAGCGCTTAACTGGCTATTGGTGAATATTCAGAGCGAGATAGCTGGTTATCTCCCACTGAATATTCTCAGTCAGTGGTTAGTGGCTAACTGGTTATATCATGCAATGTAACTGGCTATCTGCTAATATTCAGCAAAGTTTGGCAGCCAAATTGGACCACCAAAATAGCAGGCCTATATTTGACCGGTTTAAACTAAACTGGCCAGCGCTGAATATTGGCTTGGCCGGTTAAGTTTAAACCTGCCAAAAATAAACTGGATATTCAATGTCAGTCACCAGCCATAATGGGTGGTTTCAATTGCCCCAATATTAATTGGATAAATGTTACGTCAGGGAGTGCCAGGGAGATAAAATTCCTAGATTCAATAAATGACTGCTTCTTGGCGCAACTGATCCAGGAACCAAAAAGAGCCATTTTAGATATAGTCCTTGGTGGAGTGTAGGGCATAGTATGAGAGGTAATGGTATTGGGCCCACTGGGAAGCAGTGATAATAACATGATCACGTTTGAGCTACTATATGGAATGAAGCTGCAAAGAAAATCTGCTGTAGCAGCATTTATTTTTCAAAAGTGTGGCTATGATAAAATGAGGAAATTGGTTTAAAAGAAGTTAAAAAGATTGGCTGCAAAGGTTAGGATATTAAATCAGGCATGGACATTGTTCAAAAACACCATCCTGGAAGCCCAGACCAAATATATTCCGCGTATTAAAGAAGGAGGACGGAAGACCAAACTACAGCCGGCATGGTTAAAAAGTAAGGCGAAGAAAGCTATTAGAGTTAAAAGAAAATCCTTCAGAAAATAGAAGAAGGAACCGACTGAAAATAATAAGAAACAGCATAAAGAATGTCAAGTCAAATGAAAAGCGCTGATAAGGAAGGCTAAGAGGGACTTCGAAAAAAAGATTGCGTTGGAGGCAAAAACACATAGTAAAAGTTTTTTAAAGGTATATTAAAAGCAGGAAGCCAGCAAAAGAATCGGTTGGACCGCTAGATGACCAAGGAGTAAAAGGGGCGATCAGGGAAGACAAAGCTGAAGTGGAGAGATTAAATGAATTCTTTGCTTCGGTCTTCACCGAGGAAGATTTGGTGCCGGAAATGGTTTTCGAAGCTGGCGAGTCGGAGAAACTTAATGAATTCTCTGTAAACCTGGAGGATGTAATGGGGCAGTTCTACAAACTGAGGAGTAGCAAATCTCCTGGACTGGATGGTATTCATCCCAGAGTAATGATGAACTGAAAAATGAACTTGCAGAGCTATTGTTACAAATATGTAATTTATCCTTAAAATCGAGTATGGCACCAGAAGATTGGAGGGTGGCCAATGAAACGCCGATTTTTTAAAAAGGTTCCAGAGGAGATCCAGGAAATTATAGACCGGTGAGTCTGACGTCGATGCCGAGCAAAATGGTAGAGACTATTATTAAGAACAAAATTACAGAGCATATTCAAAAGCATGGATTAATGAGACAAAGTCAACATGGATTTAGTGAAGGGAAATCTTGTCTCACCAATCTACTACATTTCTTTGAAGGGGTGAACAAACATGTGGATAAAAGTGAGCCAGTTGATATTGTGTATCTGGATTTTCAGAAGGTGTTTGACAAAGTACCTCATGAAAGACTCCATAGGAAATTGGAGAGTCATGGGATAGGAGGTAGTGTTCTATTGTGGATTAATGTCAGGTTTTCAAGGCAGAAACTAGGTTCGTGAGCCCTTGGGCCACTGCCGTGGAGCAGCAGTGGCAGGCAAAACCACCCCACACCAGAGACAAGGCAGAACTCTGATAGGAACAGCTAGACTTCACCTGCACTTGACCGCCATTCCTCATGAGTTGAGCCCCTGGGTGCAGGCGGCCGGCAGGACTTACCGGACAGAGCAGGAACTGAATACCAACTAGGATGAACAGAGACTGAGGGTCAGAGGGGAAAGGAATAAACATGGGCAGCAAGGCAGGAAACAGGGCTAAGACTCACAGACAGACAATACTACACAAAGCAGGAAACGGAAAAGCTAAAGGACAGGAACTGAAAGCTGACAAGCACCCACTGAAGCAGGGTACAAACACTGACAGAAAAAAGAGTCAGGACGGAAAGCTGCCAGGCAGCCACTAAGAAAGAGACACAGACAAACAGAAACTAGACCAGGAATACAAACCAGAAACAAGACTAAGAAATAAGCAATAAACCTAAGCTAAACTACACACAGACTAACTAGAACTGGACAAGAAACTCAAACAAAAACCAGACTAGGCAGGAGTGCAACAAAGCACCAACAAACCAGGGACCTTAGACGATGCAAAGGCAAACACAGAAGTTTCAAGGTGACTAATAAAGCCCATTAGCTGCTGAAGTTCAGCTGCAGGAATGACAAGGCAGCTACGGGTGCTGTTTAGGCACAAACAAGAGAAGCAAGTCTGGCAGCCCGGAAGATCCGGACCGGACTGGGCTGCAGTCTGGAAAGTGTGACAGTTCATAGCAGCCACCGGTTCTGGCCACCAGGAGGCGAGGTAAGCACAGACAAGGAAACATTCACATAAGTGACAATTAAAAACTGGTTAAAAGATAGAAAACAGAAAGTAGGGTTAAATGGTCAGTATTCTCAATGGAGAAGGGTAGTTAATGGGGATCCCCGGGGTCTGTGCTGGGACCACTGCTTTTTAACATATTTATAAATGACCTAGAGATGGGAATAACTAGTGAGGTAATTAAATTTGCTGATGACACAGTCGTTAAATCGCGGGAGGATTGTGAAAAATTACAAAAGGACCTTATGAGGCTGGGCGTCTAAATGGCAGATGACGTTTAATGTGAGCGAGTGCAAAGTGATGCATGTGGGAAAGAGGAACCCGAATTATAGCTATATCATACTAGGTTCCACGTTAGGAGTCACGGACCAAGAAAGGGATCTAGGTGTCATTGTTGATGATACGTTGAAACCTTCTGCTCAGTGTGCTGTTATGGCTAAGAAAGCAAATAAAATATTAGGTATTATTAGGAAAGGAATGGAAAACAAAAATGATGATGTTATAATGCCTTTGTATCGTTCCATGGTGCGGCCGCACCTCAAATATTGTGTTCAATTTTGGTCGCTGCATCTCAAAAAAAGATATAGTGGAATTAGAAAAGGTGCAGAGAAGGGCGACGAAAATGATAAAGGGGATGGGACGACTTCCCTATGAGGAAAAACTAAAGCGGCTAGGGCTCTTCAGCTTGGAGAAAAGGTGGCTGAGGGGAGATATGATAGACGTCTATAAAATAATGAGTGGAGTTGAACAGGTAGATGTGAAGCGTCTGTTTACGCTTTCCAAAAATACTAGGATTAGGGGGCATGCTATGAAGCTACAATGTAGTAAATTTAAAATGAATCAGAGAAAAAGTTTCTTCACTCAACGTGTAATTAACCTCTGGAATTCGTTGTCAGAGAATGTGGTAAAGGTGGTTAGCTTAGTGGAGTTTTAAAAAGTTTTGGACGGCCTCCTAAAGGAAAAGTCCATAGACCGTTAGTGAATGGGCTTGGGGAAAATCCACTATTTCTGGGATAAGCAGTATAAAATGTTTTGTACTTTTTTGGACTTTTTTGTACTTTTTTTGCCAGGTATATTGTGACTTGGATTGGCCACTGTTTGAAACAGGATGCTGGACTTGACGGACCTTTGGTCTTTCCCAGTATGGCAATACTTATGTACAGCAAGTAAAACGTCGAAGGACCGACAGACGATACTCCTTTGCTGCAATATGGATGGGAGTGAGAAGTTGGAACCACTCGTCATTGGAAAGAGCAAACAGCCCCTTTGCTTCAAGAATGTTAAGCGACTTTCTGTGTCACACGAGGCTAACACAAATTCATGGATGACAGGGGAAATTTGGAAGCAGTGGCTAAGGAAGTTAGACACTAGAATGCAGGCCCAAAAGCGTCAGATTGTGTTGCTTTGTGATAATTGTGCTGCACATAGTGATGATGTCAGGCTCTCTAACTTCAAGGTGGTCTTCCTGCCACCAAACACTACCTCTCTGATCTAACCTATGGATCAGGGCATAATAACCAATTTCAAACAACATTATCGGGCTCTTGTGCTATGTCATCTGATGAGCGTTATGGATGACCAGACTGGCAAGGATAAACGTGCTGTTGACCTGGCTTGTAATCTATCACTGTTGGATTCCCTACATATGCAGAAAGAAACCTGGAATCATGTTACATAGGCAACCATTGTGAACTGCTACAAGTGGGCAAGATTTGTTAGGGATGTGGAGAGGGACGAAACAGATGCAGCTGTTGCAAACGCTTCAGATGAACAGGCTATTGACATCCCAGCCGGTGTTACTGAAGAGGAGTTTCATCACTACGTAGCTGTGGATTACGATCTATAAACAGCTGACGACAGCACTGATGTCCAGATATGTGCCTACACGAAGGCAACGGCTGATGATGAAACAGATGATGAAATGAGAAGCGAGGCACATGCTGACGAAATTCACAACCTCCTGTCACTTTTGCAAGAGCGCTGGAGAGTCTCAACACCATGCAGGCCTATCTGGAGGCCACTGGATGTCAGTGCTATGACAGCTTTTACCGTCTGGCAGACGTAGTCTATGGAACTCACAGACACAAGAGTGTACAGAGAACTATGACCGATTACTTCAAGTAAGCCTATCGTCAGTTAACGGAGACTGTATACTGTACGTATAATAATAAACAGTACTGTACATATGATTATCAGATGTCAAGCTTCTTTGGGTCACAACGGTTAAGTGCATGCTCCGGTTAACTGCATGTTAGCTTGGCAGAGTTTAAAAAGGGGTTAGACGGTTTCCTAAAGGACAAGTCCATAAACCGCTACTAAATGGACTTGGGAAAAATCCACAATTCCAGGAATAACACGTATAGAATGTTTGTACGTTTGGGAAGCTTGCCAGGTGCCCTTGGCCTGGATTGGCCGCTGTCGTGGACAGGATGCTGGGCTCGATGGACCCTTGGTCTTTTCCCAGTGTGGCATTACTTATGTACTTATGCATTTCTTTGGTCCCAGAACCTTGCACTTAAGCGAATTGTACTGTACTTTAAAAACAAGTAGTATAAAAGTTTTCTCACTGAATGAATAGTTAAGCTCTGGAATTCTTTGCTGGAGGGTGTAGTAACAGTAGTTAGCGTATCTGGGTTTGAAAAAGGTTTGGACAAGTTCCTGGAGGAAAAGTCCATAGTCTGCTGTTGAGACACACATGGGGGAAGCCACTGCTTGCCCTGGGATTGGTAGCATGGAATGTTACTACTATTTGGGTTTCTGTCAGGTACTTGTGACCTGGATTGGCTACTGTTGGATACTGGGCAAGAAGAACCATTGGTCTGACTCAGTATTTCTATTCTTATGTACTTCTTGAACACTCTTCTATGTCCATTGTGTTTTGTTCCTCCAGTCTGGTGGTTGACCGCCTTAAACAGCCCGGCATTGAATATTCTATCTCACCACCAACCAAGAGTGTTAGTTGGGCTGCCTCCCGTGGTCTGAATATGGGCCTCAATATATAGTTTTTTGTCCCTGGAGGACTCACAATTTAAAAAAAGAAATAAAGAGAAAATTGCAATCAGCTATAAAAGGACTTGAACCTGCAATTTCTGGATCTTTGCTCTGGTGTTTAGCTGGCTGCTGGAGGAGTAGCCTAGTGGTTAGGTCAGTGGACTTTGATCCTAGGGAACTGAGTTCAATTCCCACTGCAGCTCCTTGTGACTCTGAGCAAGTCACTTAACCCTCCATTGCCCCTGGTACAAAATAAGTACCTGAATATATGTAAACTGCTTTGAATGTAGTTGCAAAAACCTCAGAAAGGCAGTATATCAAGTCCCATTTCCCTTCCCCTCTAATTAGACTACTTTTGAACATTGATGTCATTTTGGCTGTTTTATAATATGGATGTTCCTATGCTTCCACAAAGACATCCATGTCCTTTGTTTTGTCTTGTTCATAGTTTGGACATTTCAGTTTCTAAAACTGATGCTCATGCTGGATGTAGCCTGCACTTGGACATCCATTTCTCAAGTATTTTAGAGCAGGCTGCATGTGAGCAGATGCTGTTCTAAAATACACAAGAAATAGACGTCCACATATGACATACGGACTTGGATGAAGTCAACACACTCCTGAACTAAAACATATGGCTGTATTGTTCACACTACATCACCACAATACCCACACGTGAACTGTTAAGCTATTTAAATAATGGAAGGAGAAAAACACCTCATGTGTTGCAAAGAATTCTTACCACCTTTGTCAATGCAGCTTTGAGAAGATGATGAGAGCAATCACTGCGAGTGACTTACTGATGATCCCTTGAAGAAACCATAGCAAAACGGGTGCCTGATTGTGCAGTATTTGCATTAACACTGCTGCCGAGGGTATTTTTGTAATTGTGAAGCATAATTATATTTGAGGAGTGTAATGCACAGCTTACAGTAAAACAGAAATATTATTTGATATATATAAAAAATGCTAACAAGATTTTTCAAAGATTAGTAAGGAGTTTTTTTGACCAATGATTATTGCAGTTGCTTAAAAGCTGAATACTGCAGTCTGCCATTGGCAGAGATGGTAAAAATTCTTTGCAATGTCTGAGGTCTTTTTCTCCTGCCTTTAAGTATAATTCTACTGTCTCTAGTTTAATAGTTCACTTGAATGTCTATATTCTGAGTTGGACGTCTTTTCTAAAATTCTCCTCCATATGGTGTATTTTCAAAGTCTAAATGCTTTGAAAATGAGCCTCTAGTCAACTTTTGTCAATGGAGAAAGGTGAATAGTGGAATGTCCCAAAGATCTATACTGTGACTGGTGCTTTTAACACATCTATAAGTGATCTAGAAATGGGAATGAGTGAGGTTATCCAATTTACAGAAGACATAAGATTATTCAAAGGTGTTAAATCACAAGAGGATTGTGAGAGATTGTAGAAGGACCTTATGAGATTGGGAGACAGACCATCCAAATGGCAGTTAAAATGTAATATGGATAAGTGCAAAGTGATTCACATAGGGAAGATTAACTCAAATTATATCTACACCAGTAAAAAAGCCCCGTTTCTGATGCAAATGAAACGGGGGGCTAGCAATGTTTTCTTCTGTGTGCATGTGGGAGTGTGTGTGTCCCTGCCCTCTGGCCTCTCTCCCCTCCCCCCTCTGAGTCCTTCACTGTTACAGAGCCAGCGATTTGATTTCGTGCTCTGCTGTTTTCCTTCACTGACTGTGTTACAGAGAGGGCGGGGCAGACACTCATAGGGAAACCGGATATCTCGCCCCCTTCACACTTCCGGCTGGAGGCTTCATAGAACGTTGGTTTTGCCTTTTATATAGAGAGATGATGCAACATTCCACATGGGGATTCTATATATGGTGACTAAAGTTGAGTGCGTAAATAATTTGCACGTGCACCTTGTTTGACAAGCCAATCAGCACCAATAATTGGCCACTAAGAAGTAATTATTGGCAATAATTAGAATTTATATGTGGAACTTTATAAGCATATTCTGTAAAGTGGTGCATGGAAGGGACATGGTGGGTCATGGGCATTCCTACAAATTTCACGCACCATTATAGAATATGCCCAATCTGTGCCAGTTAGGCACGGGCATTTTCACCAGGTTTTGGTTGGTATAAATGGTCATGCCTAAGTTGTAGTGGTGGGGATGGGCACTACGCGTATTCTATAAACCATGCCTAACTTTCGATGAGGCTTATAGAATAGTGCTAAGCATGTTTTTTTTTGGCACTGATTTTTTAGGTGACAAATATTGAATCTGGTCCTAAGCAGACAAGTCTGTGTAACTGGGTGCCTTCTAATAGGCACTCGGACAGTGCATGGTAGAAACCTATTTTATAACAGAAAGTAGGCATCTACTTTATGTTATAGAACACTAGTATAAATGGGTATTAATTCACCTAACATTTAGATGCAATCACTTACACTAGCCATAAAGCAAAGCTGGTTAAGGAATTCAGCAACCACCATTGAGGAAAGAGGAAGGGTGGCTGGCCTGTGGTCTCTGAAAAGGAAAGTCTGGGAGATCCCCAAAGCTCTGGATGGTCTATGACAGCCAATGCTTCACACCTGTGTATACCTTCCTTCTAAATTCGTACTATGTAAGTAAAGTGGGTGTTTGCAGAATAGCAAATAGGTACCATACTAGAACTTACATATGTAGGTAAACACATATGTGTGCAAACGCTAGCATTCTAAACATTTATGCACATAACACATGTATAAATGTGAGCATCTAGGTTATAGAATTGCCCTGTAAGAGTCATCACCCCAAAAAAGATCTAAACATCATAATGGGCAATATGTTGAAATACTCTGCTCAGTGTGCAGCAGTGGCCAAAAACGCAAACAGCACGTTAGGAATGATTAGAAGCGGAGTGAAGAATAGTACAGAGAATATCATAATGTTTTTTTATTGCTGCATGTTATGACTACTCCTTGAGTATCATGTGCAATTCTGGTTACCTCATCTCAATAAAAAAAATATAGCAGAAATAGAAAAGGTTTGGAGAAGGGCTGAAAAATGATAAAGGGTATGGAATGTTTTCCCAGTGAGGAAAGGCTAAAGAGATTTGGGCTCTTCAGTTTTGAGAAAAGACAGTTGAGGGGAGATATGATAGAGGTCTATAAAATTATGAGTGGAAAGGGACGGATAAACGCAAATCAGTTTTTTACTCTTTCAAAAATTACAATGCTAGGGGACATGCCATAAAGCTACTAATTAGTACAAGTAAAACATAATGGAGAAATTTCCTTTGTTTTTGTTTTTACTCAATGCATAATTAACCTACAGAATTTCTTGCAAGAGGAAGTGGTAAAAACTCTTTGTATATCCAAATTTTAAAAAGGTTTGGACAAGTTCCTGGAGGAAAAGTCCATAAACAATTATTAA
Organism: Microcaecilia unicolor; assembly: GCF_901765095.1. Lineage (NCBI taxonomy): Eukaryota > Metazoa > Chordata > Amphibia > Gymnophiona > Siphonopidae > Microcaecilia > Microcaecilia unicolor. Next base: position 45,222,449 of record NC_044042.1, on the reverse strand, counting down.
GGTAGACATGGAGAATGTCTATCCCTGGGTGTAAGCTGTATGGAATCTATGTTTTGGGATCTTGTCAGGTTCTTAGGACCTGGATTGGCCACTGAGCTTTACAGACCTTTGGTTTAAGTATAGTAAACATGTCCTTGTCTCGTACAAAAATGTAATATGTTTTTAAAAGAGGAAAATAAATACATCTTATGAAGTACCATAGTAAAAGAGAGGAGATATAGACCACAACATCCCATTTAGTTTGTCCAGAAGTGATATATGATATATAGAAACCCATGTAAGGATATTGCCCTCAAGACAAATCACCACTCACATCCCCTTTCCCCATATCCTTTTCAAACTACTTCTATTGCCTTTTAGGTTACCCCCATGCTATCTTGCTGTTCTGCGTGGTTGTCCCCACCTCTTCAGGACTGACAGTATGTGAAAATTCAAACAAGCAGCACTTTTCATCTGCTCCAGCGTCTGTGTAGCCAGAATCACGCAGGATTTTGTATTCTCCTGAGTCCCATTGGCTCTACATTATTCAAAGGAAGGCTAGCATAAGAGGTGACTGCAACAGGTACGAAGAGCTGTTTACTGACTCCTCCTGCTGGTGGAAAGGGATTGTGCAGAGGCAAGACAGGGTGGGGTGGGGTGTGATGGAGGCGGGAGGAAGAGAGAGAGAGAGAGACAAAGACATTGCCACAGGTAGTCTTTTTTTTCTTCTAGTAGTTTGCAAATTTCTTAGCGTTTCTGTGACATGAAACACTACTACACTAACACAAATTAATCTTTATAATGTTTAGGTGATTTATTTATTGTTTCACACTTATATGGCACCCTACAGAATATCACTCCTATAATACTTAGATGTTTTATTTTATTTTCTCTAACACTGAAATGTGAGCTGGACTGGTTAAGAATTTACACTTCAGTGTCATCACACATTATTCTAAAGTTTATTCATAGCATCCTTGTCAATCAGCGCTGCCTCTGGTCTGCCTCTGGTCCGACCTTTTCTCTGAGGCCTTCAGATGCAGATAGTTGTATCATTACCAAATAAAGGAAAATCAAAAGCAGAACAGGCTACTTAATATTAAGCATCCACCAGATGAACGTTCTGACATGAAACATCTCACATCTTTTTCCCTCTGGTACAAGCTACACATAGGCTGGACACCCGTTTCAGCTTTTTGGCAGATTGATCAATACTGTAGCTCTAGGCTACTCTTAATCTTCATCTATTGATGTAAATCACACTTCTTTCTCTTGCTGTCTGCAATGATTAAACCCCAATATTCAACTCAGCAAAATGTCTTTCCATCTAAGCTCAACCTTCTTCAATGATTCTGTGTTTGTGCAATCTAGAGAAACGCAATTTCCTCCCCAGCTCCTCAGAAAAAAAATAATACATTGCAGTAAGACTTTAACTGGCTATGTTCGTTACTTCAAAAATTGTTTTCTGCCTCAAAGAAAGTTATTATGAACCTAGTATCTGTCACCTAACATGTCAATGAAACTGAATGTGCAATAGTACTGCTAACCACTAAAAACTCACCTAACTGAATGTTTACATTGTGAGCCCTCTGGGGACAGTGGAATATCTACTGGACCTGAATGCAACTCACCTTGAACTAACAACTGAAGATGTGAGTTAAATCCAATTCCCTCCACCCCCATATTATTATTATTTTTTTGGTCATGGATCCAAGTTTCAGTGAAGAAGAGTAGGTTGAGGTTTTCTGACATGATCCAGTCTGTTAGTATTGCTGATTTATTTACAGCGGATCTGGCATTGACGTAGCCCACGTGGATTGTTTGGAATGGGTCTTCTGTATTTGGTGTTAAGTGGACTTTTGTTAGTTGTCGTTTCTTTGTTGAGGTGAGTTTGTTTGGGCCCTTCTTTCCCTTCTGTTGTGGTTGTTTGCATGTAAATGTTCTTCCTTTGTTTAGGTTGTTAGCAGTTTGGTGAGATGTGGTGTAATTGATCATTCTACGATGATTGTGTAGTATGGGTATGATGTTTTCTGCAAGTGGGGTGGTTAGTGTTAAGTGGATCAGTGTTAGGGAGTAGATTATTAGGAATAGTTTGAGGGTATTCATTATGGTATATATTTCCTGTGGTTACTATTAAGACTGTGCTGTCCCAATCTGCTCTCCTCAAAAGCCTGCCTTCTCCGGTTGATCAAATGCCCATCCTGCTGAAGGTGTCTCCAGTTCACTAGCAATTATTCAATTTTTACTTTGTTTTTACTATCAGGCCTGTTGGGAATGTTGGGCACTAATGGGTTAATAGGATAAAGAGAAAATAAAATGGGTCAAACTGTCTTCATTGGCATAAAAACCCCTTTTTCTTTAAATCTTGCTAAGAACTCCATATGAAGTTGTAATTTTTCATGGATCCATCCCAAAAATATGAAAAAAAACCCACTTAGCTTTTAAGTCAGTGGTAGACACAAATGTGCAAAGAGAGTCAGTCACACCGACTGTGGCCAAAGTTTTGCTACCATGGGCTGTTTCAAGGTGTGTATGACCAATCTAATAATTCTAATAATGTCATATATGCGTGTATTTTATATTTATTTATTTATTTATTTATCACAGCATTTATATCCCACAATTATCCAAAATGAATTGTCTCATTGTGGCTAACATATTAAATGGAGTTGTTTAAGCTATATAGGGAAAGTGGAGTGCTTCAGGTGTGTGGAGCAGATAATCCTCAGTTTCGACTATGCAGACTTGATTTCGGGTAAGAATTTTCTGAAGAGAAAAGCTTTCAGATGTTTGTGAAATTCAAGATAGTTGTCATGTTTCATAGGTTGTTTGGAAGAGACTTCCACCATTTTATGCTAATGTATGAGAACCCAGTGGAGTAAACTGATATGAGTTTCTGACAGTTTGGGAAGAGGAGAGTCAGATAGTTTTGTGCATTTATGTTTGCGTTTTTTGGTGGTAGCAGGATTAAATCCCTCATATATTCTGGGGCGGTGCCATATAGGATTCAATATATCATGGTGCATAGCTTGAACATTATCCGTGCCCTGATATATGCACATATGGGCATGAATGTCAATATTCTGTGCACACAAGCATATCTTACACAGCACGTATTTTACAGGTAGGCATGCACATAGGTGGAATCTAGTGAAGCATAGGCTGGACTCATACACACGTGGAGGGGCATTTTCAATATGACATTTTACCAAAAACATCTCAATCCAACATCTAGCACACAAGCATAATCGAACCACAAAAACGTCTACATTTCTGGTTCAATTATGGCTTTGAGCTTCACATTTTCAGACTGAACATGTCCATCTGTAAGTACCATTTTAGACCCCCCCCCCCCCCCCAGGGAAAAACAGAGAAAAACAAGCCATAGGGATGTCTGTCTGGCAGAATTCCTAGTAAACTGACCACACAAACACCCCAGCAGTGCAGAGAGGCAGCCTAGTGGTCAGTGCAGTGGACTTCACTCAAAGAGACCCAGGTACAAATCCCACCTAATCCCCTTCATATTGTATAGGTAGAAGAGGTATTTCTTTGTTCCAAGAGGGCTCACATATTTGTATTGAAATGAAAGACTTATAGTGGGACTTGAACTGGGTCAGTTGTTCACTGTCCACTGCATTGACCACTAGGCTACTCCATCCACTTGCTTGCTGCTTTCTTAGGAATGGCCATATTTCTGGAGCTGTTATGGAGCCTGGTATCTACTGTTACATCTTTGGGGGTTAGAGTGGGGTCAGGGACCACTTGGGGATTAAGGGAGGCCATGCCTCATCCCTGTGGTCAGCTGGTCAGTTAGGGCACCTTTTTCTGACTTAGTCATGGCTGAAAAAGGTCTAAATAAAAAAACATACTTCTTTTCTGCCCTGGACCTTTTTTTCTGTTCCATTATTGCAGAAAAATGTCCATATTGTAAGCCTGCCAAAGTCCTGCTCAAAAAATGCCTCCAACACCCCCCCTTGCTATTTGTATGAACTCAGTGAAAAATGTCCCAATTCTGTCTTTCTGAAAATCACAATTTACATATTTTGGCAAGAAAAATGTCTGTCTTGTGCTTTGTGCTGCTTTTGAGATGTTTTTCTCTTTTGAAAATGAGCGCCGTAGCCAGGGCCAGCATTAGGGGTGGGCAAACAGGGCAATTGCACTGGGCACCCATGTCACTGGGATCCCCAAACCTGCCTAAAGTTGAAAGAGGGACAATCTTCTCCTCCATCGCTAACTCCAGACTCCGTTCCTTTTATCTTGCTGCACCTTATGCCTGGAATAGACTTCCTGAGCCCTTACGTCAAGCTCCATCCCTGGCCGTCTTCAAATCCGGGCTAAAGGTCTATCTGTTTGATGCTGCTTTTGACTCCTAACTTGTCACTTGTTCGTAACCTTTATCTTGTCTTCCTCTCTTCAATAGTCCCTTATCCCTATGTGTCATATCTGTCTGTCTTACCCTTGTCCCTTATTTGTCCTGTCTGTCTGTCCTGATTTAGATTGTAAGCTCTTTTAAGCAGGGACTGTCATTTCTTCATGTTCAATTGTGAAGCGCTGCGTACGACTGGTAGCGCTATAGAAATGATTCGTAGTAGTAGTAGTAGTAGTAGTAATCTGCAAGCAAGCTTTGCGGCCCCCTCCCTAGTGTCTGCCCTGGGCCCCATCATGTCTAGCACCAGCCCTGGCCGTAGCTTCTAGAATACTATTAGTTACACATATATCTCCAGCATTTAGGTGCAAGCACTTACTGTACACAAACTCTATGGCTAACATACATACTTCTGCCTAAATTATAGGCATGTGTATCACCTGCCATGTTAATATTTTTCGCTATCAATTAAAATGTTCTATTGCGTATTGTATTGACATTGTAAGTAGTATACTGTGCCATACTTTGTATTGTTATTTGAATATTTTTACTGCTGTAATTGCCTATTGCTCATATTTGATCTATTCTTACTGTATACCGCCTTGAGTGAATTCGTTCAAAAAAGGCGGTAAGTAAATACTAATAAATAACAACTAACTAACTAACTAACTAACTAACTAAATATTCTGTATAGGAAAACACTGTTCTGGAACTACCCAGTTTACCACTAGAAGAATCCAGAACATAGTACATCAATACATCAATATCATCCCACATCAGTTTGATATCCTAACATAAAGGAAAGGAGGGGCATTTCAGCATCGGCAGGAAAACAATGCAAGGCCATAAGTCCTTTTTCAGTTCATACCTGAACTTCAAGTATACATATAAAGTATTGCATGCCATGTAAAATGAGTTTACCTTGTTGGGCAGACTGGATGGACCGTACAGGTCTTTATCTGTTGTTATTTACTATGTTACTGTGTAAGTAAAGGTAAATAGGGAAAATGTCTTCATGCAATGTAGGGCAATTATATAAGCATTCAAACTATTGGTCAATAGGGTGTGTTACTGAGTGCACACAGACTTAAATAAGATGGACCACCAGTAGCTGCAGAAATCAGCAGCAAGTGAAATGTGTTTTTTAGGGATTTTTATTTTTTCCCTAGTGGAGCCATCTATGAGCAATCCAACATTGGCCACTAGTTTTAACAGTGTGCATGGCCCTAATTTAAGCTGTATCCTCCTATTCTAGCAAAAACCTGAAAAAAAAAATACAAGGAGAAAAAAAAATACATAAGATCCAAGAATCATGAAAGTCAGTACAGCGAGCAAGCTGAGAAACAGCTGCTATTTCAACCATGTCAGTCATATCGAAAAATTTAAATAGCTTTGATGGCAAATGAAAGAATGAAGTGACTTGTGCCCCACGCTCATTCCCAACTGATTGCAGAAACAACAAGTAAACAAATCAGTGCTATGTAGACTGAGGACAGGGGCCTGTCTACATTTTCTTTCATGTGGTACTCATTTAGCAAACCTAGGGAACATTTCCTTTTGTGTGTGTGTGTGTGTGTGTTTGTCATTCAGGGATTTTGTAAATGTCTGGGATTGGTTTTAATGCCTGATTTGTCGCTTTAATGAAGACTCTTCAGTTCTTCTGCTACATTTGAAACACTGTTCGTCATGCAGTCAGTTGCTTCTCCACTTTTACTGCTTGAATCGGCTGGATCAGAAATACAGCTGATGCTTCCAGGCTGAAATGTAGATATATCCCAGGGTCCTTCTGACTGCACGTGAATGGTCTACAGGATGGAGATGGCTGACTCTCTGGGGTACATTCAATCAATTGTGCCCAATCTCATTCTGCCCATCCAGTAAACTAGATGAAATCCAACTATATTCAGACCTAGAAGAATTCTTTAGAAAAATGCGCCTTAAAACACATAATAAAGGGACACCAAACAGACTGGAATACAGTCTTAAACAAAAGAACACTTATTTCACCCCACAGGAGGGACAAAACTACAAGCTGGATAATTACATAGAAAGTTTCAGACATAGGGTGAAATCCCAACTTTCCAACAAACAAAAGAGAATCCTGTACAATCTTACCCCACCAGAAAGAGCGGTCATAAGAACCCTACAAACTAACGAACGCATTATCATCAAACCCGCAGACAAAGGAGGCGCAGTGGTAATTATGGACATACAAAAATACATTGAAGAGGGGCACAGACAGCTCTCAGACAATAAATACTACAGGAAACTAACTGAGGACCCCACATAAGATTACACAAAACATTTCCTACACAAGCGCAACCTCACCTGAAGAAACTCATACCAAACCAGCCTTCTATGGGCACATTCTACATGCTACCCAAGATCCACAAGCCGGGAAACCCTGGCAGACCAATCATATCAGGTATTGGCACACTCACGGAAGAAATATCTGGATTCATAGAGGGAATTCTGAAACCTCTCGTACACAAAACTAACAGCTTCATACAAGACACCACAGACTTTCTGAATAAATTGAAAAATATCAAGCAACTACCACCTAACACCCTTCTGGTCACGATGGATGTAGAATCACTATACAGCAACATTCCACATGCGGATGGCATAGCTGCATGTGGAAGACTCCTAAAAAAATCCACACTGGACCATCAATACTCACCAGAAACTATTACAAAATTAATCAAATTCATTTTAACTCACAACTACTTCCGCTTTAACAATGATATCTATCTGCACATAATGGGCACTGCGATGGGCACCAGGACAGCACCCCAATATGCCAACCTTTTTATGGTTGAGCTGGAAGAGACATTTCTGAATACACACCAGACCAAACCTCTAAAATACTATTGGTACATCAATGACATTTTTACGATTTGGATGGAGGGTGAAGAAACTCTGAAACAATTTTATTCTGCCTTCAATACATACCATCCTACAATCAGATTCAAAATTGACTACTCCCCAGAAAAAGTCAATTTTTTGGACACCACGGTCTCAATCAGTGATGGCTGTATACAAACATCTATATACAAGAAACCCACAGACAGATGCAGCTACCTCCACAACTCCAGCTTCCATCCTTCACATACAAAAGATCCATCATTTACAGCCAAGCCACAAGATACCACCGTATCTGCTCTGACCCAGGGGACAGAGACAGACACCTTAAAAGCCTGACTGCATCCTTCAAACAGAAAGGCTACAACCCCAAAATAATCTCCAAGAATATTGCCTCCTCCCTCAAAACACCCAGGGAGAATCTGTTACAGTACAAGGAGAAAAAATCCACAGACAGAATCCCCCTTGTAGTGACATACAATCCAGAGCTGGAAAAACTGAGAAAAATCATAAGAGATCTACAACCTATACTCCAGGAGGATGAATTACTGAAAGAGATATTCCCATCCCCACCAGTACTGGCCTTCAGACAGCCACCCAACTTAAAACACAAGCTAATCAGAAGTAAACTTCCATCACAGACTGAAAAGGAACAGAAGGGCACACTTCCTTGTAATTTATCCAGTGCAAACTATGCCAAAATATTTCACAGGACCCCACAGTCATCCACAAAGGAAAGATATTCAACATAAAGGAATCTTTCACTTGCTCATCTTCCAATGTGGTATATCTCATTCAGTGTAAAAAATGTAAAACGAAGGATGCTATATTGGAGAAACAGGCCAGATGCTTAAGACAAGATTCAATTTACATAGACATCACATGAACAATACTGGTGCCAGTAGGGTTCCCACCCCTGTTGGTCAGCATTTTACAGGACCAGGACACTGTACCAGTGACTTCACAGTGAGAATCCTGAAAGGTAACTATAAAACCATACAAGAACGTAAGACCTTTGAAGTCAGAATGATTGAATATTTTATCACCCAACAGAAAGGACTTAACAAGGATCTGGGGTTCCTAGCCCATTATAAAGCATAAAGCTGTATTTCTCTCCACCCCTCACCTATCCACACCCATCCTGTATATCAATGATATGCTTTGATGTCCCCATGCATACCTCCTACCCACCCCCATCCTCCCACCCTGTCAGACTGTCATAGTAATGCTTGAATGTTTTCACTTATATACACTGTCAGCTAGCACATTTGCTTATTTCCGATCTGACAAAGAAGGGCAACCTTCGAAAGCTAATCAAGAAATGTATTAAGTTATGTCCAATAAAAAAAGTATCATCTTATTTTCTTTTCCATGTTTTATTTTGTTTGATTTCTATTGATAATCAATTGTGCAAAAAGTTAAGCCCTGGGGTGATCCATGTTAAGCTATATTCTGTAAAGGGCGCTCTGCATAGAACAGCCTTTATAGAATACTAGCTTAGGGGCCGATGATCAAAACTCTGGTTCTATTCTGAATAGCGCCATAAAAATACCACTGGAACAGCGCAGAAGAACAATGCCCTGAGATGCAAATATAGGCGCACGCATAGCTTTGAACATTAGGGAGTACAGCGGGAGGATTGTGCTTGGCGCATGCGCAGAAGAGTTCAGTGGTAAGTTCAGCTCCTGTGCGCATGCGTCTGGTAAAACCCGAATGTGAAGCACACATTGGTGTCTGCTTTCTGCAACCTAAATATAAGCATTTTTATTTTTTTTTCTGGATGCTTATATTTAAATGCAAGTAACAGATGTCAATGTGTGTTATGTTTTGTTTTTTTTAAAGCATGGCCACTTTAAATTTAGACACAGGACAAGAACGCCAATGTGTGCTTCACGTTCAGGTCTGCTGTTTCTCACAACCAGCACTCAAGGGCTTGCATGGGCTTCCTTCTGCTTCCAAAAGCATTCAAAACCGGTAGATTTTGCAGAAAGAAGCATGAGAGAAACATGAGAATCATGGGAAATCCTACCTTCCAACACCCTAGGACCTGGCGTTATTTTTTACAGCGGTAAAGTACCTTTGTTTCATGCACTCTTTTCTGATCATTGGGGAGGAATACAAAATGACCTCATTTAAATGAGCTTGACTACATTTGCATGATATCTGCGCTAAGACCTGGCGCACTCTGATCATTTTGCGCTGGTAAATGTGGGCACTAGTATGGTGGTAATGGCCTCTAGCACCCGTGTTTACCTTTGATCATCAGGGCTTTAGTGTGCATATCGCATCTAACTTTGGGTGTGAGTATTTATGCCTTCCGAAGGCTGGTGTAAATGCTTGCACCCAACTAATGGCTGTTAGATGTGAAAATCCAAGTATTCTATATCACCATACCTAAATTCTGGGAACACCGCTGACCTGCCAATGCCTCACCCATGGCCACAGCCCCTCTCAGCAGCCCTGGCATTAAAATAATTAGTCCTGAGCCACAAATGAAGTCCCACGTATCCCTCCCCCCCTTCGCAGTTGCTTCTAAGTCTTAAACCACAAATAGTAGCGACAGGCATCACGCAGTAATGCAGTGAGCTGTTGACTCATCTAATTCCCTCTTTAGCTTACCCTCCAACACTCTCTAGTCATCCTGAAATGAAAGATACTGACGTTTTGGGCCGCACAGAGAAAAACTGGAGCAGATGGATCAGGACCTAGAGAGAAATGCTCCATGTGGAATGGAAGATGAGGATACTAGTGAGAGGGATTCATCTCTTTAAAATAAAAGAGGGGGCAGTGGGGAGGGGAGAAATATCCCAGAGGGACTCTGTAGTGTGACTCTCTATAACACGTCTGCAATTGAAAAATCAATTGAGCAGAGGCGTGTAGGTTTAAAGTAGGCAAGAGAGGTCCCCTTCCTTCATCTCTCTTGTTAACCGGAAAACTGACTAAAGTGATGGGTAATAAAGAGAGAAGTGGGACGCACTGCTGTTTGCGCTAGGGGAGAGGCAGAGCAGGCACTGAATAATAGTCTATTTTGTGCTACTGGACAGACAACAAACAGTTCTGATGACTCTGGCATAATAATAATGGCGCAGGCCTTCAGCTTAGTACTTTGTCTTCCTAGATTTCCCAGGGGACTAGCTGAGCAGATTCTGAGGCTGCTTCTAGGCAAAAGGCACTGGCAACAGCAAATTTACTGTGAAAATCTCCCCAGTTTTTAACATATTCCATTTTTTTTTCTTTTTTGCATCTTTTTCTTTGCATGGCTCGAATCTTAAAGGGCCACCCTCCAGAGAGTAAAGTCAAATTCTGAAACTGAGATTTGACTTTATTGTCCACATAGGCTGTTTTTTGTTGTTGTTTTTTCACTTCTCTCTCTTTTTTTTTCACAATCTGTTTTGTTTTTCCTTCACTTTCTCCCTCTGCCCTCCTTCCCCTGCACATCTGTTTTCATTCACTTTGCTCAGCTTTGAAAATGATATAATGCAGAAAACGTACGCTGTAGGGTGCCCATACTCATAAGCACCTTTGTACCCACTGCCCTTCACATGGACACAGTGTGCTCTGTTAACTCTTGGGCTTTCTTGGTTGAAGGCTTCGAGCCAGCCCGAATGACGCTGTATTTGATGAGAAGTCCAAAATGAATGACTTTTGACATGGCGCTGAAGAGATGCAATGAATAGTTCATGCCTAAATCTAATCTCACCCACGAAAGAGCAAGTTTCGGCTCTTTCAAAGTCAGGGAAATCAGAAATAAGATTTATCAGAAATCTGTCCTGAATTGACTGGGTTCCGCACGAGGAGCTAATCAGAAAGAAGAGAATGAATAGAGATGAAATCAGCTTGCCATGGGGGCTTTGTGATAAGGATTCAGCGTAGGACAGAGAGGCGCTCAGCTACCTCCTGGAGACCACACGTCTTCCGAAGAGGCTTCTGAAAGCAGAGACTGTTAGTGCTTCTGAGCCCTGGTGGCATCTCTAGCCAACAAATAAGGACAGAAGTCATAATATATAACAATATATTAAACAGGGGGGAAGGGGTTGCCGAGCACAGAGGACAAAGATGCTATCCTTCTTCTCTATAAAACAACATTTATCGCACAGAGCTCGGTTTATTATTAAAAAAAATTAGAAAGCTACATGGAAGGGCTGCCAAGCTAATAAAAGGTGCATGAGGGCTTATACAATAGCAACAATTGTCTAAGCTAGGCTACTGCCTTTAGAGAAATACTCATATAACTTGGGGGAATTTAATTACACAGTAGAAAAACTGTGTATGAAAGGACCATTACAGGGTATTCACAGTGAGCTTTTCAATCCCCAGAGCAGCAAACAAAATAGGAACTTGAAGGGACCAAAGATTTCACCAGTCCTAGAGGAAGAGAGTCTTTACTCACAGAGGGGTGGCCATTTTGCAAAAGAAAGTAGGCTTTCACTGCAACATCTTGTTCAGCTTATCCCGGATTCTAATACCAAATATACCTTATGTGGCTAATTTAAAGGCTTTCCCCCCGGATTCTATATATAGCACCCACATTTGGGTGCCTAATTTGGGTGCGATCCTGAGATGCGCATGCAAGTTAATTAGCTAATGAGTCATTAACGAGCAATAATTGGTCACTAACAACCAATGGTTGATGTTAATTGTCACCAATTAGGATTTGTGCATGCATCTGGCTGTGCACCCCAATCCCACAGCGTGCAAAAGGGGGCGAGGCGTTTCAAAAAGTCAGTGGCATTTCAAAAAGTTACACAAGTTGTTACAGAATAATGGGTCAGTGCGTGCAACTTGGGCACCGGCATTTATGCCAGGTTTCAGAAGGCATAATTCTGGTACCTAAAGTTACAGAGTGGAAATCAAGGCCAAGCAAGCTTCTATAAAAGACGCACGCTCTTTATAAAATTCTGCTTAGCGCTTATATTTTCCGGTGCCCATTCTGAGCACTGTTTATAGAATCCGGACTTTTACTTGCATATTTTTACTTCCATTGGTTGCCTGTGGAGGCCAGGATTCTGTTCTTTTCTGTTATGTAAGACCAGGGGTGTAGCCAGACCTCGAGGTGGGAGAGAGAGCCAGAGTCCACGGTAGGAGGGCACATTTTGATCTCCACCCCACCACCGCCCCCTCCGACGTCACTGCCCCTCCGCCTCACACCCCCCCCCCCCCCGCTGCCCACTGCACATACCTTAGCTAGCGGGGATCTCCAACCCCTGCCATCTGGCACACTTCTTTTAGTGAAACTGAGCATGCTCAATTTCACTAAGGGGAGCATGTCCGACGTGAGGGGAAGAGAGAGCAGGGCAGGCAATGCAGCGGCGCCGCCGCAGACCACAGCTGAACAAAGTCTTCAGCTGCTGGGGGTTGGGGACCCCCACCAGCCAACCAGGGGCCCAGAGGAAATTGGGGGGCCCAGGCCCCCTTGGCCTCACCTAGCTACACCACTGTGTAAGACTCTAAGGGCCCTGTTTACTAAACAGCACTAAGGGCGCACTAGTGTTTTTAGCGCTCTCTAAACATTAGCATGCACTAAACACTAAAGACACCCGTATATTCTTATGGGTGTCTCTAGCATTTAGTGCACGCTCATTTTAGCATGCACTAAAAACGCTAGCGCACTTTAGTAAACAGGACCCTTAATGGTGAATGTCCAGCTTACATATTAGACTACTTAGAATTTACATCATAATTTATTCTTTGTCTCCCCTTCAATCAGGGGAGTGAAGAAATTTAAATTATATAGTAGTCTTCTTTCTGTACAAGCTCCAAGGATATGGAAAAGCTTTTCTTCTTGTTTTAATTTTCAGTTAAATTTCTTCTTATTTAAGAGAAATTGAAAAACTTTGCTTTTCAAGAGATTTCTATAATGTAGATTTCCCAAGAGATTGTCTTGGTTTTCTCTTTTCCTGTTTGTAAACTGCTTAGACCCTGGTGGTAATAGTGGTCTAGAAGTATACTGTAATGTAATACAATGCTAGTCTAACATCAAAACTTGTTTGCTATATCTCAGTTCAGTAAACCCTGTAGTATCATTGCAATTTATAATTTAAATAAATGAAATCTCAAACACTCCAGGGATAGGCACTCAGGCCTTATAAGCAAAAACTTAATCCCCAAACAGAGTCCAATTCTATGTTAATACTGAAAAAAAAAAAGAACATAAGAATAGCCATACTAGGTCAGATCAATGGTCCATCTAGCCCAGTATCCTTTTTCCAACTGGGGCTAATCTAGGTCACAAGTGCCTGGCAGAAACCCAATTAGTAGCAACATTCCAGAACCCCAAAGAGTAGCAAGATTCCGGAATCCCAATTAGTAGCAACATTCCATGCTATGAATCCCAGAGCAAGTAGTGGCTTCCCCCATGTCCATCTCAATAACTGACTATGGACTTTCCCTCCACGAACTTGTCCAAACATTTTTTAAACCCAGATAGCAGTTACTTATCCAGAGGATGCCAGAGGATGTAGTAAAAGAGTTCCAGATCTTAACTATTCGTTGAGTGAAAAAATATGTCCTCCTATTTGTTTTAAAAGTATTTCCAAATATCTTCCTCGAGTGTCCCCTAGTCTTTGTACTTTTGGAACAAGTAAAAAATCGATTTACTTCTACTCCTTCTACACCACTCAGGATTTTATAGACCTCAATCATATCCCCCCTCAGCCGCCTCTTTTCCAAGCTGAAGAGCCCTATTCTCTTTAGCCTTTCCTCATACAGGAGGAGTTCCATCCCCTTTATCATTTTGGTTACTCTTCTTTGAAACATTTCTAATTCTGCTATTTCTTTTTTGAGATAAAATCGCTCATTTAAAATGTGTGGTGATGCATAGCTCACTTAAAGTATACACCTTCTCATGGGCATGTTCAGGGGCATAGTTTGACAGAATGCAGATAGTCAGGAAGGGCACACACAGGATATAAAACACACACTTATGAATGTAACAGAGTAACTTGGTGAATGATGGCAGATATAGAAGCACATGGTCCATCCAGTCTATCCAACAAGACAGCCAGAGCCACACCTGCCACTCCATAGAGGCTACTCTCCTTCACGATCAGTTACTGGCATCACAAATAGGTACCTTGCCACAATGCCAACTACTTATAGGCAGTTACATTTGACACAATCATAGAAGAGTGTGTTTTTAAACTATATCTTTATTAATTTCCATTTTAACAACCTATACATAATCCAGCCTACATGTAAGTTACTAAATCAGAGGGGGCTGAGAAACCTAACCTGGAGTGCATTTTGGTGTTTCTATTCCAGGACTAATTTACAAATCTTGGGAAGAATGGTTTTGCAATTTGAGTTGCAGCATTCTCAACATTTTACTATCAGCCTTAAGGTGTCTTCCCCTCCCTCTCTGAGATACACTTATAGCATTTGATAGGGTTACCCTATGTCCTGTTTCTGGGCGTCTTCAGATATGTCCTCCAGGATTTTTAATTTTTAGAAAAACATCATCTTTTTCTTTTATGTGCCTATGACCAACACACCTAACCACATAATGAGAGAAACCATCTCTGGTCTATTAGTCAGTCTGACTCATGGGGGTGCTAAAGAGAGAGAAAGGCATTGCTGATCTTTTCTGTTTCCCTGTCGAAGGAATTTTGTTTGTGCAGCACAACTTTAAGCATATGCAGTGCAGGTTTTTTTTTTTAGCAAAAAAGGTGCCGGTACTCAAATGCTAGGCCGCCATTAAGGGGTGGAGTGATCACTGAGGGACCCACCCCACAATAGTCAGGCCCCCTGCAACCAGTCATAGAATCTATGACAAGACAGAATTGGTGTGTAGAGCCTGAACTCTTTCATTAAAACTTGGGGACCATGGGTCAATTTCTGCAAACAATGAGTAGAGGACAGAAAGGACTTAACAAGGATCTGGGGTTCCTAGCCCATTATAAACCATAAAGCTGTATTTCTCTGTTGATCACCCCACCCCTCACCTATCCACACCCATCCTGTTAGAATATCAATGATATGCTTTGATGTCCCCATACATACCTCCTACCCACCCCCATCCTCCCACCCTGTCAGACTGTCATAGTAATGCTTGAATGTTTTCACTTATATACACTGTCAGCTAGCACATTTGCTTATTTCCGATCTGACGAAGAAGGGCAACCTTCGAAAGCTAATCAAGAAATGTATTAAGTTATGTCCAGTAAAAAAGGTATCATCTTATTTTCTTTTCCATGTTTTATTTTGTTTGATTTCTATTGCAAACAATGAAAAAGGTGCCAGTACTCAGTACCCCCAAGTACCCCCTCAAAAAAAGCCCTGAGCATATGTCATATAAAGATATCTCAGAAGCCAGCCAAAATTGTTGAGGGATATTTGCTCTTCTGATAAGTACTGTATGCTTGGGCTGAGACTCAGTCAAATTTAAATCCGGTAGTTCTTGAAAAGTAAATTGTCTACTGTTATACTGTAAGTCATTCATTAGCTAAAGGCTACAATTAAAATTTTCTTTAGCAAAGGTAGCAGCCATTTTTATTTATTCTGTCCTCTTGTCTCCACAGATATGGTAACTGTAGCATTTGATATGAATGTGATATAAAATATTGTGACAAGGAAGAAAAGCAGGAAGAGTACAAATTCTCTGTCTCTATCATACATCACAGATGAAAGGTATAGAATTGGGGGGGGGGGGGGGGGGGAGTAGTAAAGGATTCCATCCAACAGAGAAAAAGTTTCAAATGCAGTTCTTATATGCAGCAGAGGAGGGAGGGGAGAGGAGGGGAACTCCTGTTAACCAACTTTAACTCACTCTCAGCAGTCTGCAGATGATAGAGGATCAGATAATGAAAGGGAGGAACTTGAGTTCCCATGGGGATAAAATAAAATATGCTTTTTGCCCTAAAATTAAGGGGAGCCAAAAGAAGGATGTACCAGGAAGTTCTTTCCAACTGCCTGTGCTCTGGGAAAAGGATAAGGAAGAAGCTGTGGATTAGTTGCCACAGTGGCGTAGTCACAGGTAGGCCTGGGTGGGCTGGAGTCCATCCACTTAGGGCTCAGGCCCACCCAACAGTAGCACACATTTATCGGTAGCTAGGGGGGAACCCAAGCTCTGCCAGCTGAAGACTTCTCCCTGATGGTAAGGAAATTGTTGCTATCCACCATACTGGCACATGCGCATGCTCAGTTTTCAGCACATGCCTACTGCAGACTGCCAAGGTGGAGAGAAGCATTTTCCCACCAGCTGAGATATTCTTTTGGTGGGTGGGGGGAGAACACTTGGTGCAACCCACTTCTTGCCTAGGCCCACCCAAAATCTGCTGTCTGGCTACACCCTGAGTTGCCAGGTCCTGAAGAGATGCTATGGACTTAAGCTAAGTAAAGTTTTGATTGTATGTGGCTTTTGCTTTGCAAGTGTGCCTGTGAGACCTCTGAGGCTGTTTTGTTATATGTGGTCATTTGTAGACTGTGTTTAAAAGTTTAGGAGGGAGAGGACTCACTGAACCAGACTACAGTCAGGAAAAAAAGAGCTGGTTTCACTGGCTAGGCTTTGATATAAAGCCCACAGAGTTACTATTTGAAAGACTCTACACATAAAAAGAAAACAACGTAAGGCAGAAGGACCTGGTTCGAGGGCATGGACCTTAAGTAGCTTCCAGGGCTTTAATGTGTATGAACCGAGGGCGATGCTGCCTTTGATAATGTAGCAGGATGCGGAACTTTCTTTTTTAAAGCCTGACTTGAAGGACACTGAGAGAAATCATAAAGATATTTCTTTGGAGAGACTTTAAACACTGGGAGGTCAATATTCAAAGGGATTTAACCGGCCAGAAATGGCTCTTGGCTGGTTAAAATGCTCACTCGGGGATAACCGCTCATGCTCAGCAAGCACTTAACTAGATAGCTAGTGCCCAGCTTGAAACTGGCTATTGTGGAGGCGTTCTGGTGTAGGGGTCAGCACTTAACTGGTCAAGGTAACCATATAAATAGGATCATATAAAAAGTCAGTCCTATATTTATGCAATTCACCATAGCTGGTTAAAAGCTGAAAATCGCACATAACCAGCTACATAAAACCGGAAACTCAGTCATCGGCTACATAAAACCGGAAACTCAGTCATCGGCTGCGTAAACCCAGAAACTCAATGCTGGAGCTCAGACAAGGCCCGGCATTGACTTTCCAGGGATAAATGCTAGTGGCAGTCAGCAAATCACTGATCACTGCCAGCTGAATATCAGGTCCTGGATGTTTGGCTTTGCTTATTATTTTTGTTTGCAACATTAGAGACTTTTTTTTTAAGTTAGATAGAGCATCCTAGACTTTATTTGCCTGTTGCTATGCTGAGCACTAAGTGGTTATTTATTAATTTGCATTTTGCTCACACCTTTTTCAGTACACTGGGTATTTTCCTGTCCCTAATTTTGTACCTAAGGCAATAGAGGGTTAAGTGACTTGCCCAAGATCACAAGAAACAGCAGTGAGATTTGAACCAGGCACCTCTGGATGTCAAGACTGGTGTTATAACCACTAGGCTACTCCTCCACTCTAATGACTGTGGTTTTCCCTGCTGGTGATAATTTTGGAATACTGGATCGTGCTTACAGCTGGAGATTTGGATTACTCTTATTTCCTAGTGTTTATATGACCAGGAGCCTTACTCTGGAACTGCATTTTGTCAGAGAATGCCAACTCCTTAGTGTAGTTGTTCTTCATCTGCCTTGCTATTTTTGGGACGCAGAAGTCTGCTTGGCACTGGCCTCAACTGCTGGAGTTACCATCAAAGCCCACTCCAGCCCTGCAGATTCATTTTTCATATTTCAATTTTATTTGATACAATGCCTATAAAAATATATACTGTATATAAGTGGTTTACAATAATCATATTGGAGAGGAAAACACAATTACATAGTAGCATAGTAACATAGTAGGTGACGGCAGAAAAAGACCTGTATGGTCCATCCAGTCTGCCGAACAAGATAAACTCATATGTGCTACTTTATATGTATACCTGACCTTGATTTGTATCTGTAAGAAGAAATCCACCAAGAGACGGAGAACTCAAAACGCCCCACGGTAGATATAACAGTACAACAAAAAAAATGTGGGAGAGCGACCAAGGATACCAAAGACTGGAAGATGTATATTGATAAGAAAGTTTATTGAAGTATGAAGACTCGACACAATGTTGGGTTTCGGCCGTCAGGCCTGCATCAGGAGTCTCTTTCGCAGAATGCTTCTGAAAAATGATGAAGAAAAATCCTCAAAGTAGCACAATAGTCTTTAAAAAGACTGTTGTTAGAGTAGACACGTTGGTCTAAACAGACTTCTGCACACACAGCTTTGGGGCTGCTAAACTGCGGCAAAAGGCGGGGTATAAATGACCTAAATAAATAAATAAAAAATATACTGCCGTCACACACATTGGTATCAAGATGGTTTACAGCTTGAAAAATATGAATTAGGAAAGGAACTACATCAAATCTAATAGGACAGAAGCCAAAGAGGCTTGAAGACAAGAGTTTCAGGAAACAGCAGACGGAGAGTGAAAGTGAGAGCAGGTGATGAGCTACAGATTCCAGAAGCAGAGAGCAGAATCCACAGCAACACAACTGCCAGTACTAACCCTCTCCGCCAAATGCCTTAGTGAAGAGGTATGCCTTAAGGCCTCGTATACAAGAGTTCACATTGAAGTTTTTTGGGAAAGATGTTCCAGAGTGTAGAAGATCCAGAAAACAGAAGGCAGCATTTCTTCTAGAATCAAGGCGAGTAGAATCCACTAAAGGTAAGTACATTCAACACCCACTTGATGATCTGCTGTGTTTATCCCATGGATTTTTGAATTCTGTCACAGTTTTAGCACTACCACCTCCACTGGGAGGGCAATTCCAGGCTGCACTACGCTCTCTGTGAGAAAGCACTTCCTGATTTTACTGCTAAGTTGACCACTCTGCAATCTCAATTCACATTCTCTAGTTCTACAACTTCCCCGTCTCTGGGTTATACATGTAGGTACCAGGCGAAAAAAACAGTAGAAGAAAAAAGAACCTCTCGCAAATGATGTCCAAAAAACTATTTTATTTAAGTAAACTTCAAGAACAACAAAGGAGACCTAACACAACTTGTGTTTTGGCCCTACTGGCCTGCATCAGGGGTCTTGAACTTGGTCATATCATACATATTTCCAGAAAGGTCATCGGAGAAAGGATACAGCGATTCAGCCAGTGTTCTGTTGTCCAAGTGTTTCAAGTATTACCTGTGGAGACTGGTATGTCCCATCTATGGAGGTTTCTCCTTCTGTTTGTGACTGTATACATGCATGCAGCTGCATTTTAACGGTGATTCTCATAGGTTTTGCCTATTGTATAAAGACTCCAAGAGGCGTATTTTCAAAGCAGTTAGACTTACAAAGTTCAATAAGTTACTGTGGAAGTTTGTAAGTCTAAGTGCTTTGAAAATGAGCCCCATAGGCACCTAGGTGAGTGTCTAAGCCTCAAAATAGGCACTAAACTCCCAACTTAGGTGACCTATCATAAATGCTGATGACCACCAGCTGTATTGTGAACTAACTTAGAATTGTGAAAACGCTGTCTTTAAGCTGAGCATTTGCTTGAGCAGAGTACTGGTTAGCACTTAAACTGATTGGCAGGAAACCTTACATACCCAAAGATCTGACTAGGTACTTTAGCCTTGATGCTGAGGGAGGAAGTAAAAATTCTGGCAGTATAATTTGATTGAGGCCTCTCTGTGCAGAAACAGATTGGGTGTGTAGGAAAAGCTTATTTTCCCATTCATGAAATATAAGTTACTTACATCCATATTTTAGTAAAAATGGTTCTATTAGACATGCTTAGTAACCATGAATACAATCTAGACAAAATGGGGCTGATGTTCAGCTAACTCTCACAGTCAGTGGATATTGAATGTCGGGCCGTTTCCAGTGACCAGCATTGAATATCTGGTTTATTTTTGACTGGTTTGAACATAACCAGCTAAGTTGATATTCAGACTTAGCCGGTTATGTTCAAACCACCCAAAGGTATCCCATGTTTTTACGCAGCCAAATATATGTGCTAAAGTGGGGCTGAAAATCAGCAGATAGCCGATTATATCACCAGATATAATTGGCTACCCACTAGCTGATATCTGGCGATGTTCAGTGGGAGATAACTGGCTATCCCTCTGCTGAATATTGCCGGATAGCCAGTTATAAGACTTATAAACTGCCAGGTGCCGATCCCGGCCGGTTAAATGCTTTTGAATATCGGGGGGGTGGGGGGATACAGAGACTTCAGTTGCTCTACAATGTGGTGGCTTGTGCTGTGTTAGGAGCTTGTCTGTGGGACCAAACTGGCTTCCAGTTTGTCAAAGAATAGAATTTCTTTTTCTAGTGGTGGTACACAAAATTTCTCATGTACCCTGCTGCCATTATGTTCCAGGTCAAATTTTGTGGTCTTCTTACAACAGATCCTAATAAACCAGACTGGTTATGACCACCCAAAAGGCATTTTTTTGTGTGTGACTTGTCCTTCCTCTTGATTTAAAGATGATGGTTTAGGTTTGCTCCCATTTTACAAATTACTTGAGGTCTGGTTGTTTAGGAATGTTTATTTTAATACTATGTGCCTTTTGTATTCCTAATTGTATATTGTTTGTTGATGTAAGTTTTCTAGACAAGCTGCTTCATAGCTAATCAGGAAATGCAGGATATAAAATCACAAAATAAATAAATAATGAAAACAGGCCATGATGCTGTTGAAAAATGAAGAGCTATGATTCGACACTTAAACTCAAGGGAAGAGCTCTCATCGGGGAGCTCTAACCTACCATCATATTTCTGAATAAGAACATAAGTGAAGCAGGGGCGTATCTGTGTGGGGCCACAGGGGCCTGGACCCCCGCAGATTTCGCCCTGGACCCCCCTACCGCCGTTAACCCTCCCCCGCCTACCGCCATCAACCCTTTCCCCGCCTACCGCCGTCACCTACCCCCGAGGTCCGCTTCCTCCTGCCGGTTTTTAAAAATATTACTTCAGCTGGCGGGGGACCCCAACCCCCGCCAGCCCAGCCGAGGTCTTGTTTGAGTTCTTCATCCTCATGCTGTGAAAGCTGCATCCTTCCAGTTGGACGGAGTTTGACGTCGCAGCACGTTGTACGTGCAGGACATCAACGTGCTGCGACGTCAGACTCCGTCCAACTGGAAGGATGCAGCTTTCACAGCACGAGGATGAAGAACTCAAACAAGACCTCGGCTGGGCTGGCGGGGGTTGGGGTCCCCCGCCAGCTGAAGTAATATTTTAAAAAACCGGCAGGAGGAAGCGGACCTCGGGGGTAGGTGACGGCGGTAGGCGGGGAAAGGGTTGACGGCGGTAGGCGGGGGAGGGTTAACGGCGGTAGGGGGGGAGGGTTGACGGCGGTAGGGGGCAGCGGCCGGGGGGGCTATAATGTGCCCCCTCACTCTAGCCCCTGCCCCCCCTACCGCCGAACCTCAGATACGCCCCTGAAGTGAACAAAAGTGTTGCCATACTGGAACAGACCGAAGGTCCATAAAGCCCCGTATCCTGTTTCCAACAGTGGCCAATCCAGGTCACAAGTACCTGGCAAGATCCCAGAATAAACTAATGAGCTTCACTGCCCACTCTTTGAATACCACCCCTGACCAGAAAGAGCTCATCTGGCTCTGGCTCATTCACAAGTGACAGAAGCTTTTCAGTCTCAATTTTGTTGCATATGGGCATATTTCACATATGTATTTATGCATGTATTTTTGATTTAACTCATTTCCCTGTCCACAGAATCAGAGGAATAGCTAGGAGGGGTGCAGGGGAAGTGGTGATGCTGGACAGGTCATGATGGGTGGCAAGCTGTTTTTTGGGGGTGGTGCTTGCTACCCCATAGTAACACCTATGCCACATAGGCACCATTTTCTTTAAAAGAAGAAAGGGGGAAAGTGAAGAAATAAATGGAAATGAAGTCCTGGAAACAGAGTTAAGGGAACGGATAGAGAGCAGCAGAATCAGAGACTGGAACCAATATGGATAGAAAAACAAAGTCACCAGACAAAGGTAGAAAAAATCATTTTATTTTCATTTTAGTGTTTGGAATATATCCAATTTGAGAATTTACATCTGCTGTCTTACATCTACTATAATAAAACTCACCCTCAACATTCCGAAGACAACGTTCTGAAGTCACTCAGTCACTCCCTGAAGGGTTCATGAATTCATGGTGGTGAAGCCACAACACTGACCATGTCTCTCTGCCCCGCCCTCGCATGACGGACCAATCAGAAAAAACACCCTCAACATTCTGAAACACAAAGGACCATCACAACACCGTTCCCAGGCAACACTAGGCAACGTAAGATGGACCAATCAGAGGAAACTACGTGACAATAAGGGAGGAGCATTCCCCAGCAGAATGGCTCATTATCTGTGCAGCACGGAGAGCACAGAACCACCGCTGGAACGAGAGAAGAATATTCCTGCTGTGGGTATGTGCAAAAAAAGACCGGGGGGGGGGGGGGGGGAAAGAAATTTTTAAATGCCTAATGCCAGTACTGAAGAGTGCCAGAGGGCCTATAGCACAGACTATATTTGGGATCGCTTGACATGGAGTCAGAGGAGCCGAAAAACAACGTGCCCGTCACCATCTGGGACGTGGGCGAACAGGACAAGCTGCAGCCCAGCTGGAAGGATTACCCGCGACCCAGCCAGCAGCAAACAGCGACCAAGGACAGCACAGCACAGCACATCCCCCAACCCCCAACCAAAAAAAAAAAACAAAAAAAGACACACATCAACAACCTGCACACACACTGCACCCTCACACACTCACACACACACACACACACACACACAAAATAACTCTGTGACACATACTGTTGGATTATTTGTAGTAAATAATTAGCAGATTTTAGTACACACAGCTTCAGCTTTAGAAATGTTAATTTCTTTCTTCATCTCTCTCTCATTCACCCCTGAATAATTCACTGCTGAGTCACTTTAAAGTTGAAGTAACAAAACATCTGTTTACTCACAGTTTGTAGTTAGATTATAATCAGACAGGCTTATATATACATATTACTATACATTTGTATTATCAGCTCCTTCCATGTGCTTAGATGGTAATGGATGCTCACACCACCATAGATCCTCTCAGGTTAGGAGAGATCATGAGCTCCATGTGCTCCATGTGCTGCATCTGCTGTGTCTAACCCCCACAGGAAGTTGCATAGCTGTGTGACCTCTCTAAGTAATTCACATCAGAGGTCACAGAGTAATCACAGAGAAATAATAGGTGACAGGCAATGCATGTAAAAATACAATACATTCCAACACATACACACACAAAAAAAAAAGCCACATGCTAGCGCCCGTTTCATTGGTTTCGGAAACGGGCCTTTTTTACTAGTAAGTACATAAGTATTGCCATACTGGGAAAGACCAAAGGTACATCAAGCCCTGCATCCTGTTTCTAACAGTGGCCAATCCAGGTCACAAATACCCGGCAAGATTCCAAAAATGTACAAAACATTTTATACTGCTTATCCCAGAAATAGTGGATTTTCCCCAAGTCCATTTGATAACGGTCTATGCACTTTTCCTTTAGGAAGCCGTCCAATCCTTTTTAAAACTCCGCTAAGCTAACCGCCTTTACCACATTCTCTGGCAACGAATTCCAGAGTTTAATTGCACGTTGAGTGAAGAAAAGGTTTCTCCGATTCGTTTTAAATTTACTACATTGTAGCTTCATCGCATGCCCCCTAGTCCTAGTATTTTTGGAAAGTGTGAACAGATGCTTCACATTTTGCACTGGGTATACTGGAGCTGTAACAGCTTACAGAAATTATTTATAATGAAAAAAATCATGTTATTTTGTGATTCAGTGTTATGGTCTATCTATCGGTCCCAGCAGCATTAAAGCTAACAGTAAACTTAGAGCCTTCCATGATTACATGAACTCCAGAACTGACTCAGTGGATTGGCTAAAACTCCATTTTACAGAATGGCTTCTATGGAGCCAGTCTCACTGCTGTCGGAGGTCACTGGCTTTATCCCAGTGTTTCATCTTTGGGTTAGGTTTTAGACAGGGCTTTTTTTGAGGGGGTACTTGGGGGTACTGAGTATCGGCACCTTTTCCATTGTCTGCTAAAATTGACCTATGGTCCCCAAGTTTTAATGAAAGAGCTTAGGCCCTACACACCAAATCTGCCTTGTCATAGATTCTGTGACTGGTTGTAGGGCAGCTGGCTATTGTGGGATGGGTCCCTCAGTGATCACCCCAACCCTCAAGGGTAAGCCTGGCATTTGAGTACCAGCACCTTTTTCTCTAGAAAAAAACACACTGGTTTTAGATATGTATGTGAGCAGTTTATACCCTGCTTTTTAGCAGATTTCATATTCCCCTAGGGCTTCACTTGCAGTTGGTGTGAAATCATTCTTGAACAGCAGTCAGTTTAGTAGAAGTGGAAATAGACATTTAACTCTGCTCTCTCCATGGGCAATGCTAGTCTGCCACAGGTGGCTTTTATACTAAGGTAGTTGCCCTGCAGCAGTTTAACTTTGAATTTTGTCGCTGCCATTTCTAAAAACTGATTGCAGAAGTAGTAGACTTGTAAGATATGCAGTAAGATTTCTTCACAGATAAAAAGTGGGTAACCCATCATTATAGAAAAAAAACCCCCATCTAGTTCAAAGAGGTCACAGCAGTGGGGGTGCAGGTTAGCACAGGAGCAGGAAACACAGCCTTATTGGGATTACAGAGTTGCAAAACCTGGAGGCTCAAGTTCAAATTCCACCACAGCTAAAATTTACTTTATGAATTTCAGCAGGTCAGAGTGGAAACGGGATGAAGTGCTGCAGCTCTTACTGCTGCTTGAAGTGTGAGTAAGAGATAGGAAGGTAAACACAGTGGTGGCCCATACTGCCTTTTTCCCCAGCCTCTCTCTTCCATCACATCCTACATATTGTAAATTGTGGCAGTTTCAGACAGTAGGAAGGAGTGAGAGATTGGTTCAAGGCCCTGTTGAGGTATAATGCAAATGTATTATACATCTTTACACAATCTGTCAAGTTTCATTGTCTACCTACAACCCAGGTTCCTTTTGGAATGCAAGCATCGGTTTCCTGCAGCCAAAGATTAATTGATGAGGGACCAAGAGATTTCCCTTTTATTACAATAGGCTTTTTAGCTACTACTAATAGGATGCTAATTAGAATATTTACATTTTCTGGACCTTCCCACAACAGGTGACTCCTCAGAACTGCAATAATTGTGTCATAGATATAATTGCTTTGGAACCAGATCTCCTCTTAGTTTGGGGCAGCCCTATGTCATGAATGCAAAATTTTTCTTTCCTTGGTACAGAATTGACAATTCAAGAATATGTTTTCATAATATAGTTGAGCTAAGATGTATTGAATTACCTTACAAATCTCTTCAGTGGTTGGTCCACAGTTTCTCTCCCCCCCCCCCCCCCCCTCTTTTGCTGTGTTTCAAGACAGCTTTCTTTGATGGACGCTGACTTTGTGCTTGAAACTAGGAAGCGCCTTTGAATTGTTCCCTCCAGGGAGAGTGTCTACAAAGCTATGGTGTTGGTTGAGGATAAAAGAAAGCCAGAGGCCTGTTGAATGCAACCTGCAATACTACAGAGACCACCCAGTCTCCGAAGTTCCCTGTATTTCCCCGCAGTTAAAGCTCCTCCGAGTTTATCCCAAGCTGTAGTGAAAAACACTAGCATAATAGATCAGTGCAGAAGATCCTTACTTGCAGGAAAGTTAAGATAAGTCACAGGTCAGGTGGGCTATGCAGCATTTTGCTCTGGTGTATAAGCTACTGTTGTGATATGTTGAATGCCTTCTTGTTCTAGAAATGTGCGCATGCTTTGTGAAATGAACTCACCACCATTGTCGGTCTGAAGAACCTTTGGTTTTCTTTCAAATTTATTGCTCACCATGGCTACGTATTTCTTCAGCATGTCTGTGACTTGACTTTTCTCTTTCAGCAAATAGGCCACACAATATCTAGAGAAATCATCCAAGAATATTAGCACAAATCTGTTATTTCCCAATGATGGGATATTAAACGGTCCACATAAGTCACTGTGTATTAAGTCCAGTACTTTATTACTCCTATTTCCTGTGTATGCAGGAAATGAGGGTCTCACACCTTTTTGAGTAACACAGTCTATGCATTTCTCCATTTTACCAGCATCTGCACTTATCTGAATGCCGGTGGCCAGTTGCTTACTGTAAAGATCCTGGATCACCTTAAAATCACGATGTCCCAGGCGGCGGTGCCAGATTTCCAGACTACATTTACCACCATTCTTCCTTACTTGCGCCATATGTGAGGCTTCACCTGAAATGTTCAGCTTATAAACATCATTATGCATAAAAGCTTCAGCATACACTTCATCATTTTTAGAGATTGTGCACTTACTGTTTTCAAAATGAATCGCAAATCCCTTCTTATCTAATGTAGATACACTAAGCATATTGCAAACTGCTTGGGGAATATACAAGACATCACTTACAGGAATTTCTTTAACTTCATTAGACACTTTGCATTTTAAGAATCCAATACCTTTTGCTTGGATCTTAGCAGTCCCTGCGTTTGCAGTTTTAAGAATACCTTCCTCTGGACACATTTCCTGAAAGAAATCCTTACAATTGGTTAAATGGCATGTGCTCCCTGAATCCAAAATCCAAGTACTTTCATTTGAATTATTATTTACCATAGTCAAAGATTTTTCTGCCATTAGAAAACCCTTGTGTTTATCTTTGTCCTTCATACATTTCCTGGTTTGAAAATTCTTTAGTTCCATTGGCTTAGGTGAGCTAGAGGGAGTGTTTTGTGTTTCCTTACACCATTTAGATACATGTCCCTCCTTTCCACATGAGTAGCAAATCAGCTTGCCCTTGGGTGGAGTTTTCCCATAGCTCCGCCTTCCTCTGTTCTTTGCCAAGAAATTTGTTTCATTTCTCTCTGACTGACTTTGAGAACACATCTCCTCAGAATCATTTATTATGCATTCCTGCCTTAGTTTTGATGTTGTCTGTTCAAAAGATTGCCCTTCAATGGCCTCATTTACAGACCTAAAAACATCAAACTTCTTTGATAGTGAGGTAAAAAGAAATGCTCTTTTCAATGCATCACACATGGGAATTCCTGAAAGTTCTAACTTTTGAAATGAAGACATAAGATGCATAATGTGATCATTACATTTACTTTTATCCCTTAATTTGGTTTCATTCAACTCTGCTAACCAAATTGGTTGCTGCTTTGCATATGTAGTTGCATACATAGTTCTCAGTTTATATAAAATGTCCTTTGGTGTATCTTTTCCCTCCACTAATATGGCTTGTTTCTCTGAGAGAGCTTCCAAAAGCATGCACTTCACATAATAGTTTGCATTGTCCCATTCAGCCATATTTTCATCTGTTCTGTCTTGATCTAAGCATATATTTAATCTTTTTGCTCGAAGGAGACATATGAATCTTAGTTCCCACTGCTGATAATTAAACTCAGTTAATTTTGGCACCTTGAGAGAATAGAAAAATGGTGAATTTCCTCCCTCAGCCATTTTCTTAGCCTTCTGTCTGCTGTGTGGGGGGAGAGAGAGACAGACTGAATCTTTCCTTTAAAACTTAAGAGAAAAATGTGGCCTTTTTTTCTGCCTGGTAATATTTCTCTTCTTTTTCAATTCCTGGCCCTGGGCCCATAACCCTTTTTTGTTGGATTATTTGTAGTAAATAATTAGCAGATTTTAGTACACACAGCTTCAGCTTTAGAAATGTTAATTTCTTTCTTCATCTCTCTCTCATTCACCCCTGAATAATTCACTGCTGAGTCACTTTAAAGTTGAAGTAACAAAACATCTGTTTACTCACAGTTTGTAGTTAGATTATAATCAGACAGGCTTATATATACATATTACTATACATTTGTATTATCAGCTCCTTCCATGTGCTTAGATGGTAATGGATGCTCACACCACCATAGATCCTCTCAGGTTAGGAGAGATCATGAGCTCCATGTGCTCCATGTGCTGCATCTGCTGTGTCTAACCCCCACAGGAAGTTGCATAGCTGTGTGACCTCTCTAAGTAATTCACATCAGAGGTCACAGAGTAATCACAGAGAAATAATAGGTGACAGGCAATGCATGTAAAAATACAATACATTCCAACAAACCCCTTCTCATGCATAACTGTCATGCAATTATTTATTCATACAAAGTCCAAGCTTTATACGCAGATTCACAAAATGTTCTCTGGGTAACGGTTTGGTCATGATGTCAGCTGTCATCTCACTGGTGTGACAATAGTGTAGACTGATGACCCCTTCTTTCGCCAACTCTCGCACGTTGTGGTATTTCGTTGCGATGTGCTTGGTGCGTGACTGAACCTTGTCATTCTGTGACAGTCGGATGCAGCTCTGATTATCTTCCATTATCTGGATTGGTCTCTTTTCAGCTATTCCAAAATCCAGCAAAAGTTTTTCAATCCACATCAGTTCTCTGCACGCTTCCGATACGGCCACATATTCAGCTTCTGTAGAAGACAAACTCACAATACTTTGTTTATGACTGGCCCATGAAATGTGTACATTTCCATACATAAACACATATCCACTTGTGGATTTATAATCAGAATGATCCCCTGCCCAATCTGAATCACAGTAACATATTAGTTTTGGATTACTATTGGCTGAAATCTTTAATTTACAATCAATGGTACCCTTTAAATACCTTACCATCCTTTTAACTGCAGTCCAATCTGATTTGGTAGGTGAGCTGACCCTTCTGCTCAAAATTCCTACTGCATTTGCTATATCAGCCCTGTATGTGGTAGCTAGATATAAAAGCTTACCTATGGCTGATCTATATTGGATGTTATCTGGTAAAGGTTCTCTTACTGTTTCATCCTTCAGAAAATCAGTGATCATGGGAGTGCTTACAACTTGGGCATCTTGCATACCTAAACTTTCAATAAGCTCATTTATTTTCTGCTTCTGGCTTAGAAGATAAGAACCATCATTTTGTTTCTCAATTTCTATCCCAAGATAGTATGACACATTACCAAGTTCTTTTATTTCAACATTGAGGTTTAAACACTTTACAATGTCCTTGTACTCTTGCTCACTTTTGCTTGCAATGAGCAGATCATCAACAAAAGCTAAAATGTATGCATATTGTCCATTTGTGCACCTAGTGTACAAGCATTTATCTGCTTCACCTTGCTTAAATCCTAAATTTGTCAATATTTCATGCAATTTATCATTCCAACATTTTGCACTTTGCTTTAATCCATAAAGACCTTTGTTTAATTTACACACTAGCTGTCTTTGTTTTGTATTTATGAAACCTGTTGGTTGTTCCATGTACAAGTCTTCAGTTATATCTCCATGAAGAAACGCTGTTTTCACATCAATGTGTTTGACTTGCATGCCTTTTGAGACTGCAATGCTCAGAAGTGTTCTGATTGTCGTGTGTTTCACTACAGGTGCAAACACTTCATCAAAATCTTCTCCATATTTTTGAAGATATCCCTTTGCCACTAATCTGGCTTTATACCTTTCCACTTTTCCTTGTGCATTCCTTTTTAACTTGAATACCCATTTGCATCCTATAGCTTTCTTGCCAGGAGGTAATTTTGTAAGAATCCAAGTATTATTTTATCCAATGCATCAATTTCTTCTTGTGCAGCTTTATGCCATTCAGCAGCTTCTTCTGCTGGCATTTTCTCAATCTCATCCCATGTTAAGGGCTCTTGAGCTTCTGCTGACTTTGTTAGGTAAGACAGTCTTGGGGGTGGAACACCTTTGTTTTCCCTGGATGAGCGTCTGACAACAGGTTGGTCTGACCTTTCCGCATCCTCTAAATCTGAGAGTTCTTCTCCAATTGATTCCCCTTCTCCAACTGTACTGTCTTCTTCAATGATCCTTTCTGTGTCTGCTTCCTCTGCCTGTTCCTCGTTAGATACAGATGAGTTGCTTTCAGACATCTGCCTTGGTATGGCATTTATATACACTGGCATGTCTATTATGGTTCTAGTTTCATATTCTGGATGATAAGGCTCATCTGGGATAATCCAGCCTTTATCAACCCTTTTGTTTTCATCAAAATATGTAACATGTCTTATGCCAACAATGCCAGTTTTCAGATTCAAAATTCTATATCCTTTGTGTCCTGGAGCATAGCCAACTAAAATGCCCCTTTCTGTTGTGGAATCCAGCTTATGCCTTCTTTGCTTTGGTACATGAGCATATGCTGTACTTCCAAATGTTCTTATGTGTGACAGGTTTGGCTTCCTACCATGCCATGTCTCATGTGGTGTGCGCTCAGCGCCTTTAGTTGGCATTCTGTTTTGTAGGTACACTGCTGTGAGAATGGCTTCCCCCCATAGTCTTTTAGGGAGATTGCTATCTGACAGCATACATCTGGTCATTTCCACAAGTGACCTAAATTTTCTCTCTGCAACAGAATTTTGCTCTGGTGTATAAGCTACTGTTGTGATATGTTGAATGCCTTCTTGTTCTAGAATGTGCGCATGCTTTGTGAAATGAACTCACCACCATTGTCGGTCTGAAGAACCTTTGGTTTTCTTTCAAATTTATTGCTCACCATGGCTACGTATTTCTTCAGCATGTCTGTGACTTGACTTTTCTCTTTCAGCAAATAGGCCACACAATATCTAGAGAAATCATCCAAGAATATTAGCACAAATCTGTTATTTCCCAATGATGGGATATTAAACGGTCCACATAAGTCACTGTGTATTAAGTCCAGTACTTTATTACTCCTATTTCCTGTGTATGCAGGAAATGAGGGTCTCACACCTTTTTGAGTAACACAGTCTATGCATTTCTCCATTTTACCAGCATCTGCACTTATCTGAATGCCGGTGGCCAGTTGCTTACTGTAAAGATCCTGGATCACCTTAAAATCACGATGTCCCAGGCGGCGGTGCCAGATTTCCAGACTACATTTACCACCATTCTTCCTTACTTGCGCCATATGTGAGGCTTCACCTGAAATGTTCAGCTTATAAACATCATTATGCATAAAAGCTTCAGCATACACTTCATCATTTTTAGAGATTGTGCACTTACTGTTTTCAAAATGAATCGCAAATCCCTTCTTATCTAATGTAGATACACTAAGCATATTGCAAACTGCTTGGGGAATATACAAGACATCACTTACAGGAATTTCTTTAACTTCATTAGACACTTTGCATTTTAAGAATCCAATACCTTTTGCTTGGATCTTAGCAGTCCCTGCGTTTGCAGTTTTAAGAATACCTTCCTCTGGACACATTTCCTGAAAGAAATCCTTACAATTGGTTAAATGGCATGTGCTCCCTGAATCCAAAATCCAAGTACTTTCATTTGAATTATTATTTACCATAGTCAAAGATTTTTCTGCCATTAGAAAACCCTTGTGTTTATCTTTGTCCTTCATACATTTCCTGGTTTGAAAATTCTTTAGTTCCATTGGCTTAGGTGAGCTAGAGGGAGTGTTTTGTGTTTCCTTACACCATTTAGATACATGTCCCTCCTTTCCACATGAGTAGCAAATCAGCTTGCCCTTGGGTGGAGTTTTCCCATAGCTCCGCCTTCCTCTGTTCTTTGCCAAGAAATTTGTTTCATTTCTCTCTGACTGACTTTGAGAACACATCTCCTCAGAATCATTTATTATGCATTCCTGCCTTAGTTTTGATGTTGTCTGTTCAAAAGATTGCCCTTCAATGGCCTCATTTACAGACCTAAAAACATCAAACTTCTTTGATAGTGAGGTAAAAAGAAATGCTCTTTTCAATGCATCACACATGGGAATTCCTGAAAGTTCTAACTTTTGAAATGAAGACATAAGATGCATAATGTGATCATTACATTTACTTTTATCCCTTAATTTGGTTTCATTCAACTCTGCTAACCAAATTGGTTGCTGCTTTGCATATGTAGTTGCATACATAGTTCTCAGTTTATATAAAATGTCCTTTGGTGTATCTTTTCCCTCCACTAATATGGCTTGTTTCTCTGAGAGAGCTTCCAAAAGCATGCACTTCACATAATAGTTTGCATTGTCCCATTCAGCCATATTTTCATCTGTTCTGTCTTGATCTAAGCATATATTTAATCTTTTTGCTCGAAGGAGACATATGAATCTTAGTTCCCACTGCTGATAATTAAACTCAGTTAATTTTGGCACCTTGAGAGAATAGAAAAATGGTGAATTTCCTCCCTCAGCCATTTTCTTAGCCTTCTGTCTGCTGTGTGGGGGGAGAGAGAGACAGACTGAATCTTTCCTTTAAAACTTAAGAGAAAAATGTGGCCTTTTTTCTGCCTGGTAATATTTCTCTTCTTTTTCAATTCCTGGCCCTGGGCCCATAACCCTTTTTTGTTGGATTATTTGTAGTAAATAATTAGCAGATTTTAGTACACACAGCTTCAGCTTTAGAAATGTTAATTTCTTTCTTCATCTCTCTCTCATTCACCCCTGAATAATTCACTGCTGAGTCACTTTAAAGTTGAAGTAACAAAACATCTGTTTACTCACAGTTTGTAGTTAGATTATAATCAGACAGGCTTATATATACATATTACTATACATTTGTATTATCAGCTCCTTCCATGTGCTTAGATGGTAATGGATGCTCACACCACCATAGATCCTCTCAGGTTAGGAGAGATCATGAGCTCCATGTGCTCCATGTGCTGCATCTGCTGTGTCTAACCCCCACAGGAAGTTGCATAGCTGTGTGACCTCTCTAAGTAATTCACATCAGAGGTCACAGAGTAATCACAGAGAAATAATAGGTGACAGGCAATGCATGTAAAAATACAATACATTCCAACACATACACACACAAAAAAAAAAGCCACATGCTAGCGCCCGTTTCATTGGTTTCGGAAACGGGCCTTTTTTACTAGTAAGTACATAAGTATTGCCATACTGGGAAAGACCAAAGGTACATCAAGCCCTGCATCCTGTTTCTAACAGTGGCCAATCCAGGTCACAAATACCCGGCAAGATTCCAAAAATGTACAAAACATTTTATACTGCTTATCCCAGAAATAGTGGATTTTCCCCAAGTCCATTTGATAACGGTCTATGCACTTTTCCTTTAGGAAGCCGTCCAATCCTTTTTAAAACTCCGCTAAGCTAACCGCCTTTACCACATTCTCTGGCAACGAATTCCAGAGTTTAATTGCACGTTGAGTGAAGAAAAGGTTTCTCCGATTCGTTTTAAATTTACTACATTGTAGCTTCATCGCATGCCCCCTAGTCCTAGTATTTTTGGAAAGTGTGAACAGATGCTTCACATTTTGCACTGGGTATACTGGAGCTGTAACAGCTTACAGAAATTATTTATAATGAAAAAAATCATGTTATTTTGTGATTCAGTGTTATGGTCTATCTATCGGTCCCAGCAGCATTAAAGCTAACAGTAAACTTAGAGCCTTCCATGATTACATGAACTCCAGAACTGACTCAGTGGATTGGCTAAAACTCCATTTTACAGAATGGCTTCTATGGAGCCAGTCTCACTGCTGTCGGAGGTCACTGGCTTTATCCCAGTGTTTCATCTTTGGGTTAGGTTTTAGACAGGGCTTTTTTTGAGGGGGTACTTGGGGGTACTGAGTATCGGCACCTTTTCCATTGTCTGCTAAAATTGACCTATGGTCCCCAAGTTTTAATGAAAGAGCTTAGGCCCTACACACCAAATCTGCCTTGTCATAGATTCTGTGACTGGTTGTAGGGCAGCTGGCTATTGTGGGATGGGTCCCTCAGTGATCACCCCAACCCTCAAGGGTAAGCCTGGCATTTGAGTACCAGCACCTTTTTCTCTAGAAAAAAACACACTGGTTTTAGATATGTATGTGAGCAGTTTATACCCTGCTTTTTAGCAGATTTCATATTCCCCTAGGGCTTCACTTGCAGTTGGTGTGAAATCATTCTTGAACAGCAGTCAGTTTAGTAGAAGTGGAAATAGACATTTAACTCTGCTCTCTCCATGGGCAATGCTAGTCTGCCACAGGTGGCTTTTATACTAAGGTAGTTGCCCTGCAGCAGTTTAACTTTGAATTTTGTCGCTGCCATTTCTAAAAACTGATTGCAGAAGTAGTAGACTTGTAAGATATGCAGTAAGATTTCTTCACAGATAAAAAGTGGGTAACCCATCATTATAGAAAAAAAAACCCCCATCTAGTTCAAAGAGGTCACAGCAGTGGGGGTGCAGGTTAGCACAGGAGCAGGAAACACAGCCTTATTGGGATTACAGAGTTGCAAAACCTGGAGGCTCAAGTTCAAATTCCACCACAGCTAAAATTTACTTTATGAATTTCAGCAGGTCAGAGTGGAAACGGGATGAAGTGCTGCAGCTCTTACTGCTGCTTGAAGTGTGAGTAAGAGATAGGAAGGTAAACACAGTGGTGGCCCATACTGCCTTTTTCCCCAGCCTCTCTCTTCCATCACATCCTACATATTGTAAATTGTGGCAGTTTCAGACAGTAGGAAGGAGTGAGAGATTGGTTCAAGGCCCTGTTGAGGTATAATGCAAATGTATTATACATCTTTACACAATCTGTCAAGTTTCATTGTCTACCTACAACCCAGGTTCCTTTTGGAATGCAAGCATCGGTTCCTGCAGCCAAAGATTAATTGATGAGGGACCAAGAGATTTCCCTTTTATTACAATAGGCTTTTTAGCTACTACTAATAGGATGCTAATTAGAATATTTACATTTTCTGGACCTTCCCACAACAGGTGACTCCTCAGAACTGCAATAATTGTGTCATAGATATAATTGCTTTGGAACCAGATCTCCTCTTAGTTTGGGGCAGCCCTATGTCATGAATGCAAAATTTTTCTTTCCTTGGTACAGAATTGACAATTCAAGAATATGTTTTCATAATATAGTTGAGCTAAGATGTATTGAATTACCTTACAAATCTCTTCAGTGGTTGGTCCACAGTTTCTCTCCCCCCCCCCCCCCCCCCCCTCTTTTGCTGTGTTTCAAGACAGCTTTCTTTGATGGACGCTGACTTTGTGCTTGAAACTAGGAAGCGCCTTTGAATTGTTCCCTCCAGGGAGAGTGTCTACAAAGCTATGGTGTTGGTTGAGGATAAAAGAAAGCCAGAGGCCTGTTGAATGCAACCTGCAATACTACAGAGACCACCCAGTCTCCGAAGTTCCCTGTATTTCCCCGCAGTTAAAGCTCCTCCGAGTTTATCCCAAGCTGTAGTGAAAAACACTAGCATAATAGATCAGTGCAGAAGATCCTTACTTGCAGGAAAGTTAAGATAAGTCACAGGTCAGGTGGGCTATGCAGCATTACATGGGGAAAGGAGAGGGCTAGTAAGTAGAGGGGTTGTATAGTCTATATTTGATGTCATAATCGGTTTCTTGCACCAAAGGCTGAATTGCAAGAAGGCAAAGTAACAAGGGGCAACATATAGTCAGGGACTACACCGTAGAAAATAAAAAAAATATATGAGCACAGAGTTTGAATACAATCCTGGCCCTAACGGGAAGCCAATGCAAATGTATCAGCAAAGGAGTAGCCCTCTCAAAGCATGGTACATGCATGACAAGTCTAGCCACAGTATTTTGGGCAGTTTACAGTTTCCTTAAGGTACATTCCTTACACCCTGCATAAATAGAATTACACTAATCAAAAGATTGGACAAGTAATCTGAAACTGGACCAGAACTTCTAGAACATATCTCAATCTTCATCTTCCTAACTGCAAAGACCTCAAATACAAAACCTACTACACATCCAACTTCTCTGTCATAGGCAGCCAACTCTGGAACGCCATACCTCGACTCATCCGAAAAACCACTGAACACTTACCCTTCCGAAAACTGCTGAAGACTTACCTCTTCAAACAAGCCTACCCAAATGACCCGTCCTAATTCTCAAACATAATTCCACACATAATTCCACACCACTAGTATTACCCACACTCCAATCCCTTCCCCACATCTTTTATTATTGTCCTACTTTATGTAACTATGTCATCTCCGCGACACTTTGTTCCATACTTTGTATCATCTCTGTGATACTTTGTACCATACTTTGTAAACCGCACTGAACCTACTCTATGTAATTATGTCATCTCTGTGATACATTGTTTCCATACCTGTATTATCTCCGTGATACTTTGTGCCATACTTTGTAAGCCGCACTGAACCTGCTATCGAGCGGGAAAGAGCGGGGTATAAATGCCACAAATAAATAAATAAAGTATTAATTGGGAAAAAAAGAGCCTAATGCGCTTCAGCTTCCAAAGTAATTTAAAAGATTTAATAACCACCAAGGACACCTGAGATTCAAAGGTTAAGTCAACAACAGTCCCTAACATTTTTAGAGTGGACTAAAGTGGCGTACCGAGGGCGGGGCAGTGGGGGACGTCAGCCCCGGGTGCATGCTGCAGGATGGGTGCCGTAGGGCTGTCGGCTCTGCCAGTTCCCTGCTCCCTCTGCCCTGGAACAGGAAGTAACAGCAGAGGGAGCAGGGGAAAAAATAGTTGCTTACCTGTAACGGTAGTTCTCCTTGGACAGTAGGTCATCTAGCTACACAGCTGAAGTGACTCCACGGTGACGTCACAGACCCAGCCCTTCCAAAGCACAGAAAACTTAAAAGAGCTCTCTGCGCATGTCCCTGCCTTCCCGCCACTGACAGGCACTATATATACTGCACAATCAGTGCACCCGCCTTAGTTAATCAAAAAGCTGGTGGCAACTTGGGAGGGAGGGTGGGTGGGTCTGTGTGGCTAGATGATCTACTGTCCAAGGAGAACTGCCGTTACAGGTAAGCAACTATTTTTTTTCTCCATGGACAGTGAGATCATCTAGCCACACAGCTGAAGACTCCCAAGCTAGAAACAGAGAACAGTCCGAAAAAGAATGCTGCATGCAAAAAAAATGCAAAATAGTAGGACTGTTTCCTAGAATTGGAGGAGGTGGTAAGTTGATGCTCCAAGCAATGAAAATAAAAATAGAGGTTGCAGAACAGAAACTGCTGAAGAAGCAGCATGAATGCAGGAGTATTGATATTGCTATGTTTGCCGTACAAACAGCCAGTAGAGCAATACTTTGCAAATGAGGTTTCATAGTTATTATAGTTCCTACTCTATGTACTGTGATATGAAGGATTTGCAAAAGTTATGAGGTCCTGTCTGCTGAGAACAGAAAAGATGTGTTTTCTTTCAACAGACAACGGCTTAC
This sequence comes from Microcaecilia unicolor, assembly GCF_901765095.1. Classification (NCBI taxonomy): domain Eukaryota; kingdom Metazoa; phylum Chordata; class Amphibia; order Gymnophiona; family Siphonopidae; genus Microcaecilia; species Microcaecilia unicolor. The sequence goes on along the minus strand of NC_044042.1, from coordinate 45,185,050 downwards.
CTTTTTATTTTTTTTTAACTAATGAAAGAAAGACAGAAATGAAAAGAGGTGGTCAGAGGAGTCATTACGAGCCAAACGTATACAAAGGGCTCGAGGAAAGACCACTGTATAGAACCATCTCTGACGCATACTAGTAAGGCGAAATAGTCCAAATATTGGAAGGATAATATATATATACTAGTAAAAAAAGGCCCGTTTCTGGAACGAATGAAACGGGCGCTAGCAAGGTTTTCCTGGGAGTAAGTATGTTTGAGAGAGAGAGCCAGAGTGAATGTGCGGGTGTGTGACATAGTGAGACTGTCTGTGTGACAGTGTGTGTGTGAGAATGAGTGTGTGTGACAGGGCCCCCTCCCCTGTTCCTAATGCCCCTCACCCCATTCCCTCCCTTCCTTTTCCTCCTCCTTCCCACACTTTGGGTTCCTTAAGGCTTTCAAAAGTCTATGTACCCCCATGGCCCTAACGCCCAGTATCCGGATACCCCACCGCTTTCCTCCTCACCCCTCCCCCAAGATGTAATACTTTCACGTCCTTCATTTTTTTTTTAAAGTGTCCTATCTACCCTGTGTACAAATGCCCGGCATTCAGATTGTGTTCCTCTCGTAAATTTTCATTTCTTTCATTCATTCATTCAGAACTTGCCCCCCCAACTGAACACTTTTGGTTCCTTCAGTCTTTTAAAACTGTCCTATGTACCCTGTGTGCTAATGGCCAGCATTGAGATTGTTTTCCTGTCCCAAATTTGCATGTCTTTCAGTCATTCACAACCCCCCCCCCCCCCTTCTCCAGTTTAACACTTTAGTTTCCTTCAGTCTTTTAAAACTCTCCTATCTACCCTGTGTCCTAATGGCCAGCATTCAGATTGTTTTCCTTTCCCAAATGTTCATGTCTTTCAGTGGTTCAGAACTCCCCCACTCCCCCCATTTAACACTTTCGGTTCCTTCAGTCTTTTAAAACTCTCCTATCAACCCTGTGTCCTAATGGCCAGCACTCAGATTGTTTTGCTTTGCCAAATTGCCTGTCACTGATGTCACTGAGGTCAGTGCGTGCCTGCCTAGCAGACCACTTCCGGCAGGCACGGTCCCAAGCACATCCTGTTGGAGGTGAGAATTATTATATAGGATATATTGTCCAAATGAAAAATAAAAGGGGTACACGATCTGAGGCAAAAAGTTCAGATGTGTGCTCAGAAGTTCTGTATCATTAAAAGATTTGATAATACTTCATAATGAAGTAGCATCTGCAGTGGACAAATATGGTGGTTAGACTCATTGCCTCTATAAATTGTTTCCTCTGAGAGAGATATAACAAGACCGGTGATTGGATAGTCCTGGTGAAATGAATTCATAGTAAAAACCCCATGACCTAGGCCTATAGTTTATCGTGTCATTAAATTGGGTGCAAAGGAGCATCCATAAAAGCAGGCAACTCTAAATTGAGTTCCCAAGACATGTCTGGAGGTCAGCTGGGGTGACACACACACACACACACACACACACACGGATGATACAAAGCCGTGAAAAGAACTAACACTGGGAACCACACATTCAGAGCCCGAAACAAAGTAATGAGTAGCATGTATGCTAGGTTTCGAGCTGCATTATGAAAATATGCTTGCTATGAGGGGAACTGGAGAGAAGAGATACAGAAGTTCCTGATCACAGGATAATAGAAATGTTTCTGACTGTAGTCCACTCTGATTTGACAGTCTATGTAAAATGAAAATGTACATTGCTTAGGATTAAGCAGCATATAAATACTGAAAATGATGTTGGCATAATGGACATAACGGCAATGAATTTACACCAGTGCTACTTCACAAACTGCCTAATTGCAACTAGGAAGAGCTGGGTAATGCATAAAGTTGAAACCCTCGAAGTGGTCAAGGATTGACTGAAGGTGTGAATGTCTTTGGTTTTTCTGAATGGCATGAACAGATTATCCAATATGATAGAAATTTATAATGAAGCACAATAATAGATCACCATATGAGCAACAAATATAAAGGAATGCTCCATGCGTGTGCTTAGGAAATATATACATTGAGTTCAGAAGAAGAGGGTAACCTGCACATTTCTTAGGCATTTATTATCCCACAAGACTGAATGCAAAAACAGTGAAGTATGAGGCTATAATTGGTTATTATACCCATAATTATATGGAACACCATATGCTGCATGAAGGAAATGCCTAAACAGCCTTAATGTATAAAGCTGTACTGTAATGAAGTGGCATTGCAATAGGAGTTCTATCTATAGGTTGAAAATGCAACTCTAGCAGTCAAGTGCAATAAAAGTGCCCTCTAGTTCTAGAAACTGCATCATTGCAAGTTGAGTATCCACTGATACAGTTGTAGAGGCTGTAGGACGTGATAAAGATTATCACCAATACATCCAGAAAGTAAAAGGAAGACTTCCATTGATGCACAAGTTGCTGCTACAGCAGGGAAATAAGTATAGAAGAACTGTGGTTCTGGTACTTAATTAAAGGAGAAAACTGGTAGTAAAATATGACAGTGACTGCAGGACTTGAACCCACAGTCTTGAGTTTTGATCTTTAGCAGGCAGATACAGCTCTGTAGTGATTACTGTGAAAAAAAAGTATCTGATTAAAGGCTTTAAATGTAAATCGAGATCCTGTTTAGAAGCAGCAGGACCTCTGTAATAGAATATAAATTTGGGAGAAGTTAGTGGGAGTTAAACTGTCAACTTCTAAATTGTTCTGAAATCAGCCTGTTAAAGAACAAAGCAATTCATTCGGATTGTTCACTGTTGCCGAAGTAAGAATTAAGTAAACAGCTGAAGTACAGTTGCATCTGACTTCTTTGATCTCTAGACAAGTTTTGTATTTAGATGGAATGCGTGTCTAGAAAACAGAAACACCCAAGGAAGAGGCTTAAACTCTCTGATACAAACAATAAAACCAGACTGAATAAGTAGATCAATTATCTTTAGAGATGGTCCATCAGAAAAGAAAAACACCAGCAATAATAGGTGTGCATTGCTGACCGAGAACAAATGGACAGAGGACATCAAGTAAGCACATGTGCCTTGCTGTGGTACCTCTTTGGTGACTGAGAGGATCATCTAGATTGAAGTGTCACCCTTGAGTTCAATGGGTTCCTCCCAATATCTATGCATGTTTATGCCTTGAAGCTAATCTGATCCCCCAATGAAAAACACATGGAAAGGAACAGATAAACTAATAGTTGTGAATCCTGGTTGACGGCATCGAGGTCTCTTACCAACATCAAAACATCAACTCTGATAACTGTTTTATTTTATGTGTATGCACATCTATATCGGAGTTGTGCATGGCAGTTGTGCATGGAGTGGCACTGCTTGGGTCTTGAACTCATTACTTTCTGGTAACAGAGCATTGCTATTTCATCAGTACTATGACAGGTACTGGCACTTTAAAAGTTGAAAAATCAGAGGGTCTTTGATGTTTGTTCAAAGTTGGTATCGTCTTCGAGGAATCATCATATTGTTGAGCAGTGCATCTTGCAATGCTCCAGTAGCCTCAGCATCGAGGAGTTATCATGCTGTTGAGCAGTGCATCCTGCATGGCTCCAGTAGGCTCATGTCAACGGCATGGTCAGCGCCGGACTTAGTGATTACTGTAGGAGGAACCTGATTCTGAACCTCGGGCGTTAGAGCAGAAGGGTAACAGAATCGGTAAGTGGCACTGTCACTTTAAAAGCTGACCTCCGAGAAGAACCAGATTACCAATCACTGACTCGGCAGTGGAACACAGACTTGAAAATAACCTTACTGCCAATTATAATACAGGAGTACATCAACAAGACCCAAAAGCTTCTAAGATGGCTCAATACAGCGAAATGGAATACAAATTTGTAATGAGGACATATATCCCATCGAGAAGGGCCTTCTACATGGGAATCTCCCCGGATGGTGCTTGCCCTAAGTGCAGGGCACAGGGAGCAACACTTGGACATATGTTTTGGATATGCCCCAACATCCAAAAATTTTGGACCATACTTACTCAGTTGATTTCACGGATGTGGGGTGCTACTTGTAAGAAGGGTCCACAGATGTTATTTGGAAAACCTATGCTGGTGTGCCCGATTCCGACAGGGTTTAAGGGATTTACCCACAGAGCCATAATGACTGCAAAAAAAGTTATACTTACTGAGTGGATTACAAATAAAACTCCAACCTTGCAGCAGTGGCGTGGTTTGATGATAGATTACATGAAGTTTGAAAAGAAACTGGAAGACTGTAAGGGTGAAAGAAGATTTACAGAAAAGGACTTCTATCGGATTTGGACCCCAGTCTGGCAGACTTCCCTTAGAGGGAAGAGGTCGGATTCTGAATTTGTAACAGGACAGTTTGGACAATCCCGTACAAAATTGATCGGCTAATAACATTAGGGAGGGCGATTTGGGGAAGATGGGGAGGAAGGGGGGGAACGGGGGGGGGGGGGGGGGGGACAGGGAAAGGAAGTCACACGCAACACTTGGAGAGGTCATACAGGAATATATAATGGACATTGAAAGTAGAATGTGGGCCATTGCAACTTCAGAACTTGGTAGATTAGAAGTTTGTGTTAGCTATAATTAGGAGAATGTTGAAGTTATGACCAACTGGTTTATGCTCAGAATGTTAATTGTTTAGAGACCTCTACTGAATATGACATGTAATTTTTTTTTTTTTGTGAAACTCAATAAACAAATTTGAAAAAAAAACACAAAAAAACCTGACCTCCGAAAATCGAGATGGAGCGGTTAGTCTGATGGGTCCCTGCAGTACTATCGGAGCCCACAGAAGCATCCAATTTTGACTGTCTATTGGGAATACCCTGATCCTGTCCCCCCCGGGCATAGCAGCAGGGAGGAATACAGAATCTGCAGGCATATCAGTGATGTTGAGCACTACAACCTGCATGGCTCCATTAGCCTCCATGTCGACGGCGTACACGGCGCTGGACATACTGTGTAGTGCAGGAAAAACCTGATCCTGACCCCAAGGCGTTAGAGTGAGAGGGTGAACAGAATCGGTAGAGTGGCAAAGCCAGTACAGGAGGAACCTGATCCTGACCCCAGGCATTACAGCAGTAGGGGGGGGGGGGTTAACAGAATTGGTAGGAGTAGCAAGCTACTCTACAAGGATGACAGACATTCCTATTTAGTTGACAAGGGAAGACTTCTGAAATGTTCATGAAGTAATGGTAAAGTTGTGAACATCTTGTGAAACGTTAGTTCTGAAACACCGGAGACAATAGAATTTTAATCAGAAAATAAAGAATTTTTATATTTTTTTGTGGAATATTGGTATGGATATGTTGGTATATCTGTTCAAAGTTTACTCTTTGTAAAAATTAAAATTCAATAAAGAAAAAATTTAAAAAAGAAAATAAAGAATTTTAAGAAAACCATTATATGAACGGACTTGAAGGGCTAGCGGGTCCTAACTGTACCGCGGAAAAAATAAAACTAAGGCGGGTGCACTGATTGTGCAGTATATATAGTGCCTGTCAGTGGCGGGAAGGCAGGGACATGCGCAGAGAGCTCTTTTAAGTTTTCTGTGCTTTGGAAGGGTCTGTCACGTCACTGTGGAGTCACTTCAGCTGTGTGGCTAGATGATCTCACTGTCCATGGAGAACCGGCATAGCCAACAGCTGCATGGCTGCTCCCTGCACCCCAGCAGGCAAGAAGAATGCACCTGGGGGGGATTGGAGGTGATGCGCCGGGGGGGGGGGGTTGTGCTGCACCCAGGGGGGACAGACAATGCTGCACCCAAGGGGGTGCGCAGCAGCGACTGCCCTGGGTGGCAGCCAACCAAGGAACGCCACTGATTGGACTCCAAAGGATAAGAAACACAGTCAGTGCTAAAGTTGCTGCAGAGTTCATGGTCAAACAAATTGGTTATTACCAAGAATTTAGTATTTTCCCAATTTAATTTTAGCCTGAATTCAGAGTAGAATTTCTGATTTAGGCTAGTATTCTACCACAGATTAGGTGCATAAATGTGCCATTATAGAGTACTAGCTTAACATCTAGAATTTGGATGCCAGGGGGCTGATATTCAGCCAGTGGTGATCAGCGTTTTGCTGACTGTTGCAGTCCTAAAACCTAGAAATCCAATGCTGTACTGTGTTTTGGCAACGGCATTGAATTTCCGGATTTCCAGAGCTGGCTAACGCATAACTGCTTAAGGGCCCCTTTTACCAAGCTGCAGCAAAAGGGAGCCGGCGCTGGCATCGGTGCGTGTTTTACATGTGCACCGAGGCTCCCTTTTACCGCAGCTGGTAAAAGGGAAGTCTTGTCTTCCTGCAGGAAATGGCCGTGCACTTGCCGCATGGCCATTTCTGGGGGGAGCCCTTACCACCACCCATTGAAGTGGCGGTAAGGGCTCCCGTGTTAACCCACCAGTATTTGGGCAGCACGTGGCACTGCCCGATTACTGGTGGGTACACTCTGGCGCTTCAAAAATAAATACATTTTTGTAGTGCCGGAAATGATGGCACACTAGGGGTGGGAAGTACTGCTGGGCTGCTGCAGTAGCCTGACGGTACTTCCTGTCTAGCGAGCGGTAAGCCCTGATTGGGCTTAGCACCGCTTAGTAAAAGGAGCCCTAAGTGCGATATTTCTTATAATAGAGGAGCTTGCATACTTTCCAAAAGTTAGATATGATGGTACAATTTTAAAACAACTTGCTTAATAGCACAATCCTCTCTCCTCTATCTCCAAGGAGAAATAGTGTGTTAATCATGCTAGTTCATTTAACAGTTTATTTTACTTAGATTTTGCTCACACCTTTTTCAGTAGTAGCTCAAGTTGAGTTACATTCAGGTACACTGGATATTTCTCTGTCCCAGGAGGGCTCACAATCTAAGTTTGTACTTAAGGCAATGGGGGGTTAAGTGACTTGCCCAAGATCACAAGGAGCAGCAGTGGGATTTAAACCGGCCACCTCTGGATTGCAAGACCGGTGCTCTAACCACTAGGCCACTCCTCCACTCCATTTTCTATTAATACATTTTTTAAAAAAAGGAAAATTAAGGTGATATCTTTTTATTGGATTAATTGACTATATTTTGGGGGCAATTCTATAATTGAGCGCTAGAAATGAAGCGCCTGATTTATAGCGTAAATTGGCAGAAATGCACTTACAAATAGGCATGCCCGCTTATAGCAGGTGGAAATGTGAGTGCCTAAATTGGGCACTTTAGCATGTAACTTACCATATTCTGTAAGTTACATATATAAATTTGGACATGCCCGTGCCCTGGCCATGCACCTCCCCCTGTGCATGCCCCCTCTAATCTATGCACTAAACGAGTTATATGCTAAAGTTATTGGGGCTGATATTCAGACCACCAGAGGTAGCCAGGCTGATCCCACAGTCAGCGCTGAGCCCAGCCATTTCCGGTGGCTGATATTGAATATCCGGGTGTTTTTTGGCCGGTTTCAACTTAACCGGCCAAGTCACTATTCAGCGCTGGCTGGTTAAGTTGAAACTAGCCAAAGATAGGCCTACTATTTTGGCGGCCTAATTTGGCTGCCAAACCTAGCCGGCGATGAGCTGAATATCGGCGGATATCCAATTATATCACACAATATAACTGGCTATCCGCTAAGCGCTAACCAGCGTTATTCAGTGGGAGATAGCTGGCTTTCTCCCGCTGAATATCAGATAGCCATTTAACCGGCCAGGAGCTGTTTCTAGCCAGTTATATGTTTTTAAATATTGAGAGGATTGAACATTGCTTAGCACCCGATTGCACTTATGCGTGCAATTGTCATAGGAGTCCTTTTACTAAGCTACACTAAACACTAGCGCCATGCTTATTGCAGCATAAAATGGCTTACTGTAGGATGCACTCAGGTGTCCTGTGGTAATTTCCTGATCTGTACATGCTAAAAAATAATTTTTAATTTATTGCAAAGGGGCATGTCTTCTGGCAGAGAGTGGCAGGGCCGCCGAGAGACTGGGCCGGGCCTGGGGCAAGGCCAACCCCGGGGCCCCTCCCCCGCCACCCCCGAGGTCACTGCCTCCGCTCCCCCTCCACTCCCCCGAGATCACCGCCGCCACTCTCCTCCCCCCCGAGGTCGCTGCTGCTCCCCCCCTCCACCCGCCCCCCTCCGTCCGCCCCCCTCCGTCCGCCAAAGGGCCGGGCCCTCTGCATTGAAATCAAAGAGCCTCTCACCTCCGTGTGAAAGTGCTGCAGGCAGCAGGGCAGCAGATTGCCTCCCCTCAGCCCTCCTTCCCTTGTGTCCCACCCTCGCGGAAGTTACGTCAGACGAGGGCAGGACACAGGGAGGGAAGGAGGCCCGAAGGGAGGTGATCTGCTGCCCTGCTGCCTGCAGCACTTTCACACGGAGGTGAGAGGCACTGTGATTTCAAGGCAGAGGGTCTGGCCCGGTGGCAGACGGTCGACGATGGAGGGCGGGTGGGACTGCAGAACCGGGCCCCCATTGCAGGTCCGCGCCCAGGGAATTTTGTCCTCCTTGCCCCCCCCCCCCTCTCGGTGGCTGTGGAGAGTGGGCATTTCTGTGCTAATCAGTGCAGTAAAAGGCAAGGAGTGGAAATGGAGTCAGGCTATTCAAAACAGACCAGAGACACTAGATGTAAATCAGAAGCTTTATTGGAGAATGACTCATGATTTGAAGAGCCTGACTCTGTTCCCATTCTTTGCCTTTTCTTGTGATTCTACGTGGGATATTTGTGTTCTTTCCACTTCCTGTGGTTTTGGTCTAATCAGTGCAGTTACATTACCACACACTAAAGGGTATGTTTACTAAGGTGCGCTATAGGCGCGTTAGCATTTTTAACGCATGTTAATGGTTGATGGGCATTAAACGCTAATAAGTACATAAGTATTGCCATACTGGGACAGACCAAAGGTTCATCAAGTCCAGCATCCTGTTTCCAACAGTGGGCAATCCAGGTCACAAATACCTGGCAAGATCCCCAAAAAAGTACAAAACATTTTATGCTGCTTATCCCAGAAATAGTGGATTTTCCCCAAGTCCAATTTAATAATGGTCTATGGACATAGGCGCCCCGTATAAGAGGCTTGGACAGGCTAAGCCTCCCCTGCTGTGCTCTGAGAGGTTTAAATTGTTGATTTACCTCCATCCTGGCAGCAGGAGCTGCAGTGAAAGCCCTCTAGCCTTGTGTAACCAATTGTAGAAATTGGTATATGGTTTGTTTACCTTACTGCTGGGAGAGCAGGGGGAGGGGGGTTGGCTGAGTTGCCAGGGAGATATTTAAGGAGGATGACTTCCTGACCTGCACTGAGAACAGATAGCAGCAGAATCGGACAACCAGACAACAAAGGTAGAAAAGATCATTTTATTTTCATTATAGTGTTTGGACTATGTCCACTTTGAGAATCAGGTGCTCAACATTAAAAGTTTATATTTATTTACTTATTTATGGCATTTTATCCCACATTAAACATGAATGAGGGTGTTTTGTGGCTCTACATGAGAATTGTGATGATATGATCCCTTGTTTCATATTGTTGACGGTCTGCATTTTCCGTATCGGTGGTATATTGGTGTATTAGGTTCTGCCCAGTGTAATATTTATGGTACAGTAAGGTTCTGAGTGTGTTTTTGCACAAAGTTGTGCATAGTGTTTTGCAGTTGAGCGATTGTACTTAGAATATGCTTTGAGCAACCACTTTATTCTTTGACATATGATACATATCTAATATCTAAATTTAATAAAAGGTATTAATTGTGACTTTTATTTTTATTTTTTTTTTCTGTGTGTTATCAGACAATTATGGATTTAAGCCCCACCCCTACCCCACCCTCTTTAGCCTCCCCAAACAGTTGGGCCACCGACCGCCTATGTCTATGGACTTTTCCATTAGGAAGCCATCCAAACCTTTTTTAAACTCTGCTATGCTAACCGCCTTTACCACATTTTCTGGCAATGAATTCCAGAGTTGAATTAAACGTTGAGTGAAGAAAATTTTCTCTGATTCGTTATAAATGTACTACTTTGTAGCTTCATTGCATGTCCCCTAGTCCTAGTATTTTTGGAAAGTGTAAACAGATGCTTCATATCTACCCGTTCCACTCCACTCATTATTTTTAGACCTCTATCATATCTCCCCTCAACCGTCTTTTCTGCAAGCTGAAGAGCTCCAGCTGCTTTAGCCTTTCCTCATAGAGAAGTCATCCCATCCCCTTTATCATTTCCGTCGCTCTTCTCTGCACCTTTTCTAATTCCACTATATCTTTTTTGAGATGAGGCAACCAGAATTGAACACAATATTTGAGATGCGGTCGCACCATGGAGCGATACAAAAGCATTATAATGTTCACATTTTTGTTTTCCATTCCTTTCCTAATAATACCTACCGTATTTGCTTTCTTAGCCGCAGCACACAGAGCAGAAGGTTTCAACATATCATCAACGACGACACCTAGATCCCTTTCTTGGCCGGTGACTCCTAACGTGGAACCTTGTATGACATAGCTATAATTTGGGTTCTTCTTTCCCACATGCATCCCTTTGCACTTGCTCACATTAAACATCATCTGCCATTTAGACGCCCAGTCTCCTAGTCTCGTAAGGTCCTCTTGTAATTTTTCACAATCCTCCCGCAATTTAACTACTTTGAATAACTTTGTGCGGTCAGCAAATTTAATTACCTCACTAGTTAGTCCCATCTCTAGGCCATTTATAAATATGTTAAAAAGCAGCGGTCCCAGCACAGACCCCTGGGGAACCTCACTAACTACCCTTCTCCATTGAGAATACTGACCATTTAACCCTACTCTCTGTTTTCTATCTTTTAACCACTTTTTAATCCATCATAGGACACTACCTCCTATCCCATGACTCTCCGATTTCCTATGGAGTCTTTCATGAGGTACTTTGTCAAATGCCTTCTGAAAAACCAGATACACAATATCAACCGGCTCACCTTTATCCACATGTTTGTTCACCCATAGGAATGTATAGATGCATTAGTGTTTAACGTGTCTTAACTTTAAAGGCATGTTAAAAACACTAACGCACCTTAGTAAACATACCTCTAACTGATTAGTGCAGGATTAGCTCATGAGTCCTTATCGCCTACAAAAATATCTGATAGTAAGTGCACACATGCTAATATTTTTGTAATTGCCGCACACTAATGGCAATATTTACCCGGGGATTCTATATAGTACAATTTAAGTTGTGCTTGCAAATCCAGTCGTATTCTGGATTTGCACATGCACAATTTGTTAACAAGCCAATCTGTACAGATAATTGCCAATTAACAAGCAATTATTGAAACTAATTTGCATTAATTAGAATTTACGTGCAGTACTGTCTAAGCATATTCTGTAACATGATTATTATTATTATTAGCATTTGTATAGCGCTACCAGACGCACACAGCGCTGAACACCTGATACATGCGTGTAAATTCCTAAGTCACATAGTTGAAAAGGAAGCCCAGGGATGGGCGTGGAATGGGTGGGTTATGGGCGTTTCTAAAATCTATGTGTGTGGTTTTAAAATACACCCGGTTCGCGTGTAATTTAGGTGTCAGCATTTGCACCAAGTTTTACTTAGTGTAACTGCTTGTGACTGAACTTAGCTGTGCGAGTGGGAGCTTTGTGTATTCTATAAACCACACAGAAATTTAGGCTCATTGTATAAAGTATGCCTAAATGTAGGCATATTTTATAGAATACACCTAGGCGTATTTTGTTTCGGCGCCAATACTTTTAGGCATCATATATAGAATCTAGTCCATAATGCATAGCCATTAATGCAAAAGTAAAAAAACAAGGGAAAATAGGCCTTTTTACTGTTGCAGTAACATACCAATTTATTTTTATATTTTGCAAAAACCTTGCAGTTCAATGCGGATTCCAATACAAGAAACTGGACAAGCCAGGGTGTACAATCAATTAATTAAAACGAAACGCAATAATGTTTAAAATATGAATAAAAAAGAGAAGTTACAATCTATTCTCAACAATATTTGAAACAGATATGTCTTAATCTGACGCTTAAAATCTAACCCCCTTGTTTACTAAGCTGCGCTAGCGGTTGCCGTGTGCTAATGCCGACATAGCCCATTCACTTTGACTGGGTTGTGTCGGCATTGCTACGTGGCTTAGTAAACAGTGGGGTAAGTCTCCACGTGTATTCAATATTGTAGGAGAAATGTCCTTACCAGCGTGCAGTGACACTTGATTACCTCCGGGTTAGCGCCGCTCTATTATATAACAAAAAAACATTTCCTGGCACACTGGAAATGGTACGTGCTAGAGCCAGAACTACCGTCAGTGGCTGCATTGGGCCAGCGGTAGTTTCGGGATAGCGTGTAGTAAGCCCGTGTTGGACTTACTGATGCTTTATAAAAGGACGCCTAAAATTTAAATAAGAAAAAAGTGGAAAAGAATTACAAATCTTGTGATAGGACAGGAAGCATACTCACAAGGGAATAGAAAACATCCAAAGCACAGTATAGAAAAGATAGAAAGCAAGAATTATATTTCACAGGGAAGCCACTACCCAAAAGCTCTCACCAACATCCTTGGTCAGTACCAAACGCCTGACCAAACAGCAATGTTTTTAGCCCAGTTTTAAATTCTTTCAATAAGGGGATACCATGAAGAGTCAAAAGCAAATTATTCCATGTGAACAGAGCCATAAAATAGAAAGCAGAGTGTCTTGTAGTTACCGGTCTTGCTCATTTTGGGCCCAGAAGGATCAGGCGGTAATCTACTATAATAAAACTCACCCTCAACGTTCTGAGGATACTGACGTCAGTGAAGCCAAGCCACTGACTTCAGTTCCTTCAGGTTCGAAGGTTCGTGGTGGTGAAGCCACCGAGCCCCGCCCTCGCGCCAAACGTCATGACATCGAGGGCGGAGCAAACGTTGAGGGTGAGTTTTATTACTGTACCTGTGCTCCGCCCTCGCGTCCAAACACGATGACGTTGAGGGCGGCCCAGGAAAATCGCCACCCACACAAAGTTACAATGCTAGCAACAGCGGCGGCGCACAAACCAGCTACAACCGCAACGAGCCACGGGGTGGCCCAGGAAAATCGCCACTGTTCTCCGAATGTGAGTCACCCCCCCCCCCAAAAAAAGCTAGCGGCCGTTTCATTGCTCTGAGAAACGGGCCTTCTTTCCTAGTCATTAATAAATCGGAGAATCTTTGATGGAGTGTAAGGAATAGTAAGAGCAGCTAGGTAATCTGGGAAGCCAATTTTAAACGCTTTGAAAGTAAGAAATGCAATTTTGTGAATAATTCCTTGCGTAACTAGTAACCAACAATTCTTTCTAAACAATGGAGTAACGTGATCTGATTTCTTTGTGTAAGATAATGATCTAACTGCCACATTCTGTATAGTCTGCAACTTTTTCAATAAGAAATATGAGAGACCTGCATAGGCAATTATTGCTTTAGTCCAACTTAATTTTAACATCAGCTGAAACCTGGTGTAAATGTCAGAGATTAACTCCGGGCATTTAGGTACATAAATGGGGCTTGTTTATAACCCTGCGTTCAGTTTTTAGGAACGCCCCTTTTTGAGTTATGCATTAGGGGGTCCTTTTACTAAGGTGTGTCAAAAAATGGCCTGGGTGTTATAGATGCATGTATTGGACACACGCAGGTCCATTTTTCAACAAGCCTGCGAAAAAGACCATTTTGTTTTAGCCGAAAATGGACGTGCATCAAAATGAAAATTGGTGCGTGTCCATTTTGGGCCTGAGACCTTACCACCACCCAGTCACTTAGCAGTAAGGTCTCACACGTTAACCGGGCAATAATTGTCAGCATGTGTACAATGCCAATTACTGCCTGGTTAGCGCCGTACGTACTGGACGCACGTAAAAAATGAAATTACCACCTAGGCCACGTGGTAGCCAGGTAGTAGTTCCGAATTGTAGCATGTTGGGCGCACGTAGGTGCCTATCCAGCTCATTTTCGAATGAGAAGGCCGGCCATCTTCTGACACAAATCGGGAGATTGCCGGCCATCTCCTAAACCCGGCCAAATCGGTATAATCGAAAGCTGATTTTGGCTGGCTTCAACTGCTTTCCGTCACGGAGCCAGCGAAAGTTCAAGGGGGCGTGTTGGCAGTGTACCGAGGGCAGGGCGGGGCGTGGTTAATAGATGGCCGGCTTCGGCCGATAATGGAAAAAAGAAGGCTGGCTCTGACGAGCACTTCACCGGCTTCACTTGGTCCATTTATTTTCAAGACCAAGCTTCAAAAAAGTGTCCAAACTGACCAGATGACCACCAGAGGGAATCGGGGATGACCGCCCTGTAATCCCCCAGTGATCACCAACCCCCTCCCACCCTAAAAAAAATAAATTAAAAACATTTTTTTTGCCAGCCTCTATGCCAGCCTCAAATGTCATACCCAGCTCCATGACAGCAGTATGCAGGTCCCTGGAGCAGTTTTAGTGGCTGCGGTGCACTTCAGGCAGGCGGACCCAGGCCCATCCCCCCTACCTGTTACACTTGTGGTGGTAAGTGTTGAGCCCTCCAAACCCCACCAAAACCCACAGTACCCACATGTAGGTGCCCCCCTTCACCCCTAAGGGCTATGGTAGTGGTGCACAGTTGTGGGGAGTGGGTTTTGGGGGGGATTTGGGGGGCTCAGCACCCAAGGTAAGGGAGGTATGAATCTGAGAGCAATTTTTGAAGTCCACTGCAGTGCCCCCTAGGGTGCCTGGTTGGTGTCCTGGCATGTGAGGGGGACCAGTGCACTACAAATGCTGGCTCCTCCCATGACCAAATGCCTTGGATTTGGCCGAGTTTGAGATGGACGGCATCGGTTTCCATTATAGGCGAAAACCAATGCCGGCCATCTCAAACCCGGCCATCTCTGACATTTGGCCAGCCCCAACCGTATTATCGAAACCGTATTATCATATATGCCCCTCTATGCGGCTTAGTAAAGGGGCCCCTAGAAGACTTAGTTGAGCAGGGTTACAGAATAGGGTACAGGGAGATGCATGCGCAAATTTAAAGTTATTACAATTAACTGCAATAATTGTTACCATCAATTAATTACATAAGTACATAAGTACATAAGTAGTGCCATACTGGGAAAGACCAAAGGTCTATCTAGCCCAGCATCCTGTCACCGACAGTGGCCAATCCAGGTCAAGGGCACCTGGCACGCTCCCCAAACGTAAAAACATTCCAGACAAGTTATACCTAAAAATGCGGAATTTTTCCAAGTCCATTTAATAGCGGTCTATGGACTTGTCCTTTAGGAATCTATCTAACCCCTTTTTAAACTCCGTCAAGCTAACCGCCCGTACCACGTTCTCCGGCAACGAATTCCAGAGTCTAATTACACGTTGGGTGAAGAAAAATTTTCTCTGATTCGTTTTAAATTTACCACACTGTAGCTTCAACTCATGCCCTCTAGTCCTAGTATTTTTGGATAGCGTGAACAGTCGCTTCACATCCACCCGATCCATTCCACTCATTATTTTATACACTTCTATCATATCTCCCCTCAGCCGTCTCTTCTCCAAGCTGAAAAGCCCTAGCCTTCTCAGCCTCTCTTCATAGGAAAGTCGTCCCATCCCCACTATCATTTTCGTCGCCCTTCGCTGTACCTTTTCCAATTCTACTATATCTTTTTGAGATACGGAGACCAGTACTGAACACAATACTCCAGGTGCGGTCGCACCATGGAGCGATACAACGGCATTATAACATCCGCACACCTGGACTCCATACCCTTCCTAATAACACCCAACATTCTATTCGCTTTCCTAGCCGCAGCAGCACACTGAGCAGAAGGTTTCAGCGTATCATCGACGACGACACCCAGATCCCTTTCTTGATCCGTAACTCCTAACGTGGAACCTTGCAAGACGTAGCTATAATTCGGGTTCCTCTTACCCACATGCATCACTTTGCACTTGTCAACATTGAACTTCATCTGCCACTTGCACGCCCATTCTCCCAGTCTCGCAAGGTCCTCCTGTAATCGTTCACATTCCTCCTGCGACTTGACGACCCTGAATAATTTTGTGTCATCGGCGAATTTAATTACCTCACTAGTTATTCCCATCTCTAGGTCATTTATAAATACATTAAAAAGCAACGGACCCAGCACAGACCCCTGCGGGACCCCACTAACTACCCTCCTCCACTGAGAATACTGGCCACGCAATCCTACTCTCTGCTTCCTATCTTTCAACCAGTTCTTAATCCATAATAATACCCTACCTCCGATTCCATGACTCTGCAATTTCTTCAGGAGTCTTTCGTGCGGCACTTTGTCAAACGCCTTCTGAAAATCCAGATATACAATATCAACCGGCTCCCCATTGTCCACATGTTTGCTTACCCCCTCAAAAAAATGCATTAGATTGGTGAGGCAAGACTTCCCTTCACTAAATCCGTGCTGACTTTGTCTCATCAGTCCATGTTTTTGTATATGCTCTGCAATTTTATTCTTAATAATAGCCTCCACCATCTTGCCCGGCACCGACGTCAGACTCACCGGTCTATAATTTCCCGGATCTCCTCTGGAACCCTTCTTAAAAATCGGAGTAACATTGGCTACCCTCCAGTCTTCCGGTATTACACTCGATTTTATGGACAGATTGCATATTTCTAACAGTAGCTCCGCAAGTTCATTTTTTAGTTCTATTAATACTCTGGGATGAATACCATCAGGTCCCGGTGATTTACTACTCTTCAGCTTGCTGAACTGACCCATTACATCCTCCAAGGTTACAGAGAATTTGTTTAGTTTCTCCGACTCCCCCGCTTCAAATATTCTTTCCGGCACCGGTGTCCCCCCCAAATCCTCCTCGGTGAAGACCGAAGCAAAGAATTCATTTAATTTCTCCGCTACGGCTTTGTCCTCCTTGATCGCCCCTTTAACACCATTTTCGTCCAGCGGCCCAACCGACTCTTTGGCCGGTTTCCTGCTTTTAATGTATCTAAAAAAATTTTTACTATGTATTTTTGCTTCCAACGCTAATTTCTTCTCAAAGTCCTTTTTTGCCCTCCTTATCTCCGCTTTGCATTTGGCTTGGCATTCCTTATGATCTATCCTGTTACTTTCAGTTGGTTCTCTTCTCCACTTTCTGAAGGATTGTTTTTTGGCTCTAATGATTTCCTTTATCTTACTGTTTAGCCACGCCGGCTGACGTTTAGTCTTTTTTCCCTTTTTTCTAATACGTGGAATATATTTGTCCTGAACCTCCAGGATGGTGTTTTTAAACAGCATCCACGCCTGATGCAAGTTTTTTACTCTGCGAGCTGCTCCTTTCAGTCTTTTTTTCACCATTTTTCTCATTTTGTCGTAATCACCTTTTCTATAGTTAAACGCTAGCGTACTTGATTTCCTAGTTTCACTTCCTTCAATGCCAATATCAAAACCGATCATATTATGATCACTGTTATCAAGCGGCCCTCGTATCGTTACCCCCTGCACTAGATCATGAGCACCACTAAGGACTAAGTCTAGTATTTTTCCTTCTCTTGTCGGCTCCTGAACTAGCTGTTCCATGAAGCTGTCCTTGATTTCATCAAGAAATCTTATGTCCCTTGCGTGTACAGATGTTACATTAACCCAGTCTATATGCGGGTAATTGAAATCCCCCATTATTATTGTGTTGCCCAGTTTGTTTGCGTCCCTGATTTCCTTTAACATTTCCGCATCCGTCTGTTCGTCCAGGCCAGCCAATTGCAATTAATTGGCTTATAAGCAAATTTTGGCGCCCTATGTAGAATTCAGGGGTAAGTCCAATAAATAAGTATCACTTTACTCCCCACTCCAAATCAAATAATTCTCGCACAGCTAAAGTCTACAGGAGAAAAACTTTTTTTATCCACCAGCTCGTGGCCTTTGAATTATAAGGAAGTACATCTGTATTTTGTATGGTCAGTAATTATCTAACAGTCCTTTATTCTTGGCAGTTTCATATGACATCAAGCATTCAATTCCTCTATAAATGAACTATGCCTTTTACTAGTCTCCTGTAATATATGTTCACAATGTTGTCTGGAGAAATCTAGCTCAGACACAGTGTCAAGACAACAGTGGAAATCTCATTTCACTATACACAAAGAAAAGGACTCTGGGGGAAGGGAGGATTAATTAATAACATTCTGTGTGGATACTTTTAATTAAATGAAACTGTATAGCCTTTAAAAGCAGAAAAGATCTGTGCCACTGTATGAAGGGTGGCCAACATGAAGTAAATTGAAAAATTGTGATAACAAAGTTTTAAAGGAAATCTATTTGCATCAGTAGGATTACAGTTGAAGGGACTGTTTTCATTTGGACGGGGTACAAAGGTCATCATAATATTTCTAAATGAAATGCAAACGGTAGTCTGTGGTGTTTAAATACTGTATCTCACTTCCATACCACACCCTTTAACCACCCCCCCATACACACACACCCCTCTACCTTCTGTGTCGTTAAATTCAGGTTGAGTAGAGATAATTCTATCTAACGCACATGGGGGTCCTTTTACTAAGGTGCACTAAAAAATGGCCTGCAGTAGTGTAGGCGTGTGCTTTGGGCGCGCGTAGATCCATTTTTCAGCGCGCCTACAAAAAATGCCTTTTTAAAATTTTCTGCCGAAAATGGAAGTGCGGCAAAATAAAAATTGCAGTGCGTCCATTTTGGGTCTGAGACCTTACCACCAGATATTGACTTAGCGGTAAGGTCTCTCGTGTTAACAGTGCACGACTCATCTTCCGCCAAAGTCGCTATGCTCACATTAGCCCCCTCCTTAAGTCACTTCACTGGCTCCCTATCCGTTTCCGTATTCAGTTCAAGCTTCTCTTATTAACCTATAAGTGTATTCACTCTGCCGCTAACCAGTACCTCTCCACTCTCGTCTCTCTCTACACCCCCCTTCGAGTACTCCGTTCTGTAGATAAAGCTCTCTTATCCGTCTCCTTCTCCTCTACTGCCAATTCTAGACTCCGTTCCTTTTGTCTTGCTGCACTTCACGCTTGGAATAGACTTCCCGAGCCTTTGCGTCTAGCCCCGTCCTTGGCCGTTTTCAAGTCCAAACTTAAAGCCCACCTCTTTACCACTGTTTTTGACTCCTAACCACTACTCACTTGCCCTGTCCTTTTATCCTCACCTCTTCATTCCCTTACCTTTATTGTTCTGTCTGTTTACCTGTCTTATCTAGATTGTAAGCTCTTTGAGCAGGGACTGTCTTTTTGTGTATGGTGTACAGCGCTGCGTATGCCTTGCAGCACTATAGAAATGATAAATAGTAGTAGTAGTAGGTAATCGCCTAAGAACATCAAGTCGGAGTTACCACCTGATTTTCGCCGTGCGACAGAAAAGAAAATATATTTTCTGGTGCACATAGTGGACGTGCGTAAAAATTGAAATTACCACACGGGTCACTTGATAGCTAGGTGGTAACTCCGAATTGGCATACATTGGGCGCACATAGGCGTCCACGCAGCTTAATAAAAGAGCTCCATAGCCTACTGGCACCTTCAGGCTTCAAAACAACATGTGAAAACCTTCCCTTAACAGCTGGTACTGGCATGTAATGTTAGAATGTCAGTGTTCGAAATAATGAAAGAGGAAATTGTTGTCACTGTTTTGGTGAATAAGACACTGTCCTCTGGTTGTGTGCCTGACCCTGGGCATGTCACTTAACTCTCCATTGCCCCAGGTACAAAAACAGATTGTGTGCCCAGTACAGAGAAAGTACCTGCATAGAATATGTAAACTGTTTTGGTTATATGACAGAAAGATGATATATCAAGTCCATAACCCTTTACCCTTTTTGCTGTTTCCTGTTTTTATTGTAGTTCCTTTCCTACCTTTGAAATCTGGTTTTCAGTCTGTAAATCGTCTAGATCTGCAAGTTAGTTCAGGCGGTATAACAAGTTTTAATAAACTAAACTAAATTGGTTGGAGCTAATCATTTGGTTCACATAACTCTGCTTCTACAAGGTGTGTGGTGCAGTTGGACCCCTAGCTCCTGTGGCACCTTATGCCTGTGGTACCTATTCAGATCATCTCCTTTATCAGTCTAGATATTGATGCTTTTGATGCTATCTCTCCCTTCCTAGCTCTTGTGACTAGGACAAAGAGCCCGTCTCTCTAAAAGGCTCTGGGGTCCTTTTACCAAGCTGTGGGAAAAAGGGCCCTGCAATAGTGGTGGTGGGGGGCTTCCTTTCCTGCGCGCCAGGGCCGTTTTTACTGCAGTGGGTAAAAAGCCCCTAAAAAATTGACCATGCTGTAAGATTACTCTTACCGCATGGCCATGTGGCAGGGAGTACTTACTGCCACCCATTGAGGTGGCAGTAAGGGCTCCCATGGTAACCCAACAGTAACCGGGCAGTGGTGCAGTAACCGGGCAATGACCTTCAAGCCCTGATGGTGGAGGCAGACTTAGACATTGTTGCAATCACGGAGACGTGGCTAAATGGTTCCCATGAATGGGATGCAAACATACCAGGCTATAATCTATTTAGGAAGGATAGAGAGGGTCGTAAAGGTGGAGGAGTAGCTCTGTATGTGAGAAATGATATCACGGCGACTGAAATGACAGGGACCTGGGGAAAAGAAGAAGCGATATGGATCACCTTAAAAAGAGATGATAGAACCTCAGTCCATGTGGGTGTTGTCTACAGACCCCCGACACAACTGGAAGAGCTAGATAGGGATCTGATCGCGGATATTCAATAGTTAGGAAAGAAGAGGGAGGTGCTGTTGCTGGGAGATTTCAATCTGCCGGATGTAGATTGGAAGGTTCCGTCTGCGAAATCGGAGAGAAGTAGACAGATCGTGGATGCTTTCCAAAGTGTTTTGCGCAGACAAATGGTGACGGAACCCACGAGGGAGGGAGCGACGCTAGATCTGGTGCTCACAAATGGGGATAGCATGTCAAATGTCCGAGTGGGTGCCCACCTGGGCGGCAGTGACCATCAAACGGTTTGGTTTGATATGACTGCTGTAGTGGAGGGCAGCCACTCAAAACTCAAAGTCCTGGATTTCAAGCGTGCTGACTTTACTAAAATGGGGGAATACCTGAGGAAGGAGCTGATGGGCTGGAAGGAAGTACAAGAAGTGTGTTTTAATTTCCCCCTCTTGGACCTCTTTCTGACTCCAGATCACACGGGGGACTAAAGATACCTATTTCACATAACAGGCTCTGTCTGATTTCTCCCACCTTCATTGTCACCCAATCACAAGGAGGTCTGTTCTGGGTTTGCATTAGGGGCTGTAATCGAATTCTAATTCCCATAACTACTGCTTTCTGTCTTCCTGGATCTAGGTATACTCTGGGCCATTTATGTTCCCAGATAATGCCTAATAAAAATCTGTCTAAGTTTCTCCAGAGACTGAGTGTATGTGATGTGCCTTGTAAGCTAAATGTAAGGTAAAGAGAAGATAGAATAAAGACAGAGATAGGTTTAAATAGATAGATACATTTTATTTCTTACCCAAGGACAAGTCTTCAAGTTGGTACGAATACAGACATCAGACTTTAATCAGGTACAATCAGCAGACAGATTCTGGGTAGAACCGGACAGAGCCCTGCCGTCTGACAGAAGCGTTGGGGAAAATTCCAAAGCTATGGCAATTTGTCCCCTCTTTTATACACAAACCTCTCCATAGAAGTCTATGGTGAGGTACCTAGCTCTCGATTTCTGAGATGATACTTTCCCACACAGTCTTATCAGCATGTTTTGGGAAGCGTTGAGATAACAGTTCCACATCTGTCTGTGTCGCAATACTTTTCACACCATCTTAAGAACTCTGTATAACCTCTGTAGCCTTCTATACAAAACTAATAGACTCCATTTTGTTCATCTGATTTAAAGTGACAGTTGTACCAGTTTGTGTCAGGACTCATTGTTCAGACCTGCTTTTTACAGATTCTGAAATATTAAATCATGTACTTGTTATTTGGCCTAGTCGGTACTTCTTCATTTATTGTAGGCTTCATAGCTTTGGCCCTCACTATTCCAGTGGTAGATCCAAAGCTAGGCCATATATTAACAAGTGGAAGGACAGTGGTCCAGGCTGAAAGAAGCTATAAATAGGGCTACAAACCTTTATGTAAGGAAAGTAAATAAAAGCAAGAGAAAAAGGAAACCGATATGGTTCTCCAAGCAAGTGGCTGAGAAAATAAAGGCTAAAGAGTTGGCGTTCCAGAAATACACAAAAACTCAAGAACAGGAACACGGGAAGGAATACCGGAGGAAACTGAAAGAAGCCAAGAGAGAGATACGTCTGGCAAAAGCGCAAGCGGAAGAACAAATGGCTAGAAATATAAGGAGGGGTGACAAAAGTTTCTTCAGGTATATTAGTGAAAGGAGAATGACTAAAAAGGGAATTGTGAGACTAAAAGATACTGCGAACCGCTATGTAGATAGTGATGAAGGAAAAGCAAATTTGCTAAATAGATACTTTTGTTCTGTTTTCACAGAAGAAAATCCTGGAGCAGGACCGCGATGGACTGGAAAAAGTACAAATGATAGTGGAGTGGATACAGCATCATTTACAGAAGAGAGTGTGTATGAACAACTTGTAAAGCTAAAGGTGGACAAAGCCATGGGACCGGACGGGATCCACCCCAGGATATTAAGGGAGCTCAGAGAGGTCCTGGCGGGTCCTCTTAAAGATTTGTTTAATAAATCCTTGGAGACAGGAGATGTTCTGAGGGATTGGAGAACGGCGGAGGTGTTCCCTCTTCACAAAAGTGGTGATAGGGAAGTAGCTGGAAACTACAGGCCGGTAAGCCTCACTTCGGTTATTGGAAAAGTAATGGAAGCGATGCTGAAGGAAAGGATAGTGAATTTCCTGGAAGCCAATAAGTTGCAAGATCCGAGACAACATGGTTTTACCAAAGGGAAATCGTGCCAAACGAATCTCATTGAGTTTTTTGATTGGGTGACAGGAGAATTGAATCAGGGACGAGCTATGGACGTAATCTACTTAGATTTCAGCAAAGCTTTTGACACGGTTCCCCACAGGAGGCTTTTAAATAAACTGGATGGGCTGAAGATAGGACCTAAAGTGGTGAACTGGATTAGGAACTGGTTGACGGATAGACGCCAGAGGGTGGTGGTGAATGGAGTTAGCTCGGAGGAGGGAAAGGTGAGTAGTGGAGTGCCTCAAGGATCGGTGCTGGGGCCGATTCTGTTCAATATATTTGTGAGTGACCTTGCCGAAGGGTTAGAAGGTAAAGTTTGCCTATTTGCGGATGATACTAAGATCTGTAACAGAGTGGACACCCCGGAGGGAGTGGAAAACATGAAAAAGGATTTGAAGAAGCTAGAACAATGGTCTAAGGTCTGGCAATTAAAATTCAATGCGAAGAAATGCAAAGTGATGCACTTAGGGAATAGAAATCCACGGGAGACATATGTGTTAGGTGGCGAGAGTCTGATAGGTTCAGACGGGGAGAGGGACCTTGGGGTGATAGTATCTGAGGATTTGAAGGTGACGAAACAGTGTGACAAGGCGGTGGCTGTATCTAGAAGGTTGTTGGGCTGTATAGAGAGAGGTGTGACCAGCAGAAGAAAGGGGGTGTTGATGCCTTTGTATAAGTCGTTGGTGAGGCCCCATCTAGAGTATTGTGTTCAGTTTTGGAGGCCGTATCTTGCTAAGGATGTAAAAAGAATCGAAGCGGTGCAAAGAAAAGCTACGAGAATGGTATGGGATTTGCGTAACAAGACGTATGAGGAGAGACTTGCTGACCTGAACATGTATACCATGGAGGAAAGGAGAAACAGGGGTGATATGATACAGACATTCAAATATTTGAAAGGTATTAATCCGCAAACGAACCTTTTCCGGAGATACGAAGGCGGTAGAACGAGAGGACATGAAATGAGATTGAAGGGGGGCAGACTCAAGAAAAATGTCAGGAAGTATTTCTTCACGGAGAGAGTGGTGGATGCTTGGAATGCCCTCCTGCGGGAGGTGGTGGAGAGGAAAATGGTAACGGAATTCAAACATGCGTGGGATAAACATAAAGGAATCCTGTTCAGAAGGAAAGGATCCTCAGGAGCTTAACCGAGATTGGATAGCAGAGCCGGTAGTGGGAGGCGGGGCTGGAGGTTGGGAGGCGGGGATAGTGCGGGGCAGACTTATACGGTCTGTGCCAGAGCCAGTGGTGGGAGGCGGGACTGGAGGTTGGGAGGCAGGGATAGCGCTGGGCAGACTTATACGGTCTGTGCCAGAGCCGGTGGTGGGAGGCGGGGATAGTGCTGGGCAGACTTATACGGTCTGTGCCATGAAGAGCACAGGTACAAATCAAAGTAGGGTATACACAAAAGTAGAACACATGAGTTGTCTTGTTGGGCAGACTGGATGGACCGTGCAGGTCTTTTTCTGCCATCATCTACTATGTTACTATGTTACTATGATTACTGCCGCGTTAGCATCATGGTAAAAAAATTTTGTTGCTCCAGAAATGGCACACGCTTGAGGCAGAACTACCACTGGAGGCTGCGTTGGGCAGGCGGTAGTTCCAGGTTGCTGCTCAGCAAGCCCGTTGCTGTGTGGCCGTTCACGTGTCTATTAGATTGTAAGCTCTTTGAGCAGGGACTGTCTCTGTTTGTGAAATTGTGCAGCGCTGCGTAACCCTAGTAGCGCTTTAGAAATGTTAAGTAGTAGTAGTAGTAGTAAAAGGGCCCCTCTGTTTCTTGCCAGTATTAATGAAGCATCCTTCTTATGTTCAGCAGATGAAGATCCCCATTTCCTATTCCACTACTTCCGTTTGTGAAGGCTGCCAACTTTACTGTTTGGTTGAAATGGAGCTGAGACACTATCCCTTTGGGAGGAAGAAGGGTACCAGATGCAAAGATACCCTAGGCCCGGCGTTAGGGGTTGGCAACCAGGACCGCCCCCCCTCCCCCCCCCAGGAACGCCACTGACCTCATCTAACTCTAACAAGTCCTTAAAGTTTGGCCATGGCAACATATCATGATTCAAGGTGCTCTGGAAAACTTAACGCCAGCTCTGAGCTGGCGTAGGGTTTAAAGCAGTAAGATTGCCCTTGTGAGGTGCGCTGTTTTCTGATCATCAAACAGGAATAGGAGGTGACCTCATATACATATTTCTGCCTACATTTGCATACCATGTTTAGTGTTTATATGAGCCACCTAGCAGGGCATTTAAAAACTTTAGGTATTTTTTCACTGTATTAAGTCCTGCTCAAGATTACTTTTTCATTACTGAAACGATATATACAAGAGGTTGAAAATTGGGCCATGGCAAATTTTTTAATCTTAAGTACCCAGAAGATGAAATTAGTATGGTCTGGGGACCAGCAAAGAGTTTCTTTAGAGACAATAATCCTTGCTTCAGGAACTTCTTTAAAATTCGATGAAAAATCCAGAGTGTTGGGAATAATTTTATTTATTTATTTTATTTATTCATGATATTTATACCCCACATTATCCTGAAATAGACTCAAGTTCAATGTGGCTTACAAACAAACAATAAAGTGAATAAAACATAATAATGTACAGAATATAATACAAATTACGATAAATTCAAGAACCAAATTAATACATGTGCAGAAAGTAACCAGGGATTTAGACTATCTCAAGGACAAACAAATACTTAAGAGTAGATATCATTTGAAAGACAGATTAATGATTTAGTGAACATTTTTTTATTTATTGATTAGATCTTCTCTTAGTCCTGTAGCATTTAGAATAGTTGCTCAAGCAGTTTTGCTGCCTTTTTTTGGATTATTCTAACTCTTTATATTGTTCTTTAAATAAACATTTATTGAAGCAACCTCAATTGTTAAAAAACACATCAGCAAGATTGATTTTTAATATGGGAAAATATAGCGTAGCTAGTCCGCTATTAAATAATCTACATTGGTTAAAGCTGGAGCTCAGAATTCAGTTCAAAATTGCATGCTGCTGGATTCTATATAGCACACTTTAGCGTTCTATGCCGAAATCTAAGCGTATTCTATAACAACGCCAGTAACTTAATTGGCTTGGCAAGCTAATCAGCATTGATAACAGCACTTAACAAGCAATAATGAGCACCAATTGGCAATAGTTATAATTTACACAGTTCACCATCAGGCTTATTTTCGAAAGAGAAGGGCGCCCATCTTTCGACACAAATCGGGAGATGGGCATCCTTCTCCCAGAGTCGCCCAAATCAGCATAATCGAAAGCCAATTTTGGGCATCCTCAATTGCTTTCCGTCGTGGGGATGACCAAAGTTCACGGGGGTGTGTCAGAAGCATAGCAAAGGCAGGACTGGGGTGTGCTTAACACATGGGCATCCTCGGCCGATAATGGAAAAAAGAAGGGTGTCCCTGATGATCACTTGACCGACTTTACTTGGTCCTTTTTTTTTTACAACCAAGCCACAAAAATGTGCCCTAAATGACCAGATGACAATCATGGCAGCAGTATGCAGGTCCCTGGAGCATTTTTAGTGGGTATTGCAGTGTACTTCAGGCAGGCGGACCCAGGCCCATCCCCCCCCCTACCTGTTAAAATTGTGGTGGTAAATGTGAGCCCTCCAAAACCCACCACAAATCCACTGTACCCACATCTAGGTGCCCCCCTTCATCCCTAAGGGCTATGGTAGTGGTGTATAGTTGTGGGTAGTGGGTTTTAGGGGGCTCAGCACACAAGGTAAGGGAGCTATGCACCTGGGAGCTTTTTCTGAAGTCCACTGCAGTGCCCCCTAGGGTGCCAGGTTGGTGTCCTGTCATGGCAGGGGGACCAGTGCACTACGAATGCTGGCTCCTCCCATGACCAAATGGCTTGGTTTTGGTTGTTTCTGAGATGGGCGTCTTCGGTTTCCATTATCGCTGAAAATTGGGGACGATCATCTCTAGGGACGACCATCTCTAAGGTCGACCTAAATGTTGAGATTTGGGTGTCCCTGACCGTATTATCGAAATGAAAGTTGGACGCCCATCTTGTTTCGATAATACAGGTTTCCCCGCCCCTTCGCGGGACATCCTGCGAGGACGCCCTCAGGAAAACTTGGGCACCCCATTCGATTATGCCCCTCTATGTGTATTCTGTAATGAACTGCACCTAAATTCTAATGTGCACAGTTCAAAAGGGGCATGGTTAAGGGCAGGGAAATGGGCATTTCATGGGCATTCCAAAATTTACATGTGTAGTTATAGAATATGGCCCAGTGCATGTAAATCTACATGTAGGGATTTACACCACATTTTTGTTGGTGTAAATGGAGGTGCACAGTTATAGCCGCCAGGATATCAAATAAGCATATTCTATATACTGTACCTAAATCTAGGCGCTGCTTATAGAATACAGTTAGGCGGAAACGTTTACTGCGCTGATTTTTTTTAGGTGCCTTATATAGAATCTGGCCCTTAGTTTATAAACGTTTCTATGGTTTGAACTCTGAAATGATTGGCAAATACCTTTTGTTTCCAAGTAATAGGAATCATTTGAGAAGTTTTAAAAAATGTAACTCTCAATTTTGTATCTGCGAAGGAAGTCATGGTAAAAACAATATGGGAGTGTTCATTTACATATCAGGGAGCGAAAATATGGAACAGTATACCTGTTGTGATTTGTGTAATTACACCTTATATTTTTGTCTGTAAAGCTCCTAAAACATATTTGTTTGCATTTCAGTGATTTTTTTAAATTCATGTTAATTTAAATAGAGAAATTAAGATAGTGTATTGTTTATCCATTTTGATATTTATCAACAACCTATTTAGGGTTTATCAACCCATTTAGGGTTCTTCTTTTTATGTTGTAATCCACTTTGCACTGTTAGGTTAAAAGCAGAATAGAAATGGCTTTATACAATACAATACAGTTTGCGCTGTTCCTTCTAGCGCTCATTTCCCTCGGTAGGGCCTTTTGAGCATTGTGCACCAGTAAACGTGGATGCTAGTCTGGCACTAATGGCCTCTAGTGCTCATGTTTGCTTCTGAGCATTGGCCTCTAAGACAGTGCAGTCCTCAGGACACATCCAGCCAGTCCGGTTTTTAGCAGACCCACAACAAGTTTGCATGAGATAGTGCATGCCCTACCCCCATTGTATGCAAATTTATCTCTTGCATATTCATTATAGGTATCTTGAAAACCTGACTGGCTGGCTGGGTGTGTCCTGAGGAGTGGGTTGAGAACCCTTGCTCTAGGATAAGGTGAGTTTTACATTCATGAACAAGGTCACTGAAGCAGGGCTGCCAAGAGACTGAGCCGGGCCAAGGCCGCCCCCCCCAAATCGCTACTGCTGTCGCCTCCCTCTCCTGCTCCCAGGCCGCCGGCGCTGCAGTCCCCAATCTGCACCTGCCTACCCTCAGCTCCCTTGACAGCCCCCTTCTGTCTGCCACCGGGCACCCTGCATTTAAAATAAAAATATCTGTAAATCGGCAGCGCAGCACCTCGCGTCTGTGTGAAAGCGGCAGATCGCCTCGGGCCTTCCCTCACTGTGTCCCGCCCTTGAAGAAATAGAAAGTTACAGCAGAGGAGGGCGGGACACAGTGAAGAAAGGCCCGAATTGGTCTGTTGCTTTCACACAGATGCAAGGCGCTGCCGATTTACAGATTTTTTTTTTTAATGTAGGGGGTCTGGTGGCAGACAGAAGGGGGCTATCGAGGTAGCTGAGGTTAGGCAGGCGGAAACTGGGGACTGCGACACCGGTGGCCAGGGAGCAGGAGAGGGAGAGAGACCCCTGGCGCCGGGCCCCCCATGGAGGCCCGGGCCTGGGGAATTTTGCCCCCCCCCTGTCGGTGGCCCTGCACTGAAGTATTATGGAATGAATTACTTCAAGAAAGCATAGGTCAGGTACACTGGATCCTTAATAATGTGGAAGCAAGGGGGAAGTCAAGGATCTTGGTACTGCAATAAATATGTAGGGAAAATGAACCTCCAGCAGTCTTCATCTGTTGTAATTTCTACATTTCTATGTAGCATAAACATTTATTTCCAAGTCCTTGCTGGTGTATGCATTATACGAAAGATGATTGCAAAGCAATAGTGTAAACCCCCTCCCCAAATTCAGATTGATTGCAATAAAAAAATAGCCATAATTTCTGTAGCTAAAATGTTCTTTCATTTGAGTTCAGCAGTTAGCAGGGTTGGCACATGGATTTACTTGGCGCATCCACCCACGGAAAAACTAGCTGGAAGGACACAAGCACTTAACCTATTAAACAACTTGTAAAAGAGTCCCTCTGGCCAGTCACACAATCAACTTGCAAAGTGTTACAAATAAAAGCTTCACTTTGTTTTATCCTGTTTACAAGAGAAATCTATTTCTTAAATAAAACTGGCAAATGAAAAGTCTATAAATACATTTCTACTTCTTCCAGCTCCTTTCCTGCTGGGCTCAGAAATGTGGCCAACCTGAGATCGTTCTGCGCTTGCACATCATTCTTAAGCTTTTCAGGAGAGAAAACTACATACCGGTATTAAATCCTTTTACTCACATTCGCGCAATACAGTGTTAGGGTGGTCCACATCACAGTGCATAAGCATCACCATACTGGGACAGGCCGAAGGTCCATCAAGCCCAGTATCCTGTTTCCAACAGTGGCTAATCCAGGTCATTAAGTACCTGGCAAAATCCCAAAAGACTAAAACTGATTTCATGCTGTTTATCCCAGGAACCCAAATCCACCTTAATAATGGTTTATGGACTGTTAGGAACTTGTGCAAACCTTCTTTAAACACTGCTATGCTATCCGCTTTTATTATATTCTCTGGAAACGACTTCCAGAGCTTAATAGCACATTGTGTGCAGAAATATTTTCTCTGATTTGTTTTAAATATACTACTTAGAATCTTCATTGTGTGTCCCCTAGTCCTTGTATTTTTGGAATGAGTAAACAAGTGATGGCCAATTCCTTGTCTATTGGCCATACAGGGAAAAAAATTGCTTTCATTATCCACAAAATTCCAGTGTAATCATTTAGCTGTTGCAAATTAATTACTGTAGTGGCCTTAATCACAATTCCTAACACTTATATATACAATAACTTACATTTCCTTTCACCAAACCATGTCATACCCAGTACTTGAGATTAGTTTTCTTGCTCTTTCTCCACCTCCTGTCAGATTTCATTCTTTTTAATGTCATCCTAGAGAAGATATACCCAAAAACAAACTGGCTGATATTCAAAACTATTTAACCAGCCAGGAACAGCTCCTGGGCGGTTAAATAGTGTTTTAGGGCTCCTTTCCATATTTCTCAGTTAAAATGTACAAAAAAGGTAAGAAAAATTGAATGAAGAACCCTTGACTAAATAATAAACAAGCAAAACATATTCTTAGTCTTATTTTATTTATTTGCATTTGTATCCCACATTTTCCCACCTATTTGCGGGCTCAGTGTGGCTTACAATACATTGTAAAAGATGGAAGTGCAGTTGGTTGCAGTACAATTATGGATTACATTGTGAAGAATTATATAAGACAGAGTAAGTTCAGGATATTCTTAGGGGTGAGTTGAGAGGGGGGCAAAACATAATCGAGGGAACAGGGAGGTCTGACAGTTTTGTCAGTGGGTAGGGTTTAAGAGTGGTGAGAGCGCGGGAGTAGAGGTTCAGTGAGTGTATTGGTGCGTGCCTATGAGATTGTATGGGCTTTATGTGTTTTGATCCTTGCCGTAGATTTTCTCGAAGAGATAAGTCTTTAGTAGTCTTGTGAGTACTGCTGCTTTAAATATTATTGTAATGGTTTAAAACAAGGATTTATACCTTTATCTAAAACTACCCACTTCCCCGCCCCCAGATAAACATCCATGGTTTTACATTTCTTGGTCTGGAGATTTGCATTTATCCATCAGATGCCAAGAACCTGCTCCCTTCATCCTTACACTCTAGGTCTCTGTTCGTTGATAGTGCCTCTTTGTACACCTGTCAGATCTCTGCAGCTCAGTGGAGAAGGGTCAGCTTCGATGTCTCATCTCTGAAAGGACTGGTTTTTATTTTAAGCTAATTATCCAGCTTATAATCGAACGAGAATAACGCCCAAGTTCCGACCTAAATCGGGAGATGGGCGTTCTTCTCACAAAAACAAATAAAGCGGCATAATCGAAAGCCGAACTTTGGACGCTTTCAACTGCACTCCGTCGCGGATGCAGACAAAGTTGACGGGGGAGTGTCGGAGGCGTGGTGAAGGCGGAACTGGGGCGTGGTTATCACCCGAACAGAGATGGGCGCCCTTCGCCGATAATGGATGCGTTTGTAGCTAGAATTTAGGGCACTTTTCCTGGACCCTGTTTTTTGACGAATAAGGCCCCAAAAAGTGCCCTAAATGACCAGATGACTCCCAGAGGGAGTCGGGGATGACCTCCCCTGACTCCCCCAGTGGTCACTAACCCCCTCCCACCACAACAAATGATGTTTCACAACTTTTTACTTTCACCCTCAAATGTCATACCCTCCTCCCAAGCAGCAGTATGCAGGTCCCTGGAACAGTTGTTAGGGGGTGCAGTGGACGTCAGGCAGGTGGACCCAGGTCCATCCCCCCCCTACCTGTTACAATTGTGCTGCTTAATGCTACTAGTCGTCCAACCCCCCCAAACCCCCTGTACCCACATGTAGGTGCCCCCCTTCACCGCTTAGGGCTATAGTACTGGTGTAGACTTGTGGGCAGTGGGTTTTGAGGGGGATTTGGGGGGCTCAACACCCAAGGGAAGGGTGCTATGCACCTGGGAGCTCTTTTACCTTTTTTTTTGTTTTTGTAAAAGTGCCCCCTAGGGTGCCCGGTTGGTGTCCTGGCATGTGAGGGGGACCAGTGCACTATGAATCCTGGCCCCTCCCACGAACAAATGCCTTGCATTTATTCGTTTTTGAGCTGGGCGATTTCATTTTCCATTATCGGTGAAAAGCAAAAACGCCCAGCTCACACCTTGGCGAATAAAGCATGGGCGTCTATTTTTTTTTAAAAAATACGGTTCACTCCGCCCCTTCACGGACCCGTTCTCGGAGATTAACGCCCATGGAGATAGGCGTTTCTGGTCGATTATGCCCCTCCATGTCACCCTATCAGGTTGGTAACAGCATATCTCAAAGCATGACAATAACCTCCAAGCTGCAGCTCATCGTGCCACATCCAGTGTCATGGATGAAGAGAAGGAGTTTAGCTTCTCCGTCTGAAAACTTATAAAACAATTTTTTAAAAAAGAGAAGGAAAAAGGCTCCAATTATTCCTCTGAATTTCTTGAAATATTAGAAGATATTAGAGATAGCTACTGAAATATTCCACTGCCTTATGTTTTTTGCATAGCATCATAACAGAAATACTGCTCTGTGGTTTAACACTGTCATACTTTTCCCTTAAAAATCCAATACAATCATTTACGAGTGATGCTCCATAGTGTGTCTCTCATCTATACCGTTACCCCAGAAACACTGCCAGCAGTATAGCCACAGCCCAAGCTTTCCTGTGGCAGATTGTTCAATATTCTATAGCAAGGGTTAGAAACTTCTGTGGCAATCCTGTGGCAAATGTGTTTAATTTTAACAAAACAAATTGGCAGCTCTCAATAGACAAAGTCAATTTTTATTGAAAACCTTTCACGTTGTTTCAGAATCTCACTCTATAGATTAGCATCTCTGAAGGTATGGAATGAACCTAGCTTGTGCCAGCCTGATAGGAACAGGATTCCATGGTAGATCACTGAGAATTTAGGGCATGGCCTTTCAGTATCCACAACAATCCAGTACAATCATTCAGCTGCTGATACTGTTGTGACCTTCTTTCACCTCTTAAGGGGTAGTAGGAGGTAGCCAGAGCAGGGTGGAATTGGTGCCAGTTTTGAGATCATTAGTGTATACAGCATTGAGTAGAATGGCGCCACTGAACGTGTTACTGCTTCAGAGGTACGACGTGGAACGAGACAGTTGGCTTCATATGAAAGGATCAGGTAATATGATGATTTTTTTTTGGTTTGGTGTGGACTTCCAGTTTTCCTACTTTCAAGCCATAAAAGTCACTGTATTTATGCAAATTGTTGTATCTCCAGAGTGGAGGAGTAGCCTAGTGTTTAAAGCACTTTCCTTGACATCTAGAGGTGCCTGGTTCAAATCCTACTGTCACTCCTTGTGATCTTGGGGAAGTTACTTAACTTTTCATTGCCTCAGGTTCAAATGCTCCAGACATTGGCAGTGGAATAGAGTGGGGCACTGAGGCTATGGCCCTACCAATATTTTGCCCATTGCAGCATCAGCAACTAGAGAGCTTGGGGAAAGGGCTAGAGATTGGTTTGTGTGGCCACTCTAACCAGAAAGGTATTCTACTACCTTTGCCTCCAGGAACATAGAAATACCTACTGTACTTGAAAGGTAGCTCAAGGTGAGTTACAATTGAAAAAGATATGAGCAAAATCTATATACATAATAAATAACTTTAACCTCAGTCGCTGCTCTGCATTCACTGATCAACATCTGACTCTTCCATTTATCACCACTGGTGATTGTCCTGAAGAGTTCCAGCAGCAGATCAATGCCCAGCCCCCTATAGTTCACAGCTGCCATGGTTGAGATGGAGAAAGTGAGCTTGATGCAGACTGAAACCTGGACCAATCTAAGAATGATCAAAAAATGGTGTTATCTGTGTTATATACATCGAAAAGAGGCACATTTGCATTCTGGAAACCCTACATACCAAATCATCTCTGTATAAGAGTTCCCTACCATGGGAGGGATCCAAGATGGCTGCTTGACCAGACACATTTACGGGAGCTCCTGAAACTTACCGTTGTGGGTCGGCGATATGGTGCGCTCCCCAAAAGTAATGGGGAAGAGGAAAGGTAAAACTGCTGCCCCTGCCTCCCTGAGCGCAGCTGGAATACCCGCCATGTCTCAACCTAAGCTGGAAAGCTTCGGAATCCATTTACTGGGAACACCGGTTCAAGCCTCTGGTAGCTCCATGACGCCAACATCGGAGCGCAGCGCAGAGGGCGCTACACTGAGCCCTCCTTCCGGTTTGACTCCTCCGCAACCTGGAAGGATTAGCGGAGCTGAAGGAGAGTCGTTTGAGGGAGCGCCGAAATTGGCGACTTTCCGACGACTGGGGGAGGACCAGCTTTTGCTTCTACACCAGGTACTTTAACAACTGAAGGGGGCTACTTACCCCCAGCTGTAATCCAAGGGGAAATATCTCCTGGATTAGGAAGAGGTATGTTAAAGCCGGAAAAAAAAGTTACTATGGACACTCTTTGATAAGTTTTCATCTAAAATGGAAAATGTGGATTCTGAAATAAAAACTCTGCAAACTACAGTGGTCTCTGTAATTAAAGAAAACAAAGTCCAGGCACGTAAAATAGAATATATGGAAAATCAGCTTAGAAGATGCAATTTAAGATTTTTGAATTTTCCTTTTTCTCCATTTATTACATCTATTGAACGTTTGAAAAAATATTTCTCCGAGATACTGGATATTCCCATGGAAAAGTCACCCTTTAGTGACTAGAACAGTTTATCTTAAAGAACTAGTGAAATCAACAAATGCTGTTCCAGAATCTCCACAGAATGACTTGACTGATTTTCTTGAAAGGTCTGAAATTTCAGATCGAGCTGCGTTGCTTGTTACTTTTGCCCTGGAATCGGATAAAAATTTGGTATTGTGTACTTATTTCCAGAAAATGAATGCTGTCTTTATGGGTGCTAAAATTCAGATTTTTCCTGATCTTTCAAAAGAATCCCAAGCCAGGAGGAAGGAAATGATGGTTTTTTAAACCAAAAATTTCTAGTTAAATTTCCCTGTAAGTGTATGATTACTTTGAATGGAGTTAATTATCTTTTTTCGTGCCCTAAAAGACTACAAGAATTTGTGGCTGCTAGAGAGAATGTAAGAGATACCCCAGGAATGGAATCTCCTGGTTAAATGTGCTGACTAGGCTGCTTGATTCCAAATTCCTACTGGTCAATGATTTAAGTCGATTAAGTTTATTGCTGTGTATTTTATACATGGATATATTTCCCCATTGTGGACAAATTATTTTGGTGATGTTTCCTTATTTTTATATATAGTATAACTGGATTGTATAGAATATTGTGAATTCCATGCATTTTGATGTAATATCATCTTTATGTAATAAAATGAAAATTATTAATAAAAAAAAAAAAGAGTTCCCTACCATGGTGTGAGACAAAATTACATACACTGCCAAGGAAGGAAGACATGGAAGGGCTTTTTTGATCAAGTCTTGCTAATACAAAAATCTGGTTATCCAACTTTTGCAATGCCAAAATTCCTCATTACGGTCAGGAATATCTGGAAATGGTATGAGATGCTCACCCCTAGAAACAAAGTGTCCAATGTTCCCATCAATCTGTTCCCATATGGCTTATTACGGGAACATTGGACACTAAAGGGTTAACCAGATGCTTCAACTGACATTAGAGCATTTGTGTGGAGACTGATGGGAGTTGCAGTTCTCTCACTATAGTACAGGTAAACCAATCTAGCTTCTCAGTATGGGCCAGACCCATTGCTGTGTTCCCCTGCTGGGAGAATTGAGAGTCTTAAGAAATGTAGAGATTTGTAGTTCAGAAAGACCTACAAAAACATAGGGTGGTAGAAGCGTGGAATAGCCTCCCGGTGGAGGTCATGGAGACGAGGACTGTGCCAGAATTTAAGAAAGCGTGGAAAAGGCACATGGAATCCCTTAGGAAAATGAGGAGTTAGTGGTTGTTGAGGAAGGGCAGACTGGCCATTTGGCCCTTATCTGCCGTCATGTTTCAATGCAGCAGTGTTCTAGGCTGACACAGTAAGACAATGCATGAGTTCTGCTGGAGTTTGCAACTCCTTTGAGATAAATTAATTATGCCGCAGCCAAGTTTCTGTTTTTTTGATTGTACAGACATTTGTAAACTATGTGGCAACATCCTAATTATATGGTTTTTCTGCAGCTGCACAGTGTGCCACACCCAGAATATTATTGAGGGAAAGCAAAGTTACTTACCTGCAGTAGGTATTTGCTGAGGAAAACAATGAATCAGTCACACAGCTGGGTGACATCATCATGATAGCTCCAAGTTAGACATTCTTTTCTAGAGCTTTCCATGAGATTCTTCAGCTTCTCTCAGGATGCACAGATGTCCTCAAAACAAAAAGGAGACTTAGAACAACAAGGTAGATTAACATACTTTTGGTGAACGAGAAGTCCCTTTTTCAGGTTAGGACAAGAAAAAGGACTAATCTGAATATATATATTTTTTAACTGCTGTAATTGTTTAATACCTGTGTCTGGCTTATTCTTGCTATACACCATCTTTCAATGAATTTCTTTAAAAAAGGTGGTAGACAAATCCTAATAAATTAATGAAATGGGTTGGATTAAATGGGCTAATGCATCCATGACACTGACATGTCCCTCTAAGGTTAAACCCACCTGGGAGTAAGTGAAGGATATACAATCTTGTATCTACTGTAATTAGATATAATCTTCTGGTCTGGCTACCTCAGTCTTGTTAAGGCATAAAGAAATACATACTTGAGTGGATCTATAATGACTTTTGCCTGCTCCAGGCAAAAGGCAATGACTATACTGCAGTTTCAAGTATGAATGAATTGTTCACCTTTATTGGCTCAGGGGCCTCAGGAAATATTCTAGTAGGTCAGGTGACAGATGAATATGGAAATCTCATAGTACATTAGGCAGAAGCACCACCGTACTGTGGTTGTCACCACAAAAAGAAGTTTCTGGGTCAGATACTTCAGCAGGAGGCTCAAAAAGGCTTTTCTCTGTTGGATTAAAGCCACTTTGAACTTCCATGATAGAAGAGTGACTTGATGGCAAGTTTGAAATGAAGCAAGCTGCACAAATCAGGGTTCGATAGGCATATGAATATCATCACTGTCTGAGTCCCATTTTATAAACCTAAATTGCTTTACTGGCTTTCATTACAGTATGTGTGCTGTATGTTACAGTCAGATGAACTTCAATTTTTCATTTGTAGTCATTATGTTATTGTTTTTATTACCTTCCAACTGCCTTGGTATTTATTATAAGTAGCAGGACCTCAACAATGTGCTATGTCCAGACATTGGAACATTCTTGAGTCCCTGCTTTAATCTGTCTTTCCTGAAGTGTTAAAAACATGGAAGCTGACCAAACTGCCAATCACTGGGAAAGGGATGCCTCCTTTATTACTTCTAGGAAAGAAATAGCCCTGCAAAAAGAGACCAGACATCTTCTTGTGCTTTTGCATGAGTGTAGAGAAGAAATGGTTTCAGTCTACTAGATCATAGGGAGTGTTGTTATCCCTAAGCCAGCTAGGTTGACACCATAGCTAATGCTGAAGGAAAGTGGTGAAGTGCAAGAAATCTGGAGGGTTCGGCAGGGGCAACCCATGGGGGATGCAAAGGGATGAGGGCTATGTGCAAAGATTCATTACAGGGCTTCATTTGTACAAGTCAGTAGGGGGGGCTGAAAAATGGAACCATGTGGAAAAACACAGTCACTGGATGGAAAGCCTGGCCTAGGGTTCTTGGCTGAAGGAGCAGCCATGAGAAATCCCAGGAGCAGAATGTACCAAGGACTCGGTTTAGGAGTGTAGGAGGGTCCCTCTGGAGTGGTGTAATGTGTAAGGTGAATGGGACTAACAGGGTGATACAGATGCCAGGTACATAAGTACATAAGTAGTGCCATACTGGGAAAGACCAAAGGTCCATCTAGCCCAGCATCCTGTCACCGACAGTGGCCAATCCAGGTCAAGGGCACCTGGCACGCTCCCCAAACGTAAAAACATTCCAGACAAGTTATACCTAAAAATGCGGAATTTTTCCAAGTCCATTTAATAGCGGTCTATGGACTTGTCCTTTAGGTAAACAATTGCTTGCTCATCTATGCCATGAAAATACCATTCCTCTGTAAGTAAATAGTAAAAATGCAGATATATACGGGACTGGTTGGATCTGAATTACCACTAAGAGTTTTGCCTCTTCAAGGGCTGGAAGTTAAGAGGACACAGGGATGCAGAGCCTGTCACCCCTAGAACTGGATGACTTAGGGCCGCTGAGAGGGCAGGGGGGACAAAATTCCCCGGGCATCCAAGGGGGGCCCGGCACTGCAGTCCCACCCGCCCTCCGTCGTCGACCGTCTGCCACCGGGCTGGGCCCCCCTGCATTGAAATCACAGCGCCTCTTACCTCCGTGTGAAAACGCTGCAGGCAACAGGGCAGCAGATCGCTTCCCTCCTTCCCTCCCTATGTCCCGCCCTCGTCTGACATAACTTCCGCGAGGGTGGGACACAGGGAGGGAAGGAGGCCCGAAGGGAAGCAATCTGCTGCCCTGCTGAATGGCTCATGGGCAAGGCCGCCCCCACCACCCCCCCCCCCCCCGAGGTTGCCGTTTCTCCCTCCACCCGCTCCCCTCCGTCCACCACCAGGCCGGGCCCCCTGCATTGAAATCACAGCGCCTCTCACCTTCGTGTGAAAGCGTTGCAGGCAACAGGGCAGCAGATCGCATCCCTTCGGGCCTCCTTCCCTCCCTATGTCCCACCCTCATCTGACATAACTTCCGCGAGGGTGGGACACAGGGAGGGAAGGAGGCCCGAAGGGAAGCAATCTGCTGCCCTGCTGCCTGCAGTGCTTTCACACGGAGGTGAGAGGCACTGTGATTTCAATGCAGGGGGCCCAGCCCGGTGGCAGACGGAGGGGGCGGGTGGAGGGGGGAGCGTTGACCTCAGGCCCGGCCCAGTCTCTCGGTGGCCCTGGACTTAGAGGATGGGCAAAAGGATATTACCTTTACCTTTAAGACTGAATGGCTCATGGGTTGCCCAGGAACATGGAGCCTTGTCACCTCTATGACTGGATGTCTTAGAGGCTGACAGAGGGATACAGACCCTGATACCTCTAGGACTGGATAGGCTCAGGGCTATAACTGCATGCCTCTGTGGATGGGCATAGGAATGCAGAATTTATCACCTAAGACAGGATGACTCAGGGGATGGGCGCAGGGATTCAAAGCCTTTTAATTCCATGACGGCTGTAATAACTTGTTTTCAAGAACAAGCAAAATTCACTGTAATTGTACGTGAAGCCACCAAGTAATTCCAAGATTAATGATCCTGCAACTTTCTGTTTTCACACACTGGGATGTTGAGCTGAAATAACCTTCCTTCTTCCTCAGGCCTGTTGTCACAGAGCAGAAGCTTCTAATTATAACATTTACAGCTTCTGATTTGCAGTTGGTGTGGAGGAGGAGAGAGAACCCTCATAAACCTAAAAGTGCAGGAGCATTCCCTAGAAAGTTCACTGCATCAATGAGTTTCTAGATCACTAAACAGTTGCATTGTCCTTTTGGGAAGAAGAGAGGACCTTTACTGTGGAAATACCTTTTTTTCCCCCAAGTATAATCACAGAAATCAGGCATGTGTGATTCAGATCTGAGTTAGAAAGACTCGCCAGTCAACTTTCAGAGGTCAATCAAACAAAATTCAGGGCTTCCTTCGTATCTTTCCTTCTGTTTTAAATCATCTTCCACCTGCTTATAGCCACAGCTCAGTCTGGCCTTTCAGCTTAGAGGCTTTTAAGAGATATGCTAAGGACTGGTATAAAGAGAAAGCTCACTGGCGAGATCACTAGGACTCTAGGCAAGATAAGGACCCGTGATACCAGTGAAACAATGACCATGGTTAGACGCATAAATGGAAAAAAATGAATCTATGAATCCAAGAATGATATTAGCACTACAGAAGACTATGCACTTGTAACTCTCATCTCTAAATGTAGCTATGTGGAGGTTGTTTCCATGGAAGATAGACCACTTGCCTCTATCGATGGGTGTGGTGTAGAAAAACAAAGGACAGTGAATTTGTTACTGTCATTCCTCAGAGGAGGTGGCAAAGGGAGCAATGATAGGCTATTAGAAGGAAACTAGGCATTCAAGTGAATATAACATAAGAATAGCCATACTGGGTCAGACCAATAGTCCATCTAGCCTAGTATCCTGCTTCCAGCAGTGGCTAATCTAGGTCACAAGTACCTGACAGAAACCCAAATAGTAGAACCCCACTCTTTTGTGCCCAATACTGCTATTCTGTTCGGCACCACCATGTTTTCAACGTGGTGGCTGAGACTTCCCGCAGTAGTCTCGAGTCTTGGCAGCCATTTTTAAAACACAGTGACACCAGGCAGAATAGTGGCAAGGGCAGGAAAGAGTGTTGTTCTTTCCTTCCTGCCCCCCCCCCCCCCCACAGAGGCAACTAGACCACCAGGGCCCTTCAAGGTAGGATCGGGGGGGGGGGGGGTGTAGTGTGTAGTGGCAGCACACAACTAGGCAGAGCATCTGGACCCCTAGAGTCTCTGGGCCCTCAGAAACTGCCTGGTTACCCAAATGGTCAGTCCACAATCTGGGAGCAGAGCTTCGGTAAGGTGGAGCCAAGAGTTATCTGGGCACCGTCGATATTTAGTGCCAGTGCTCAGATAACTCTCTGGCAAGTTAAGCTGGATAAAAGTCTAGCCAAACTTTCCTGGATAGCTCTCTGGATACTGGCAGTCAATATCGGCTAGTCGTAGATAGCTTCCATCACTCAGCCATGTGCTGGATATTCAGTGCTGGTATATGATTCCAAATCTGCTCACAGTAGTCAGTGCTTCAAAAAACACTCACTTCCATGGGCTAAATATTGACCTCATAATTTATACACATGTGCTGATATTTGGGGTCTTATATGTATAGCTTATACATAGAAGCCTCAATATGCAGATATTTTACATACTATATTTTCTTGTATATAACCCGCACACATGTATACCCCGTGCCCATATATACCTCATAGAAAAAAGCTAATTTCATAAGTAAAATCATATATTCCCCACATTTATTACAATAAAATGTAAAATTGTATATTATTCCAAATGAAAAGCACTAGTTTTGTAAATATATTTGTGCATATCCTGCACTTCTTGCAAAAAAAATGTAAAATCATGTATAACCATGGGTTATATATGTGAAAATATTGTATACTATATGTATAATTTATACTTGCATATTCGACAGAGTTAACTATGGGGCAATTCACATCAGGACACCTCCATTTAGCCACCATGCTAATGCAGGGATCTCCTGCTCAGAATCAACCTGACCAAAACCCACAAAAAGTTTCAATTAAATCATCACCCTGATTGTTCTCTTTCAATTCACCTCCCAGAGCATAAAACTGACCATCTTCTACCTCCCTTTCATCTTGAATACGATTACTTCCTTTTCCACATCGGACCAAATGATGCATGAATATCAATTACTTTCTTCTACAAAGAAAAATCCTGCTAAAGTCAGCACTACAGAAATTTGACTGTTGTTACCCTTTAGATTAAATCTTTCTTGTGAACTGTTTAACCATCTGAAATAACCTACCTGCATGATTCCTTGATAATCTCTTTCCTTTTCATAAAGCTGCCTTATAATACTGCTTTATAATTCTACAATTTTTATTCTCTTCCATTTTGTTTCTCAACCACTTTTCTACCTAATGCAGCTGTCTTTTTAATAATTGTATCCCATCATGATGCCACAACAGGCAAAGGAAGATGCTGTGATGCAACAGAGGGCAATTTTCTTACTGTTCACATATCTGCAAAGTCTATTTTTTTTTTTTTAATTTTTAAAGGTTTTTGTTTGCTTAGAATTTAAAAAAAAAAAACTTCCACCACAGGGGTAGAAAAAAAGAAAAACAGTCTTCCCAATGGACCTTGTCTCCATCTCTACTTGCCAACAAGTATAGGGGTCTCCACAAGGGCAGGAGTAACCTCCAGTCATTCCTGTTCTGCTGGTACTGTGTTTGAAATTGGCACTGTTTGACCCAAGGTTTTAACTGGGCTGCAGTATGGGGGCCAGTTCCATAACCTGCCAGTTTCTCCTACATAGAAATAATCCTGTTCTTCCCAGTTTGTTGATATAAAATATAATTATATAACTATTGGTATCAGGACAATGTTTTTGGTCACCCCCATCTCTGCAAGCCCTCAAAAGTGTTCATCAATGCACTTAGTTCTAGAAAGTTAATATGGAGGGGCATTTTTGAAAGAAAGTTCTAAATTGGGATTTGGACGTCTTTGTAAAACGTCCAAATCCTGAGGCGGGGAAAAGCGTATTTTCAAAAAAAGATGGACATCCATCTTTTGTTTCAAAAATACCAAGGACATCCTTAGATTTGGATGTCTTTGACTTTCGGCGATTTTCAAAACCAAAGACGTCCAAGTAAAAAACGTCCAAATGCAATCCATTTGGATGTGGGAGGAGCCAGCATTTCTACTGCACTGGTCCACCTGACACGCCAGGACAGCAATTGGGCACCCTAGGGGGCACTGCAGTGGACTTCATAAAATGCTCCAAGGTACATAGCTCCCTTACCTTGTGTGCTGAGCCCCCTAACCCCCCCAAACCCACTACTCCCAACTGTATACCACTACCATAGCCCTTATGGGTGACGGGGGCACCTAGATGTGGGTACAGAGGGTTTCTGGTGGGTTTTGGAGGGCTCACTGTTTCCTCCACAAATGTAACAGGTGGGGGGGGGGGGGGTATGGGCCTGGGTCCGCCTGTCTGAAGTGCACTACACCCACTAAAACTGCTCCAGGGACCTGCATGTGCTGTCATGGACCTGAGTATGACATCTAAAGCTGGCATAGAGGCTGGCACGTAATATTTTTGATGTTTTTTGAGGGTGGGAGGGGGTTAGTGACCACTGGGGGAGTAAGGGGAGGTCATCCCCGATTCCCTCTGGTGATCATCTGATCATTTCCGGCACTTTTTGTGCCTTATTCGTAATAAAAGCTCATCCGGTTGAAAACGTCCAAGTTGTAGTCATGGACGCCTCTGCTTTTTTCGATTATGGGTCAAAAACGCCCAAGTCTTAGGAA
Organism: Microcaecilia unicolor; assembly: GCF_901765095.1. Taxonomy (NCBI): domain Eukaryota; kingdom Metazoa; phylum Chordata; class Amphibia; order Gymnophiona; family Siphonopidae; genus Microcaecilia; species Microcaecilia unicolor. The sequence continues at coordinate 45,142,276 of NC_044042.1, read as the reverse complement.
CGCCCAAGTCCTGCCTTCACCATGCTTCCAATACGCCCCCTTGAAATTTGGACGTCCTTATGATGGACTTCAGTTATAGACGTCCAAAATCGGGTTTCAATTATACCGATTTGGACGTCTCTGAGAGATGGACATCCAAGTACTGATTTATGTCAGAAGATGGCTTCCATCTCTTTTGAAAATGAGACATCTTGAACAGACTAGGGGCCATGGATATGAAGTCCTCGAGTATGTGCCGCCACTAGTGGTGTGCTGGAGCTGGCTCGCTCCGGCTCGCAAGATCCGGTTGTTAAATTTTGCCTGGACTTGTGAGCCGGTTGTTGGAAAGGGCGAGCCGGCTCTCCCTCCCTCCGCCCTCCGGATCCGGTCCCTCACCGATCCTACCTTGACCATCGAATTCTTCAGGGCAGGCAGTGTTGCCTGCCTGCTGCTATCGCTGACTCTCCCCCGCTGCCTGTTTCCTCTTTAAAAATGGCCACCGAGACTTCCAGAGGCGGCCTCGCGAGACTTCTGTAAGTCTCGGCGGCCATTTTGAAGCGCGATCAGGCGACGGAGGAAAGTCAGCGATGGCAGCGGGCAGGCAACACTGCCTGCCCCGAAGAATTTGATGGCCAAGGTAGGGTCGGTGAGGGACTGGATCGGGAGGGAGGGAGGGAGGGAGGGAGGGAGGAAGCAGGAGAATTTGCAGAACAAGTCGGGAGGGGGTGGCAGGAGAGAGAAGGGAGCTGCTGGTGCATACAGGGCAGGGGAGAGGAGAGGAGGGTCACTGCTGGACATGGGTGGATGGAGAGCAGGGGAGAGAAGGGTCGCTGGCCATAGGTGCATGCAGGGCAGGGGAGAGAAGGGTCACTGGGTATGGGTGCATGCTGGGCAGGGGAGAGGAGGGTCACTGCTGGACATGGGTGAATGGAGGGCAGGGGAGAGGAGGGTCGCTGGCCATGGGTGCATGCAGGGCAGGGGAGAGGAGGGTCACTGCTGGACATGGGTGGATAGAGGGCAGGGGAGAGAAGGGTCGCTGGGTATGGGTGCATGCTGGGCAGGGGAGAGGAGGGTCACTGCTGGACATGGGTGGATGGAGGGCAGGGGAGAGAAGGGTCGCTGGCCATGGGTGGATGGAGGACAGGGAAGAGAAGGGTCGCTGGTCATGGGTGGATGGAGGCAGGGCCGGTCTTAAGGCGAGGCGACCGAGGCGGCCGCATAGGGCCCCGCGCTCAGGGGGGCCCCGCGCAGCGCGCCTAAGGTCGCCCCGCCCCGACCGCCCGAGTTCCAGTCCTCCCTCCCTCCCTCGGATGGCGCGCGACGGCGGAGTGGTGGGGGCGGTCCGCCCCGGCTGTCAGTTGGTGGGGGGTGCCCTGCACCCGCTGCTCCCACCCTGTCCTACTTTAAAAAAAGACTGTGGAAGCGCCAGAGGGACAGGCAGCGCCTCGTGTCTGCCCTCCCTGCTACTAAAAATGTCTTCGACGTCGTCATTGGGCCTTCTCAGTTCTCACATTGAGTCCCGCCCTTCTCTGAGGTAACTTCCAATTACCGCGAGGGTGGGCGGGACTCAATGTGAGAAGGCCCAATGATGACGTCGAAGACATTTTTAGTAGCAGGGAGGGCAGACACGAGGTGCTGCCTGTCCCTCTGGCGCTTCCAAATTCTTTTTTTAAAGCCAGTGAGGGTGGTGGGGACCGGAGAACAAAGCTAGTAGGTAGGTTGGGGGGGGGGGGGACTCAGATGGGAGAAGGGTGTGTGGGGTGGGGGGAAGGGTGGGGAGGGGGTTCTCAAATGGGAAGGAGACTACTACTTAACATTTCTAAAGCTGAGGTGGGGAGGGGGTTCACGGATGGGAGAAAGGGGTGGGGAGGGGGTTCTTGGATGGTTAAAGGGGACGGGTGGGGAGGGGACTGGGGTTCTTGGATGGGAGAAGGGGGTGGGGAGGGGGTTCTTGGATGGTTAAAGGGGACGGGTGAGGAGGGGACTGGGGTTCTTGGATGGGAGAAGGGGACTGAGGAGGGAGTTCTCGGATGTGAGAAGGAGACGGGTGGGGAGGGGACTGGGGTTCTTGGATGGGAGAAGGGGACCGAGGTGGGGAGGGGTTCACGGATGGGAGAAGGGGGGGGGGGGGGGGTTCTTGGATGGTTAAAGGGGACGGGTGAGGAGGGGACTGGGGTTCTTGGATGGGAGAAGGGGACTGAGGAGGGAGTTCTCGGATGTGAGAAAGGGACGGGTGGGGAGGGGACTGGGGTTCTTGGATGGGAGAAGGGGACCGAGGTGGGGAGGGGGTTCATGGATGGGAGAAGGGGGTGGGGAGGGGGTTCTTGGATGGTTAAAGGGGACGGGTGGGGAGGGGACTGGGGTTCTTGGATGGGAGTAGGGGACTTGGGAGGGGCTTCTCGGATGGAAGAAGGGGGCAGGCACTGGGGTCTGAGAAGTGGCCATATGGGAAAATGGGGGCCATGCCTGGGGCTGGTGGGAAAATGGGGCATGCGTGGGTCAGGTGGGAGAATGGTTCTGAAAAGGGGGCCCTAATACAAGGCATGTGGATGAAGGGGGCTGGAACTGGGGGCTGAAAAGGAGGGTAGGTGGGATAAGGGGGCTAGTACTGGGACTGGAGGCTGAAAACGGGAGAGGGAGAAGTGGCTGGGGGGCTGAAGCTCGGGACTGGTGGCAGAAAAGGGCTGGGGCTGAAATGGGGGACTGGTGGGATAGTGGGGCTGGAACTGGGGACTGAAAAAGGGGCGGAGAGAGGGGCAGATCCTGGATGGGGTAGCGAGAGGGAGGGCAAACCCTGGATGGATGGGAGAGGGAGGTCAAATTGTGGATTGAAGGGGCAGAGAGAAAGGGCAGACAGTGGATGGCAGGGATAGAAAGGGCAGACAGTGAATGGATGGGGGAGAGAGAGAGGGCAGACAGGGGCAGATGGTGGATGGATCATGGAAGAGGCAGAGATAGAGGGCAGATGTGGATGGAAGGGACAGGGAGAGAGGGCAGACATTGGATGGAGGGGACAGCAGAGAGGGCAGACACTGGATGACAGATGTTGGATGGAAGGAAGACAGTGAAAAGAGGATGAGGAAAGCAGAAACCAGAGACAACAAACTGTAAATAAAATATATAGTTTTATTTTTTTGCTTTAGGATATAGTATTGTAGCTGTGTTAATAAATGTTTATAAATAGAACATGTAAATAAGGTAATCTTTTTATTGGACTAATTTTAATACATTTCGACTTAACTTTCAGAGAAGAAAACCCCCTTCCTCAGGTCAGGATAGGATACTGTAACAGTACTATACTGTATTGACCTGAGGAAGGAGATTTTGGCCTCTGGAAGCCAAATGTATTAGTCCAATAAAATGGGATTATTTTATTTTCTGTATTTGTTTTATTTCTATTTGTTAATTTGTAAAGTGGTGATTGGTATTTGTTAGTTTTTTCAAATTTACATCTGCTGTCTTTATATTTTGCACAGTACTAGGGGTCATTTTCTGTTTCTGTGGTGTTGAATTGTATGCAGAGTCTGGCATCTTGGGAGTTCAGTTTAATTTTTGTCTAAATAGAAAGTTTAAATATTACTACTTATTCTATAGTGGATTAGGGTGTATCTGTGTTTGTGAAAAAGACATGGCTTTCAGTTGGCATTGACTGTGCAGGATCGATTATCTGTACTATTCTGTCAGGTTTCATTTTACAATAGGTGAATTGATGTTCTAGTGCTCACTGTAGTGTTTTAAGATGTTTTCCTTTTCTTTGTGTGATTCGTAGAAATGACTGCTTATGGTATGGTAGAATTGCTCAATAGGTCCTAGAGTGTTTTGTATTCTCGGCATACCTAGTACTGGAGTTTGGAGGGGGAGCAGCCCGGGAACTCAGAGGGAGGGGTAGCCGGCCCTGGAGCTAGGGTGGGGGCGGAGTTAGGTGGGGGCAGGGCTAGGGTGGGGCCCCATCAAATTGGTCTGCATAGGGCCCCGCACTTGCTAAGACCGGCCCTGGATGGAGGGCAGGGGGAGAGGAGGGGAGAGAGAATAAATGCTGGACATGGATGGAGGGGAGGGAAGAGTGAGGAAGGAGATGAGATAAGGGAAAAAGAAGAGAGGAGATAAACTGCACATGGATGAAGAAAATAGGCAGAAGCTGAGGACCAGAAATGAAGAAGAAAGGAGGAAAGGAAAGAAATAAATGGAAAGGAAGCCCTGGAAACGGAGTTAAGAGGACAGATAGCAGCAGAATCGGATACTGGGCCAGCATGATCAGAAAAACAGTCACTCTTCATAGGAAAGTCGTCCCATCCCCACTATCATTTTCGTCGCCCTTCGCTATAGTAGAATTGGAAAAGGTACAGCGAAGGGCGACGAAAATGATAGTGGGGATGGGACGACTTTCCTATGAAGAGAGGCTGAGAAGGCTAGGGCTTTTCAGCTTGGAGAAGAGACGGCTGAGGGGAGATATGATAGAAGTGTATAAAATAATGAGTGGAATGGATCGGGTGGATGTGAAGCGACTGTTCACGCTATCCAAAAATACTAGGACTAGAGGGCATGAATTGAAGCTACAGTGTGGTAAATTTAAAACGAATCGGAGAAAATTTTTCTTCACCCAACGTGTAATTAGACTCTGGAATTCATTGCCGGAGAACGTGGTACGGGCGGTTAGCTTGACGGAGTTTAAAAAGGGGTTAGATAGATTCCTAAAGGACAAGTCCATAGACCGCTATTAAATGGACTGGAAAAATTCCTCATTTTTAGGTATAACTTGTCTGGAATGTTTTTACGTTTGGGGAGCGTGCCAGGTGCCCTTGACCTGGATTGGCCACTGTCGGTGACAGGATGCTGGGCTAGATGGACCTTTGGTCTTTCCCAGTATGGCACTACTTATGTACTTATGACAACAAAGGTAGAAAAAAATCATTTTATTTTCATTATAGTGTTTGGAATATGTTCCCTTTGAGAATCAGGTGCTCAACATTAAAAGTTTATATTTATTTACTTATTTATTGCATTTTATCCCACATTAAACATGAATTAGATTGGAACCTGGGATCATTTAATTTTTTTTTCCTGGAGAGAGTAATGCATTGCCTCCCCCCCCCCCCCACCGGCTATAGCCAGTTCTGCAATTTTGGGGGGCGCAGAGGTGGACGGGGGGGGGGGGGGGCGCAGAGGTGGATGGGGGGGGGGGCGCAGAGGTGGATGGGGGGGGTGCAGTGGAGGACGGGGGGGGGGGGGGCGCCGAGGTGGACCGGGGAGAGAGCCTGTTGTTAAAAAGTTACCGCCACTCCAAGTTGGATGCATTGGTTGTCAGTTTAATTTGGTGAAGAGAAAGTTGACACAGCAGTCTTCTGGACAGATGGGCCTGGGAGAGCTACTAAGACACTGGCATCTCTGAGATGTCCTGGGGTTGGTAGCATGGAATCATGCTACTCTTTTGGATTCTGCCAGGTATTTGTGACCTTGATAAGCCATTGTTAGAAATAGGATACTGGACTAGATGAACATTTGGTCTGACTCAGTATTGCAATTCTTATGTTCTTATGCCCTGTGCCATAGATGTATTCTTTCAGTCCCTGATTGGCTTGACTTCCCTGAGACTTCAGTGTCCACTGGATTTGCCCCATATGGAAATGTGTCACGGAATTAGTGTGAGCTGTTGATACTATGTGGCTCTATATGTTCCACGTTACAGGATAATGTCTGGTGGATATGAAGGACTTTCTGTACCATGGATAATAATTTGGCAAACCTGTTGGCAGGCAGAAAAGCTTTCAGCTGAGTTGTAACTAGCTAAGCCCTAATGAACTCCAGTTGTAAAGACAGGCTTAAGTTGGATTTAGGGTGACTTAGGACAAACCTGAGCAATTCCAACAACCACATAGTGGTGTGCATGGACAGTTCTGTTCAGTTTATTAGTCTTGATATACCACCTTTTGTTGAGGCTATCAAAGCAGCCTGTAATGAGTGTTCTCCACAGGCAGCAGGTTAAATGAGACGTACACATGGATGATATTATCTGATAGCACTGAGATGGAACAGCACTTAGAATTAACTAGAAAATGTTCCTGAGTATCTGTGCCCCTCCTGGACATAGGAACCCTTGCACTGTTACCTCAGTTGGTATGTAACTTTTGGAGGTGAATGAGTATCTGATCTATTCTCCTGTCTACAGAGAATCCTGGTTACAGGTAAACAACTTTACTGTCTCCATCAACAAGCAGGATGACTCATCACACAAATGAGGACTCAGCAGCTGAGAGTTTGCAACTGCATTGCAGGGAGGTGTTGTGACTCATTTGGAGGTACTTTTAACCAACTCTCTCTTTTTTTTTTTTTTTGCAAGACTTGAAATGGTTGTGCAATGGGCTTCTCAACAGTGCTTGACCACAGGTACTTTCCCTTTGGGATGCATGACCCATGCAGTTGTAATACTTACCAAATAGGTCTCACAAAAATTATTTTTGTGGACCATCAGACGGTGAATCATGGCGACTTTTCTATTTTCCTTATTAATGTTGACATAAGAATATTCATATCTTGTGATTCACTACCTGATGATCCACAAAAATAATTTTTGTGAGAGCTATTTTCAGAAAGGTGGTATTGTGTGTTGATAACACCTTTAGCTTTAGTTTTATTTCAGACCACATTGAATAGTCATATAGGTGTAAGACATAAAGTTACGCAGAAAAGACCAAGTTGCTGCTTTGCAAATTTTGTCTCTGGAGGGTAGTTTTCAATAAGCTACGGATGTGGCCATAGCTCTTATTTGTTGACCTTTTAGGGGCCCTTTTACAAAGGTACACTGAAAAATGGCCTGTGGTAGTGTAGACGCGTGTTTTGGGTGCACGCAGAATCCTTTTTCAGCGCACCTGTAAAAACGTTTGACGAAATGAACGTGCGGCAAAATGAAAATTGCTGCATGCCCATTTTGGGTCTGAGACCTTACCACCAGCATTGACTTTGCAGTAAAGTCTCACATGGTAACCAGGCAGTAATGACCTCTGCGCATCATGCCACTTGGCGCATGCTCAAAAATAAAAATTATTTTTTGGACACGCATCTCAGACGCACGCCAAAAATGAAATTACCACAAGAGCCGGGCGGTAACTCCATTTTGGCGCATGTTGGGTATGCAATGCTTACGTGGCTTAGTAAAAGGGCCCCTTACTTTGTCTAACCCCCTCCCCTTTTACAAAGCTGCGTGGCAATGCCGACAAAGCCCATTCTATCTGAATGGGTTGTGTCGGTATTACCGTACCAGCAGCCGCTAGCATGGCTTTGTAAAAGGAGGAGTTAGTTTGAAAGGATTGCTTGATTGTAGCAAAACTGAGTGCATTTCACTAAATACGTAGAAATCTTTCTTTTCAAGATGATAATACATAGGCAATTTGGGCCATAGGTAATACAAAACTGGGTTGACATGTGATGTTCCTCTGTTTCCTTTGCAAAAGAGCTTTCTAATCTAAGGTGTGTATACATTTTAGGACAAAACGTGGGAGAAATATTGACTGATTGATGTGAAAAGGTATTATGGGATGGGTTCTTAGCAATACCCTATTTGGAAAAAAAAACTCTATATGGTGGCTTTGATGTCAGTGCTTTGTAATTCATTCTGGTCACAGCTATTGAATATACAACTTTTCATGAAATGTTATTCAAAGATAAGAGCTCCATGGGTACAAAAGATAGCTTAATCAGCTATGTCATTATTTAATGGTAATGGAGGATTCCGAATAGGCAGTTTTATACGTAAAAAACCGTCATGAATCTAGAACCTAAAGGACATATGGACGTGAGAGAATTACTGATTTATACCATGATGAATTAAAATGGCACTGAACAGTATTTTAACTCAGGACACTTTGAGGCCGACATACCTGAAAAATATAATATATACCCTTGTTATATGTATTTTTAGTGGAATTATTTGTATATGTGTCACTCTGAAAAGTCGCATACAGTAATACCTCGGTTTTTGTCGATAATCCGTCTAAAAGCAATCGGCGAAATCCAAAACCGACGAAAACCAAGGCAATTATTTCCATATGCATCAACACTGGAATTGTTTGGCTAGACGCGCGGGATAATGCTCATACAACAGCACCACACTGAACAGGAGAACGTGTGGGTCGCCCTTTGTTTTCGCAAAATTAGCAACGAGGTCACTTGGGCACGCTGATGAAATCTGAGGCAACCGACGAAATCCGAGACAAATTTTCGCAGAAAAAAATCGACGAAACCCGAAACCGACAATAACCGAAGTCAACGAAAACCGAGGTACTACTGTATAACTTTAATGGAACCTTTTACCAAACAGTAGTAAAAAGTGGCCTTAGTGCAGCCTTATACAGGTCATTCCTGCACGCTAAGGCCATTTTTACCACTGGGGTAAAATGGGCAATTTTTCTTTTTTCCTTATTAATGGCCACACACTATTTTGCCATTAGCACATGGTCATTAGCATCAGGGAGGGGGGGGGGGGGGGGGGGAGGTTATTACTTTTTAAAAGTACTGGCTTCAAAAGTAGTGAAGTAAAAGTAGAAAGTCTTATCCAAAAAAACCTAAAAGAAAACAAAAACAACAAAAAACGTAAAGTAAAAGTAATAAAGCAGTGCGTTTTTTCCAGCAAAAAAGGTGCCGGTACTCAAATGCTAGGCCACCCTTCAGGGGTGGGGTGGTCACTGACAGACCCACCCCACAATGGCCAGGGCCCCTGCAACCAGTCACAGAATCTATGACAAGGCAGAATTGGTGTGTACAGCCTGAGCTCTTTCATTAAAACTTGGGGTCCACAGGTCAATTTCGGCAGATAATGGAATAGGTGCCGGTACTCAGTACCCCCAAGTACCCCCTCAAAAAAAGCCCTGCATACAAATAATTCCACTAAAAATACATATAACAAGGGTATATATTATATTTTTCAGGTATGTCGGCCTGAAACAAATTTACCAAACTCTCTTTCCTCTCTTTGTTCCAGTTGTATGAAGCCCACTGGCCACTCTCAGTCAGATAACGGGAAGGTGAGAACAGCACTGCATCTGTAGGAGTCGGCAGCAGTGAGCTATCTGCACTAATGTCTGAAGTTGTTCTGCTTCCTTCCAATCAGCACCTGCAGGTTCCCACTCACCCTCAGCTGCCACCCACCCCTGCAGAAGAAGGCACCATAGCTTCCAGCAGTTGCCTGCAGAGGGAAGGCCTGGTTAAGGGTCACTTCTTACATGTCACTCATTCCCTTTCCTGTCAGCCAAACTGCAACACAGCAACATGACTGGCAATTGGCCACCCACACCTGCTTACAAGGCAGTTTCCTATTGAACACTGTGGCTCCCACGGAGAACAAGCATTAGATAAAAAAAGTGTGCTGTGAACCAAGAATGGAAGATCTCAGCTGTGGGATGCTGTTACCTTTCAATGCATTAAATAATTGTCTCAATCTGTGTCTTTTATCCCAAGTGGACCCATTATTGCCCTGTTTGTATGGACTTCATAGAACCTCAACTTGAGCTCACTCCTCCCCCCCCCCCCCCAGAGGATTTCTGCTGGTCAAGGTAATCAATAGAAATCAAACAAAATAAAACATGGAAAAGAAAATATGATACCTTTTTTATTGGACATAACTTAATACATTTCTTGATTAGCTTTCGAAGGTTGCCCTTCTTCGTCAAATCTGAAATAAGCAAATGTGGTAGATGACAGTATATATAAGTGAAACATCCAAGCATTTCATTGACAGTCTAACAGGGTGGCGGTGGGCAGGAGGTATGCATGGGAACATGAAAGCATTTCAGAGATAGTCTAACAGGATGGGGGTGGATAGGTGAGAGGAGGGTGATAAACAGAGCAATACAACTTTATGGTTTATAATGGGCTAGAAAACCCAGATCTTTGTTAAGTCCTGTCTGTTGGGTGTCAAAATAGTCACTCATTCTGACTTCAAAGGTCTTACGTTCCTGTATTGTTTTAAAGTTACCTTTCAGGATTCTTACTATGAAGTCACTGGTACAGTGTTCTGGTTTTGTAAAGTGCTGCCCCACAGGAGTGGAAACCAGGCTGGCACCAGCATTCTTCATGTGATGTCTATGTAAATTAAATCTTGTCTTTAGCATCTGGCCTGTTTCTCCAATATAGCATCCTTTTTACATTTTTTACACTGAATGATATATACCACATTGGAAGATGAGCATGTGAAAGATTCCTTTATGTTGAATATTTTTCCTTTTTGAATGACTGTGGGGTCCTGTGAAATGTTTTGGCATAGCTTGCAGCTGGATATATTGCAAAGATGTGTGCCCTTCTCTTCTTTTTCAGTCTGTGTTGGGAGTTTACTTCTGATTAGCTTGTGTTTTAAGTTGGGTGGCAGTCAGAAGGCCAGCATTGGTGGGGCTGGGAATATCTCTTTCAGTAATTCATCCTCTTGGAGTAGAGGCTGAAGATCTTTTATGATTTTTCTTAATTTTTCCAGCTCTGGGTTGTATGTCACTATAAGGGGGATTCTGTCTGTGGCTTTTTTTTCTTTGTATTGTAGCAGATTTTCCCTGGGTGTTTTGAGGGAGGAGGCAATATTTTTGGAGATTATTTTGGGGTTGTAGCCTTTCTGTTCGAATGATGCAGTCAGGAGTTCAAGATGTCTGTCTCTGTCCCTTGGGTCAGAGCAGATACGGTGGTATCTTGTGGCTTGGCTGTAAATAATGGATCTCTTTGTATGTGAAGGGTGGAAGCTGCCAAGGAGAAGGATCTGATAAGTGGCCTGATGTGCAATATTAAATAATTTTTTTAAACACAGGTAATATCCTTCTGATTTTTCCTATATATACACACAATCCAGATCTTATTCAGTTGCAGTCTTGTACATTCCCTTTCTATTTGGCTTGCATCTCATAAAATGGTGCTTAATCCCTTAAAAACCGTGGCTTGCTGGATGTCTGGCCTACTCTAAGCTCCAAATCACAATAAGAGCTGGTAGAATATCACTCTGTCAGTCAACAATCACATGTAAGATGTCTACCAATGCCGATATATTTATTATTAATAGAGAAGGAAAAAGATAAGTGTTAAGCTTTGGATTCAAGAGCACTATTGAATAGTATATATGAACATTCAACAATAAAGATAGGAGGTTTTTTTGCCAGTGATGAATGTGCGGGTCTCCCTAAGGTCGGTATAAGTATTGACAAAGGAGTTTCCCCGACAACATTTGTTTTTTTTTCCTCCTCTATTAATAATAAATACATCGGCATTGGTACACATCTTACATGTGATTGTTGACTACTCTAAGCTCCCTCATCTGCACTTTCCCTGCTGAATGTCTCAGTGACCCCAGTAAAATCTTTCCAGTACTTAGGGGTTATTATTGATGTTAAACTGTCCTTTGATGGCCAAGTGTCTTCAGTTGTTAAAAAAGGATTCCATTGTTTGTGATGTGTACGATCCATTAGCCACTTTTTAAATTTCTCGGCTCTCCACACTCTGATTTATGCATTTGTCATCACTAGGTTGGATTACTGTAACTCTGTCTACTATGGGATTTCTTCTTATCTTTTGCGCCACCTACAAACACTACATGATCCTGCTGCCTGATTTCTTTGTAAAGCAAAGATTCATGTACATCACCCCTCTCCTTATTCATTTGCACTGGTTACCAATCTTTTATAGGCATTGGTTTAAAGTCCTCTGTCTAACCTACAAAGCCCTGCACTTTGGCACCCCTTCCTGTATTTCCTCCCTTGTGCTCCCCTACACCCCCCCCCCCATCTTCTGTGTTCTTTGGGTGTCAATCGCTTGGTATTACCACCCCTCAAAATGTGCTCACTACGAGTCTACCCATTTGGCTGATTTTTATTTTCTTTCTCCTTTTCTCTAGAACAATCTTTCCCCTCATATAAGATCAGAGTTGTCTTTCACCAAGTTTAAAATTCTTTTGAAACCTCATTTTTTTCAAAAAGACCTTTTGCCCCTCTGCTATGACCACCTGAGGCCAGGGTGGCCTGCTCAACTACAGCAGCCTGTGTGCTTGATTTCCTGTGCCTCTACCCCTTCCTCTTGTAGGATTGAGCCTTGGTATGGTTGGTTCCCTGTCTTTATTTGGTGTTCTTTTTATTTTTATGATATCTTATTTATTTAAGTTTTGCTCACACCTTTTCAGTAGTAGCTCAAGATGAGTTTCATGCAGGTACACCGGATATTTCCTTGTCGCTGAAGGGAAAACAATCTAAGTTTGTACCTGAGGCAATGGAAGGTTAAGTGACTTGCCCAAGATCACAAGGAGCAGCAGTGGGATTTGAACCAGCCACCTCTGGATGTCAAGCCCAGCTCTAACCACTAGGCCACTTCTCCAGTTTAACACTGTAAGCTGATGTGTCCTGTGCACAACAGCAGGAGGGTATCAAGATTTTTAAGAAACAGAAACATACTCTACGAGTGATTGCACCATAGAGTTAGACAGAGCCATTATGATATTCAGAAAGAAATATGGAATAAAACTTAGACTAATTCCTGGCACTCTATTTGTTTTTTTTTTTTTTACATCTATTGCGCATTGAGCTAAGGACTTCATTGTATTCCCCTAAAGACTCCAAGTACTTTTTGGGAGTGGTAAACTGCTGATTTCAGAGTCCAACATTATGTACATAAAGAAATCGCTATTCAGCTGGCCACATGTGGGCCAAATTAACTGGATAATTTAGTTCAGTTAACTTTATTTGAATATTCAGCTCAAAAATGAGTTCCAGCACTAAGAAGTGTAAAATCATATATTTTGGGCATGAAAATCTATTATCCACCAATCAATTAGAAGGATATGAATTGGAAACTGTTACACAAGAAAGAGATTGAGGAGTAATTATTTCAGGCACATTGGTGGTGGCTTGCAACCGTACAGCAAGGCCAAGGACAGTGAATGCTGGGAAACAGCCTCACTAGATCTGGTGGCTGTTTAAAATGTATGTGTGTGTATGTATATGTATACTCACATATTACATACACACATAACATACAACACATAACATACAATACATATACATACATATTAATGAAACCTTCAGAACCACGAGAAAGGCGTTGAAAAGGACAAAGATGTATAGTGAATAAGCAAAGCTGCATTCATCGGAACAGCATTAAGACGACTGGCAAAATGCCCATTCTATCTGATCAAATGTATGGAAGGCAGAAAATGAAGGCCTTGCATTTCCCCCCGATGTATCATAATGCTCGCATTTTTCCTTCACAATGCTTTCGCGGAGATAAAGAACAAATTATCCTGATTTGATTGCTACTTAGAAATACTTGAAATTGAAAAAGACAGCAGGTGGCCATGGTTAAAGAGAATAGTTATTTCAGCACAACAGATGCATGCCTAAGTCATTACAAAACACATTTATTTTTAAATAAATAATGGACGGCCAAGCTTTCTGGCCTCTGTGTCGTTAAATACAATAAGGGGAGTGAAAAGTCAGACTAAATCTGTGTGATATCGTAAGGACTGTAGCTCTAAATGCTTGCAAGAAAGTGCCAAGGTTTCTAGCTAAAAGGCACCCCCTCTCCCATGATTAGGAGCAGCCTGTCAGCTCACACCAAGATTAAACACGATTTTAAAGTAGAAATAATCTTTCCTAAACAGTACTGTATTTGTAACTCTCTCCTAGCAGAGCAACCAAAGAGGAGCAATTTTTAAGAGGGAGATTTTCAATGTATGCTCATGTACACCCAATGGCACATTACACACCCTTCCTCACATCATTCCAGAAAAATATTTGCACAATCCTGGAGCAATAGGCACACCTCCACACCCTAATGCAATTTACACACAAATAGCATATAGGGACCCAACACCATCTGTCCCCTCCAGCAACTGTTTCTATATCTCACACACTCACACTCGCATCCCTGGGACGTCTCATGCCTCCCCCACTCCCCAGCTCATACACTCCCTTGAAGCATTCTCCTCCCACAACATTCATACCTTCTTGCACAAACCCCTCTCAAGTCCTCTCCCCATCCTCACTTAATTTCCTTTCAGTATTCATCTCCCCATAAATCACTCACAGTTCTCTGATTTGTGCCCTGGGGTATCTTCGTTTTCCTCTACCACTGTGCTCTATACTACTAAGTCACAGTTTTGGGACACCAGCCAGCTGTTTCAGTCCAGACTCTCGCCTCCTGCTTCTCCCAGTGATGCCTATTGTCAAAGGGACGGGAGGAGAAGGCAAGGGGAGAGGATGGGTTATCAAGAAAAAAATAGGCATGTCTGAAATAATCTAGACTATCAGCCTTATTCAGTGGTGTAGCCAGGACTAATTTTTTGGTGGGGCCCAAAGTAGACATGGCACTATGCAGTGCAATGCAGTGGCGCACCAAGGGGGGGGGGGCAGTGGGGGCGGTCTGCCCTGGGTGCACGCCGCTGGGGAGGGGGTGCCGCGCGCCTGTTGGCTCTTCGTTTTCTTGCTCCCTTTGCCCCGGAACAGGTTACTTCCTGTTCCGGGACAGAGGGAGCATGAAAACGAAGAGCCGGCAGGCGCGCGGCACCCCCCCTCCCCAGTGGCGTGCACCCGGGGGGGGGCGGGTTCTTTCGCCGGGGATCGGGGGTTCTTTCGCTGGGGGGGCATCATGCTGTTCCAGGGGGGCACTGCACCCGGGGGGCGGGGCGCATTGGCGATCCGCCCCGGGTGTCAGCCCCCCTAGGAACGCCACTGGTGCAATGATCATATATGATAATCTTAAGATGGCCAAACAGGTAGAAAAGGCAATGGCAAAATCTAGAAGAATGATTGGGTGTATAAGGAGAGGAATGGCCAGCGGGAGAAAGGAGGTGTTAATGCCTCTGGTGAGACCTCATTTAGAATATTATGTAGAATTCTGGACACCACACCTTCAAAAATATATAAACAGGATGGAGTAAGTCTAGAGGGTGGCTACTAAAAGGTCAGAGGTCTTTGTCATAAAGCGTATGACAAATATTTAACCGCATTAGACTGGCCACCAGAATGTGGGATAACCGGCTAGCCGCTGATATTTAGCAATACATGGCTGGCCATGTACCTCTGAGTATTGACGGTTAGCAGCTAGCTGGTTATATCGGGTGATATTACCAGTTTTCTGCTGATTTTTAAAATCAGACCGGCCATATTTGGCCATGTGACACCCTGGAATAACTTTGGCTGGTCTGACTTTAACCAACCAGTGCTGAATATCGGTTGTCCGGTTAAAGTCTGACCAGCCAAAGTTAACCCGGATATTCAGTGCCAGTCCCTGGAAATGGCCAGCATTGAATATTGGCTCTCAGCGCTGACCACAAGAGGTTAGCTGGAGTAACTCCCGTGGTCTGAAAACTGGCTTCAATATGTATACGTTGGAAGAAAAGTTGGAGAGGGGAAATATGATAGAGATGTTTAAATACCTCCTTGGTATAAATGCAGAGGAAATGAGTTTTTTTTTTCAGCTGAAAGAAAGCTCTGGAATGAGGGGGCATAGGATGAAGGTGAAATGGGACAGAATCAGGAATAACCTGAAGAAGTACTTCTTCATGGAAAGGGTGGTTAATTCGTGGAACAGCCTCCTGGTAGAAGTGGTGGAGATGAAAAGTGCATCTGAATTCAAGCAAGCTTGGGACAAGTACATTTGATCTGTAAAGGAGAGGAAGGGATAGTAGATGGCATGGATGGGCAGATTAGATAGGCCTTCTTTCATGTTTCCTTTTTTCTGTTTCTAGATGTTGACACTGCTTCCACTTCTCCTCTCATTTGCCTGTGCTACTGTTGCTGGCTGGATGGGCCTGACTCCTGGAAACAGGATACTGGGCTAGATGGACCATTGGTCTGACCTAGTATGGCTACTCTTATGTTCATACTAGAAGCCCAAGCCCAGGTAGGGCCATCCAAACTCCAAGTTGCCATTTTCAATCCATCCTCATGTTTTGCGAGCACCTAATCATTACCTGGCATTCACTTAGCACAAAAACAATAGGTATGTTCGCCGATGCTATATTATAATCAGGATTTTAATGGAAAAGCACTCTACATGCACACGAACACCACATAATTTCATTGTTGTGACAATTCCTTACTGCTGACAGAAGGGACTAATTTTAGCCTTTCAATGCTGTCATCCTAACTGCACTTGCCAGACCTTATGTGTAAGTACAGATTTGTCTAAGCTTTCTATGTGTTTTAATCCCCAGTCTGTCAGGCCTTGTTAAATCTAGCCAGGACCTGGAAGGCCTAGCAATAAACAAATATTTAGTTACCAGTGCACCTTCATTGAAAATAAGAGTGAAGTATGAGGCCATGGTAACAGTTTTCTATATATGCTAACACACATGAGAGTAAAAAAAACAACACGGAAAAACAGGTGATTATTGGTGTGTTAGTGCTATAATTCGGTCACCTCTATTCCTGGGCTGCTGTAAGGTGGCAAATCCTATATGACGGTCATCTACCAGACTTATCCCCTCTGGAACAGCAGTCATTCATGAGAAACTCGCGTCCATCCAGCTGCTCTGTTCACTGGCCCATCGATATCTGTTAATATCATTAATAATGACAAAATGTATTCAGAGCATAGCGCAATGCTACTGCCATTAGATCCCATCTGTTTGACAACAGGGGGTCTGATATTCAGTCAGTGGTGTTCAGCATTTTGCTGACTGCTGCTGGCGTTATCTCTAGAAATTCAATGTTTGGCTACGTCTGGGCTTTGGCATGGCATATCCAGCTTTGTGGAGCTGGCTAACACATGGCCAATTAAGTCTGATATGCAGCACTTAGGGGTCCTTTTACTAAGCCACGGCAAAAAGTGGCCTGCGGCAATGCAAGTGTTTCTTTTGGGTATGCACCTGGTCAGTTTTTGCTGCATCCTGGAAAAAGGGCCTATTTTTAAGGAGCTGGAAAATGGATGTGTGGCAAAATAAAAAAACAGTGCCTGTCCATTTTTGGCCTGAGAGAGACCTTACTGCTGCCTTATTTATTTATTGGGATTTTACTCATACCTTTTTTAGTAGTAGCTCAAGGTGAGTTACATTCAGGTACTCTGGATATTTCTCTGTCCCTGGAGGGCTCACAATCTAATCTAATTTTGTACCTGAGGCAATGAAGAGTTAAGTGACTTGCCCAAGATCACAAGGAACAGCAGTGGGATTTGAACTGACCACCTCTGGATTGCAAGACTGGTGCTCTAACCACTAGGCCACTCCTTAGTGGTAAGGTCTCATGTGCTACCCAGGTGGTAGGCATGAAACACACGCCCACTGTCATTTACCACTGGGTAAGTGCCACATGATAGAAAATGGAAAATATTTTCTACTGTATGTTTTTGGTGCATGCCAAATTCAGAATTACCACCTGGGGTACGCAGTAGCCAGGCGGTAATGCTGATTTGGCATGTGCTGGACGTACCTTTGCAAAAGGGCCCCTTAACTGGCTATGACAAATCACCTAAAGATAGGACTGACTTTTAAGCAGTCCTATTTATGAGGTTAACATCAGTGCTTAACCAGCCTAGTTCTGACTCTGCCCCTGGAATATCCCCAAAATAGCAGTTTGCAGTTCAGCATTAACTGGTTAAGTGCCGCTGAAAATGACTGCTTATTACCGAACAGGCAATTTAATTGGCCAAGAGCCATTTCTGGCTGGTTAGATCACATTGAATATCAACCCTTGAGTGTATAAAATAGTTGATATTTAAACATGAACTGCTGCAGCCCTCAGATATGAAGTCTTTGAATTTCAGTAGAATAAGTTGTAAATTGGCGGAGGGTGATTATATAACAGGGTGCCTAGTTAAGCAAGCATCTAAAAAAAGATATAGTGGAATTAGAAAAGGTGCAGAGAAGGGTGACGAAAATGATAAAGAGGATGGGACATCTTCCCTATAAGGAAAGGCTGAAGCATCTAGGGCTCTTCAGCTTAGAGAAAAGACAGCTGAGGGGAGAAATGATAGAGGTCTATAAAATAATGAGCGGAGTGAAATGAGTAGATATGAATTGCTTGCTTACTGTTTCCAAAAATACTAGGACTAGGGGGCACACAATGAAGCTACAAAGTAGTACATTTAAAACAAATTGTTGCCAGAGAATGTGGTAAAAGCCGTTAGCTTAGCGGGGTTTAAAAAAGGTTTGGCTAGCTTCCTAAAAGAAAAGTCCATATGCCACTATTAAGATGTACTTGGGGAAAATCCACTGCCTATTTCCAGGATAAGCAACATAAAATATATTGTACTGTTTTGGAAACAGGATGCTGGGTTTGATGGACCTTCGCTGTGTCCCAGTATGGCAATGCTTATATTCTTATGTTCTTATTTGAAGTCTATTCTGTAAAAACAGACACCTAGGGGCCAATATTTGGACTGAGGAAGAGAGCCTGGCTAACTCCCGCAGTCTGCGTTCAGCCCAGATATTCAATGCTAGGCCATTTCTGGTGACCGGCATTGAATATCCAGTTTACTTTTAGCCGGTTCACAGTTAAGAGGCTAAGTCGGTATTCAAAGGTAGCCGGTTAACTTTAAACCCGTTAAATATATACCAGCTATTTAAGTGGCCTGATATGACTGCTTATAATAGCCGGATATGAATTGAATATTCAGGGATAGCCAGCTATATCGTGTGAAATAGCCTGTTAGCTCCTAGGCACTAACCGGGAATATTCAGCGAGAGATAACGGCTATAGCCGGATAGCTAGTTAAGTGCCATTTAACCAGCCAGGTGCCATTCCTGGATAATGAAAATAGTTTTGAATATTAGGGGGCTACTTTTCTTTACAGAATACTAGCATAACTGGCTGAAAATATGCTGCATTTATATGCAACCACTAACACCAGCCCTATAACTGGTGTAAATGCCCATGCCTACATGTTTCAATAGAAGACCGTATATATTATATATTATTTGTGGGGACTTATGTATGAATAACCAAATATAATGTCCCAAACAAAAAAAACTGTACCCATGGACTTTACAACCTTATAGATATTATATAGAAATTCTAAGCAGGAGTAGCATACAATTCAACTTGAGTCGTCTTCATCAACTTAGTAAAATGTTCAATCTTTTTGTATGGGGATCATCGGATACTAATGCAACTCACACCATCAGAACTCAGCGTTCCTTGTTCTATTGAACAATGGTTGTGGTGCAAATCGTCATAAAATCACCCTTTGAAAATTTTCTAATGTGCATTTCAATATGGGCTACCATTAAGACCTGTTATTTACTGTTAACCCCAGTTATTAGTAACTCTTTTTGCATAAAATGGGGACCTGTGACACAGTAGCACAAGTTAGTGGTAAATAACATGTCTTAACAGTAGCTTATGACGACACCTATGCCCCTAACTGGAAACATTTAAAATCAAGCATCCCTCAGGGATCTGCCTTGTCCTCCATTTTATTAATAGCTGTTTACTTCTGCTATGTAAATTATTACCACCATATCTCAGAGATAGTTAATTGGCTGTTTCTGAACCAGTTTGCACTTAATTTCTTACATTTAGACAACTGTACTAGTCTCTTTTGGGCAGAAATCTGTTACTTGGGTGTAGTTATATATTCCCAGTTAACCATGAAATCTCAGACTAAAAATATTGATTAGAAACTCCTTTTTTTAAACCTAAGTATGTAAGTACATAAGTATTGCCATACTGGGACAGATCAAAGGTCCATCAAGCCCAGTATCCTGTTTCCAACAGTGGCCAATCCAGATCACAAGTGCCTGGCAAGATCCCAAAACAGTACAATACATTTTATGCTGCTTATCCCAGAAATAAGCAGTAGATTTTCCCAAGTCCATTTTAATAATGGCTTATGGACTTCTCTTTTAGGAAGCTATCCAAACCTTTTTAAAACCTCACTAAGCTAACTGCTTTTACCACATTTTCTGGCAACAAGTTTCAGAGTTTAATTACATGTTGAGTGAAGAACTTTTTTCTCTGATTTTTAAATGTACTACTTTGTAGCTTCATTGTATGCCCCCTAGTCCTAGTATTTTTGAAAGAGTAAACAAGTGATTCACATCTACCTGTTCCACTCCACTCAGTATTTTATATACCTCTATCATATCTCCCCTCAGCCGTCTTTTCTTCAAGATGAAGAGCCTAAGCCATTTCAGTCTTTCCTCATAGGGAAGTCATCCCATATTCCTTTATCATTTTCATCACCCTCATTTCTGTAGATCTCAAATTTTCATTTAATATTACAAATCTTATTTTTGATAGCTTTAGATTATTGTAAAATGCCATTTTCTACAGTCTGCCTGCTGCTTCAATTAAGGCTTTGCAGGCAATAAAAAATGCAGCTGCCCATCTATTGATGGGCAGCTCAAGGTTTCAACATATTACACTAAGCCTTCAAAGCCCTCCACTGCCTACCCATTGCTGCAGGAGTAAATTTTAAAATATAGCTTTTACTCTTTAAACCACAGCATCGTGAGTTCCTAATATGTTTACAAATAATGTTACTAATGCAATCTTCCCAGCAAAGATTTCTTATACCATCGGTGAAGGTTAGGTATAAGGTCAGTGCAAGAATATCTGCCTTCATTGTTGCTGGTCCTTGATTATAAAATAGCCTACTGGTGGCGCTATGGGGAATAACATATGATTTTTGCCTCTTACCCCCAAATTCTATATATGACGTCGTAAGTTGTATGCACTAATTTGGTCATGCGACCAAATTACATGCACAACTTAATTAAGCCAATCAGCACCAATAATTGGTGCTTAACAACCAATTAGTGGCACTAATTGGCTGTAATTAGAATATATGCGCACAACTTTCTAGGCATATTCTAATGCACGCAGTCAAAAGGGGACATGGCCATGGGCGTGGAATGGGTGGGTTGTGGGTGTCCCAATAAACTATGCGCACTATTATGGAATACACCCGATCTGCGCCTAAGTTAGGCGCAGGTAATTAGGCCTGGTTTTAGGTGGCCCAAATGGGTGCACCTAAAGTTTAGGCACAGGAATGGCACATGCACATATTTTTATTTATTTATTTATTTGCTGCATTTGTATCCCACATTTTCCCACCTATTTGCAGGTTCAATGTGGCTTACATTATGCCGCAATGGTGATCACCATTAACGGAATGATAAATACAAAGAGGTGCTACAATCAAGGTACATGAAAATATCGCATAGATTAGATATGATAATAAACATCAAATGAATTGGGAGAAATAGATAAATGATTCATAACAGGTGCATAAGAATAGAATAGGACATGTTAAAACGTTTGATATTTATTTATTTATTTTTAGGTCATTTATACCCCGCCTTTTGCCGCAGTTTTGCAGCCCCAAAGCGGCTTACAATGAACTCATAAAATAAATTGATTATAAGGAGAGTTGGAATGGAGAGAGGAAGGGAGGAAGGGAATATAAATACAATCTGAAAACAAAACAAAGGTAGGCACGGCAGGGAAAGGAAAGCAAAAGAGGAGAAAGGAAAAAGTATCCAGATTGGAGAAGTCAATGTTGGTTTGTTCTGATACAGATTAGATTTGAAGTCTTTTGTGAAGTATTCGTATTATAAGTCTTTTTGAATAGGTTAGTCTTCAGAAGTTTCCGGAAAGTTAACAGGTTGTGTGTTATCTTTATAGCATTCGGTAGCGCGTTCCACAGCTGTGTGCAGATGTAGGAAAAGCTGGACGCATATATTGATTTGTACTTAAGTCCTCTGCATTTAGGATAATGGAGGTTTAAGAAAGTTCATGATGAGCTTTTTGAATTTCTTGCTGGAAGGTCTAGGAGGTCTGACATATATGACGGGACATCTCCATGTATGATCTTATGAGTCAGGGTGCAGATCTTAAATGCAATGCGGTCTTTTAGTGGGAGCCAGTGTAATTTTTCTCTGAGGGGTTGGCACGTTCATATTTTGCTTTTCCGAATATGAGTCTAGCAGCGGTATTTTGGGCTGTCTGGAGTCTTTTAATAGTTTGTGTTTTGCAACCGGCATAGATGGAATTACAATAGTCCAGATGGCTTAGTACCAGTGATTGCACCAGAGATCAGAATACCTCTCTTGGGAAAAAAGGTTTCACTCTTTTAAGTTTCCACATTGCATGGAACATCTTCTTTGTTACATTTTTCACATGGCTATCAAGCAGGGGCGTAGCCAGACAACAGATTTTGGGTGGGCCTAGGCAAGAAGTGGGTGGGCACCAAGTGTTCTTCCCCATCCCAACCATCACCAAAAAAAAATACCTGAGCTGGTGGGGAAATGCTTCTTTCCACCTTGGCAGTCTGCAGCAGGCATGTACTGAAAACAGAGCATGCGCGGGTGCCAGTATCGTGGAGAGTAGCATTTTCATTACCATCAGGGGGAAGTCTTCAGCTGGCCGAGCTTGGGATCCCCACCAGCTAACACTAGACGTATGCTACTGTTGGGTGAGCCTGAGCCCACCCGGGCCCAGCTGTGGCTACGCCACTGCTATCAAGGGTAAGATTCCGGTCTAGTGTGACTCCCAGGAGTTTTAATGTGTCCGCAACTGGAAGAATGTGGTTTATTGCTTTTATATTAGCATAATTAATTTTGTTAAACTGTGATGAAAGGATTAGGCATTGAGTCTTTTCTCCATTGAGTTTCAGTTGGAATGCATCCACTCATAAACTGTGTCTAACTTTCGGTATAGTTTATAGAATAGCACTAAGCATGTGGTTTTTTGAAGCCGATTTTTCAGGCGCCATATATAGAATTAATGTGTGTCAAATGGCAAAAAATCATGTGTTATTTTACTGTAACACATATTAATTAAAAAAGGCCTATATAATAATGAAATACAAAGCATACAAATACTTTATTTTGTAAATCGAATAGTTTAGCTTGTATTGAACTTTGTAATGGCATTATTCCAGGAAAAATGATGCCATATTAAAATCAGCATAATTTTTCCTGCCCAAAAACATCAGACCACTAGCATCTGGCCCGATACTTCCAGGTGTCATCTTAAAGGGGCCATCACTGTCCGATACATGGTCCAAGGGTATTTTCCCCCACATACCCCTACAATAGTAAAAGACAAAAGAGCAAATTAAGAAACAAACTAAAATGACATAAAAACAACTATTTAAGGGCCTACACGCGTGCAGCATGCATCAGTTTGGCATTGCCACCTGGCTAGCACATACCCCTAGCAGTAATCCTGAGTTTGGTGCATGTCAAAAACCCGTGGTAGAAAATAATTTTCTATTTTCTACTGCAGGGGCGTTCCAGGCAGTAATCTGCAGTTGGTGCGCGCTGGACAGTTACTGCATGGGTAACGCATGAGCCCTTCCCGCTAAGTCAATGGGTGGCATTAAGGGCTCAGGCTGTAAATAGACGCTTGCTGGTTTTAATTTTGCCGCACGTTCATTTCCCGGCCCCAAACCCCCCTTTTTCCAGATGTGGTGGAGAAATGGTTCAGCCTGCATCCAAAACACGTGCCTACACTACTGCAGTCTCCGTCGATTCCCTGCCCCCGAACAGGAAGTAACGTCAGAGGGAGCAAGGAACCGGCAGAGCTGACAGCCTTGCGGCTGCTCCATGCACCCCCTTGAAGCATGCACCCAATATGGAATGCCCCCACTGCCCCGCCCTTGATACCCCACTGCTGCCAGGCTGCTACTACCTTTAGCAGGCTGAAGTTACAGTTAACTAGACTAGTGTTTCTCAAACCAGTCCTCAGGAAATCCATAGCTAGTCAGGTTTTCAGAATACCCACAATGAATAAGCATGAGAATGTGGTAAAAGCAGTTAACTTAGTAGGGTTTAAAACTGTTTGGATAATTTCCTAAAAGAAAAGTCCATAAGCCATTATTAAGATGGACTTGGGAAAATCCACTATTTATTTCTAGGCTAAGCAGCATAAAATCTGTTTTACTGTTTTGGGATCTTGCCAGGTATTTGTGAACTGGATTGGTTAGTATTGGAAACAGGATACTGGGCTTGATAGACCTTCGGTCTGTCCCAGTATGGCAATGCTTATGTTCTTATACAATGGAGGTAGTGCATTCAAATTTATCTCATATGTATTCAGGGTGGGTATTCTGAAAACCTCACTGGTTGGGTGTGTCCCAAGGACTGGTTTGAGAACCACTGGTCAAGGCAATGCCATATCCACACAGGTTCTCATGGACTCATGATAGAGTCATGCATATTGCAAAATAATGACCTATTTAAACACCAGTGGTTCTTCTTTGTCTACTTTGGGGTCCCACTACTGATATTGAAATAAATCATATTTCACTACAACAGTCAGCAGTGCTTTCAGGATATACTGCCAGAATTATAGCAGATAACATTTTCTCATCTCTTACTATTTATAATGGTGCTTATATTTAGAAGTGTGATTCATGTTTTAGTTGTGCATAAACTGGCATTGAGACATTTATATTGCATGATCATCTATACCCCAATTTTACAAAGCCAGGATAAGCTTGTCTAAAACTGAAATATGTGCATCTGCTATGAGGGGGAAGGGATAGCCTGAGAGTGTTTTGGGCCAGAAATGGGTGGGCCTAAAAATTAACCCCCTGATTTTGTAAAGGTCACCAAAAATTGTGTGCGCAAATTTAGGTGCGGTTCTAAGGGCCCCTTTTACCAAGCTGCAGCAAAAGGGGGGAGGCACTGGCATCAGCACATGTTTTACACGCACACTGAGGCTCCCTTTTACCGCAGCTGGTAAAAGGGAAGTCTCGCCTTCCTGCATGAAATGGCCGTGTGGCAAGTAAAGCACTTGCTACGTGGCCATTTTGGGGGAGCCCTTACCGCCACCCATTGAGATGGCAATAAGGGCTCCCACATTAACGCAGTGGTAATGGGGCAGCGCATGGCACTGCCCGATTACCGCCGGGTACTCTCCAGCGCTACAAAAATAAATACATTTTTGTAGGACCGGAAATGATGGCATACTAGGGGTGGGAAGTACCTCCGGGCTGCTGCAGTAGCCCGGCGCTACTTCCTGTATAGCGAGCAGTAAGCTCGCGTTGGGCTTACCGACGCTTAGTAAACGAAGCCCTAATTGAATAATAATCCAATTAGTGCCAATAATTGGCTTTTTAACAAGCAGTTATTGGCATTAGATTTAACTACTACTACTACTATTTAGCATTTCTATAGCGCTACAAGGCATACGCAGCACTGTACAAACATAGAAGAAAGACAGTCCCTGCTCAAAAGAGCTTACAATCTAATAGACAAAAAATAAATAAAGTAAGCAAATCAAATCAATTAATGTGAACGGGAAGGAAGAGAGGAGGGTAGGTGGAGGCGAGTGGTTACAAGTGGTTACGAGTCAAAAGCAATGTTAAAGAGGTGGGTTTTCAGTCTAGATTTAAAGGTGGCCAAGGATGGGGCAAGACGTAGGGGCTCAGGAAGTTTATTCCAGGCGTAGGGTGCAGCGAGATAGAAGGCGCGAAGTCTGGAGTTGGCAGTAGTGGAGAAGGGAACAGATAAGAAGGATTTATCCATGGAGCGGAGTGCACGGGAAGGGGTGTAGGGAAGGACGAGTGTGGAGAGATACTGGGGAGCAGCAGAGTGAATACATTTATAGGTTAGTAGAAGAAGTTTGAACAGGATGCGAAAACGGATAGGGAGCCAGTGAAGGGTCTTGAGGAGAGGGGTAGTATGAGTAAAGCGACCCTGGCGGAAGATGAGACGGGCAGCAGAGTTTTGAACCGACTGGAGAGGGGAGAGGTGACTAAGTGGGAGGCCAGCAAGAAGCAGATTGCAGTAGTCTAAACGAGAGGTGACAAGGGTGTGGATGAGGGTTTTGGTAGAGTGCTCGGAAAGAAAGGGGCGGATTTTACGGATGTTGTAAAGAAAGAAACGACAGGTCTTGGCGGTCTGCTGGATATGAGCAGAGAAGGAGAGAGAAGAGTCAAAGATGACCCCAAGGTTCGAGCTGAGGAGACAGGGAGAAGGAGAGAGCCATCAACAGAAATAGAAAACGGGGGGAGGGGGGAGGTGGGTTTGGGGGGGGAAAATGAGAAGCTCGGTTTTGGTCATATTTAATTTCAGGTGGCGTTGAGACATCCAGGCAGCAATGTCAGACAAGCACGCTGAAACTTTGGTTTGGATGCAAGGTGAGATATCAGGGGTAGAAAGGTAGATTTGGGAGTCATCAGCATAGAGGTGGTAGGAAAAGCCATGGGATGAGATTAATGAACCAAGGGAAGAAGTGTAGATAGAAAAGAGGAGGGGACCAAGAACAGAACCCTGAGGTACACCGACAGGCAGAGGGATAGAAGTAGAAGAGGATCCACCAGAGTGAACACTAAAGGTGCGGAGGGAGAGGTAGGAAGAGAACCAGGAAAGGACAGAGCCCTGGAATCCAAGTGAGGACAGGATATCGAGAAGTATGCTGTGATCGACAGTGTCAAAAGCAGCGGAAAGATCAAGAAGAATGAGGATGGAATATTGATTTAATAGGGTGTTATGCACATAAAATTATGCACAGGATCCACACTTAATATTTATGCAGGGCCCAAAAAAGGAGGCATGGAAAGGAGACGATCATGGGCATTTTAGGGCAGAATGGGGACGTGGCTTTGAGTTACATGTGTAAATTTAGGTGCAGGCATTTGCACCAGTTTTTGTGCCGAACAAAAACCACTTAAGCGCTGTTCTATAGACTGCACTGAACTTTAGGTATAGCTTATAGAATACCATTTAAGCGTTTTTTTGTTTAGCCCTGGGTTTTTTTTAGGCGCCATTTACTGAATCTATTCCTAAACGTGTATTCCCAAATTTAGAAGGGGAATGCATGTCTATGTCCAAAAAGACTGATATTGGGATTTTCACTTGCTATCCTGGATGTCTAGTGTTCAGAAAATGCCTGTTTTGAATAGCATTCTATTGGAGGGATTAGGGGAGGTTGCCCCTTAATCCGCCAGTGGTAGATGTTCCTCTCTCTCCCTCCAAATGCATATTTTTAAAATGGCTGACATATAAATGTTTTTGTTGGTTTTTCAGAACACACATGCTTATGTTCTAGTTTCTGTGCTCGTTTTGCCCCACTGATATGTTTATGATTCTATAATGGATACTCGGTTGCATGCATTGACACGTAAGTGTCCATCCTCAATGTGTTTTACAACAGGCTTTATGTCGGTAGATCCTATTCTA
The DNA here is from genome assembly GCF_901765095.1 of Microcaecilia unicolor. NCBI lineage: Eukaryota > Metazoa > Chordata > Amphibia > Gymnophiona > Siphonopidae > Microcaecilia > Microcaecilia unicolor. Next base: position 45,115,212 of record NC_044042.1, on the reverse strand, counting down.
AAATGCCAGCAGAGCACGAGATGTCCCAATCTGGATATTTAAATTTATTTATTGTTAGAACTTACTAAACCGCTCTAGCTGCCAGTCAGAATAGAGCGGTGTACAGACTATAGTAAAGTTCAGAAAAGGACAGGAACTCCATTAATAATATTAATGGCATACATTCGCACAAAGAGGAAGGAGAGCAGAAAAGGGAATGAGGGCAGGAGGTTAAAAGTAGCCTCTAGAAGGTGAGTCCAGTCAGCATGCCTCTTCAAAGGCTTGCCTGAAAAGCCAGGTCTGTGGGTTGGCTTTAAAGCTCTTGAGTGATAGATCACTTTGGATGGAGAGAGGATAATTATTCCAAAGAAAGCACAATGTCTAGTTGATTCTAAATATGCAAGCTTAGGACTTGAGAGGACTAGTCGATGGTCATTGAGAAAGCAAAGAACCCAAGCAGGTGAGTAAGGAATAGTATGACAAGAGAGACAGTCGGAGGCGCCTACTCTGAAAGCCTTAAAAGTTAATAGTGCTATTTTGTAAGTAATCCAATACTCAACGGGTATGTCACGAATATGTCTTCCATGTCACTTATAGCACATTCTACGCGTGAGAAAGTTACATGGATGTACTTGTAAAGCAAATAGGAGGAAATATTTTTTCACTCAACGAATAGTTTCTTTGCCAGAGGATGTAGTAACAGTGGTTAGCGTATCTGGGTTTAAAAAAAGGTTTGGACAAATTCCTGGAGGAAAAGTCTATAGTCTGCTATTGAGTCAGACATGGGAAGCAACTGCTTGCTCTGGGATTGGTAGTATGGAATGTTGCCACTATTTAGGATTCCGGAATCTTGCTACTGTTTGGGGTTCTGGAATGTTGCTACTAATTGGGTTTTTGCCAGGTACTTGTGACCTGGCTTGGCCACTGTTTGGAAAACAGGATACTGGGCTAGATGCACCATTGGTCTGACCCAGTATGGCTACTCTTATGTTCTTATGTACATAACAAAGCAAAATGTTGACTTTCATATTTATTCCGAAGAGGCTGTGATATATTGTTAAGAGTCAACAAAACATTTTCACACATGAATATTCTTGGTGACAAAGCTGTTTGTGCTTCACTCAAAGATATTTGTTTGCAATGGATGCAGCCAACAGCACAAATTTTAGCAATTGGACTCGTGCTTGATTAGCTCAATAAAAAAAAAACAACCCAACCTAAATTCATGAAATATATATTTGCACACATCTTCTAGCATGAATGTTTCCTAATTATTCCACATGTTTCTTGCCTAATATCCTGAACTTTCTTGTTATTCGCTTGGCTACAGTAAGTTCCTTTAAGAGCAAAATACAATTATCCTTGTGTAACTCTGAGAAATATAGGGTAAGCCAACCGAAACGAAGTGCTAATAGACCTAGTAAAAGGCTCTTTGACTGAAAGGTATAATTAGGCGGTGACAGGTGTTTTAAAACTGTTGCATTAATAGGTCCACCTGTGTGAGAGCTTTTAAAAGTTCAACAAATATAGACAGAGTAATAGATTTAATAGACCCTTTTGTGGAGTCAGGCTGATGGCTTATTGATAAATGAAAAATGCTTTTCTACAGGAAACCTGCAAGAGTGACCTTGCTTTTTTCACGTGTTGAGTAGACACAAGGTATCATTGGCTAGGGGGACTGGCAATCACTTAATTGTTCTTTAGCTAATTATGCAATAATTGTTCCAAGCTTAATTTGCACCCCCAGAACCAAAGAAAAATGTTGACAGTCACGAGTCCAGCTTTTAGTCAGAGTAAGGATAAATGGTCATGAGTCTTAGCTCCTAAATGTAGTATAACACATCTCTGAGTTTTTCAGATACTGAAATTCATTTTATTAAAACAAACACTTCTTCATTCTTATAACATTTATTTTATTTATTTCTTTTCAAATTTTCTGTTCCGCACTATGGAGCCCTTTTAGAAAGGTGCTTAAGGGCCTACACGTGTGCAGCATGCGTCAGTTCAGCATTGCCACTTGGCTAGTGCATACCCCTGGCAGTAATCTTGAATTTGGTGCATGTCAAAAACCCGTGGTAGAAAGTAATTTTCTATTTTCTACTGCAGGGACGTTCCTGGCAGTAATCCGCAGTTGGTGCGCGCTGGACAGTTACTGCGTGGGTAACGCGTGAGCCCTTACCACTAAGTCAATAGGTGATGTTAAGGGCTCAGGCTGTAAATAGATGGTTTTTGCTGCACATCCATTTCCCGGCCTTAAAAAAAATCCCCTTTTTTCCAGACGCACTGGAGAAATGGTCCAGTGCACGTCCAATATATGCGCCCACACTACCGCAGGCCACTTTTTGACATGCCTTTGCAAAAGGGTCCCTATCTTTCTTTCTTGTGTATTTATTTTCTTTATTTTTTAAAATGTATACCCTGTCAGGTTTCTGCCAGGTGCTTGAGACCTGGATTGGCCACTGTTAGAAACAGGATACTGGGCTAGATGGACCAGTGGTCTGACCCAGTATGGCTATTCTTATGTTCTTATGTTATGTTTTAATAGCAGTAAGCGACTTCCAAGAAAAACAAACATAATATCAGTAATACAACAAATGCAAAAATAAAATATAGCAGCTGTCTTTATATCAAAATATCACAATTTAAATTCCCTGAAAAGCTTGCACAAAAATTTGTGTTTTTAAAGCCTTTTTAAACTGTAGAAGGGAAGAGCAAAATCGCAAAGGACCAGGAACAGCATTCCATAACAATGGACCAGCAATATAAAAAAACACTTTTGCAGGCAACAGAGTAATGTACATGCTTCAGATTTGGGACAAGAACCTTTCTTGCCATATCCGATCTCAGCACGATACTACATTTTGCAAAACAGGCAACCAATGCAATTGCTTCAAAGCTGGCAAAACATGATCTCATGATACTCCAATTTCTGAATTCAAAGTAAGAAGTAAGGTAAAGCTATGAATCACTCACAAGCATTTCTTGAAATAATGTGCCATGCTACATAGGAGCTTTACATGGGAAACATCACATCCAAGTTGAGATGTTCACATTTCTCTAGAATTTTACAAAAGGCTCTGCTGAAAGCGGAGCCTTTTGTAAAATCCGTGAATGGATGCCAGCAAATACATGTGTGGTTTTATAAAAATATACATCAAAAACAGTGGTATCACATGGTGTATGTGTGTGAATGTTGGGTATTGTAAATATTTGCATAATGTGCATAAAAATATGAGTGCCTAGGTTATGGAATTGCCCTGATAGTGGCCCAGTTTAAAAAAAATACTATGGGCCAGATTCTATAAGGCACCTAAAAAATCTGCACGGTAAACATTTCCTGTTAAGCGTATTGTATAAGCGGCACCTAGAGTTAGGCGCGGTATATAGAATATGTTTAGTTGATATCCCAATGCCTAAAACTATGTGCCTCCATTTACACCAATGAAAATGTGTAGTAAATCCCCAAGCACAAATTTTACATGCACTGGGCCATATTCCATAACTACGGGCATAAATTTCGGAACACCCATAAAATGCTCACTTCCCTGCCCATAACCATGCCGCTTTTGAACTGCATTCATTAGAATTTAGGCACAGCTTATCACAGAATACGCTTAGCGAGTTGTGCACATAAATTCTAATTATTGCCAATTAGTGCTCATTATTGCTTCTTAGGTGCTGTTATCAATGCTGATGAGCTTGTTAAGCTAATTAAGTTGTGCGTGTTGTTATGGAATATGCTTAGATTTCAGCGTGGAATGCTAGATGCGCTATATAGAATCCAGTGGTATATGTATAATGGTGCTAATTAACCAGTGAAGCTGCAAAAAGTTTTTAAATAACTTTGAGGTAAAAATGAAAAACAAGGGATTGAGGAAAATGATCCCCGTCTGTTTAAAGCCTTGGCCAAAACAAACTCTTTCATGACACCTATACATGCCAACAGCTGGTGTAAAAGTCAATGGGGAAATTTAAAAAAATCATTTATCGTTTATTTATACTTGATATACCACCTTTCGTCTGGGCAAAAAAAGCGGTTCACAGAAGCCAAAACAAAATGAAAAGAGAAAGGAACGCCATCAAATGAAAGAGGGGGGGAAATAGAAAAAGAAAATTCTCTGCTGCCCACGGCACACCACAGTGCCTTAGTGAAATGCTAGAAGAAAGCTAAGGAAAAAAAAGATAAGTTTTCAAGGCAGAGCTCTGTTGAAATATGTGGAGGAGTAGCCTAGTGGTTAGTGCAGTGGACTTTGATCCTGGGAAACTGAGTTCAATTCCCACTGCAGCTCCTTGTAACTACTCTGGGGAATTCACTTAACCCTCCATTGCCCCTGGTACAAAATAAGTACCTGAATATATGTAAACTGCTTTGAATGTAGTTGCAAAAACCTCAGAAAGGCTGTATATCAAGTCCCATTTCCAGTTTTAGTATTTGTGCTGCCAAAGCAAGCACACTGGGAAATATGGGGTAATATTCAGCCTGCAGCTAGTAAGCCATTCCCAGATCTTCAGTACTGGGGCATCTGTGGCTCCTAGCATTGGCTACTCATCTATGTGTGGTGACCTGGAAGATAACTGGGCACTGGCCTGGTTAACTTGGTGCATAAAGGGATCCTTTCACTAAGTTGAGGGAAAGAGGGCCTTGCAGTAGCGACGAGGGCTGATTTTCCCTCACACCAGGGCCCTTTTTGCTGCAGCGGGTAAAAAGCTCCCCCCCCCCCCAAATGGCCATATGGTAAGATAACAGTTACCGTGTGGCCATGCGGTGGGGAGCACATTGCCACCCATTGAGCTGGTAGTAGGGGCTCCCCCGGTAACCTGGTAGTAACCGGGCCGCACATAACAGTGCCCAATTACCGCCAGGTCACCGCTGCACTAGAAAAAATGTAAAAATTTCCAGAGTGCCGGAAATGCTCGACTGGAACTTCTGCTGGCAGCTGCGTTGGGCCCGTGATAGTTCAGATTTAGCATGCGGTAAGCCCCAAAGTTAGGACGGCCTTTTTGCTGTCCTAATTTTAAATGTGCTCATTTAGCCGAGTAGCAGACTGAATATTGTTGCTAACCAGTGCTGGGTCCACCCCCAGCCCGCCCCTAACCTAGCTGGTTAGGGAATGGCTGGTCAGCAGAGATATTCAGCAGCCTCTCATGCCCAGTTAAACACTTTTGAATATTGACCCCTACATGTATAAGTTTTTGGCCCACTCAGATCACGTCTCCTTGAAATCTCTGTGTTCTAGTGCATCTCCATGTATCAATAACGGCATTCTGAAATTGCCATTTATACTTTTATGCAATCTGCATGTGTAACTAAAATGACCCCTTAATGATGGCTCCAAGTATATGTTGTGTACCAAGATCTAGCACAAAGCACTGAAACTGGGAAACATAGAATTAGATCTCATCCTTAACGTTAACCTCCTGTGGAACCTTGAGCAAGTTCTTTGACCTCCTAGTGGCGTATTTGAACAGATTTTCAAGAGGTACAGCATGAAATGTACACTTTTCTTTTTCTCTGCAATAGAAAAGTGCTTTGAAAGTACAGTACAGCACAATGCTTCAAAACAAAACAAAAAAACAACAAGAGACCCAGGGTCAGCTTTCTCACATACAACTGTGACACATCATGCCATTGCCCAGAACAAAATCAAATCCACCTTTGATGTTATAGAGACCAACAAGGTGAGAAAGTAGCTATAATGCTATTCATGTCATAATTTGCCTTCAAAAAACCCTAGCAGGGCCTGTCTCTGTTGAAATCCACATGCTATATTTTTTTTAAGAGTACACATAGCTTTATCAAGTAAACGTGATACTAAATGCTGCGAAACTGTACAAATTCTCCCTGAAAAAGCCTACTTTTGTAGCTGGTCTCTTCTCACCATGTGGTCACTAGAACTGATATTCCAATAGGAATATCCACAGAGTCCCGGAACTTTTTACCCCATCAAATCACCTGAGCATCATTCAGAGGAAGATATTATCCAGAATGACAGAAGATGCCCAGCTGGAAACAAGCATAATGTTTCTGATCTGCTTCATTGTTCTGGGTAATGTTGTATCTTAAACTATTTTGTCATCTCTGCTGGAAGTGAGATATGCTTTAATATGCAGTAACGTTGCGACCTTACAGAAGAGTTTGCAGTATTCTTGAGGTCTCAGCACAGGGAAGGGGTGGGAGCCTAAGATGTATCTACAGGCTGACCTCTAGGAGGAGTGGCCTAATAGTTAGTGCTATCCTCTAGGGGGAGTGGGCTTTGATCCTGGCAACCTGGGTTGAATTCCCACTGCAACTGCTTGTGACCTTTGGCAAGTCACTAAACCCTCCATTGTCCCAGGTAGAAAAAACTTAAGATTGTGAGCCCCCTAAGGACAGAGAAAGTACCTGTATATAATGTGTACAGCACTGCGTATGTCTAGTAGCGCTATAGAAATGATTTTTAGTAGTAGTTGTCTGTGACAAAATGCCATTCGCCAATAATAGCACATACTCTTCTTAAAGAATGTGCACTAACCCCTGGCTTCTACATATGGGGGGAGAGTCTATATATGGCGCCTGAAAAATCTGTGCGGAAAAATTTACACCTATACGTATTCTCTAAAGTACACTTAAATGTTATAGAATACACTTACATTTCTCCACGGTATATAGAATAATGCCGAGTGCCCCTCCACATGACCAATTGTGGTCATGGCCATTTATGTTTAGTAAAACTTGGCGTAAATAATGGTACCTAAATTACGTGCAGAGCAGGTATATTCTATAACCATGCATGTAGGTTTTCAGAACGCCCATGACATGCCCATTTCACTGCCCATAGCCACACCCCTTTTTGGATGCATGCATTAGAATTTAGGCACAGTGCGTTACAGAATATGCAAAGAGAGTTATGCGCATAAATCCTAATTATTGCCAATTAGTGCTCATAACTGCTTGTTAAGCACTGTTATCAACGCTGAATGGCTTGTTAAGACAATTAAGTTACACGGATTGCTATAGAATATGCTTGGATTTTGGCGCAGAATGCTGGGTGCGATATGTAGAATCCCGGGGGATGGCGCCTAGATTTGCGTTTCAAAATTTGGGTGCACTCCCAAGATGCATGTGCCATTTAACATTAATAATTGGGTGATGACAACCAATTCTTGAAGTTAATTGGCACTGATTATAATTTATGCATTCATCTAGCTGCATTCTATTCTATAAAGCATGGCGCCTAACTCTAATAGCATGTAACTCAAAAGGGGGCATGGCCATGGGAGAGGCATGGGTGTGTTAGAGGCATTCCAAAAAGTTACATGCTTTGTTATAGAATACTGCTTCAGTGCATCTAAGTTGGATGCCAGCATTAACACCAGGTTTCAAAAGGCATAAGTCTGACGCCTACAGTTAGGCATGGGAATCAATTCTGAGCACGGTTCTCTTAAGAGTGCACATTCTTTAGAGAATTGCACATAAGCACCAATTTTTTTCTGGTGCTGAAATTTGAGCGCCATTTATAGAATCCCCCCCCCCCTGTGTGTAAAGAGGGTGCACTTTTCTTAAAGAGCGCATGTCCTTTTCCTGATTGTGCACGCATTCAATTGCATGTGTGATGGTTTGTGCATGCATGCACGATCAGGAAAAGAGTGCACAGTGATTAAGACAACTGTACCCTCTTCACACCCCTTAATTCCATAAAATTTGCCAAAAATTATGCATGTAAATTGGGCACATACCCAATTTGCGAGTGCAATTTAATTGAATAATGAACTAATTGTTTTTTTTAACAAGCAATTATTGGCACTAGATTTAATTGGCATTAACGTGCCTAAAATTTACGTGCAATCTGAAAAGCGGAGCATGGAAATAGGAGGGTCACGGGTGTAATGAGGGCATTCTTAAAATTAACTTATATTGTATAGAATAAGGGGTATACACACCTAATGTAGGCATGAACATGTCCACCACATTTCAGTTGGTGCAAATGGCTGCACTTAAAGTTAACTAGTATGTATGGCAATTACCTTGTATATATAAGGCTCCTAGCAAGATATATGTAACACTTTGATGTTATATAGATCCTAGATACAATTATACTCCCTTCAATCATCCATGCAAATTCTAAGCAGTCATTAATATTTTTTCAATTTTTTGCCTCAGCGGTGCTCAAGACCAACTCTCATTGTATATTGGAAATGTATATTAGCACCAAGCTCTTCATTGGCTTTTAAACGCAATCAATTTCACTGAATTTTCACAATTTAAGTACTTATCTTAGTGAATAATTGATCGGACTGGGGGTTCAAAATTGTCCGACATGCATGTTTCGCCAGCTAGGCTGTGTCAAGGACTTCCCCCTTTGCCACTTTCAGTACCAGACTTGCAATGTTATTCATGGGATTACTTAAATTGTGAAAATTCAGTGAAGTTGATTGCATTTAAAAGCCAATGAAGAGCTTGGTGATAATATACATTTCCAACATACAGTGAGAGTTGGTCATGAGTACCGCTGAGGCAAAAAATTGAAAAAATATTAATGACTGTTTAGAATTTGCATGGATGATTGAAGGGAGTATAATTGTATCTAGGATCTATATAACGTCAAAGTGCACTTAAAGTTAGGCAGGATTCCCGAGCATAAGCGCTATTCTATAAACTGTGCCTAACTTTAAGTGCGGCTTATAGAATTGCACTTTTTCAGCACCATATATAGAATGTAGCCCATAGTGCACACTCTTTAAGAAAAGTGCACCCTCTTTACACATAGTGCCAGATTCAGTAAATGGTGAGCAAAACTCAATGTCAAAAAAACATCGGTGCTCAATGCTGATCTATAATGGGCACTCAAAGATGAGAACCCATTAGAGAACAGCTTTGAGTGCTGATTTTCGGCACTCAAATTTGGGTGCCAGGACTTACACCTGCTGAAACCAGATATAATTCCCAGCGCCCAATTTGGGCACACAACCATGGTATTTTATAACACCGTGTGCAAATTTTAGGATTGTCCCTGATTTGCCCAGGGACCTCCCATGACCTCACCCCTTTTGGGTTGCGTGCTATGGGATTTGGGCACACATTGTTATAGAATAGTGCATAGCATCATTTGAGCCCAAATCCAAATTGGTGGCAATTAGCACCCAAGTATGGGTACTGATTGACTCGTATGCCAATTCAGTTGGGGCCACAGCTTGGATTGGCGCCCAAATATCTGCGTTTAAATTTGGGCGCCATATGTAGAATCTAGGGGGTAGTGCACGCTTTTTAAGAAAAGTGCACCCTCTTTACACATAGCCCCGGATTCTATATAGTGAGCTTAGATTTAGTTGCCAAAATTGGCACAGATTCTATAACACCATGTGGAACTTATTTGGCTTAACAAGCTAATGAGTGCTGATATCAGCACTTAACAAGCAATAATGAGCACTAACTGCCATTGATTAGAATTTAGGCGCATAACTCGCTAAACGTATTCTGTAATGAAGTGAGTCAAACTTTTAATGCATGCAGGCAAAAAGGGGTGTGGTTATAGGCGGGGAAATGGGCATTTTGAAATTTAGGTGCCTAGTTATAGAATATGGCCCAGTGTAGCTAAATCTATGTGTCGAGATTTACACCATATTTTCATTGATGGAAATAGATGCACTTAGATTTATTTATTTATTTGTTACATTTGTATCCCACATTTTCCCACCTATTTGCAGGTTCAATGTGGCTTACATAGTACCGCAGAGGCGTTCGCCGACTTCGGTATGAACAGATACAAAGTGATGTTGTGGTAGAATAAAGTTCATGTGGAACAGGCGCATAGGGAATCGAAGAGCGGAAGAGTTATGTTATGCCATTACGTGTTTTCGTTTCATTGTGTTGCAGAGTTCAGGCATTTAAGTTGGTTCGGTAGGGTGTGCCGTTTTAAACAGGTTAGTTTTTAGTGATTTCCAGAAGTTTAGGTGGTTGTATCTTGTTTTCATGGCTTTTGGTAATGCATTCCACAATTGTGTGCTCAAGTAGGAAAAACTGGATGCATAAGCTGATCTGTATCTAAGTCCTTTGCAGCCTGGGTAGTGGAGATCCAAGTATGTTCGTATTCATCCGGATATGTTTCTGGTTGATAGGTCCACGAGGTCTGTCATGTATCCCAGGGCTACGCCACAGACAATCCCGTGAACCACGGTGCAGACTCTGAAAGCAACATGCTCCCTGACCGGGAGCCAGCGCAGCCCTTCACGTTGCGCCCTGCCAAACATAAGCCTGGCTGTCGAGCCCTGAGCGGCCCGAAGCCTCCCTAAGATCCGTTCTTCGCATCCCGCATAAACTCCACCGCAGCAAGCTACGTGGCCCAGCACCATCGACTGCATCAAGCCACAAAATGCCTCCCTTGGGAAGAATGGTTTCACACGTCTGAGTCTCCACATTGAGTGGAACATTCTCTTCGTTGTGGACTCCACTTGGCTCTCCAGTGCAAGGTTATGGTCCAATGTAACGCCGAGGATTTTCAGGCTGTCCGAGATATGGAGGGTGTAATCTGGTGTGCTTATAATTGTGGGGTTTTCCACATTGTATTTGGATAAGAGGACGAGACATTGTGTTTTTTCCGTATTGAGCCCCAGCCAGAATGCATCTGCCCATGAATCCATGATGTTCAAGATGAGCTTGGCTAGGTGCAGCGCCAATTTTTTAGGTGCCATATATATAGAATCTCCTCCGTAGGGATGAATTCTAATTATGGTGCCAAAAAATATCAGCACTGAAAAAAGCACTATTCTGTAAGCCATGCTTCAAGTTCAGCATGGTTTATAGAACAGAGTTTATGCCCAGGAATCACACCTAACTGTGGCCATCTGCACCAACTAAAACGAGGTGCAAATGTACGTACCTAAATTAGACACTTATCCCCCATCCCCCCTTATTCTATAACAACACATGTAAATGCTAGGAATGTCCCCAGTCTGCCCATGACTCTCCCATTTCCGTGCCCCCTTTTTTACCTGCATGTGAAATTTATACACGGATCTTGCACCTAAATTTATGCGCGTATATTTATTTATTTGTAGCATTTGTATCTCACATTTTCCCACCAATTTGCAGGCTCAATGTGGCTTACATTTGCCGTAGTGGCGATTGCCATTTCCGGTTAACAGAATTACAAATGGTATTGCATTAAGGTGTGTACATACATTGTAAAGAAAAATACATTATGGTATTACATATAGGTTAGACTGTAACCTATGTTAGGTCATCAATTATAGAGAGATCGTTTTTGACATAAGGATTAAAGGTAGTGTTTGTTCATTTATAGCAATAAGGTTCCAATTGAATCTAACTAATGGTAATAATTGTTTATTTAAAAGCCAATTGTTGGCACTAATTAGTTCACCAATTAAACTGTACACATAAATTGGGTGCACACTCAAATTTGCACACACAGGGGCCCTTTTACAAAGGCATGTAAGGGCCCATGCACATCCAGCATGCGCAAAATTGGCATTACCGCCTGGCTACCGTGTGCCATGGGTTGTAATTCTGAATTTGGCATGTGCCAAAAACATGCAGTAGAAAATATTTTCTATTTTCTATCAGGTGGCGCTTACCAGTCAGTAAACAGCAGTGTACATGCGCTGCATGCCAACTGCTCGGGTAGTGTATGAGACCTTTTCACTGTGATAAGTCAATGGGTGGCAGTAAGGTCTCAGGCCAAAAATGGATACACGTTGTTTTTTATTTTGCCACATGTCCAATTCCCAGCTCCTTATAAAAAGACCCTTTTACCAGGATGCGAAAACAAATGACCCAGCGGGCACCCAAAAGACGCACTCGCACAGCCATAGGCCACTTTTTGCCACAGCTTAGTAAAAGGGCCCCACAGTTTTTGCCATCTTTCATAGAATTAGGGAGCTAGTGCACACTCCTTTCAAAAGAATGTGTACTTTTGACATCACTTGTTCCAAAACAAAAAGAAAAAAAAGGAAAAATATAAACCCCAAACGAACATTTTTTTTGGGGGGGGGCTGCCTATCCTTACTACACAGCATTCTTCATTTCAAGCAGGGACGCCGAGAGACTGGGCCAGGCCCGTGGCAAGGCCGCCCCCCCCCCCCACCCCCCCCCCCGAGGTTGCCGCTTCCCCCTCCACCCGCTCCCCTCCGTCCACCACCAGGCCGGGCCCCCTGCATTGAAATCACAGCGCCTCTCACCTCCGTGTGAAAGCGTTGCAGGCAGCAGGGCAGCAGATCGCTTCCCTTCGGGCCTCCTTCCCTCCCTGTGTCCCACCCTCGTCTGACGTAACTTCCGTGAGGGTGTGACGCAGGGAGGGAAGGAGGCCCGAAGGGAAGCGATCCGCTGCCCTGCTGCCTGCAGCACTTTCACACGGAGGTGAGAGGCGCTGTGATTTCAATGCAGGGGGCCCAGCCCGGTGGCAGACGGTCGATGACGGAGGGTGGGAATTTTGTCCCCCCTGCCCCCCCCTCTCTGCAGCCCTGATTTCAAGCATGCCCCACTGACTTGGGGGAGCAGTGAAAATACTGTAAATAAATAGAAGCTTTTAGGATCATTAAAGAAAATTAATTTGTCTTCCACTGTATTATACTAATAGTATTTCTGATGCTTCTCCCTCGGTTCTAATATTGTTTATGATGTTAAAGCTGACAAACAGCTTTTTCTTTCAAATGTGGTCTTAAAGGAAAACTGTCTTTTTGCTCAGGCTGTAATCCTAAGTGTTGAATTTATACAAAACATGTGGTATATCAAATATTTTAATAAACATAAACACCCAGGAAATGAGTTCACATTAAGGGAGAAGTTATGAACATGGGTTACCATTAAGACATGTTATTTACTGTTAGCCCCAGTTATTAATCACTAGGGGCCCTGTTTTCTAAGGTGCACTAGTGTTTTTAGCATGCACTAAATGCTAGAGATACCCATGTACTCCTATGGGTGTCTCTAGTGTTAGCACACACTACATTTTTAGCATGCGCTAAAAACACTAGCACAGCTTAGTAAACAGGGCCCTAGGGGGCCTGGGTGAATTAGTGTAAAGGCCAGTCTGGTGGCTCAGTGGCAGTGCAGTGCAATGTCATGTGGAGAAAGGCCGCTTCAATTCCCATTTGTGGAAGGGTGGATGCAGCATTCACTGCACATGGTGGGAGGGAATCACAGTTCTAGATTTTTATGACCTATTCTCATTTAGTTTTTGATTATCTGATTTTTTTTCTTATGCTATATAAGTATTTTCTACATTTTAAACTTTGCATTACAATGCATTTTTTTAGTGTTACTGATGAACATAATGCCCTCGGTATTGAAAACCATTTAACAGGCCAGGAACAGCACCTAGCTAGTTAAATGGCACTTTGCCGGCTATACCCTGCTGAAGTTAGCGGCTAAAAGATTACTGTCTATATTGCACGATATAGTCAGCTATCCCTCAGTATTCACTGCATAGCCGGCTATTATAAGTGACCACATTAAGCTGTTTAAATAGCTGGAATATCTTTGGCCAGTTTAAACTTAACTGGCTATCTCCAAATATCAAGCTTAGCCGGTAAGTTTAAACTGGTCAAAAATCTAAACTGGATATTCGGTGCTGGTCACTGGAAATGGCCCGGCATTGAATATCTGGGCTGACCGCAAACCGTAGGATTAACCTGGGCTCCCTCCCGGGAACTGAATATCGGCCTCAATGTTTTTTTTATTTGATAATTACCATTTGTAAAGCTCTTTACTTATGTTACATATATGCCATATACAGTAACATAAAAAACAAAAACAAATTATGGGGTTCTTTTATAAAATGGTAGTATAATGTGGCCCTTGGTGGCATCAGCACATGGAATTGCTGTGTGCTGAGGCCACCTTTTACCACTGTGATTAAAGAGTAATTTTCTTTAAAGAGCCAGTAAATGGACACACGCCTCAACGGGTGGCGGTAAGTGCTCCTCTCCAAAATTGCCATGCGACAAGTGCTTCTCTTGCTGCACAGCCATTTCTTTTAAAATACCCAGACTTTTACCCGCTGCAGTAAAATGGGGGGAGGTGTCTCAGTGTGCATCATAACACGCGCTGATGCCAGCGCAGGCCCCCTTTTGCTGCGGCATGGTAAAAGGACCCCTACGTGATGGTTCTATAGGCTCTATAGGTCACCCAAGTCTTCCCAGGTCCACATCTATTCAAAATCCAGCTGTGCGTTATGTTTCATCAATGACACTTTACCCATAGAACACCACTTCTCAGGTCACTATATAGTGGCTGCCAATCTGTCTCTACATACAGTTCAGGCTTATCATACTTGCCCACAAGTTCATTCATGCTGCAGCTCCTCACGATTTTAACAACTTCTTTCTCCCTACACCCCTTCTTCTAAAAATGCACTCATAGAGCAACTCTTATCTATATCCTTCCCTGCCCCCATCAGCTTCTGACTCTTCCCTTTTCACCTAGCCAGGCTGGATGCTCAGTATGGATTTACCAATAGTGCACCATTCTCCCTCTCTCAAATCCAGTCTAATTCCACCTTTTTAGGCTGCTTTTAAACTTCTCCTTTGGCTCTCCTGATCACAGTTTTCTCGGCTTTAACTGGTTTTAATTATGTTACATTAAGCTGCATATTGCAGAGTAAGAACCCCCCCCCCCCCCCCATCTCGATGACTGTCATGGAACAAAATAATTGAATAGTGGATGTTTGTAATTTTAGCAATCTCTTAACCTTAATCATATTTAATGTTTTTTCTCTTCAGGGCTAACGGAAAAAGAAATCATTTTTTTAAAAAGGGTATTATGCATCTGAACTAGAAAAATGCGCTCAAGATTGTAGCAAGGTAGACTAAAATCTCGGTTTCAGAATGGCTGGGTTAGGACAATCATTCAGCGGGGGAATTACTTTGGCTATGAAATAAATGAGATGTTAAACTAGTTTTTCTGCTTCCTGCAGTATAAATATGACAATATAATAGCACCTTCAGAAAAATATATCTATAGACTGGCACAACAGAAATGCAAACTCTTGCACTGATGATGACAGCGGCAGAGAGCTTTCTATTAATGGTATACAAAGGCACTACACAGCAGGGGTGTAGCTAGGTGGGGGCATGGGCCCCTGCAGATTTAGCTCTGGCTCCCCTGCTTTCAACCCCCCCCCCATCACCGACCCTCCCCTGCCACATTCAACCCCACCTCCTGCCGCCGCCAACCCTCCCCCGCCGCCGCCGTCAGGTACCTTTGCTGGTGGGGGTCCCCTACCCCCGCCAGCCGAAGTCCTCTTCGGCGCCGGTTTCCAGCGCATTGCTGATTTGGATTCTGTTTCTCTGACTCCTGACGCCTGACTCCTGACGTCCCAGATCAGCAAATGCGCCGGACTCAGAGACCAGCGCTGAAGGGAACTTCAGCTGGCGGGAGTTGGGGACTCCCATCAGCAAAGGTACCTGGCGGTGGCGAGTTGGCGGCAGTGGGAGGGGGGGTTGAAAGGGATGGGGGAGGGGCGGCGCCGGGAGGGTGTCAAAAGTGGCGGGGTGGGTCGGCGGCATCAGGGGGGCTAAATGGTGCCCCCTCACCTTGGGCTCTGGACCCCCCTCCCGCCGAAGTCTGGCTATGCCCCTACTACACAGGGGAAAGATGCTGTCCACATACAACCACAAAATTGTACTTTCCTTATACTTTCTCAGGCTTACGTAGAGATATTGTTGCTAACCCATCGTAGTTCCAAGCCATCTTACCCTGATTCCTTAAATTTTAAGAGACCAATGTTAAGCGAGAAAAAACCTGGTAGCGATATAACCTCAGTAAGCACTAACAAAATTGATTATTTACAGTACATGTCTATTACCCATGATTTACGGGTCACTTCTGATTATGAATATGAGTTTTATATAAATTTGTATATTTTTATTGATTTATATATTTATTCATTATTATTTATTATTTTAATAATCAATTTTATTAATGCCTCCTGAGGTTTTGCTCTTTATCTCTCCTTAACAGGTAAAGGCTTCCTTTTACTAAGCTGCGGTAAAAGGTGGCCTTAGTGCGCCCTTGTGCAGGTTTTTCCCCACACACTAAGGCCACTTTTACCGCAGCCATACAAATGGCCTTTTTCTAATTTTTTGCATTAATGGCCATGTGCTAATGTTGCCATTAGCGTGCAGCCATAAAAAAAAAAAGTAGCATGTGTGCACTTAGCAACACCTAGGGCCTTGTTTACTAAGCCAAGCTAGATGAGCACTAATATTTTTAGTGCATGCTAAGCATTAGCGTGCGCTAACCGTGTAGATACCCATAATATTCCTATGGGCGTCTACATGGTTAGCACATACTAATTTTTAGCGTGCGCTAAAAACGCTAGCGCACATTAGTAAACAGGGCCTCTATTTTGTAGGCAGTAAGGACTCACGTGCTATTCCTGCCCTAACCAGTTAGCACACGGTAATGTAGCTGCACTAACTGATTAGCACAGGAACACCCATTCTCCACCCCAGCCATGCCCCCTCAAAAAAAAGTAACAATTTTTAACATGTGTTTAGTAAGCTCATACTTGGCCCTTACCACAGGATGCCTGAATGCATTCCATGGTACGCCATTTTAAACTGCGTTACAATAGTAACCTGGTGGTAATCGGGCATCGCCACATGCTGCCCTGTTACCGCAGGAGCCCTTATCGCCACGGTAGGGGCTCCCCACTATATGGCCACATGGTAAGAGTTCTCTTACCACGTGGCCACGTTTGGGGCTTTTTACCCGCTGTGGTAAAAAGACCCTGGAATGCGGGAAAAACACAGATAGAGAGGGAAATACAGCATACTTAGAAAGTATACACACAAAAAAGCAGCACTGGGCCTTTGACTGCAGTGCATGCCCTGCTTCTTTCTGATGTGTTTTAGAAGCAGCCCTTCCCTTTAGCCTGCTTTAACTCTTTGTCTGCTGTGTCTGTCTCCTGATTCTGACCCCTGAGGCAGGTGTTGTTTAACGCCGAAACACGGCCCGTGTCTGGTCACTCATCAATAAAGAACTTCAATTGTCCCAGTCAGTCTTGAAGGCCCAGTGTTGCTTTTTTGTGTGCGGGAAAAACAGCCTGCACCGCTAGCGCAAGGCCCATTTTCCCACAGCTTGGAAAAGGATCCCTTAGTTAGGCGCATAAATCTTTAGAATATTGGGCCAAGAGAGTTTAATCGGTGGAGTAGCAAGATGGAAACTAGCACTGGAGTAGGTGCTGTGATACTGTGGTAGACAGGGAGAGCGGGTAAGGACGGGATGGGCCTTCTTTGTTTATATGTGGCTGTTTCTTCAACTCCCAGCTGTGTTTTGTTTTGGGAGATGGGGATTCTCTGTTACTTCTTATCTTTCTTTCCTCCCCCTCACCTCTTTTCCTTTTCCAGGTTTCGCCTAATTGGCCTTCTTTGTCTTTAATCTCTTTTGCGAGCTGTCTCCTTTTTTCCCCCTTCTGTTCTCTGTTTGACTGCAGTGTAACTCACTCAGCATTTCTCTTTAGAAGCACGGTTTTTCTCTCTCTATAAATAACCACTCTGATCCAGGCTGTTGCTCCTTTCCCTCTTAGCACCAGCTCTTATTAAACTGAATAAACCAGTTTTCAACCTCTTTCTAAAGGAAAAAGAGTTATCATAGTATAGATTTTAGCAGAAGAACTTGTTCCAAAATGGTGGAACTATATATCTAAGCACTCTGAAGGTGAACTACTTTACAGAAGTTACAATCAATTAGGCTTCTGAGAGGACAGTAATGTGTATCTCATGGGGAAAGGGAAAGGGGATGGGTCTTGATATACTGCCTTTCTGTGGTTACAATAAAAGTGGTCTACATATTATATATAGATCCTTATTATGTCCCTGGGGGCAAAGTAACTTGGAGCTGCATTGGGGTATTAAATTAGCTGATCCTTATGGTAATCTGCTCCCATCCCTTTCGAAGATGTAAATGCTAAGCACAGTTTCTTAAACTGTAGCCAATGCAAATATACCAAAATAGGGGTCATGCTGTCATGAGCTTTGCAGCTTGTAAGAATGTGGGAATATGGGCAGTTGAGTTTTAAACTAGTTGCAGGCTGCAAACATGTCTTTATTTATTTATTTTTCAGAAACCAATCAGAAGTGTTATGGAAGTGTAAGTGGCTGGCAATCAACAGATGTACCGCTTTAACAAATCCAATAATACCAGCATAAAACAAAGCTGTCAAGTCTGCTTTAAGTAAAAGAAACAGTCCCTGACATACAATGAGATAGATTCTGCAGTGCCTCCAACCATTGCTTACCTAAAGGAACTTTCAGCAGTATATTGTCAACTTAAAAACTAATCCCTAAAGCCTAAACCATCTAGCCCTAGAGATGAAAGGCTCTGTATTCTGGTACAATCGTCCGTTCAGTCCAGTTGAGCTCAAGCTCTGTGTCATGGTGCTCTTCCTTTGACCAATTTAGTCCTAGATGTAAGGAAGAAGATCTGTATCACTGGTCAGCTCATTCTTCCCATCCTGTTCCCTGAAACATCCGGTCCTAGAGGTTAAAGCCTCTTAATCAGTTCCTGGTTCCTAAAAAAAGTCACAGGCTCTGTCTCTCAGGTCCTGATCTTGGCAGCCCTGCTAGTGGAAAGTTCTATCTCCCTGTGCAATCTGTTGAATTCCCTAGACTCTTTATGAGCATGCCCCTACCTTGGGCGTAGATCCCAGATTTGCGTGTAAACTAATTAGGCACTAACAATCCATTAATGGAGTTAACAAACACTTAATTGGCAGTAATTAGGAGTTACATGCGGACAGGCCTTAATCTGTAACATGTGGGCCTAAATTTCATACCGCCTGATATTCAACTGGTGCCAGGCAGCATGTTATCCACCCAATGCCAGCGCTAAACCCAGTGGCGTTCCTAGGGGAGGCGGTGGGTGCGGTCCGCCCCGGGTGCACGCCGCTGGGGGGGTGCCGCGCGCACCTGTCCTTCGTTTGTTCCATGCTCCCTCTGCCCCGGAAACAGGTTGTTCCGGGGCAGAGGGAGCATGGAACGAACGAAGGACAGGCGCGCGCGGCACACCCCCAGCGGTGTGCACCCGGGGGGGGGTCTTTTGCGTGGGGGTGTCCCTTCACCCGGGGGGGGGGGGTCGCACTGCATCCAGGGGGGGCGCTGCACCCGGGGGGGCGGGGCGCATCGTCGATCTGCCCCGGGTGTCAGCCCCCCTAGGAACGCCACTGGCTAAACCTGGATATTCAATGCCGGGCCATTTCTGCTGACCGGCATTGAATATCCGGAGTTTTTTGGGGGGCATGTTTAAACTTAACCGGCTATGTAATACTCAGTACTGGCCAGTTAAGTTTATAGTGGTCAAAATCAGGCCTGCTATTTGAGTGGCCCGATCCGGCAGCCAAACTTAACCAGCAATGCGCTGAATATTCACAGCTAGCTGGTTAACTGCTGTGCCAGTGGTTCCCAAACCTGGCCGTGGAGTCACCCCAGCCAGTCAGGTTTTCAGTATATCTACAATGAATATTCATGATTTAGATTTGCATGCAGTGGAGGCAGTGCATGCAAATCTCTCATGAATATTTATTGTGGGTATTCTGAAAACCTGACTGGCTAGGGTGCCTTCAGGATTAGGTTTGGGAATCATTGCGGTATCCCCCATATTCTGTATAGCACACCTAGTGTTCCGTGCTGAAATCCAAGCGTATTCTGTAACAATGAAAGCCAATCAGCAGTTGTTAACAGCACTTAGCAAGCCATAATGAGCACTAATTGATGATCATTAAAATTTACGAGCACAAATCACTAAGCGTGTTCTGTAATGCAGAGTGCCTAAATTTTAATGCATGCAGGTAAACAGAGACATGGTTATACATACATAATAACATAGTAAATGACGGCAGATAATTATGGGTGGAGAAATGGGCATTTGATGGGCATTCTGAAATTTACATGTGTAGTTATAGAATATGGCCCTCTATGCCTAAATCTACGTGCAGGAATTTATGCCATGTTTTTGTTGGTGTAAATGGACACAAGTACTTTTAGGCGCTGGGGAAATCAACTAAGCTTATTCTATATTGTGCCTAAATCTAGTTGCCAATTATAGAATACACGTAGGCAGAAATGTTTTCCTCATGGATTTTTTATCCACTACATTTATCCACTACATTTTATACTGCTTATCCCAGAAATAGTGGATTTTACCCAAGTCCATTTAATAATGGTCTATGGATTTTTCCTTTAGGAAGCCGTCCAAACCGTTTTAAAACTCCGCTAAGCTAACTGCCTTTACCACATTCTTTGGCAACGAATTCCAGAGTTTAATTACACATTGAGTGCAGAAAACGTTTCTCTGATTTGTTTTAAATTTACTACATTGTAGCTTCATTGCATGCCCCCTAGTCCTAGTATTTTTGGAAAGTGTGAACAGATGCTTCACATCTACCCGTTCAACTCCACTCATTATTTTATAGACCTCTATCATATCTCCCCTCAGCCGCCTTTTCTCCAAGCTGAAGAGCCCTAGCCGCTTTAGCCTTTCCCCCTTTTTGTCTGCGTGCATTAGACGTTAGGCGTAGTGCATTACAGAATATGCTTAGCGAGTTGTGTGCATAAATTCTAATTATAGTCAATTAGTGCTCATTATTGCTTGTTAAGTGCTGTTATCAATGCTAATTAGCTTGTTAAACCAATTAAGTTACATGTATTGTTACAGAATATGCTTGGATTTTGGCATGAATCTCTAGGCATGCCAAGCTAGTATTATATAGAGGGTATTTCATGCTTAGTGCCCTTTACAGAATATCATTTTAGTGGGGAGCATCGCAGTGCCTAACTTCGGGTATCTTTTATTGAATCTAGCCCACAATTTCAAGTTTATTATAGCTTGATATACTGCAAATCAGGACCCATCTAAGCAGTTTAAAATTAAATAAGACTATTAAAAAGAAAGAAATGCCACAATTATCTTATAGGAAAGAATAAGTTTAAAGTTAATAGTCCTACCATTTAGGGCACTTACAAACCCAGACACTGCCTCCTTCCCTTAAAGCAGGTGTAATTCAAGGACGCTCAATGTTCAAATGTTCTTTTCGAAAAGGTAGACTTTTAAGCCAGCTGTAAATTTCCAGTAAGAAGGCTTAAAGCACAGGTAGTGAGGTAAATTATTCCAAAATGTAGGTCCAATCACACTAAACATTAAAGAGAAAATATCATCATATTGGATTTGATGGAATGACGGGATTACTGAAAGGTTGTGCAGAGTTAAATGTAGAACCCAACATGATGTATAAAGAAATAAGCAACCGAGGTAAAAATAAGGGAAAGCTGGTATTCTGCATTTTGTGTACCAGCGATAAGATTTTGTATGGTATTCTAGTCAACACTGATTTGAGAAGTGGCGTGACATTTTGCTCCTGAGATCAACTTAAAAAGCAGTATTTTGAATAAGTTGAAGTCTTTTGATATCAGTCAGATAAAGACCTTAAAATAAGGCATTACTGTAATCCAAGGGACCCAAAACTGCTTTGTTGTTCTGGCCCTTAACACGGAGTTACTTGAACAAATTATTAGCAAAAAAATCCACAGAAGTGATATCTACCTTTTTATCCATGGAAACTGATTCACCAGGTCATATGGAATAGCTCAAATTCTGATGTCTGAGTGCACCAATCTCCTATGTTGCGGAAGACAACATTATTAAAGAAACTAATCATTTTAAAATGGTACAAATAACACAGTCATCTTGCCAGCTTAATGGCCTTATTTTCTCATTCCGCTGCATAATGAGAGCACTTTATGCTGTGAAAAGCAACCTTACCATAATTCTAATTGTTTTTAAATGTCTCTGCTAACCACTTCACAAAGAGTCAGTAAATCTGCATTCAGGTAACTGAAAGTCACACTCATGAGCTCTTTTCAGAGTGACATGTTTTTGTGGTAATTAAAGCCCTGCCTAGAAACATGCTGGCTGAGCAAAGCTGGTTTTGCTGTTCACTGGGTTTAGCAGTGATGTGCCTTGGAGAAGGATTACGTGACAGAAGTCCAAGATACTTTTAGCCAGGGAGGTGTAAGGTATGAACAGACTGTGTGCTTTATTTCAAGAAATGTTCCCTTGGCCACTGACTCTACTCCCTTTTGCCTATAGAAACAAGAAAGCGGTTTTATGTATTTTTACTTTAATTGTTTGTTTTAATCTAATCTGAAAAATTATATTCCACTTAACTATAAATTGGCTCAAGGTGGATTACAGTACAAAATTTAGAGATAAATTGGGCTATTGTCCCAGAAGTACATAAATGTTATGAGAATACATGGAAAATGGATGTTTGGCAAAAACCATCATATCAAGGTCTTAATAAATACTGTTCGAATAAGTAAGCTTCCAGACATCGTCTAAAACAGGGGTGTCCAACTTCAGCCCTTACCAGGTCATGTTTTCAAGATTTCCACTCTCAATATGCATGAGATCTATGTGCATACAATGGAAACAGTGCATGCAAATAGATCTCATACATATTCATTGGGGAAATCCTGAAATCCAACTGGATTCCGGCCCTCGAGAACCGAGGTTGGAAACCCCTGTCTAAAAACCGAGAGGTCAATATTCAGCTGTCGGCAGTGAGCATTATTCCTGGATATTCAAAGCCCAGGTGGTGCGGGTTATATATTTTGTAAATAAATAGATAAAAAGACCCGTGTGGGGTTCGGCTTTGAATATCAGGTTATTTTTAAGGCGGCTAACACATAATCTCAAGTCGGCCATGGTTTTACCATATAAAAATAGCACAAAATGCTGCTGCTGCTTCTCAGGAGAGGAGTTGTTTTAGTCCAATAGGTGGTATTGGTTTTACTGCACCACTGGGTTGTTATATACTAGCCCCTGACGCAGCCCTTTAGGAGGGCGAAACGTGGCCGTGTCGGGCCTTTTTTAAATAATGTGGTGAATGAATTATTTTTCTCAATATTTCCATTGGTGATTTGCATCTTTTTTTTTTCTATTCCTTGCTGGATCTTGAGAATCACCTGCCTATTTGTTTTCTTGGACCATATAAAAATAGGACAGACGTTTATGCGGTCCCATTTATTCACTAACCCTGGCCACTTAAGTGCTGAATATCAGAGTGTGCCAGTAAGGATGGTAAGGGGTGAACAATTTGTCAAGACAGTATAATGACCACGTCACACCCTGGTTCACCAAGGGGCCCTTTTACTAAGCGAGACTAAAAGTGGTCTGCGCTGGTGTAGGTGTGTGTTTTGGACATGTGCAGGTCCATTTTCTAGCACGCCTGGAAAAAAGGCATTTTTTTGTGCCTGAAAATGGATATGTGGCAAAATTAAACCAGCGCGTGTCCATTTCCGGGCTGTGACCTTACTGCCACCCATTGCCATAATGGTAAGGTCTGATGCACTAACCAGGTGGTAAGCGTCAGTGTGTGTAAACTGCCGATTACCACTGGGTAAGCGCCACACAGTAGAAAATAGACACTGTTATTGCTCCTACCACCTCCACTGGTAAGTCATTCATGTGTTCACCACCCTTTCAAGAAAGAAAAGCTTCCTTGCATTGCTTCCAAATTTACCTTCTTCCAACCTTCACATCCTCTTGATTAAGTTCCTTTTACTTGATCATCAGCTAAATTTATGCTGACTTTGCTGAGTAAATGAATTCATTAGAGATGCAAACGCACATGGGGCTTTCCTTACTAACACAAGCAAAGACAATGGAGATGATAATGGACAACTTGGTACTTAAAAATCTTTAAAGATCAATCTTCTCACAACTTGACATGGGCCATGTTTTGGCTATGAAGCCTGCATTGGGAGTCTGCTAAATTTCTTCTAAGGTGTATAATTAGGCGGAGCCCAAATATACTCCACTAGCAGATATATCAAATAAACCAGCGAGGAAAGCACAGATTCCTCAGCCAGGATCACATGACACTGTATGCCATTACAAAGGCAGGAGACAGAGGGTACTGGGAATCAATATCTGAGGAGGATTCAGGTCTCATTGCGGGGGTAGGAAAAGGAAAGGACTGGATAACTGAGTGTGGCACATAGCAAATTTAATACTGTGTAATTTCCTTTCTTTAAATGCTTTATTCTTTTCCCAACGTTACTCTATTTAAGGGGAAAAAATGGAATAATCTCTTTTCTGGATGATATATCTATTTCATGGGCTATTAATCTGCCTGATGTTCCCACAAATTATTGGATGCTGCAATATCTAACTCTCTCCTGGGAGTATTTTAGCAAAAATTGACCTCTGAAATTCTCTGCTTCTATTTGCACATTGAAAAACCCCCCCAAAAATCAAAAAAGCCAGAGAAAGGACAGTTTTCTAAAGATATTTCCACCTGCCAGTTCAGGCCAAAAAGAAAATGATTTACAAAGAAATAGAATGAAAAAGCAGAAGAACAAGCCTCCACAGCACACAACACAAAACAAAACAGTGGAGATAACCGGTAAGAAGACAGTTTTTAATGATGTAGAATTGTATTTACTGGTTGTCTTCTAAACTGACTCACTACCGAAGACAACCAATAAAGACAATTCTACATCACTGGAGACTGTGCCATCTTACTGGTTATTTCCACTGTGTTTTGTTGTGTTACAAAGAAATAGACCTCAAAGTACGCCTACGAAATTGTGTTGGCTGTTTCAGTCTTTAGAGCCAGGGGTGGACAATTATTTTGGAAACTTAGGGCCTGATATCTTGTGGGACTTTTCCAGGTATGAGCGATTCCTAACTAGATAAGTGGCTCTCGCCAGGGCCAGCCACTGATTTTCAGAGGCATTGTCTTTACTGACTATTTTGGTGCTATCAGGATAGTGTTGGGGCATCAAGGGGCTGAGTTGGAAGTTGATACTGGTGATATTCTGTGCTTGTACCTGGATAACCATGTGGACAAATTAGGGGCCCTTTTTACTAAGCCATGTTATAGGCGCATTAACCATGTACTTGCGTTAACTATGTATGTGCCTACAATATTCCTATAGGTGCCTACATGGTTAGCACGTGCGCTAATTGTAGGCATGTTAAAAATGCTAATGCACCTTAGTGAACATGGCCATAGGTCAACTATTTTGCTCTCCTAACAGAAAGTATTACTCCCTTACACATGCAGGCAAACACATATATTTTGGAAAAGGCTCTGCAGCAGTGCATCTCAGCCCAGTCCCCAGGACACACCCATCCAGTCAGTTTTCAGGTGAATACGCATGAGATAGATTTGCACGCACTGCATCCTTGCTATACAAAACTGTCTCATACATATTCATTGTGGATATCCTGAAAACCCAACTGGATGGGTGTGTCCTGAGGACTGAGTTCAGAAGCAGTGCTCTACACTATCACCCAAATTCTATATATGTTGTTCAAAATTACACGTGCAAACGTGGGCATGCACCCAATTTGCGCATGCAATTTAATTGAATACAAGCCAATTTGCACCAATAAGTCATCGCTAACAATCAATTATTGGCGCTAATTGGCAACAATTTGAATTTATGTGCGCATCTTCCTAGTCAGGATTCTATAAAGATGTGCGTGTACATTCTTCCACGTGAATCCAAAAAAGGAGGCATAGCTATGGGAGGGGCTTGGGCAGATAAGGGTTGCTCCTAGAATTTGCATGCAGTGTTAAAGAATATGGTAGATTCACACCTAATTTAGATGTGAGTATTTACACCAGGTTTCACTTGGTGTGAATCCTCATACCCAAGATTGGGCACGGATCCTGATACTAAGCACTATTCAATAAACGGTGCTCAACTCAAAGTGCTGTTTATAGAATAATAGTTATAAATACCCTGACCTGGAGATATCAATTCCGATTTCTACCTTCTTTCTTAAAATGGGGCTCTACAACTGACTGAACCACATTTCCAAGTGTGGTGTGAAGGAGACTTTCTGAACTTTGATATGGATAATTATGACACCGAACAGTGTAACCTGTAAATTTCTCAAGTGAATGTTCCTAGAAATGTATTTTTGTTAGAATAATTCCACTTTTCTCTCATTTTGAATCCCATATTGTTGACTTGAGTGGGGATTTCAATTTAAAATATATATATATATATATTTTTTTTTTCTCTTTAATTATTACCTAAAATTGTATATGATACGAAATGTACCACTTTTCAAACAAGTTGAATACTTGATTTATGTATAAAATTGTTATAAATAAAAATTAAAAAAAAAAAAAAGCCTTCTAGGTTTAATAGTTTCTTAGACTTTAGATTAGTAAAATGAACAGTGTGCTTCTCTTTTCCATAGTACCACCTCCAAATTGTTTTTCAGCTCCTCTCATCTCTTCATTTTGATTTGTAAAACTTAATATACCACTTAACTTTTGCAGAACACAGCAGTTTACAATTTATGCATAAGAAGTAAACCAAAATTAATGTAAAACTATAAAAAATATAAAAGAACTCAATATAATAGGAAATCTTAAAAACACTGACACCAAGAATCAGTCACAACAAAATATTCATATTATCTATCATATACCTTGTGTCTTGCAGAACAACTAGTATGACCTACTATTATCTTCCAAATCAGCACAAAAAGCCTGTTGAAAAAATAAAGTTTTTAGAAAGACCTTGAACTGATTAAAATTTGCTTCTCCACAAACATATTGTGGAAGATTATTCCACATAAACCCCCATATTCTATATAGTGACTTAAGTGGCATGCGCATATCCGGTTATATTCCAGATTTGCATGCACAATTTAATTAGTGAACAAGCCAGTCAATGGCAATAATTGCCACTTAACAATTATTGACACTAATTGCAATTAATTAGAATTTAAGCATACAACAATCTAAGCATATTCTGCAACGTGATGCATGTAAATTCTAAGTCATATAGTTGACACGGGGGCATGGCCATGGTATGAAATGAGTGGGTGGTGGGCATTTTTCAAATCTATGTGTGTTGTTATAGAATACACCTAGACTGTGCCTAATTTAGGCATCAGATTTTACAACAAGTTTTACGTGGTGTAACTGCCTGCAACCAGGGGCGTAGCCACGGGTGGGCCTGGGTGGGCCCAGGCCCACCCAATTTCCCTCCAGGCCCGCCTGCCCACGTCGCTCGCTCGCTTGCACAAATTTGTTGTCCTCCCCACCAGCGCTGCATTCTTTTCTTCGATCGTCGTCGGCAGCGCTGCCATTCACACAGGCAGCTCCGCCCCCCCCCTTTGCTGCGTCCATCTGGCCCTACGTACACAGGAAGTGCATCAGAGTGGGCCGGATGGACGCTGCAGAAGGGAGCGAAGCTGCCTGTGTGAATGGCAGTGCTGCCGGTGATGATCGAAGAAAAAAATGCAGGGACCGAAGCTGCCTTCTCTCTTCTGCTGGTAGCATGTAAGAATCACTGCTGCTGGCTGCTGGCTTCTGGGTCAGTCAGCAGCAGTGCAGCAATTCTCTCTTACATGCTGCCAGCAACCCTTTGAAACGTGCTGTTGCCGTGATGCTC
The DNA here is from genome assembly GCF_901765095.1 of Microcaecilia unicolor. NCBI lineage: Eukaryota > Metazoa > Chordata > Amphibia > Gymnophiona > Siphonopidae > Microcaecilia > Microcaecilia unicolor. The sequence continues at coordinate 45,087,813 of NC_044042.1, read as the reverse complement.
CTGATGCTGCATGGAGGGGGAGTTGGAGAGAAGATAAAATTGTTGGGCTGCTTGGGCATGGGAGTGGAAGGGAGGGAAAGAAAAGAGATGCTACACAGGGGGTAGGAGTGAGGGAAATTGTTAGGGAGGAGAAGGAGAGATGCAGGGGGGGGTGTAGGAGAGGGAGACATGCATGGGAGAGTAGAAGAAAGGGGATCATTATTGGGATATGGGAGGAGAGAGAGGGATAATTGCTGGATGTAGGGTAGGGTGGGGAGGGAAGGAGGGGTGAATGACAAAAGAAGGAGAAATGTTGGACCTGGGAGGGGAGGAAAAAGTACTGCACAGGGGAGAGAGGGATGAAGGAGAAATGGTACATAGTGGTGGAAGAGATGCTGCAAAGGGAGAAACAGATGTTAGACTTGGGATGCAAGGGTGAGAGAGAAGAGGAAAAGAGGGAACAATGTTGAACATGAGGGCGGAGGAGGGGGAAGAAGGAGGGAGATGGATCCAGGGGTAGAAGACAGTGAGGGAGAAATGCTGGAATGTGGGTGGGAGGGAAGAGGGGGAGAAATGCTGGCCCCTGGGGGAAGGGGCAAGAGGAAAGAGCGAAAGGACAGGAAGATGTTAGGAGGGGATAGAGGGTGGAGAGAGGAGAAAAAGGGAGCATATGCTGGACTAGAAGGGTTGGAAGGAGGCAGACACTGGGATGGTGGAACCATGTGGAAGGCCAAGGGGGTGGTAAGGAAATGAACGAGAGGATGATAGTGATTACGGGGAGTAGATTGAAGATGGAAGGCTGGAGAAGGAGTGAGATGGGGGAATAGGAGAGCTAGTGGGTGAAAGAAGGAGATGGAAATCAGATAGGTATCTGAAAAGTAAAAAGGAAAAGGATTAGAAGATGAAATTTTAGTAGACAGAGAGCAGGAAAGAAAGAAAAAAGATAGGAAAGAGCTAAAATGAAACAAACATCAATATGTCAGTGTAGTGAGGGAATGGAATGAGAGTGGAGAAAAGACAAATGAATAGCAGCTGCTTGAAGGAGAATTAACAGAAAGACAGGAAAGTGGAAAAGAGAAACTTGAACCAACATAATGGAAAAATAAAATGACCAGACAACAAAGGTAGGAAAGACATTTTATTTTGAATTTATTAACTGAAATTTGTTAACTTGAGAAATGTGCACAGCGGATATCATTTTATTGTGTTCAGTAGAAAAAAAGAAATATATTTCTGATTTTATTTCTCCACTGTAACATGCCGAGGTTCCGAGTTCAATTTTTGACTACATATTTTTATTTCTAATTTGTGATCCCTTGTTCTGTATCTGGTGAGAGTCTGGGCCCTAGCATGTCTAACACTAGTCCCGACCCTTGCTGTAGCTGGTGGGGATCCCCAACCTACATCAGCTGAGGACCTACTCTAAAAGCAGCTAAAACTCCCTTCTACTAAGCTTGGCAGATGGCGGCAACATCCTTGAGCCACCGATAACTAAGCATGCATGGGGTGCCAGCATCGGTGACTCAAGGCATTGTTGCTATTGCTGCCTGCCAAGCTTGGTAAAAGGGATTTGTGGCTGTCTTCAAAGGAAGTTTTCAGCTGACAGAGCTTGGGGATCTTTATGAGCTAAAGTATATTTTGAATTGGGAGGTGCCGGGGGAGATGTGGAGAGTGCGGGGAGGAAGGGGGCAGAGACAGAGAGAAAATTTTGTGCCCACCCACTTTGGGCTCAGGCCCACCCAAAATTGGCCGTCTGGCTACGCCACTGCCTGCAACTAAATTTAGTCGCGTGGAAGAGTTCTCAGTGTATTCTATGATCCGCAAGGAAATTTAGACTTATTCTATAACATATGCCTAAATTTAGGTGTACTTTATAGAATACACATAGGCATATTTTTTCTGTGTGGATTTTTCAGGAGACATATATAAAATCCAGCCCAAAAGGTGCCACATATAAAAGGACTTAGATCAAGTAGACACCCATCAAGCCCTTCTTAAATGTTCAAGTAGACACCAATCAAGGCCTTCTTAAATGTGGCGTGAGTCATCGGCTAGTTTTGGCTATAAGACTGCTTTCTAATTTTAATTCTTCTTGAGAAATGAAGACTTTCCTCCCCTTTTATAAAGCTGCACTAGCGACTGACGGTGAAGTACATGCCAACACAACCCATTCAAAGTGAATGGGTTTTGTCGGCATTATCACACGGGGGGGGGGGGGGGTGTTATGAAATGATTTCATAAGAGAGCAAACAAGTGCCATGAGCTCAAATCCTTAGTAACAGTTATGTATGGACACAGGCAACAGAATGGGGTGGGAAACTGGGTACATGGTCGGTCCAACCAATATTTTTATTATTATTTAAAATTTCAAATATACAACATTGCAAAAAATAATCTTTACAATGGCATAAATAGCTTTCCATATAAAGAAAATAAATTACTCATTTGAAGTCAAAGATGGAAAAGTTCATATAGGAAGCCCTTTTAGACTATAATATGGAGAGAAGCAAGAACAAAGAAAGCTGAGAAGAAACACATGAAGCTAAGCACCAAAGACTGGACTCCCATGGTATCATTGCAGCACATAGATAACACAAACTACAGTGGTGGAAATAAGTATTTGATCCCTTGCTGATTTTGTAAGTTTGCCCACTGACAAAGACATGAGCAGCCCATAATTGAAGGGTAGGTTATTGGTAACAGTGAGAGATAGCACATCACAAATTAAATCCGGAAAATCACATTGTGGAAAGTATATGAATTTATTTGCATTCTGCAGAGGGAAATAAGTATTTGATCCCCCACCAACCAGTAAGAGATCTGGCCCCTACAGACCAGGTAGATGCTCCAAATCAACTCGTTACCTGCATGACAGACAGCTGTCGGCAATGGTCACCTGTATGAAAGACACCTGTCCACAGACTCAGTGAATCAGTCAGACTCTAACCTCTACAAAATGGCCAAGAGCAAGGAGCTGTCTAAGGATGTCAGGGACAAGATCATACATCTGCACAAGGCTGGAATGGGCTACAAAACCATCAGTAAGACGCTGGGCGAGAAGGAGACAACTGTTGGTGCCATAGTAAGAAAATGGAAGAAGTACAAAATGACTGTCAATCGACAAAGATCTGGGGCTCCACGCAAAATCTCACCTCGTGGGATATCCTTGATCATGAGGAAGGTTAGAAATCAGCCTACAACTACAAGGGGGGAACTTGTCAATGATCTCAAGGCAGCTGGGACCACTGTCACCACGAAAACCATTGGTAACACATTACGACATAACGGATTGCAATCCTGCAGTGCCCGCAAGGTCCCCCTGCTCCGGAAGGCACATGTGACGGCCCGTCTGAAGTTTGCCAGTGAACACCTGGATGATGCCGAGAGTGATTGGGAGAAGGTGCTGTGGTCAGATGAGACAAAAATTGAGCTCTTTGGCATAAACTCAACTCGCCGTGTTTGGAGGAAGAGAAATGCTGCCTATGACCCAAAGAACACCGTCCCCACTGTCAAGCATGGAGGTGGAAATGTTATGTTTTGGGGGTGTTTCTCTGCTAAGGGCACAGGACTACTTCACCGCATCAATGGGAGAATGGATGGGGCCATGTACCGTACAATTCTGAGTGACAACCTCCTTCCCTCCGCCAGGGCCTTAAAAATGGGTCGTGGCTGGGTCTTCCAGCACGACAATGACCCAAAACATACAGCCAAGGCAACAAAGGAGTGGCTCAGGAAGAAGCACATTAGGGTCATGGAGTGGCCTAGCCAGTCACCAGACCTTAATCCCATTGAAAACTTATGGAGGGAGCTGAAGCTGCGAGTTGCCAAGCGACAGCCCAGAACTCTTAATGATTTAGAGATGATCTGCAAAGAGGAGTGGACCAAAATTCCTCCTGACATGTGTGCAAACCTCATCATCAACTATAGAAGACGTCTGACCGCTGTGCTTGCCAACAAGGGTTTTGCCACCAAGTATTAGGTCTTGTTTGCCAGAGGGATTAAATACTTATTTCCCTCTGCAGAATGCAAATAAATTCATATACTTTCCACAATGTGATTTTCCGGATTTAATTTGTGATGTGCTATCTCTCACTGTTACCAATAACCTACCCTTCAATTATGGGCTGCTCATGTCTTTGTCAGTGGGCAAACTTACAAAATCAGCAAGGGATCAAATACTTATTTCCACCACTGTAAGCTCAAGTTGCAGCATCAGAATTCACAGTCTTCGCAGCAAGAATTTTTTTCAAATGGTCTGGCTCCAAAAAATATGGCCATTTCCCTGAATTTTCAAGAGACATTTAAAGTGAAATCAAATTAAAAACTGAAATCCACACTGAATTGCCAAAGGCCTCAAAGCTAGAAACTCTTTACGCCAATTTTAGGTAGCCTTGGAAACATCAAAACTGAATCACGATTCATAGCCAAAGCAAAAACCATAACTTGTAATATAGAAGGAACTGTATTCATCTCCAAAGGAGCTTGCAACATCTGGGAAGCATCTAAAACATTCTATAAAGGCTCCATCAATGCAGAAAGCCCAACCAACATTTTGTCCATCACTTCACCCGCAACTAGACAGCTTGGGAGCAGGGCTGGGGATTGGTTTGCTTCAGCATTGCCAACTGGTTACAGCTTCACCCAACAGGGCTGATCTAGTCCTGGCTCTACCCCATTGCAAGCAGAAAGTTACAGTTCTGATTTCCTAACTGCATTCCTTAATAGAAGCAAGACAACAAGTCCCTGCATGCAATGGGGTAAAGCCAGGGCTAGATCAACCTTGTCATGTGAATTTGGAGCTAGCAGGTAACATTAGGCTTTGTTTAGCCCCTCCAACCAAAAAGGGATTCCATTGCTCCCTGATGGATGAGGCACAAAGAGAAATCAGACTGGATTGCAATGCCAGGACTAGAACCTGAAATTCCAGTATCCAAGGTTGACATTTTGTTACTAGAGCACAGCTTGTTCACTAGCATGTGATTTTTTGGTCTACACACTCAGGCAATGACACTGCTTACATCCTGTGAACTGAAAGGATCTTACAAATAACTTACTAGTTACAAGAAGTACTCCTTTTATCTGCCTCAGAAAATTAAAAGACTAAATTTATCATACCCTGCTTAGAACTTGAGAAATCTCAGGTTTTACCCAGATGTTACAGGCAGATGCATCTAGCAGCCAAGTTATTAATCTGGTCATTGGGGAAACATTGCACTTCTCCCTAGAAACAGGATAAACCTGAAAAGTCAAACATAAAGATGCTGTTTTCGAAGTACCTCTGTCCCAGCTTCATAAAGTAAAGTTTGACAGTAAGACAGAGGGATATTGGAAAGAACAGCACCATCAAAGCCTGCGGCACTGCAAACACTGGCCACTTTTACACCATGGGGGTGCTAAGTACTGTTAAGGCAAAAATACCTTAGGCAAGTTGAAGAGCAGGCATTCTTCCAGGAAGAGTTTTAGGAAATGAGCTGCAATAGCTGGAATAATTGGGTCTTCCTGCCAGACAGAACATATTCTGTGTGTCTTACTGGACTTTGGCGCAGTTAGAGGATTAAAAAAAATGGTTGTGGGAAGCTGTGAGGCACTCAGCAGATTCCCCAGGTGGCTTAAGAAAGCTTAAGCAGCATTCTCAATGCAAATACAACCTGCAGCAGAGGAGAGAACAGCAATAAATAGAATAATAGTTGAAAAGAGTGTTATTCCATGGAGAGGTCCTGATGAGATTGTCAACACAAGAGCAGAGCAGTTAATGTCACTAGAAATTTCAACCTTTTTTAAAAAGAGTTCAGAATTTCAATTACAAATATTGGCTCACATACATCATAGATCATTATTCTCTGGATTCTATATATGGCTCCCAAATTTGGGTGCACATAACTTCATTGGCTAATGAGTCGTTGGTGAGCAATAGTTGGATGCTCCAGTTGTCGTCAATTAGGATTTGCATGTGCGGCATTTCTGGTTACCACTGGGTCAGTGCGAGAGCCCTTACTGACACCTCAATGGGTGACGGTGCTCCCCCTTTGCATGGCCACGTGGTAAGTTCAGTCTTACTGCATGGCAATTTCTTTTCACCTGCTGCAGTAAAAAGGGCCTCAGCGCGTGGCAAAAACAGCCACCACTGCTAGCGCAGGGCCCTCTTTACCGCAGCTTAGTAAAAGGGGCTCCTGCATGAGGGAAGGGTATATAATCAAACCACCCATGTTGTTACAAACCCCAAAAGCTTGTTTCTATCCACAGAGTTTCTACCAATAATCTCAATAATCAAAGGAAAATTGCACAGGTCACTTTGCTTTGATTATGGCCCACAGATATTTGCACTGCTTTTTCCCATTGGAAACTATACGAGTTCCCTTCCCCATCAGATGCTGCCCTTGAGAATTATTCAAAATAATGTCAGTACAAGTAACTCTATGCTTACCTTAAACCTCAGGTGAGTGATATTCAAATCCTATTCCTGCTATTGAGTGGCAATAATTTAGCCTCCATGTCTGTGGGTGAAATGGTATTTTACCTGTTGAAATGCCTTTGCTTACTGCCTTTCTCATCTACTATAATAAAACGCAGCCTCAATGTTCTGAGGACACTGACGTCACTGAAGTCACTCACACACCGGTTTGTGGTTTCATGGTGGTGAAGCCACCACAACATCTTCATGCCCCACCCTCGCGTCACACGTGATGACGTCGAGGGCGGAACACAAAAACAAATTTACGCACAGGGAGCAGTACTCTTCCCCTTCCAACAAATCCCAGCCGCCGCTGACGTGCACATGAACCCCGCCCCTTTTGCCACATAGCCCCGCCCACGGTAGCACACGCTTAACCTCACCAACCTCCCTCCCTCCCTGTCACCTCCCCTCCCCTTACGCGTGTCTCCCTGGTGGTCTAGAGGTACCTGTTCCATCGGCCCAGAAAAGAAAGAGCCCCCTCTTTCCTCCCTTAGCAGTGGCTTCCTTGCTGCATGGTGTGGGAGTCCGGCTCTCGGCGTTTCAAAATGGCCGCCGAGAGTTCAAACTGCCTCGCGAGACTTCAACTCTCGGTGGCCATTTTGAAATGCCAAGAGCCGGACTCCCACACCATGCAGCAAGGAAGCCACCGCTATGGGAGGAAAGAGGGGGCTCTTTCTTTCCTGGGCCGACGGAACAGGTACCGAAAGGGGAGGGGAAGGGAGTCCCATGCCCGCTAGCGCCCATTTCATCGGCGCCAGAAATGGGCCATTTTTACTAGTATTTAATAAAGACAGATGGCTCAGTCTCCTTGGTGTTCTCTGTCTGTTTGTCTTCCTTTTCTCTCTCTCTCTCTCTCTCTCTCTCTTCCCTATTCCTGTGTTACTTTAGGGTCTGAATCTTATTTTCTCCCTGCTAACAAGGCTATTTCTCTCCTTTACTTAAATGTTTGAGGACAAAATGGCAATTATATGGGGGTCCCCTCCAAAAATGCAGCACATTTATGCTGACAGCCGGGTGCCTCCCAGATACACCCACTGTCATGATGCTGACCATGCCAAACCTGGAGAAAGTTGAATTCATAACTATTCCTACTCTCCAAACTGGTTTCAGTAGTAGTGCAGGGCCTTCCTCTAATGGAATGCGCTCAGATGTGCTGCTGGGTCACGCCCTCTGTCTGACAGGGAATGCATTACAAGAGCTCCCATAATGCATTTCCTGTCAGGCACAGGGTGTGACCTGGCAGTGGGCCTATAGAGGAAGGCTCCATGCCAGTGCTGAAACTGCTTTGGAGGCTGGGAGTATGAATGAGAGTGGGGACATGGGGAAAGAAGAGGGGTCACCATGCATTTGGCTGCTGCTGGCAGAACCGGGGGAGACCCTGGTAGTGGTGTGGTGGTGGTGGTGGAGGGGAGGTAGGGAGGAGAAGGGAAGACCTGGAAAGGGTAGGAAAGGGAAAGGAAAGCCCATACGTATTATCTGGGTGTTCTTTGATCTGGTTGCCAGGACCTGGGCTGTTATCATTTTCCCCAGTGCTCTCCCTGCTGAGGTTGGAACGCTGTGGAGGCGACAGCTGTGTGTAGCAGTATGCTGTGGACACTGGTTGGGCTTGCGCATAGCAGTCATGATTAGTAAGTGACTGTCCCATGCATGTGCTGCTTAGCAGGTGGCTGCTCTATGCATGCGCTGGCGCTCTCCCTACCGAGTTGCTTTCTGTAATTGCAAGCGGCTCATTTGCATGCGGTTTCCACTGAGCATCGTTCGCTCTTTCCAACTCAGTAACATTTATTTACTTTTATTTATTTATTTATTTTACTGAGGGTTTTACGGCAAGGATTTTTCCTTGAGGACCTTTATGCATTTACCTGTGGGAGTTCCTTACTTTTCAAAACAGTTTGTTCTCTGTAGTAGTATGGAGTTACTCAGTCATCCTGAAAAAGAACCATTTCCTCGTACTTCCCTATCCTCAAACTAGGAAGGCATTCAAGGTCATCATTATCTATCATAGTTCTTTTGGAATGTTATTTCTCTCTGGGGATGGCAAAATGAACATATACACCTGCTGAACATAGAGAAACTGTGCCACTTCGGGTTTATTAATGGAAACAAGGCACATTTATAGAGCTACCATGTTTCCCTGAAAATAAGACACTGACTTATATTAATTTTTGCCCCCCAAAATGCGCTAGGTCTTATTTTCAGGGGCTGTCTTATTTTTCGGGGAAACATCGGGGTTGGCCCGCCCGCCCTCCGTCGCTCCCGGAACTAACCTTAAACGCCTCCTTTCACCTTCGCAGCAAGCAGCAGTAGGGCAGGCCACTCCTTCCTTCCGTGTCCCGCCCTCGCCTGACGTAACGTCCGCGAGGGCGGGGCACGGAAGGAGAGGTCTGCCCTGCTGCTGCTTGCTGCGAAGGTGAAAGGAGGCGTTTAAGGTTAGTTCCGGGAGCGACGGAGGGTGGGTGGAGGGGGGGGGCCCGGCCCGGGGGCGGCCTTGTCCGGCTCTCGGAGGCCCTGCTTTCAAACAAAAATTTGCTAGGTCTTACTTTCGGGGGAGGCCTTATATCTACCAATTCAGGAAAACCTCTACTAGGTCTTATTTTCAGGGGATGTCTTACTTTTGGGGAAACAGGGTATATGAATCTACAGCATCATGAATTAGCTCTAGGCACAGAGCAAGGCCAGAACTATATAGCTGGGTTTTTTTCACCTGTTTTGTTTTATTCTAGATTTTATACAGTACCTATGACTTCCCTATAAAATTAACCTGGTTGACAGTCAAAGGCATACATTCTGTTAGCTGCTGAATATTGCTCTCACCGCTTCAGTATTATCCAGACAGTGCTGGGCCAGTTTGTGGGTGGAGTTTAGACGGAGCTGGAGGACAGTAGTGTAGTGTGTCTCCCCCCACCCTCCGGGGCACCACCCCATCTGCCGCCTCCCGTTCCTTAAAATCCTTCCGGTTTTAGTCTTCACTTGGGCAACGCCAGCGTCATTCATAAACTGCCTGTGTCCTGCTCCGGGACTTCCTCCTTGAACCGTCCCGCCCCTTCTGATGAAACTTCCTGTTCTGTGAAGGGGCGGGACGGTTCAGGGAAGAAGTTCCGGAGCAGGCCACAGGCAGTTTATGAGTGCTGCTGCCACTGCCCAGGTGAGGACTAAAGCTGAGAGGATTTGTAGGTGGGGGGTCTGACGGGGGTGCTTATGCTACTGACGCACCTGGTTTAAATACACCACTGCTGGAGGGTGTCTGGTCACAGTGATATTCAGACTGCTGACCAGATATAATTAGAAAAGCACAAAGGCGATATGAAATATCACAGCTTACCAGATAGCATTGTCCTGGAAGACTGTCTGGTCTTCAACTTGATCAAGGTATTTTTGTCTCCGTGGCACATAGTTAATTCCCAGATATTGAACACCAGATGTTTTTTTACCCACAGCCATTGACATTAAAAAAAAACCCCAAAACTGATCACCATGGGCTGAATATCAGCCCCAACATGTCTGCAATTTCTGTGAGTGAAAGGACAGATCTTTAGAAAGTAGAGCAGGATCAGCCTGTACCAACATAGTAACATTGTAAATGTCAGCACATAAAGACCAATAGGGTCCATCAGACTTACTGTTACTATCTGAACATGGGTTCAGGAGGTTTCACAGTACAGAGACGCTGCAAGTTGCATTAAAGTCAATTGTTCAATCAGAATTGAGTAAGGAGAATCAGATGGTCCTATTGACGTTTGATATTTCTGCTGCATTTGACACCATGGACAGCGATTTATTACTGGATAGATTATAGAGATTTGGACTTATGAGGAATGTACAAAAATGGTTTGATGGGTTCCTGACTCCCCCCCCCCCCCCCCCGGCCATTGCCTGCCGCCACCTGCCACACATGCCACTAGACCACCAGGGCCCTTCAAAGTAGGACCGGGAAGGGCCCTTGTGGTCTAATGGCTTCTTTTGGGGCAGGAATGAACCCCATTCTGTCCTGACCATTACTGCTATTCTGCCCAGCGCCGCCATGTTTTCAAAATGGGTGCTGAGACTTTACATAGTAGTCTTGTGGGTCTTGACAGTCTCACGAGACTGCCACAGGGACTCACGGCAGCTATTTTTAAAACATGATGGTGCGGTGCTGGTCAGAATAGTGGCAGCGGGCAGGAAAGAGTGTTGTTTTTTCCTGCCCCCCCCCAGAGGCATCTAGACCACCAGGGCCCTTCAACGTGGGATTGAGGAGGACCCATTGATGCTCAGGGGGGGGGGGGGCTGTAGTGTGCAGAAGTGTGTGTGAGGAGGGGAAGCCTCTGGGCCCTCTAGTGCCTCTCGGGCACTGCCTGGTTGCCCAAATGGTCTGTCCACCCCTGATGGTCAGGAAGGATAACTGCTCATCCCCCTTTTGTGTCCCTTCCTGTGGAGTCCCTCAAGAATCACCTAGCTCCCCTCTGCTGTACAATGTTTTTATCTCATTGGGTATGGTTATGTTGGGACTAAATGAGTGGATGTTTTCATATGCAGATGATATTTTTCAATTGTCTCTATAAACGAGGGCTTTAATTTGTTAACAGGAAAGCCGATGTCTGATATTGATAAAATTAAAAGCTGTTCTGTACAATATTATTTAAAATTGAATGCTGAAAAAACCAAGCTACTTTGATTTGCTATTAATGAGAGTTCTATACCAGATCAGATTATATTGTTGGATGGATCATGTCTTTCAGTGGATAAGAAGTCCAGGGTCTTGGGGGTGCTTTTTGTCCCATCCTTAATGATGGAACCTTAGATTAATGTTGTAGTTAAAAAATCTATGTTTGAATTGAAGCAATTACACTTAATTTGGTCTTTCAGAGTATTAATTCAGGTTGTAATCTTGTCATCTCTGGACTACTGTAATTCACCATAGAAGAAGCTAAGGTTGTCTCACAACACAGCTGCTAGGCTCATTTGTAGGAAAGTAGATTTTTTTTTGTTACATTTGTACCCCGCGCTTTCCCACTCATGGCAGGTTCAATGCCCCTATTATTTGTTGGCCTTCATTGACTTCCTACAGAAGCACAAAGTATTTTTAATCTTTGTTGTTTACTTTTTAAAAACCTTATATGGTGATGTTCTGGAAGATTTTCTTTTATTATTTTCTTCGTCAGGTACTTCTTTTAATGGTCGACGTGTGGATCAACTTATTTCGCAGCTACTGTCTTCAAAAGCTGTGAAACACAGATCGCTATATGGTCAATCTTTAGTTTCCCAGGCCATTAGAATTTGGAATCTTCTTCTTCCATAGGCTATTCATTCTTTTTCTTATTTGTTGTTTCGAAGAAAATTGAAAACTGTGAATTTAGCAGATTGATTTGTATAGTTATATGTAAGTTGTATTTTTTTTCTTTTTGTACTTGCACAATTGTTATGCTTCAGTCTTTTTTGTTATACACCTTGCAACTTTTCTTGAGGGATTTGGTGGGATACAAGCCTCTTGTAGAGTATAGATAGAATTGTATCTGGCATTCTGTGCAGGTTCCATTTCTTCATGATCAAACACTGGCACCGTAAACAGGGCAGACAACAAGTTGCCACATTGCCAACCTCATACTGCTTTCAACCCTAAGCATGTCTTCCACTCCCCCACTGTTAACTAGCATAGTTTATTAGCAAATATCAACTTGTGTTGCCATTGAAGTCCACTCCAGTCTTGATACTGATCTGTGTTTGACATTTACAGGATCCAGATCATAGAAGTCTGCCCTGCATTAGTCTTACATCCCAACCTCTGAAGCTGCCATCAAAGCTCACTTCAGTTATGAGGTCATTTAAAATTTTGTTTTAATTTGATATAGGGATCCTCTGTGTTTATGCCAGGCATTCTTGAATTCCATCACTGATTTTGTCTTCACCACCTCTCCTGGGAGGGCATTCCAGGCATCCACTACCCTTTCCATGGAAAAGTATTTCCTGATGTTGCTTCTAAGTCTGCCACCCTGCAACCACAACTCATTACCTCTAGTTTACTGCTTCCCTATCCCCCCAAAAGTTTAGTTTGCATATTAATATCTTTTAAGTATCTAAACATCTGTATCATATCCCTCCCTATCCCTCCTTTCTTCTAGGGTATACATATTCAGCTGTTCAAGTCTCTTCTCATACGTCTTTTAGCACAAGTAACCTGGAACCTTCACATGACAGCAAAAGTCCATTTTCAGAGGCAGCTCCAGAGAACAATAGGGGAGTCCTTTTACTAAGCTGCAGAAAAAACGTGGCCTGCGATAGTGTGGGTGCATGTTTTGGGGACACATTGGACCATTTTTTACAGTGACTGGGAAAAAGGGCTTTTTTAATGGGCTGGGAAATAGGCGTATGCTGAAATTAAAACTAGCGTGCGCCTACTTACAGCTTGAGCCCTTACCGCCACCCATTGACCTAGCAGTAAGGGCTCACACACTACCCATGCAGTAACCATGCAGCGTGCGCCAACTGCTGATTACCTCCGGGAACGCTCCCTGTGCTAGAAAATAGAAAATTATTTTCTACAGCTGGAGTTGTACGCACCAAACTCAGAATTACCACCGGGCGTACGTGCTAGCCCAGCGGTAGTGCCGATTTGGCATGCACTACCCACGCATTAGCCCTCCCGCACCTTAGTAAAAGGGCCCCTTAGTTAGAACCAATTGTAAATGTAATCAAGGTCGTGATTTAGCTTCTGCTGACAGTGAACATATAACTTTCTTTTTTCAGGGGGAGTCAGTAGGGAACGAGCACCAAGCCTCTCCAATTCCAGCTCCAAATAGACTCATTGTTAAAAAAAAAAAAAAAAAAAAAACAAACCCACACTACAGGAGTAGTAGAATTCTGTTAGTGTGCTCCGGGGAAGTATGACCACGATTTTGAAGAGCACTGCAACCTTCTCATATCACCAGGAGCTTAAATCTTTAATTTGCCTTGCTTGTTTTCAGCAGGGTCTGAGAACACCATGGCATCACACTGTTCTTTGAGAACAGTTTTAATGAACAGCTGCTAATAGCTATGAGCATTTTATTTATTTGCTTTTTGTTATTAAATTCAGAAATCTGATCTCTCATTTTTTGTTTTGTTTTGCAAGGCAGTTCCAGGGGCTCGTGTGACATTTAATAAAGTTGATTTCCGTTTAAATTAATGCCTTGCGTAGTAATGAAAAATGAGTTCATAAAATAAACTAGGGAACTCTCCCCCCCTCCCCCCCCCACACACACCTTCGTTAGATCCATACTCCCTATCCTCTTTTATACTTTGGGATATTGCATGTGCAAGCACCACAGGGTGTGAGGGGTTTTATATTTATTGGGGGGGGGGGGGGGGGAGGGGATATACTTTTTGTTTTTCACTCATATGGTCACAGGAAATAAGCATCAAAGTAAGGAAAAGGTATGTTTTAGAGATGTGCCTTTAATAGCACACAATTGTAATGCCAAAATAAAGTGTGTTTGATACAGCAGGGGTAAAACAGGGCTGCCGAGAGACTAAGCCGGGCCGGGGCAAGGCCACCCTGCCTCCACCCCCCGCCTCTGCCGCCCCCCCCCCCCCCATCACTCCCCCTGCCGCTACCGCCCCCTGTTGCTCCCCCCACTGCTGCAGTCCCTGGTCTCACCTGCCTGCCTCCACAGCTCCGGGCCCCTGCATTCAAAGCGGCAGTCACAGATCGCCTCTCTTCTGGCCTTCCCTCCCTGTGTCCCACCCTCGTCTGATGTAACTTCCAGTTTCCATGAGGGCAGGACACAGGGAAGGAAGGCCCGAAGGGAGGCAATCTATGACTGCCGCTTCGAATGCAGGGGGCCCGGAGCTGAGGAGGCAGGCAGGTGAGACCGAGAACTGCAGTGCCAGCGGCCTGACCCTGGCACCGGGCCCCCCTTGGAGGCCCGGGCCCGGGGGAATTTTGTCCCCCTGCCCCCCCTCTCGGCAGCCCTGGGGTAAAACATCAAATATATAGAAAAGATACTCAGCGCTGACCAATCTTCTTAAACAATTCAATCATATGACAGTAATCATCATATAAATGTGCTTAATATAAATGATGATTACTGCCATATGACTGAATTGTTTAAAAAGATTGGTGAGCGCTGGGTATTTTTTCTATATATTTATTAGCACACAGTCAGGAGCTCTTTAACTAAGGCCCGCCCAAAAGTGGCCTGCGCTAGTGTAGGCGCATGTTTTGAATGCACGCTGGTCCATTTCCTGAGCGTGCCTGGAAAAAAGGGATTTTTTTTATATGCCGGAAAATGGACTTGCGGCAAAATGAAAACCAGCGCACGCCCATTTTTGGCCTGAGACCTTTCTTCACTCATTGACTTAGTGGTAAGGTCTCACACGCTACCTGGGTGGTAAGCATCTAGTGCTTGCCAACTACTGATTACTGCCGAGTAAGCGCCCAGTGGTAGAAAATAGAAAATATTTTCTACCGCCTGTTTTGGGCGCATGCCAAAAATGGAATTACTGCCTGGGGTATGTGGTAGTCAGGCAGTAGTGCCAATTTGATGCATATTGGATGCACGTAGGTGCCTACACACCTTTGTAAAAGGGCCCCTCAGTTTGTAAGTGCACTTAAAAAATTTGTGTGCACTAAATCACGTAATTAAATCACGATCACCTAAAATTCAGGAAATCATTAAACACTCACCTGTTCGGAAAGGCATACCCAACTGACCCAACTTAAATGCCTCAACCCTGCAACACTTCACTATCAAAGATCATATTGGACATTATCAAACCCTCCTACCGTTAACCCCTATGTGACTGAATCTTCTCTTCCCTATACCACCATAACATCTTTTGTACTTGTCCCTTACCGAACTTGGCGAATGCCTTTACGGTATTATGTAAGCCACATTGAGCCTGCAAATAGGTGGGAAAATGTGGGATACAAATGTAACAAATAAATAAAAAATATAAATAAATAAAATATGCTAAAAATGAATCTGCATTTAAGGGCTTCTTTTACAAAGCCATGCATCAAATGAGAGGAAGCCCATAGGCACTGAATGGACTTCCTCTCATTTACCATGCAGGAATCGCTAGCGCGGCTTTGTAAAAGAAGCCCTAAGTTAATTAGCATGCATTATAAGTTTTTAATTAAAACCAATGTGGGTAATATTTAGCATGTAGTGGTCGTCGTTTGCTACAATATTGACTACCAGTTGCTGAATTGTGCCTAGATAACTGTTCATTATTAGCACTGAGTGTTGAATTAATATCAGTGGCATGAAATATCTGGACAGTCAGTGGTCTGCTGGTAGTTACCCACGTACCACTGATATTCGATACCCAGTTAGCTTAGGACAGTCTTTTTGCTGTTTAAAACTAACTGACTAGTCTGGCTACTGCCACTCAATATCAGCAGTGTCCAGGTAACGCCCAACTCTGCCCTGGCTGCCTCCAAACCATCCCAGCACTAACTGGCTAAAACTGTGACAGTCTCCCTGGCTTTCCAGCGACACTGTCCAGTTACATGCCACTGAAAATGCTTAATCACCCAGCCAGCAGGAGATAACAGGGTAGGTGCCTCTCCTACCTGGTTATCTCCTTCTGAATATCAACCAGTGTGTGAAACAAAACTGAAAAAATTCCAAAAAAAACTAAAATTGAAAAAATGTCCACACAAACCTTTTTTTTTCCCCTCTGCATATTCCTGGTCTTTTCTCTGCACATACTAATACATTTTATTGTAGTTTCATGCTAATGAGTACCAACCCCAAGAGTGCAAAAGGACGCTTAAAGTAACTTTGAAATAATTCCATAAAGTCAACATTGTGTCTCCCTAGAGTGTGGGGAAGAGAAATGCTGAGGACTGAGCAGCATCTTCCCGGAGTCCTGACTATTGTTTGGCCTTGGAGAAACTCTTTAAATATTAGCAGGCTCAGGTAGATGAATCAAAGGGAAGGTTACCCTGGGAATTTCACTGCTAGCAGTCTCTAGTTATTATTTCTGAAAAGAAGGAGAAAATCAATTTCATCTGCTCTGAAATCAGTGTTTCTCTGTAAAAGGCATTGGTAAAAATCTGAAGTGCACCGACAGCAAAATGTATTGGAAGACTGGGTGGAACAAGGACAATATTACTACTACTACTCATCATTTCTATAGCACTACTAGACGTACGCAGCGCTGTACACCTCAACATGAAGAGACAGTCCCTGCTCGACAGAGCTTACAATCTAATTAGGACAAACAGGACAAACAAGAGATAAGGGAATATTAAAGCGAGGATGATGAAATAAGGGTTCTGAACAAGTGAATAAGGGTTAGGAGTTAAAAGCAGCATCACAAAGGTGGGCTTTTAGTTTAGATTTGAAGACTGCCAGAGATGGAGCTTGATGTACTGGCTCAGGAAGTCTATTCCAGGCATATGGTACAGCAAGATAAAAGGAACGGAGTCTGGAGTTAGCGGTGGTGGAAAAGGATACAGATAAGAGAGATTTACCCAGTAAATGGAATTCCCGGGGAGGAATGTAGGGAGAGATGAGAGTGGAGAGGTACTGAGGAGCTGCAGAATGAATGCACTTATAAGTCAATAAGAAGAGTTTGAACTATATGTGGAAATGGATAGGAAGCCAGTGAAGAGACTCGAGAAGAGGGCTAATATGAGCATAACAGAATTTTGAACAGATTGAAGAGGGGAGAGAGATGGCTAAGTGGGAGACCTGTGAGAAGCAAGTTGCAATAGTCTTGCAACTGGTGATAAGAGTGTGGATGAGGGTTCTGGTAGTGTGCTCAGAAAGGAAAGGGCGAATTTTGATGATATTATAGAGAAAGAAACGACAGGTTTTAGCAGTCTGCTGAATATGTGTAGAGAAGGACAAGGAGGAGTCGAAGATGACCCCAAGGTTATGAGCTGATGAGACAGGAAGGATGAGAGTGTTATCCACAGAATTAGAGAATGGGGAGGAGGAGAGGTTGGCTTAGGGGGAAAGATAAGAAGCTCAGTCTTGGTCATGTTTAGATTCAGATGGCGCTGAAACATCTAAACAGCAATGTCAGACAGGCAGGCTGATACTTTGGCCTGGATTTCGGCTGAGATTTCTGGTGTGGAGAGGTAGATCTGGGAGTCATCAGCGTAAAGATGATACTGAAAACCATGGGATGAGATCAGAGTACCAAGGGGAGAAAAGAAGAATTCCCAGGACAGATCCCTGAGGTACACCAACTGACAGTGGGATAGAAGTAGAGGAGGATCCACTAGAGTATACATTAAAGGTAAGCTGGGAGAGATAAGAAGAAAACCAGGAAAGAGCAGAGTAGGCTGTGATCAACAGTGTCAAAAACAGCAGATAGATCGAGAAGGATGAGGATAGAATAGAGACCTTTGGATCTGGCCAAGAACAGATCATGGGAGACTTTAGCAAGCGCAGTTGAATGAAGGGGGCGAAAGCCAGATTGAAGTGGATCAAGAATAGCTTGAGATGAAAGAACGTCAAGGCAACAGCGTTGAACAGCACGTTCAAGTATCTTGGATAGTAAAGGGAGGAGGGAGATGGGGCAATAGTTGGAAGGACAGTTAGGGTCCAATAAAGGTTTTTTAAGGAGTGACTACGGCATATTTGAAGGCATCAGGAACAGTCACAGTGGGAAGTGAAAGATTGAGGATATGACAGATAAAAGGGATGACAGTAGGAGAGATAGTGTTAAGTAGATGGGTGGAAATAAGATCAGAGGAACAGGTAGTTAGTTTCGAGGAGGAAAGAAGATGTGTAGTTTCCTCTTCAGTGATTTCAGAAAAGGAAGAAAAGGAGGCAGGGGTTGGAGGGT
Organism: Microcaecilia unicolor; assembly: GCF_901765095.1. NCBI lineage: Eukaryota > Metazoa > Chordata > Amphibia > Gymnophiona > Siphonopidae > Microcaecilia > Microcaecilia unicolor. Next base: position 45,069,617 of record NC_044042.1, on the reverse strand, counting down.
TGAGAGAATGGACTAAGGGAAGAGAGATGGCGGTGACCTAGTTGAGAATTCAAGTTTAATCTTGTGAACCTTATCATGAAAGTACTCAGCCAGAGTCTGGGGGGAAAGTGAAGGGGGAGTTTGAGGTGAAGGCACTTTGAGGAGAGAGTTCAGTGTGGCAAAGAGACGTCGAGGGTTTGAGCCAAGATAATTTGTCAACTAGATGTAATCGTCCTGTTTGGCAAATAAAAGAGCAGACTGGAAGGAGGTCAGCAAGAATTTGAAGTGTATGAAGTCAGCATGGGAACGGGATTTCAACCAAAGGCATTCGGCAGAGTGGGCACAGGAATGTAGGTAGCGGATTCTAGAGGTCAGCCAAGGCTGGGGTTTGATACGTTTTACAGAACGGGGAATGGGAGGAGCGAGACCTTCTTATTAGCAGGTAGATGACAGTTTTCCTCATCATTTGAACTATGTTTTATACTGACATTTGATTATTTTACTATTTTTATACTGTTAATACAATGTAAGTTGTTTATATGAAGCTATACCTGTTGTACATCACCTTTGGTAATCTCTTCTTAAAGGTGGTCAATAATATCCAATTAAATAAATAAATTAAAAGATCAATTAGTCCATCTGGTATATCAAGCTCTTCCTTTCCATATTCTAAGGATATATATTCAGTTGCCAGCCATAAAAGCTTGACTGTTTGTAGGATATCACTCTTTATTCAAGTTAGTTTTTGTTCACTTCCTCATTGATTCTCTACTGCTTTGGGTATATGACCTTATAAGATCCTATACTTAATTCAACATCTTCTCTACCCTCTCCCTCACCTATGTCTCACTACCAACCCTCGCAATGCAATCAGCTACCTAAACTAGTGAGGCTGTAGTCCAAATATTCAGCCTCCTAAGATCCTGTGGCACTGCTGGATGGAACATGGCCACCATCAACCATTTGGCACTAACTGGTTGGTTTCTGAGGAGCTGAAGCCTGTTGGCATCAACCTGGATATGCCATGGCCTGCAGTATTCTCAGTTATTTACAAAAAATTATTACTTACCAGTAACTAAACTAAACATAACGAAATCATAAATACATACAACAAAAACCGTTAGCCACCCAGAGCCCTCCCCAAACCCCAACCTCAGCATAATTTTAGCTATACCACATCACTATTACTAAAGTATTCCTTTCCCAAAAGCTTCAACAAATAAGGAAGCCTTGATTCTTTTTACAGAACAACTGAAGATCCTCTTCCAATTCTAATTTGACCAGCAAGCTGTTCCAAAGGAGATTGCCTGTTACCGAAAATGGCTCAACTTAATCAAACCAACTTTGCTTCCTTACAAGATGGAACCGTGATCCCCTGTGATCTTCCAAGTGCAATTCTCACCTTGGAACATAATGGCTTACAAACCATAACCATAACCATCGTAATTCTTTTCTCCAATGTTTGTTTTGTCCTTACTATCCTGCAAATATATTCCAATTCAAATCTAGTTAGTGGCCATAGTTGCTCGTTAAAAAGCCAATTATTGGCTCTAATTAGCTTGCTATTTTTTTTGTTACATTTGTACCCCGCACTTTCCCACTCATGGCAGGCTCAATGCGGCTTACATGGGGCAATGGAGGGTTAAGTGACTTGCCCAGAGTCAGAAGTTTATTTAATTTATTTAATTAAATAAAATAAACCAATTACATAACCAATACTGTTAACCAGAATGTAATTTGTAGGTCACTTGATTTTGGATAACAGTGGGATACAAGAATGTATAAATAAAATATGTAAATAAATGAATTGCGCACACAACTTTTGGCGACTTTTATAGAATTAGGGAGTTAGTGCAACATGTGACTGTGCCCACTGACAGGATTACAACTGTGCTAATATATTATTTTGAGTCTTCATGCACTCCATTGGCTTCCCACTTGTTAGCAATTTTTACAGCAATGTATTATGAAGCACCTATTTTAAGCATATTGTACAGGTCTATAACAATGCATAGGTGTGCAGAGCATACCTTCAGGAAACTATTCTATAAAGGAAAGTAGGTGCCTATTTGACTTGATATAATACTAGCAAAACTGGGCCTATACATGCATAGGTGGTTAGGCATGAGAACTTACGGCAGCTGTAGAGCTGGTATAAAGCTTTACCTTTATGTTTAGTATTAATATTTGATATACTGCTTTTTCTGACTGGCAGTTCAATGTGGTTTACATAATCTGAATTAAGATAAATCAAGATGAGCGACTACTGAAAAAGGTGTGAGCAAAATCCAACTGAGGCCCCGATGCTCAGAAATAAAGGCGGGCGCTAGAGTGCCCCTCCACGTCTCCCACTTTCTACCTTTAAATGTTTATTTATTTTTTCTTTGCTCTAAAATAATCTATTAAATGATGAAAACCCCTCAAAACCCATACTAAAAGAAAGGTGTAACATGGCGCTGGCATTTTCCTTGGGGTATTTAAATAATCAGCATTCTGATGATGTCATATTAAAGAAGTCCATTCAATCTCACTATTCAGACTGGTTGGCATTACCATCTGTAACAAAAATATCCAAAGTTGTTCTTTAAAATTAAGAGTTCTCTCATGATTTCCACCCTTCCAACCCTCTTTTCTTGATCTAAAATTCGCCAATGAATATCCTTCACAGTGTGTTGTTTCTCCTTCCAATGGGGGACTAAAGGTGCCTCCATATTATTAGTAGTGATCTGTGATTTGTGCTTAGTCAATTCCTTCCTATATAAATTGGTTGACATGAGCATTCTATATTATATACCACATTAGCACTGTTACAGTTTGTGTTAAAATTTGATTGTATCTTACGTCCCGTTTTATGATCTGTCCATGTTGGACCAGTAATAGCCAACTCACATCATTGACAGTGTCCATAAATTGAATGACATCCAATTCGATCAGATATTACATCTTCCTCATAACGTTGCCTAGATAGTAGCTCACCAACAGTACGTCCTCTTTTGTATGCAATAATAGGAAATTTTTCCAAACATGGATGCAGCTGTAAAATGTACCAATGTGTTCTCAAAATGGTGACAAATGAATATATCATCTTTGAAAATGCAAAACGCATGTCAACACATCAGTGTCTGGTGACTGGTTTGTCCATCAAAAGCAATTCTCTATTTGCAATCATACTCTTAAATAAGCTTTTGATATAGCCTGCTGAGGATAGCCTCTATTCAGTTACTAATAGTGCCTGCTGCTTAAAATCTTCCAATGTGGTGCACACTCTACGTAAACGCAAAAATCTTTCCTACTAGCCATTATTCTGAAATAGGTCATTTAGAAAGCTTTTTGCTGTCTAAATCTAAGTGGTTCCTTACAGAATTATCACCTAGGGGGGAATTCTATTACTGGGCACTGCTATTTAGGGACCACAAGGCCACACGATAGGAACAAATTCTAGAATGGAATCTAGGTGCTTAATTTTCCTTATAGAATACTATCATCTAGGCACACTCAACCACACCAGCCATAGAGCTGATGTAGTGTGGGCACCTAAATGTGGCAGGGATGCTTGTAACTTACAGTATTCTATAGTTTACCCATGTCAATGTGAGCTCTGACAAGGTCCACCCTTGCTCCGCCCCCTGTGCAAATACACGCTATGTAAGTTAAGCAGGTATTAGCAGAATAGCAGTTAGGTCACATATTGGCATTTATGCCCATATGTGCACATATATACACATATTTACATTTACATGTGTGAATTACCCTTCATGTGTTGAGTGTTCTTATTTTTAAAATCTGATAACGAGCTATACAGAAATCCTAATATTGTTGCTACATTAAGGAGCTCATTTTCAAAGCAAAAAAACCTCTTAAGGTAGCAGATATTTCAGTCTCAAAAACATCCAAGTTGCAATTTTCAACACTCTAATTTTAGACATTTTTCTCCACAGTTCTTCCGTAAGAAGAATCTGATGACAGGTCTTCATTCCTGTTAGTATGAGGCACTCATCCTATTCTTATGCCTCAGATGCAAATTGGAAAGAAATGCTTTATACATACAGATTTTTTCTTTGACAACTTCTAGATAGAAGTTGTGTACCTGCCTTAGGTCTGAGTTCTGCAAGTTTCTAGGCCCTTCCCTGGAGTCCCAACCCTTCCCATTTATGGCATTAGGAGTTCAAATGGTACGCTGAAGTAATTAGTCCCTCTGAAAGTAGGGCTAACACTGGTTTGCTGTTAGACAATTTATTAATTCAATACTTTAGACTATCAACTTTCAGCACATACTTCTGCACATACTTCTGCTGGCTGGTACGAGGTGTGTGTGTGTTTGAGAGAGAGAGAGAGAGAGAGAAAAGGAGAAAGGTGCTAGTTTCTTTATGTCACAATTCTTTTCAAATGGAATTACCTTAAATTAAGCCTCTAATTGCTTTAAAAATATCACACAAAGGTAATATAAAGGTGTGGTGAGCTAGTTCATGATTTCTCCACAACTTGTTTCTTTACTTATATTATTTAAAATTAAGTTTAAAATGTTCAGAGTATATGTACCAACCTCAATATAACTCACTTAAAATTTGAAAGAAAAAACAAACTCCACTACAACTTTACTACTCGCTAAACAGGGTACCGAAGGCCTATGCAAATAAGAGAGTCTTCAATCTCTTATTGATGAAGTCCACAGCCAGAAAGAATAAAAACGGAGACATGACTCAACCTTGCTACACTCCTGTATTGATGCTGAAGAAATCAGTGATGTATATTCATTTTGATCAATTTGATAAGAAGTGCTGCGAGACAGCTCAGCAAATGTTATTGAGCGTTTGGCATCGTCATTAACATATATACCACCGAGAGTGGTTCGTCATCACCGGAAACTCTTAATTGATTGATTCACAAGCCCCCAGGTTCTATAAATGGTGACTAAAGTGCGATTAGTACTGATAATTGGCCACTAACAAGCAATTATCGGCACTAATTGTCACTAATTTACGCATGCAGCTTTCTAAGCATATTCTTTGTAAACTGCCTAGAATATAGAATAGAGCGGTCTATAAACTGCTATAAATAAATATTCTGTAAAGTGGTGTGCATACATTTTAATGGGAGGGACATGGGCAGGTCGTGGGCATTCCTAAAAATTACGCATACTGTTATAGAATATGCTCAATCTGTGCCTAAGTTAGGCATGGGCATTTACACCAGGTTTTAGTTGGTGTAAATGGTCGCACCTAAAGTTTAGTCATGGGGACAGGCGCTACATGTATTTTATAAACCGCACCTAACTTTAGCCTAAGTGCAGGTTTTTTGTCACAATTTTTTAGGTGCCATTTATAGAATCTAGTCCGAAGTGTATGTGATTATCAAGACCGCCTGACTCTGTTGTTTCGCTGAAACATGGACCTTGTCGGGTCTGCCAACAAAACATTCTTTTGATGCCACCCCAGTTCTGAAGGCCCTTTATGCTTTTTATATATGATATTCTTTTTGTGAGCCACCTCGATATGTTGATAGGTGGTTTATACATTTACTGACTCGATCTATCAATAAATATATTTTGTTGAATTGGGATGCCTTGGCACAAATCACAAGATGCTTCATGCTAAAACCACACCTCTTTAGAAATAAAATGAAAGGTAACAGTAAAGCGAAATGGGGGAATTCTATATATATGGTGCCTAACATTAGGCGCTAATTCCATGTCACGTTTTTGGTGTTGGAAAGCGTTCTAATGGATGCAAGGCACTGAAATGAGGCAGAAATGGCAGATCCACGTGAAAACTCACTTACACGGCCATTTATAGGGTTCCCACCAGAGAGGTCCCACCCACCGATTCCCATCTTGAAAATTACCACCTAGGTCAATTCCCACCCAACAAATTTCTGCTGCTCCAGGGAGGACAATTCCCACCCTTTACAATTAGAATAGAACAATGTCTTGCATTCATTTCCTTCACTTTCCCCTTGCAGACATGCAGCTTGTTTGGGGGCACAATGCCCCCCCCCTCACATACATACTACACCTATGTCACTTCCCCTCCCAGACATAACCTTCTGTACACCCCACCACAGCACGCAAAAATAATAAACAAATAAATAGCAAAACCAAAATCCAAATAAAGAGCATAAAAAATAAAGACCACAAACTATAACCCCCAACACAACCTGAAACACACAACATTTTTTAAAAATCATTACAGCCTGATTCCAAACACATTCACTAACTTTCTCAAACCCAGACGATTAGCTTTCCTACAAACCATCAGAACTCAAAAACAGTATAATTCCCACCCACTCCGACTCAATTCCACAATCACAAATCCATTTTTCCACAAACCTGGATGACTGTCAGGGACATATAGCTTCACCTCCACGCAATGGCATTGTTTATACAAATTCTGACGCATACAAAGAAAACCTGAAAGACAAAGGAAAAAAAGACCAACCACTAGATCCTGGTAAGAAAAATATTTCAGGGTAGAAAAAACCAAGAGTGAATAGTCCTAGGAGGGAATTGTCCCCCTTGGGTGGCGCTATAGAAATGTTTAATAGTAGTAGTAGTAGTAGTAGAATTGGTCAGAGGGGATTTGGTGGGTGGGAACTGTCTGGTGGGAACTCGCCGGATACCATTTATAGAATAGCACCTAAGTGTTTCTGTTTGGATTTGCAAAGGGGCATACTGATGGGAGGGACATTGGCGGATCAGGGTTCTTTCCATGCGCACAGTGTTAAAGAATAGTGTGGATCCACAGCCAACTTGCCTACCAGGATTTATAACTGGTTTCTGCCATTGTTTTACAGTTGTAACCACAATGCTGTATGGAAGGCGGTATTTTTATTTATTTATTGCATTTGTATCCCACATTTTCCCACCTCTTTGCAGGCTCAATGTGGCTTACAATATATCATGGATAGTGGAAATATATTAGAAAATAGACAATTAGTGTTACAGAAGGATCTTGGGTAACATGATAATGATAGAACATGATAGTAGTATAACAAGCAGGAATTCTAAGACAGTTCTGAATATATGTGGAGAAGTTGAGTATGTTCACCTTGGTTGATCTTTGTGGTATGCCTTGTTAAAGAGATGGGTCTTCAGCAATTTGCGGAAGTTCGTTAATTCGTAAATCATTTTTAGGTTGCGCGGCAATGCATTCCATAACTGTGTGCTGAAGTAGGTAAAGTTTGACGCGTGCATTAGTTTGTATTTTAGACCTTTGCAGTTAGGGAAGTGCAGATTAAGGAATGTGCGGGATGATCTTTTGCATTCCTAGATGGTAAGTCAATCAGATCTGACATGTAGGCTGGTGCATCTTCGTGAATGATTTTATGGACTAGGGAGCATATTTTGAACATGATATGTTCTGTAAGTGGGAGCCAGTGTAGTTTTTCTCATAGGGGTTTCGCACTTTCTTATTTTGTTTTACCAAATATGAGTCTAGCTGCAGTGTTCTGGACTGTCTGAAGTTTCTTAATTATTTGCTCTTTACAGCCGGTGTAGAGTGCGTTACAGTAGTCCAGATGACTGAGCACCAATGATTGTACCAGGTTTTTTATCACAGTATTTGTGCAATTCATTAATATAGCAATGGTGTTCGTTTTGTTTTTTATGAGTGGTTGGTACAGATTCCTGATAAATGCCTTTTGGCCAAAACACGATTCGTGACAAATCTTTGTTACCTTCCAATAAAGCTATCGCACCACACCATAAGTTTTGAACTATTTGTCACCTTTCCTGTTTGTTGCTGTGGTATTTAATACAAAGGTTTTCTCTTCTTTGTGGTTGTTCAGTTGGTGTAACATCTCGCGACAAAGTTGACCGCAGATCTTGGCGCTTCACACTATTCTATAAAGGGTGCCCATCCTGGAATGCCCGTTATAGAACACCGTTCAGTGCTAAGATTTTTGGCACTGAATTTTGAGTGCCATTTACTGAATCCAGCCTAAAGTGTAAAATTCCCAAAGCTGCTCAGTTCTTAAGAATCCGGAAGTTCCTGCTTGTAAAAAACTATACTATAACCAATTCATTTGGCCTAGTGTTCCCATTTCTTCACTCCATGAGCATTTTCTGAAGGCCAAAAAAAAAACAATATTCTAATAACTATTGTCCTCCTTAAACAAACAAACAAACACATATATACCGCTTGCATAATTAAAGCAAAATAAGCACTTTGTCATTAACCCACAAAGCAATGTATTTTAAAAAGACCCTAGTTCATCACCCTATAAAAGTCGTATTACCATAATTCCAGGGAAAAGAATAATGGTAAAAATGCTTCAAATCACTGTGAAACAGTAAGTTTTAAGAACACAGTCTGCTGAATATTCATACCGTATTGTTTTTGACATTTAAGAACGCAATAATCAAATGACTAATCATCCTTTTATGTTATTTCTGCAGCTGAAAAACAAATTACTGAAAAACCTTAAGAGAAAGTTAGTGCTGGTTAGTTAATCAGAAAGTGTGAAGGAGCTGTATTACAGGGTCCCTTTTTATACCAAACGTTTTATCCCACTTAGCTAAGGGCAAGCCTAAGGAGGTTTTATGACAGGAGAAGGCATAAGCCTATCTAGCCCATTCTATGGGCAGAAGCCAGTGGGCGGAGCTTGTCACCATATTGTGTGACCTCAAACATTCGCAGATGCTATTGAAAACAATAGCAATACTGTGAGGTTTATGATTGCCTATGTGTGGAGTTTTTTTTTAATTTGAAAGCTTCCCATATATAACCCGAGGGTCCTGGGGTGTGAGCCGCGTTTAGTGGATGTGGGTACTCTGGAGCAGCAGACTTGTTTTTGAAGCCTTATGAGGCCTGAATTTTGAAGGGAGAAGCTTTAAGAAAGGCCCTAGCTCTGTCTGAGCCTTGGGGCTAAGTTGTGCGGACCCCCCCCCCCCCAAGGTTAAAAAACCCTTCGGGTTACATATGGGAAGCTTTCAAATAAATAAAAAGCTGTCAAATAAAAAAAACAAACACATAGGCAGTCATAAACCTCACAAGTTTGCTATGGTTTTCAATAGCGTCTGAGAATGTTTGGGGTCACACAATATGGCGGCTGCACGGGGGAGACGGCTTCAACTTTTTGATGCCATGCCATGTCCTTGGTCTTGCAGGCCGCTTCTTCATCCTTTGCATATTTTTGGTGCAGTGACCTAGTGCATGTCCAGCAGAGCTTTCCAGGAAGGCATGCCTACTAACAATGATTTCATGTCAACTTCCTTTCTTGCAGAATTCCAGGCTTACATTAACTCTCTGCCAGCATCCATTGTGCAATTGCCACAGGGTTCCACTGTGTAGTACGAGAACCTCCCTCTGTGCAGTTAATAGACAAATCCATTTCTCCCCACTCTGCACATTTTCTGCATGTTGTACCCATTTTGTAGAGATAGCCCAAGCTTCTCTTCCTGCAAGTCAGGCTAAAGTCTTATGAAGATGATTCCTCTGAATGGAAACCTCCTTTCCAAGTGTAAATTGGATCATGACTATTTGGGCATAGTGTGATGTTTTTCTTTGAAGCCCAGAGTTATGCTGTTTTCTGTTATGCTGTTCATTTCAGCTTCTGCTGAATATGTATTCATTGCTTCATTATGAACCTTCACATGGGGCCCAATCAATCAAATGTTATGTCTTTACTGGTTATGTAATTGCTTGATATACATCTGTTGAGGCTTAATCACGTTCTTGTATTAAGCTACATCTTCATCTTTCTAAGTTCAGTGATGTGCCCTATAATAGTGATGCTCTACCTTTTATTCGCTACGCCTATGTTACATTATTTTGAGCACTACTAAATTGTGTAAACTGAAAAAATCATGGCATCCAACCATGGCTCCTTTCTTTATCTACTCAAGATGCATTTTCACTTCCATTATTCCAAAATGGAGAGAGAAATCACAGATATGCATCTCAGTATTTAACTCTCCTTGGGTTACCCTGGATTTTGTTTATATTACTCCTTTTTTATCCACCTTGACAATGTGATGATTTTCCTCAGCATCCAAGTTTATGGTTATATAATTTAAGAAATAATTTTGAGAGAAAAAAAAAAGATCAAGGCTGAAAAATTGCTGGGGCTTTCATAGGAAATCATGACATTTCCAGCATTTTAAAGATCCTAGCAACTATGAAACATGAAAAGAAAAAAGTGTGTGTGGGGAGGGAGGGACGAAAACAGGAGCCTGAACTGGTCGCTCAGCACTTTCTTTTATCTAGATAATGGTCACTGTGGATGTAGCCCTCCTTATCACACATTAATTAATTAATTATTAGAATTTATTTGCTACCTTTTTGAAGACGTTCACCCAAGGCAGTGTACAACAAGAATAAGTTGAACATAGGCAACAGACAATGGCGGTAGTAAAAATATTCCAACAACAGTACACAATATGGCAAAGTACTCTACTTCCAAGTCCAACGAAGCAAACACCCACAGAAGGTGAACTCTCCACAGGAAAACCAATGAAAGGCAAAACACACAGTGGATCCAAAAAAGTCCTCTCACAATGAGTGTCTTCCTGAACAAGGTCTTTATTGACAGTAGCAGAAATGACCCGACACGTGACGTGTTTCGGCCGTGAGGCCTGCGTCAGGGGTCTATAAAATAATATAATATACAAAGACATGCATAAAAATACAATTATGATTAAAAACATGAATAAAAACTTGAACATCCATATACAATTTCTTGTACAAATTTAGACAAATAAAACATCAGAATGAAAGATGCAAAGTATATATAATAAAAAATATATGATAAAATATGAAATTATACCACATAGAGATAATGAGGACAAGGCATGGAATAAAATACACAACATAATAAAGTATAAATATAGAGGACATACCTAGTATTATCTGTAGAAAAAAGTACCTTGTAGATCAGATGAAAAAAAGCACTAAAGCTGCTAACAACGATATCTATAATAAATATGTAAGCGAAGGCATAAATCACTACATACTCTCCATACATACATATACAACAAAATGAAATGATACTGAAAAAAGTGAAACATAGAATATATGGACAGGGATCCCAAAAATTGTTTTGATGATGGAGAATAATGAAGAAGACCACACGGGTATGAAAATAAAAATAAAAAAATGAAAATGAAAACAAGGCACGGCTGCCAAATGAATCAGCAAATGTCAAAGGTGATGAACCATAAAATGATAAGGATGGGAGAAACAGAAAAAAGAATTGCCTGATATTACTGTGAAAAATAGCATATATTAAAAAAGAAGACCATAAACTACTAAGAAAAATGGACCATAACATAGGGGAACCACCTAACTGAAAAATAATATTACCTTTGCAAAAGTGCATAAAGAACCACGTAACATGCTGGCAGAGTACACCTGAAGGCCATGTTTAGACGATACTGTCACCATAAAAAATATATATAAAATAAGAGTCAGCAAAAGTATATTGGCATGTAAAGATAAATAAAGCTGTGCCCACAGGAATGATGACATAAATATCCTCAGTGTAAAACAAAAAGGGGGCAAAATTACAAATAAAAGGTAAATGCCAATCGAAATGAGAAAAAATAAATAAGAAAAAATAATGGGTGTGGGGCATGCTATAAGCTATTACAGCAGCCAGCATAGCTATCAGCGATACAACGCGATCGAGCCATGAAAACGCCAAAGTTAATACTGAGTACTGAAAAGTACGCTAGTTTATGTAAGGCACCATGCTAAACCCAATAACTGCACTAAATCAGCACTAATTTAAGTGAAGACTTAATGAAAGTTGGAAAGGCAGAGGAGAAATCGATAAAAATGCTTATCATACACAAGAACCCGTTAATACATATGAGAGCATATGAAGACAATATGAAACAATACTATCAACACGGAATATTGAAAAAAATGAGTCTAAAAATGTATATTAACATCTAAAAATATCTAAAACTGTGCCCAAGGGAATATTGACGTAGCTCCCCTAGGTGTAAATCAAAAAAGGGGGGATTATTGCAGATAAAATATATAACAATGAAAATGAATGGAATAGTCGGTGTGGGGCATGCTATAAACTACTAAAACAGACTACATAGCTATCGGCATTGCACAAGATCAGGCCATAAAAGCGCCTAAATGACTGCTGAGTACTGGGAAGCAAATTCGTTTGTGTGAGGCACAATGCAAACCGCTATAACTGCATTGAATTAGCACTGGTTAAATAAAAGCTAACAGGACTACTACTGACCAACTTCAGAAAGACATATTAGAATTAGTGTCTTTTGCTTTCGATGCTGGGTATATCACTCTTAAAGAAAAAAATTACCTTACAGTTAAGTGTCCTTCTATCCCCACCATATATACTCTTCCTAAGATACATAAAAGGTTAGATAACCCACCTGGTCGTCCTATCATCTCAGGAAACGGTTCAGTTTTAGAGCCTCTCTCTCAGTTTGTAGACTATTTTTTACGACCCTTTGTCCCAGAGATTGACTCATATGTTAGAGACTCATCCCATATGATCAACATTTTAGAAATGTTTGATGGAGATCTTGAAGATGTTACTATGGTGACCCTGGACATAGAAGCTCTCTATACCAATATTCCTCAGTTGGAAGCCCTGATAGTAATAGAGAATACACTTAAGAGAAGGACCCATGAGCGACGTATTCCTAATCATTTCATTCTTGCCTTGGCTACTATTGCCCTTACTAAGAACTATTTTGGTTTTGATGGCAGTTTTTTCCAACAAATTAAAGGCACAGCTATGGGGTCAGCCATGGCCCCCGATATTGCTAATCTATATGTTGCCCAGTTTGAAGAGAGATTTCTCAGAATACACCCATATAAAAAAGAGATCAGAATGTACAAACGCTATATAGATGATATCTTCCTGCTATGGAAAGGCAACATGGATAGTTTATCCTCGTTCATGTCTTGGTTGAACACCAGGGACCCCAACCTACGTTTTCAGATGCACCATCACCATAGTGAGATTCCTTTTTTGGACATTTTGATACAAAAAACTACATATGGGTTCAAAACTACTATATATAGGAAACCTACAGATAAGAATAACTATTTACATTTCACTAGTTTTCACAATAGATCATTAAAAGAAAACTTACCTTATTCACAGTTCTTGAGGTTGCGTAGGCTTTGTACAGATTTTGACGATTTTCAAACTAAATCTGTTGATATGTCCAACAGGTTCAGCTCCAGAGGATATCCCCGTGCATGTGTTAATAATAGTCTAAAGAGGGCCATTAATAAGAACAGGAATGATCTCCTGATTGCCAAGCCAGACAAACTAAGCCCAGATTTGGTTTGCACATTAAAATATTCACATTTATCAGGAGGCATTAGAAACATCATTAAAAAGCATTGGCATATTTTGGAGACACATACCTGCTTTACAAATCAAGTTCCAGTCATTGCACACGCCCGCAACCGCAACATTAGAGAGTTTTTGGTTCCCTCTACCCTTCCAGAGCCCCATTCCACAAGAGGAGATTCCTTTGGCCATATACCATGTGGGAGATGTTCAGTGTGCAAACACTCACTTACTATCACTTCATTTCACAGTAAACATAATAACAAAAACTACACTCTCAGACATTTTTCAGATTGTAATACTACTGGAGTTATTTACATCATAATATGTCCTTGTGACTTACTCTATGTAGGAAAAACTAAGAGAGCCATAAAAACAAGAATTATAGAACATAGGAGTTGCCTCACAAGGCAGATACATAGCGCCCCCCTGGTGACTCATTGGGTTGAAAAAAATCATACAATTGAACATTTAAAATTTTTTGTATTCAAAAAAATATCTATGTCCTGGAGAGGTGGTAATATGGATGAGAAACTGCTAAGGGAAGAACAGAGAACTATATATACATTAGGTACAGCCACACCGCATGGACTCAATATGGACATGGATTTCAGTCCTTTTTTATGATCATCCTTGTTATTTTCATTTTTGCTTTTATTTTTATTTTTGTTCAGTGTTCCCAGTCGCCTGTCTTTTTTCTATTACACATTTTTTGGTTTTCCATATTCATTTTTTTCATTTCCATTATTATTATTTTGTTCCATCATTCAGGATTATTACCATTTTTATTTTTATTTTTATAGCATATACATTGTATACGAGGACCTATATATATGTTTAAAAAATTTTTTTACAAAATTATTTGTCCATGTCGAACAATTGAATTGCTATTTTTATTTTTTACCTTTTATTTTTCATTTGTATTCTGTAGTTAGCTGGAACTACATATGGGATCACATGTTTTATATAGTCCAATCTCTTGTTTTATTGTTGTTAGATTCCACCTATAGCTTTATGTGCGCCCCATTGTCTTCACTAACCCCTTTTTAGCAGTGGAGTCTCTTATATCGATCATACCATTAAGTATCGACCCCACCACTCGCATGTGCTATATCTCCTTAGTAATGGTTCGTTCCAATCACAGGGGAAGTGATGTCATCTTTACTTCCGGTATAAATCCTTCCCTTGAAGGTGGTTTCATGTTTTGCCATACATTTCGTTTCACAAAGCAGCACAGCGTTTTCTTGTGTACGGTAAGCATTTTCATTGGTTTTTCCTTAGTCCTGTTAGCTTTTATTTAACCAGTGCTAATTCAATGCAGTTATAGCGGTTTGCATTGTGCCTCACACAAACGAATTTGCTTCCCAGTACTCAGCAGTCATTTAGGCGCTTTTATGGCCTGATCTTGTGCAATGCCGATAGCTATGTAGTCTGTTTTAGTAGTTTATAGCATGCCCCACACCGACTATTCCATTCATTTTCATTGTTATATATTTATCTGCAATAATCCCCCCTTTTTTGATTTACACCTAGGGGAGCTACGTCAATATTCCCTTGGGCACAGTTTTAGATATTTTTAGATGTTAATATACATTTTAGACTCATTTTTTTCAATATTCCGTGTTGATAGTATTGTTTCATATTGTCTTCATATGCTCTCATATGTATTAACGGGTTCTTGTGTATGATAAGCATTTTTATCGATTTCTCCTCTGCCTTTCCAACTTTCATTAAGTCTTCACTTAAATTAGTGCTGATTTAGTGCAGTTATTGGGTTTAGCATGGTGCCTTACATAAACTAGCGTACTTTTCAGTACTCAGTATTAACTTTGGCGTTTTCATGGCTCGATCGCGTTGTATCGCTGATAGCTATGCTGGCTGCTGTAATAGCTTATAGCATGCCCCACACCCATTATTTTTTCTTATTTATTTTTTCTCATTTCGATTGGCATTTACCTTTTATTTGTAATTTTGCCCCCTTTTTGTTTTACACTGAGGATATTTATGTCATCATTCCTGTGGGCACAGCTTTATTTATCTTTACATGCCAATATACTTTTGCTGACTCTTATTTTATATATATTTTTTATGGTGACAGTATCGTCTAAACATGGCCTTCAGGTGTACTCTGCCAGCATGTTACGTGGTTCTTTATGCACTTTTGCAAAGGTAATATTATTTTTCAGTTAGGTGGTTCCCCTATGTTATGGTCCATTTTTCTTAGTAGTTTATGGTCTTCTTTTTTAATATATGCTATTTTTCACAGTAATATCAGGCAATTCTTTTTTCTGTTTCTCCCATCCTTATCATTTTATGGTTCATCACCTTTGACATTTGCTGATTCATTTGGCAGCCGTGCCTTGTTTTCATTTTCATTTTTTTATTTTTATTTTCATACCCGTGTGGTCTTCTTCATTATTCTCCATCATCAAAACAATTTTTTGGGATCCCTGTCCATATATTCTATGTTTCACTTTTTTCAGTATCATTTCATTTTGTTGTATATGTATGTATGGAGAGTATGTAGTGATTTATGCCTTCGCTTACATATTTATTATAGATATCGTTGTTAGCAGCTTTAGTGCTTTTTTTCATCTGATCTACAAGGTACTTTTTTCTACAGATAATACTAGGTATGTCCTCTATATTTATACTTTATTATGTTGTGTATTTTATTCCATGCCTTGTCCTCATTATCTCTATGTGGTATAATTTCATATTTTATCATATATTTTTTATTATATATACTTTGCATCTTTCATTCTGATGTTTTATTTGTCTAAATTTGTACAAGAAATTGTATATGGATGTTCAAGTTTTTATTCATGTTTTTAATCATAATTGTATTTTTATGCATGTCTTTGTATATTATATTATTTTATAGACCCCTGACGCAGGCCTCACGGCCGAAACACGTCACGTGTCGGGTCATTTCTGCTACTGTCAATAAAGACCTTGTTCAGGAAGACACTCATTGTGAGAGGACTTTTTTGGATCCACTGTGTGTTTTGCCTTTCAAAGTACTCTACTTACAATATCAACACAATACACAGTAAAACATCCTAGCAGACAACATAGGGCGTAAGCGGAGATAGAACATATAGACAGATAAGATAGAATAACAGGAATCAGATAGAAATAAGGAAACTAACTAACTAAAGGAAAAATTGCATGTGGATTCAGAAAAGGTGCATGAAAATGATTTCAGCCAGAGTAGGAGTAGATGTGCAAGTCCTGTTACAATATGTGCAGCTGGTGTTAGTCTTCTATATATCGTGCTGACATTTCCACACAAAAATAGAAGCGTATTCCATAGTGATGCACATAAGTTAATTGGTTAACAAGCTAATCAATCAGTGTTGATAATTGGATGTTAACAACCAATTATCAGCACTAATTGGCACTAATTAGAATCTATGTGCAGAACTGTCTAAGTGTATTCTGTAATGTGGTGCTTATCCAGCTTATTTTCGAAGGAGATCGCTGGCCATCTTCCGACACAAACCAGGAGATGGCCAGCGATCTCCTGAACCCAGCCAAATCGGTATAATGGAAAGCCAATTTTGGCCAGTGCCAACTGCTTTCCGTCACAGGGCCAGCCAAACTTCAAGGCAGGGTACAGAAGGCGGGATGGGGTGGGACTGGGCGGGACAGGGGCGTGGTTACAAGATGACCGGCTTCACCCAATAATGGAAAAAAGATGGCCGGTTCTGACGAGCATTTCACCAGCTTCACTTGTTCCATTTATTTTTAGGACCAAGTCTCAAAAAAGTGCCCCAATTGACCAGATGACCACCGGAGGCAATCAACCCCCTCCCACCCTAAAAAAATTAAAACAAATTTTTTTTTTGCCAGCCTCTATGCCAGCCTCAAATGTCATACCCAGCTCCTTGACAGCAGTATGCAGGTCCCTGGAGCAGTATTTAGTGGGTGCAGGGCACTTCAGGCAGGTGGACCCAGCCCCCCCTACCTGTTACACTTGTGGTGGTAAATGTTGAGCCCTCCAAAAACCCCCAAAACCCACTGTATCCACATGTAGGTGCTCCCCTTCACCCCTTAGAGCTATGGTAGTGGTGTACAGTTGGGGGTAGTGGGATTTGGGGGGCTCAGCACCCAAGGTAAGGGAGCTATGCACCTGGGAGCAATTTTTGAAGTCCACTGCAGTGCCCCCTAGGGTGCCCGGTTGGTGTCCTGGCATGTCAGGGGGACCAGTGCACTACAAATGCTGGCTCCTCCCATGACCCAAAGGGCTTGCATTTCGCCGGGTTTGAGATGGTCGGGCCCGGTTTCCATTATGGCTGAAAACTGAAGCCGGCCATCTCTAAACCTGGCGATCTCAACATTTGACCTAAATGTTGAGATTTAGCCGACTCCAACTGTATTATCGAAAGAAAAGATGGTCGGCCATCTTTTTCGATAATATGGTTGGCTCCGCCCCTTTTGCGGAGCCAGTCCCGAAGATGGCCAGCCATATAGATGGCCGGTGCCATTCGATTATGCCCCTCCATATGTTCTAAGTCATGTAGCTGAAAAGTAGGTGTAGCCATGGGTGTGGAATAGGCGGGTCATGGGCATTTCTAAAATCTATGCGCATTGTTATAGAATACACCCGGTCTGCACATAATTTAGACATCGGGATTTACACTAAGTTTTACTTGACATAACTGCCCATGACTAAATTTAGTCACACAGAGCAGTGCTCAGCGTATTCTATATATGACTTGGAAATTTAGGCTTATTCTATAAAGTATGTCTAAATTAAGGCATACTTTATAGAATATGCTTAGGTGAATTTCATTCCATGCCGATTTTTTAGGCATGATATATAGAATCTAGTCCTATATGTTGACTAGCTAGTTAGTTGCTTCTTCCATTAAAGACTTGGGAGAAGAGCAAGCTTTCACCTCATTCTTTTCTTACAAAATGTTGATTTTCTTGCATTTAAAAAATTGATAAGTAAATCATAAAAACTAGAGGGGTCAAAATTCAGCCATCGGCAGTGAGAGTTTTGCTCACTACCAATGGCGTTATTCCCAGTATTGTAAACTAAGATCTGTATGGGCTTTGGCTTTGGATATCCAGTTATTTGTAAGCCGGCTAACACGTATCCGCTTAAGTCAATATTGATCAGTTAAGCAGCCACGAGATACCGCATAAAAATAGGACAGACTTTTATGCAGTTCCATTTATGCAGTAAACCTGGCTGCTTAAGGGCTAAATGTCTGCCCTTAAGCAGCCAAGTGCTGACTGCACCCTGGGAATGGCACCAACATAGCCGGCTATGTGTTCAGCACTAACCACAATATTCAGTGGCACTTAGCTGGTTAAGTGCCCTGACCAAGCAATTTAACCGGCCAGCAGCCGGCTAAATCGCTTTGAACATCAGGCCCAGATTCTTTCCTCAGTCTTTTACCACATTGTGATCTTCAGAGCCTCCATTGCATCTGGTAAGTAGTCTATTGAATTCTATAAGTGGGAACCTTGATGCCACATGGTGAGATCCTATTCTACAACAGCATCTGGGCACTCATATTCTATTATAGAATACTAGCATAACACAGTTTCGACATGCCTATGCACCCTCAGTTATACCAACCATAGATCTGGCATAATTGTGTGTAGCTAAACAGCAGCAGGAGCACATGTAACTTACATTATTCTGTAAGGGATACACAAAAGTTGGAATCCAACACTTACTCTGCACCCCTTGCTTTCATACACTACTCCCCGGACTCTATAAAGTGCGACTTAAGTAGTGAGTGCAAATCTGGTCATATTCTGGGTTTGCATGCACAACTTAATTACCTTAACAAGCCAATCAATGCAGATAATTGCACTTAACCAATTATTGATACTAATTGGCATTAATTAGAATTTACACACATAACTGTCTAAGCGTATTCTATAAAGTGATACACGTAAATTCTAAGACGCAGATCTGAAAAAGTGAGTGGCCATGGGAGAGGCATGGGCGGTTCATTGGCATTCCTAGAATTTACGTGCAGTGTTATAGAATATGCCTGTTCCACACATAATTTAGGCATCGGCACTTATACCAGGTTTTCATTGGCGTAAATGGCCAAGACTAAATATATTCACAGATAACAGGTGACAAGCATATTCTATTAACTATGCCTAGATTTAGACATTTTCTATAAACCGCAACTAACTTTAAGTGTAGTTTATAGAATATGCCTAGGTGCATTTTTTTTTCAGCGCCAATTTTTTAGGTGCCATATGTAGAATCTAGCCCTTAGGAAATGGGAAGACTGGGCATCCAAATGGCAGATGAAATTTAATGTGGACAAATGCAAGGTGATGCACATTGGAAAGAATAATCCGAATCACAGTTACCTGATGCTAGGGTCAACCTTGGAGGTCAGCACTCAAGAAAAAGATCTGGGTGTCGTTGTAGATAATACACTGAAATCTTATGTTCGGTGTGTGGCGGCAGCCAAAAAAAGCAAACAGGATGTTAGGAATTATTAGGAAAGGGATGGTGAAAAAGACCAAAAATACTATGTGTCCGCACCTTGAGTATTGCGTTCAGTTCTGGTCACCGTATCTCAAAAAACATGTGGTGGAATTAAAAAAGGTTCAAAGAAGAGCGACTAAAATGATAAAGGGGATGGAACTCCTCTCGTATGAAGAAAGGCTAAAGAGGTTAGGGCTCTTCAGCTTGGAAAAGAGACAGATGAGGGGTGATATGATTGAGGTCTACAAAATCCTGAATGATGTAGAAGTAAATTGATTTTTTACTCATTCCAAAAGTACAAAGACCAGGTGACACTCAAGGAAGTTACATGGAAATACTTTTAAAACAAATAGGAGGAAATATTTTTTCACTCAACAAATAGTTAAGTTCTGGAACTCTTTGCCAGATGATGTGGTAACAGTGGTTAGCGTATCTGGGTTTAAAAAAGGTTTGGACAAATTCCTGGAGGAAATGTCCATAGTCTGCTATTGAGACAGACGTGGGAAGCAACTGCTTGCCCTGGGATTTGTAGTATGGAGTGTTGCCACGATTTGGATTTCTGCCAGGTATTTGTGACCTGTCTTGGCCACTGTTTGGAAAACAGGATACTGGGCTAGATGGACCATTGGTCTGACCCAGTATGGCTACTCTTATGTTCTTATAACAGCTTAAAAACTACTGAGCATTGTGGGCCAAATATAGAGCCCTATACATCTGTTGAAGCAGTTTTCTGATAAGGCCAGTAGGTGGGAAAGAGTGTAAGACATTTTTTAAAACAGCAATATAATATAAAATTACTATTATGACAAGACAAAGGTGGGATAAGACAACCCCATAGTTGATTTCACTGCACCGGTTGCTGATATGTCTAAGAGTTTATTTTAAGATCTAGTCTTTTAGTTTTCAGAGATATTAAAGGCCCAGGCTGTTTGGAAGATATACTTTCAGTGTACACATCTGTGTGTCAGCTGTGTTTTAGTCAAGGGAGTACCTTGCGGTTCCATCAGTAACGATACTGAGATTGGCTCAGACCAGACAAAAATCATTTATGGGAATGGCAGCTCAGTTCTGGAATCAATTACTAGCAGACCCGAGGTTACAGCTCAATTATTTGATCTTCCAGAAGAAACTCAAGACTTATTTTGTGAACATTTATAAGCTCAGCTGGGGGGGGGGGGATAGTCTTCAACATGTCTGCAGTAGGCTGCAGATGAGCTATATATATATAGTGTGGGTTGAGCAGTCAAAAAATGTTCATTTCATGTCATTTCCCATGTAGATCCCAGGAATATTCTTTTTTTTAAATTATTTTTATTTTCATTGCGCCATTTTTTGTCATGGGAGCAAAGCCGTTGAGTGTGCACTCTTTTCAAAGAGGGTGTACTGTGTGCAAAGAGGGTGCATTTTGTCTGAAAGAGTACGCACTATGATTCATACACATGCAATAGTTTTTACATGCGCAATGGGTGCCCTCTTTGCAAATAGTGTGCACTCTCTCGAAAGAGTATGCACTATTATCAGCCAGAACATCCATTGCGATCCTCTCAAAAGCTGTTGCTTGAGGTTCCCTCTTATGGCATGGTCAGGTTGAAAGGATATAAGTCCTCCATCTTTTTAATCATCGGTCCAAAACTTTGGAACACTTTCCGCCGGATTCTATATAGCGAGTAAAAAATCGATTCACTTCTACTCGTTCTAAGCCACGCAGGATTTTGTAGACCTCAATCATACCCCCTCTCAGCTGTCTCTTTTCCAAGCTGAAGAGCCGTAAACTCTTTAGCCTTTCCTCTTATGAGAGGAGTTCCACCCCCTCTATCATTTTGGTCGCTCTGCTTTGAACCTTTTTTTAATTCCGATATATCTTTTTTGAGAGTCGGCAACCAGAACCGAATGCAATACTCAAGGTGAGGCTGCACCATGGAGCTATACAGAAGCACTATTTTCAGTCTTATTTACCATCCCTTTCCTAATAATTCCTAACATCCTGTTTGCTTTATGGCTGCCATCGTACACTAAGCAGAAGATTTTAGTGTATTATCTATAACAACACCTAGATCTTTTTATTGGGTGCTGACCCCCAAGGTGGACACTAAAATCAGGTAACCAACCCCCCTGTTTACAAAACCATGCAGCAATGCCAACACAACCCATTCAAAGTGAATAGGCTGTGTAGGCATTAGTGCACGACAGGTGCTAGAGTAGCTTAGTAAACAGGGGGTATGATTCGTATTATTCTTTCCAATGTGCATCACTTTGCATTTGTCCACATTACATTTAATCTGCCATTTGGATGCCCAGTCTTCCAGTTTCTGAAAATCTTTCTGCAATTTTTCATAATCTGCATGTGTGTTGACAGCTTTGAATAATTTTGTGTCATCTGCAAATTTAATCACCTCACTCATTGTTCTGATTTCCATATCATTTAGAAATGTTAAATATTACTGGTCCCAGTACTGATCCTTGTCCCTCCTCCATTGAGAGAAATGACCATTTACCCTACCCTCTGTTTTCTGCTCAATAATATTTGTTTTCTATATTATATTTTTATTTAATGTAACTTATATCCAATGGCTGGCCTGTTACTTTTTCTATGGAATAATTTATATGAAAATTTGTTTTAAATGTAGACCATTTTGAACCAATTTTTACTTGGGAAGACAGACTACAAATTGTATTTTAAATTAATTAAAATCGAGTAAGATCTGAAACAAAATACTGCAAAGTCCTCTATCCCTAAACCAGTCATCTGCTTGTATACTGTGATTGCAAGCCTGTGAGGTTTTTGTTCTTCTGTGCATACATCGACACAACTGGGTGACATCATCCAGCACCAAGATGGAGCAGCTCTCCCAGAGTTCAGTGTAAAGTTCTGAGCATGTATGGCCCTTCCAAAGTACAACATTCTCCTCAACTTCTCAGTTTTGTTTCTTCTGCTCTGCTGAATGGACCTGTTGAACACTACACACAATGGTAGACTTACATGGATATATCAACAGTGCAATACAGAGCCAGCCTAACTTTAAGCAGGACTAAGTGGTTGCCTATGGCAGCCTAAATAGGTATGCCTAAATTTTAGACACAAGAATGGCATGTGATCGTATTCTACAAAACTATGCCTAACTTTAGGCATACTTCATAAAATCACGCTAAGCACATGGTTATAAAGCACTGATTTTTAAGGTGCCTTTTATAGAATTTCCCTCTTTGGGCTTAGCACCCAACATTTTGATACCTAACTCTTGATGCATGTTATAGAATTGCCCCCCACATTGTATGTAAGAAATAAAATGTATCATTTAAATGTATGGTGTCCAATTATGTATTTTTACAGGATTCTTCTGAAGGGCTGGCATTGAGGTAATCATCATTACTAGGTTTATCAAAATCTCATGGCAATGCTTAGGGGTTTTGAATTTAATTGATGGAAGTGCAAGGCTGAAGAATCCATACCCTTGCAGAAGTCCTGGTGTAATAAATGTATTCTCTCCAACATGTGTTGACTGAACAGCCATCTCTGTTTCCACTTAAGAAGTGGGAAAATTGTCTTGTAAAAAACAGTGTCACTCAGGGATAAAAGTGCAGAAATTTCACATCCAGGCATTACGTCCTAACATTTTTGAGATCAGAAAGAGCAGCATCAATGCTCACAGTGGCAGCAGCCACACTAACTCTGTCTTTCAGGCTTTGACCCTTCATTAGTGGCTGTCATTGGTTCTATCCCCCCAGATGCCCTTGCCTTATCATCATATCCTGCAAATGGTGTTTTCTTTCCCTTTTGAGGAACCTGGCACTAGAAAATTAATTCAGCTAAGTTTAAAAAAAAATATATATCAAAACCTTATTTCTAAGGGAAGGTAGTGTTGCAGTTTCCTTGAATAGAAAGATGGCTGCCATCAAAACCCTTGAGGTCCCTTGAAATGCAGTGAAGTACTAGCAGGACGGGAGGAGGGATTTCTGTACCATTACATTACAGCACAAGCGATAAAAATCTTTTACAAAGTGCTGTGAGACAGCATGATGGAATTGAATCTCTTTCCATTATTCTTTGCCTGCAGATTTCATTGACAGCAAAATCAAAGTCCCTTGCGATTGGGCTAGGCTATCATAGTAGAGCAACTGTAGACTGCTTCTGTTATTCGCAGGATCTGGGATTGCTAATAGTACCTCATAAATACAATTGTCTTTCCTAAATTTTTTCCTCTTGTCTTTGCTTCTCTGTTGCTGCCTTTTTCATCTATATTATTTCTATTTCTCTTATCTGTTTCCTTTGTTGTCTCTCATCTTATCCTTCCATTTCTCAGGGTCTTCGTTGCCTTCTTCCTCTGCCTTAAAGAGAAAATGCACATTTGCTTGTGCTAAATTAAGTACCGTGAATCGAGAAATTCCAGCTTTGCATTACATTTATATTAACTGTCAACAGAACCAGCCATGTCCAATAAGGTTTTACTATAAACAATGAGGGGGTATTGGAGGAAAAGATGGGGATCATCATTTACAGGCTGTCACACACCTTCTTAGCAGTACTCCGTTATCTCTGTCTTTTGCAACATAATACACCAAAGTTGCTGTTGATCAAGTTTCAATCGATTACTCAGCCTGTTCTAATCCTAGGATTCATAAAATCTCTAGCTGATTTTATCATGCTTTTGCTGTTTGTTGTGCAAGGGAATTGTGTATGTAACATCAACATGCAGGGGACATTAGCCACAATCAAAGTGCACACTGACATTCTTTTCTCTGTACAGCATCACAAACTGCTCTGAGAAAAAGTGAAAGCAATGAACATATTTATTATAGAACAAAACGAAAAACTTCAGCATGTACTGTGCATCTGGGACTCAGCCCTAGTGCAAATATGGGGGGGGGGGGGGGGGGGGGGGGGGGGGGGGGGGGGTTACATGGATGCCTCCACTAGGTCTGTCTGAATACATCAGACCCACAGATATTGCATTGTATTCTTCTCCTCATTTTTCACTTACTGTGTATCAGTTATTTAAAAACAAGAAACATAGGGCCCTGTTTACAAAGGACATGTACACGATTAGCACACGCTATAACATAGGCAGGCTGCACACCCTCTCGCTCCAGCCCTCGCCTTCACCCCTCACGCACTCACAGACCAAGCATGAAACAGGTTTTGGGAATAAATGGCCACAGCTTTATTTAAACACATTAAACACATTAAACAATTCCTAGGAAGCACCCGAGCCTTGGGATCGACGTTGCAGAGGCTCCGACCCTCCGCCATGCTTATCCAGCCAGAGCACCAGCATCACCGCCCACGCTGCGACCAGCCCTGTCTCCGCCTCCAGCGTGGCCGAGCTTCCGACTGCTTGGGGCAGCCCACCCCCCAGACCAGCGTCCCACCTGCCCTGTGTAACCAGCGAGGTGACTAGTCTGCTAGCAGTGTGTGCTCCTGTCCCTTGCCTGGAGCAGGCGATCTTCCTTTCGGCTGTTGCTCCAGCACATCCCAGAGTTCCCAGGCTCGGGTGCCTCCGCCGCTGTGACAATATAAGCGTATCTCTTCTGCCTAGGGAGAAAACAGTAGAGTCGAACAGGCCCCCCGCTCCCTTCCACAGTCCTATCTGCTATAATATCCCTGAGTGCAGCTAGGTACATAGCTATCAATTGAAACAAAACTCTGTGCACCATTTAAGCAATCCCTATAGTACTACAGTGACATGAAGAACTACAATGAAACTTAACATTATAAGTAACCTGAACAAACCGTCATGGCAGCGCAGTGCCTTGGCTAATTAATAATTCGACTGACAGTAAGTAGCTGAACACAACAGTAAAGTCGGGCTGCATGCATGCTGTTGGAGCCTCTATCCCATTTAACTGTCATTGGTGAAACCACTACCCGTGCAGCAAAGCGTGAAAGGGGAGGGAGGGCGGGAAAAATCCTGCGCTGCTTGCTGCCGACAAAGAAACTACTACTACTACTACTATTTAGCATTTCTATAGCGCTACAAGGCGTACGCAGCGCTGCACAAACACAGAAGAAAGACAGTCCCTGCTCAAAGAGCTTACAATCTAATAGACAAAAATAATAAAGTAAGCAAATCAATTAATGTGTAGAGGAAAGAAGAGAGGAGAGTAGGTAGAAGCGAGAAGTACAAGTGGTTACAAGTCAAAAGCAATGTTAAAGAGGTGGGCTTTCAATTTAGATATAAAAATGGTCAAGGAAAAAGTTGGGTATCCAAGATGGCGACGGTCTGACCTAGCGCTAACGGACGCGTTCTAAGTTGCGCTCAGCAGACCTGGAGAGCGTTACCTTACCCATCGTTGAGATGGGCAAGCGACGAGGGAAAGTCAGGGATCTTCCCTCGGACCCTGGCGGTAGACCTCCACTCTCCCAGCCGACGCTCGAACGCTTTGGAATAGCGTCTGGTGCCGGGTTGACTTCCACTCCTGTGGCTGGCGTCAGCGTTTCTGCGCTGACCGACAGTGGCGACGGGGCTTCCCTTAGCCCTGTCTTTCGTGCAGACCTCCTCAACCAGGAAGTGAGAGCTTCCAGCCAAGTTTTGCAGCGTCCACCCGAAGAGGTGAAGGGAGCGAGCAGGGAGGGAACCTGACGGAGGCAGAAAGATCATCTCCTGAAACCTCCCCACCCCATCGGCAGCCATTTAAGCGGAGCATGGAGACCCTGAAGCTCCTCCCCCCCGGCTCCCCCAACCAGCGGTGGGCAGGGTCCCGCCACGTCAGGGGGAAGCCAGAAGGGGGAGGGGGGGCTCGTGCTGGGGAGCTGCCGTGTGGCAGCCGCCATGTTACCTGCGGCTGCTCGGCATGCTCCTTGCCGGCCTTCTTAAAACGCTAGTGTGCCTTTGTAAACAGGGCCCTTAATATCAGTGACTAATAATTTGCCTAACTGAGCAGACTCGCTTGAAATTCCCACTCTAAACTGGGATCAGTAAATACATACAGAAAAGAAACAGGGTGGGTGGGACAGTACACTCAGAAAGTTTCAGTTGCAAGGCTATCAGAACAGCTAGAGAAAATAGTTTATAGTCTCAGGAAAGAGTGAGAATTTAGAAAGCAACCAATTTTCCAAATTCTAGGTGATTTCTCTTCAGATCTCCACAGCAAATTATAGTAAGAACAATTCAAACTGTTTTAAGTCTGGTAAAACACTTTCAAAGCTTCAAATAGCAGTACTTCTTGTAGTAACTTTTAAAATACATTTTGTAAGAGAGTGTTAGAGAAGCTTCTTATCTTCAGGAGACTGCAGGAGTGAAACATATTATTGGGGAAAAAAAATCCTATAACTTACTATAGCACCCTGACTTCATCTGCTCATCTTAAAAAGGACCATTGAGGGTTCTTTCCCATAGGGGAAAACTAAACTTTGGGACCATATTGGTAGCACTATCAGGAACTGAGTTATTAGTGTAGAAGTAGCAGAAACCATCCGATATTGTTCCTTCAGAAAATAAACTTGTTCAGTGGTCCCCCAGGTAACATACATAGTAGATGACGGCAGAAAAAAACCTGCACGGTCCATCCAGTCTGCCCAACAAGATAAACTCATATGTGCTACTTTTTGTGTATACCTTACCTTGATTTGTACCTGTCCTTTTCAGGGCATAGACCGTATAAGTCTGCCCAGCACTATCCCCGCCTCCCAGCCACCAGTCCCGCCTCCCACCACCGGCTCTGGCACAGACCGTATAAGTCTGCCCAGCACTATCCCCGCCTCCTAACCATCAGACCCGCCTTCCACCACCGGCTCTAACACAGACCGTATAAGTCTGCCCAGCACCATCCCCGCCTCCGGCCACCAGCTTTGCCACCCAATCTCGGTGATAGCGATCCTCCTTTGCTGCCAATGGGGTAGGCACCTGAATCCAAAATTGTGTTGATGGCCCAAAGTGGTAGTCTCACAGTACTATTGCTAGTAAAAGGGCTCCAATCTGAGGGAACTTACCTCTCCAGGATTCTTTTATTCGCTGAGCGTTGTCTCGATGATTAGATGTTGGTTTAATTGAATACAGAATCACATCAATAGAACTACTGTAATTGTGTCTGTATTGTTGTTGAGCATCGAAGGAATAAGGACAAGGACTAAGAGCCTATTCATTATATTCACAACCTCTGATGCAGGCATTCACTGAAACACACCCCTTGTTGGACCCTCAATAAATTTATGATGCTACTCAATCTTGAAGGCTTATCATGCTTCTTGTATGCATCTTCTTTTAAAACTGACATCCATTCAACCATTAATAAATAAAAAAAAAGTCCAAGGGTACAGCGTACCGCTAAATCCAAGAGAGCTGTATGAAAATATGGAATAAATTAAAATCACCAAGAAAGACGCTTGCAACAAGTCCTAGGGCATCTATCAAATTCTGGGTTCTTTAAAAACAGATTAGAACTGCTTCAAAAGGTCATATGGTACCAACCTTCCTAACATAATAGACCAGACAATCATAGCCACAAGCTATAACCTTATACATCTTTATTTCATTTCATTTCAATTATTATCATTTATATACCGCCCTTATCCAGAGCAGTGTACATAACAAACATTCATAATAAAATATTACAAGAAAGAAAACATCCGCAACAAGAACTCAACAAAACAAAAGCCAAATCAGCACAAACGTAAGGAAGCCCTCACAGTTAAGCTGTGAGGGTGTTAACATTGGCTGAAGCCAGGCAGCCAGAAGAAGAAAGGAAAGGGGGGGGGGGGGGAATTGCAGGAGGGAGTTAGTTTGGAAGTAGTTAGTGTTTAGGTTAGCAACAGGAAAGGGAGAAAGGGGATTGGGTAGGAATTAAGGGATAGGATTGGCTGGAAGGGAAGTGCTAGGATAGGGAAGATTTGGGCGCTCAGAATTAGTTTTTAGTTAGGTAGGAGAGGGTTAGGGTGAATAGGAGGGAGTGAAAGAGAAGTTGGGGGGGGGGGTTTAAAAGTGAAAAAACGAAAAGAATTCTTATGTCTAATCAGTGGAGCACTGGCTAGAGCACTGAGCTTGTAATCAGAAGGTTGCTGGTTTGATTCCCCTTTAAAGATTACCTGAGGTGGGGGAGGCTGGTGCTTGGCAGTGGCGTCGTAGAAAACATTGCGACGGCACTTCCGGTTGTACGGAGGGTGATTTGGGTTGGTTTTTGGTTGCTGGGCGGACAAACGGGGTTTTTGAAGTGTGTGTTATGTTGGGAGGGGGTGGGTGAGTTAAAGTGTGTTGGGAAGGCACTTCCGGTTTGCGAGGTGTTGGGGGTGTTTATTTGAAGCGGAGCAAAGAAGTAATTTGGGAGTTGGCGGTTTTATTTGGTGTGTGGGGCTGTGCAAGTGGGGGGTGACGTATGTGTGTGGAAAGGGGGGTAGGGTGAGCGTTTTGTGGGTAATTTTGGGAGTTTGAAGGGGAGGGATTGGATGGCTATGTTTGGATTGTGGTGATTTTACAGTGGGGAAAGAAAGTGTGAACAGTGAGTTGGGTAGGGGAGGAGGAGGGGTAGAGTTTTTATTGGGGGCCACCCACATGGTGAAGGTGTATGTCACATGGCAAAAGCAGGAAGCTAAGCAGGTGCAACCCTGGTCAGGAACTGGATGGGCAAATTAGGGGACCTAAATCAGCAGTGTAACCTTTTAAAAGGAGAGATTAAGGGACTCAAAATTGAAGGGGTGTTTGCTTGGGAGCTGGGAGAGTGAGTGATTGTGGGTAATTGATTATATTAAATAAATATATATATATATATATATATATATAATAATAATAAATAAATCAAATACTGTTTAATGGGGCCAAAGAAGATTGTGAAAAGTGGGGGTAAAGTGAGTGGAAAAAAGAAACATGGGGGGGGACGGTGACGTCACGCGATAAGATGGCGGCGTGAGTGAACAGCTCTACATGCCCAGCAAACAAAAGCGTCTGTTATAGCGATTTTGGCACTCCAGGTCCTGAAAGGTCGACGGATTCTGATACAGGAACAGCGGGCGAAACACACTATGGCAGGGAAAGAATCCGGCGGCCCCCGAAAATCGCTAAAAGCATTTACATACCAGCCGCAGCACGAGGGAAACAAGATGGCGACGGGGCAGCGAGCTGCAGTAACAGAGAACAGCAGGCGGGAAGCAGAACGGACTGCGATGGCAGCCGAGGGTGAGCTTTCCACAAAAGAAATGCACGCATTATTGATGGAGATCCGGGCAGAAGTAAAAGGTGGCAGAGAGGATATTACTAAGCTGGCCACAGAACTTCGCGGTGAACTAGTAGAGATGGGAAGATGGGTGTCAGAAGTGGATGAGCGTATCGACGAACATCAGGAAACTCTAAGCACGCTGACATCTGCTCTCAGAGAACAACAGGATATGTGCGGAACGCTCATAAACAAAGTGGAGGACTTAGAGAACCGAAGCAGAAGATCAAATATCAGAATCAGAGGTATCCCGGAACAACCAGAATATATAAATTGTGAAAGGGTTGTACAACAAGTTGCCAGTATGATTCTGTCAGAAGAGAAGCAGACGATTCAACCGGAAGATATTAAAATAGATCGGGCACACAGAGTGTTGGGGCGTACACGGGCAAACGTGCCCAGGGATATAATAGCATGTCTTTCAGAATACCGGATTAAAGAAGCTATTATGAGCAAAGCCCGTAAAATGGACATAATCAAATGGGATTTACTCCCAATTGAGATATATCAAGATGTGGCCCCGCAGACACTAAAACGCCGTGCAGAGTTCCGGAACTTCACGAAATATCTACGGGATCAAGGAATATTTTATCGCTGGCAGTACCCTTTTGCGCTATCATATAAAGAGGATGGAAAGTGGATTAAAATTCAATCGGTGGAGGAAGCACGTGCAGCCTGGCCAGAGGTGGAGATAGCGCAGGATACTCCAGAACAGGCAGCCGAGCCGACAACACGTCCGAAACATCAAGGATGGACCCGGGTGACCAGAGGGAGAGGGCGTCTCACCCGACAACCATCAAGTCAGCTGCAAAAATCCACAGCTATAGAGGGACTCTGACAGACAGACCTGAGAGGCTATCACCCTGACTGGATAAGGATGAGACATTATATACAGGTTTCACTGAGTGAATGTGGACTTGGAGACATTATATAGAGGTTTGAGCAAGCTTAATAGTATCAACCAAAGGGCATGTATGTTGTCACCGCTCTCTTGTTGAATGGGTGGGATAAGTTGGACCCATTGGCTGAAAAGGGGAAAGGGGGGAGGGGGAAGGGATACCAGGGTAACTCAGAAAGAGGGGATTTATGTAATATTAAGATGGAAGTCATATAAGACACAGACCAAACAATTAAAGGATAGAAATAGAGAATTAAGATGGCACAGGTAAAATGCATGACATTAAATGTACGAGGTTTAAACTCTCCACAAAAAAGGAAGAGTCTTCTGAGAGAAGCCTATAGGGTGGGAGCGGATATTATCCTAATACAAGAAACACACTTGCTGGAGAGAGATGAGCATTTATTGAGATCCCCGCAATATCCAACTCAGTATCTGGCATCTAATAGGCAACAGAAGAAAACGGCGGGAGTAGGGATACTGTTAAAACAAGGGCTAGCTTGGGAAAAGATAGTGATAAAAAGGGACATAAGAGGACGTTATATAATCATGGTGGGTAAAATGGAGGGCCAAATATATACCATAGTGAATGTTTACGCCCCGAATCAGGCCCAAGGGGAGTTCTTCGATCAGGTCAGCTCACAGCTTTTAAAAATAGTACAAGGGGAGGTTCTAATAGGTGGGGACTTCAATATCACTATGAACCCTGGGATAGATAACACTGGGATGGCAGCTGGATACGCGCAGGTAGAACGGGACAAACTGCTTTCCTTTCTGAATGCATGGGGCCTGGTGGATATGTGGAGGGTCTTACATGGGACGGAAAGAGATTATACATGTTATTCGGCACCACATGGCACACACTCTAGAATCGACATGTGGATGGGCAATGAGGGAATGTTGTTGCAGGT
The DNA here is from genome assembly GCF_901765095.1 of Microcaecilia unicolor. NCBI lineage: Eukaryota > Metazoa > Chordata > Amphibia > Gymnophiona > Siphonopidae > Microcaecilia > Microcaecilia unicolor. The sequence goes on along the minus strand of NC_044042.1, from coordinate 45,037,930 downwards.
CAGGTCCATAAAAATAGAGGCACGCACATGGTCAGACCATGCTCCGGTTGTTCTCTCTTTGAGGGGACGGCGGGAAGTGCGTGGACAAAAAAGCTGGCAATTCCCAGATAACTTGCTAACAGACCCAAAGCAGATGAAGGCAATTGAAGGTGAACTAAAAGAATTTCTTTCTATTAATGATACAGCCGATATTACACCGGGGATACTTTGGGAAACTCTGAAAGCAGTGATAAGGGGAAAGATGATATCTCTTCAAGCGTATTTATATAAAGACATTAAACAACAAGAAAAAGTATTAAGACTTAAGATACAGGATCTAGATAACCTAGTGAAACAGCAGTGCGCTACACCAGATCAACAGAGTATGTTACATAAAACGAGGGTCCAACTGGCCGCTTTAGAAAATAAAATTATTCAAGAACAGCTGCAGAAAGTGCAGCAAGAATATTACGAGTTCAACAATAAGGCCAGTAGGATACTGGCATATAAATTAAGACAATTAACTAGGCGTAACAATATTCATAGTATAAAAGACGTGAAAGGGAAGGTATACGACCAGTTAGAGGATATTCAAAGAGAATTTGTCACATACTATGAGAAACTTTACCAACCGGAGTTCGCTCCATCAGAGGAACAGATCCGTTCTATATTAGAGGCCGTAGACTTTCCCAGATTAACAGAGACAGAGCGAGCTATGTTATCAGCCCCTATAGATCAGGAGGAAATAGACGTAGTGATTAGGGGACTCCCGGGGGGGAAGGCCCCTGGGTTAGATGGCTTCGGCAATCGTTTTTATAAATGTTTCAGGACTATCTTGACCCCAATATTGGCCCGAGTGTATAACGATATTACAGCAGAAACCATTCTTCCACACTCGTGGAGACTAGCAGAAATAGTGCTGTTGCTTAAACCACAGAAAGATCCGCAAGAATGCGGATCCTACCGTCCAATTTCACTGCTAGGGACAGACTACAAAATTTTCACCACTATCCTGGCCAATAGGTTACAAAAAGTTCTACCCCGTTTGGTTCATGAGGACCAGGCGGGTTTTATCGTAAACAGACAGACCTTTGATAACACTAGGCGAGCACAATATATAATAGATAGAATTCAGAAAATAGGGCAGCCAGCGGTCCTTCTTTCATTGGATGCAGAAAAAGCTTTCGATAGAGTGTTGTGGCCCTTTCTATTTGCACTGTTGAAGAGAGTCGGTTTTGGTGGACAGTTTATACTGTGGGTAGCAGCACTTTACCGACAGCCAATGGCTCAACTTAAAATTAATGGCACTCATACTATACCTTTTGAGTTGTTCCGCGGAACAAGGCAGGGTTGTGCATTGTCCCCCTTGCTATTTGTGCTAACCATGGAGCCGCTGGCTAGAATGATAAGGCAGGAGCCGAGGATACAGGGTATACATATGGGAAGTCAAGAAACTAAAATCCTACTGTACGCAGATGATGTCCTGTTGACCTTGGCAGAACCAGGGACCACATTACCAGTGGTATTGGATATTCTTAACTCATATGGGGAAATAGCGGGCCTAAAGATTAACATACAAAAATCAGAACTTATGCCTTTACAATTTCCCCCAGGCCTACAAGCTGAAATTCAACACCTTTTCCCGTTCAGATGGACATCTAAAGCTATACGATATCTGGGGGTGAATTTGACATCAAATACCTCCGACCTCTTTAAAGAAAATTTTGTACCCAAAGCTCAAGAGATGTTTCAGGACTTGGAGCGCTGGGGGGGGATTAGGTATGTCCTGGATGGGGAGGATAGCAGCAGTAAAGATGACCCTACTCCCCAGATTACTATATCTGTTTATGGCTATCCCCATCCACATCCCAAAATCATTTTTTAGGGCATTAGATCGTAAGGTTTTTGCCTTTATATGGAGGAGAAGGCCCCCACGGGTTAAACGAAGTGTGCTGTATCAATTTAGAAAGGATGGTGGAATGGGGGTGCCCAATTTCTGGTTATATTATAGAGCTACATTGTTGCAAATGTTGTCTATGGGGCAGAAGGGGATACTCAAACCCTGGTCACACGCAGCACAATGGGGCCTGAGAGGCGTTCCCCTGTGGGCTGCCCCATGGCTCCCAATACCATTGTTGAGAGGCCTTATAGAAGGACTGCAGGGACCGATGGGAGTGGCCCTAGGGGAATGGATTAAATGCAGATTAACATGGTTTCCTGGCCGCAAGTACCATCTGAATACCCCCATAATTTTTGCGCAGGACTTCCCTGCAGGGAGGGAGGAAGGAGTATATGGGCATTGGGCCTCAACCTCTCTGAGATTATTGGGACAGATATGGGACGAGGGACAGTGCCACACATTTGAAAGCCTGAAAGAGGAATATGGTCTGACTGACAGAGACAGATTTCATTATATACAAATCCGATACTTTATACATCGGAAAGCTAAAAATGAGCTGCTACTAGCTGTCACGGAACTGGAGCGGGCAATGGGATCCGGGTCAGGGAAGGGAGGAGTATCTAGAATTTATAAAGCATTAATACACCATTCTCTCCCTTTGTCCTCATATAATGCAAAATGGGAGGCACTACTGTCGACCACTTATACACCTGAGAAATGGACTAAAATATACAAAAATTTATTATCTTTTTCGATATCGACGCCCCTGGTGGAAAATGGATATAAGATGCTATATCAATGGTATCTTACGCCACACAGATTGGCACGCATATTTAAAACAGGGGCGTCGACATGTTGGAGGGGCTGCGGGGCAGAGGGCACATTCTGGCATATATGGTGGGAATGTCCGATCATTAAGACCTTCTGGGTGACCCTGATGTCATATATTCAAAGTAAACTGGGAATTTCTGTTCAGCTGTCCCCAGGTTTATGCATGCTTAATATACATGAGACAGGGATACCATATCCACAGAATTGTTTATTGACATATATAGTTACAGCAGCCCGTACGTTAATTGCAAGAAAATGGAAACAAGCAGTAGCTCCCACAGTGGAACAGGTATTTGTGAAAGTAGATTTTTGTTGTGTGATGGATAAACTAACAGCTATGAGAAGAGGAAGGGTGATCCGTTTTTATAAAACATGGAGCAAGTATATGGAATGGAGGGGCCTGCAAGTATAATAAGGCATAGAGGCCATGGTAACAAAGGAGCAGGATATAAAGTTTGAGTTACCTTTGGTGGGAGGGGAGGAGGGTGGGTAGGGAGGGGGGGGATATATGTTCATATTTAACGCTATATGTAATCGCAGGCATGGAAAATGTCAATTGTATGCAATATGTAATGTTAAAATAATAAACATATTTGGAAAAAAAAAAAAAAAAAGAAACATGGGATGAATGTGTCTGGAGGGGGGAGTGCAAAAGGGGGTATGGGGAATATAGGGAGAGATGCTGATGTTGCAGAAGGGGTGAGTGGTGGACAAGGTGTGGAAATGGGGTGTCAGGTGGGATTGAATATTGAGCAGGAGAGGGGTAGCAGGATGGAATGTGGGATGGCAACCAGTGCGATGGCAGGTGGTATGCGGACCCGTGGTGATGTTCCTTTGCAGGATGCTGCGGCGGAGGATCCGTTGGAGGGGCCTTCTTCTGGGAGAGCAATGGGTGAGTTGGAGGAATTGTGTGTATCTGGATATAGAAGGGGGCGGGGGGGGAGGGGAAGTACAGGAGGGGGTTAGAGATCGGGGTAGTTGGGAAAAAGGGGTGACGGGAAAAGGTTTGAGAAAGAAGCTGCGGAATAAAAAATTTTTGCGGAATTTGTGTCATGTGGTAAGACGGTTGGATAGTGAAAAAAGGCAGAGGAGGGGTGGAACAGGTGATCCTATGCAGGTATGGGAATCCTCAGACTCCTGGGATTCATCAGGGTCTTCTTCATCTTCTTCGGATGAAGTAGAGGTGGAAAGGGGGAATGTTGTAAGTGGGATGCGGGAGAATCAAATGGCAGGTATATTTATGGGTTCGAGGATGGGTCATACATTATGTAATATTGCCCCTCTGGATTGTTATATAACGTTAAAATGGAAGCAGAGAATTTTAAAAGGAAAATATATAGATTTATTTGCCTTGTTAGTGCGTGATAGGGATGTTAATGGGGGGAAGGATGGGGGTAAGGAAGAAGGAAAGAAGAAAAGAGGGAGGGTACCAAAGACAATCATGAATTGGTTGTTAAGTTTTCATGTTTTTGCGAGTGTGTTGGGAAGTCAGAAACCTGCTCTTTATCCGGGTTTATGGAATTACTGTGATTTAATTTTGAGAGCTTATAAAATGTATGGAGGTTGGGCTTGGGTAAATTATGATGAGCAGTTTAGGCGGAGTTTGGCGAAGGACAAATCTGAGAATTGGGGTGTGAGAGATGTGGATTTGTGGATTGCTAATTTTACTCCTTCGGTTAATCCTCCCTTTCGTTCGGGAGCCTCTGCTGGATTTCCCGGGTATGGTAGTGGCTCAGTTGGAAATACCGGGGGAATGGGCGTTGGTCGAACAGGGAGTTTTGGAATGGCAGGAGGAGGAAGTGTGGGGACAAGCGGATTGGGGGGAAAAGGGAATAGCCCCGGTAATGCTTGTTTCCAATTTAATGCGGGACGATGTAATAGGCCTGCCTGCAGATTCAGACACTGTTGCAGTGTCTGTCAGGGATTCCACCCTGTGTTTAACTGTACAAGAGGGGGATTGGGAGGTCGGGGAAGGTCGGGGAGGGGAGGAGCTATGGGCGGCCCAGTTGTGGGCTGGCAAGGCCCCTTCTCCTATTAAGGTAGCGGCGTTACAAAATTGGTTGGGTCTGTATCCGTGTGGTGGTGATGCATATTTGCTGTGGGTAGGTTTTTCAGAAGGTTTCCCGATCCCGTTTGAGGGACCGGTGTTGGATCATAAGTGTAAGAATTCAGTATCTGTGATTCAGCATGCGGAGGTGGTTCGGAAAAAGTTGATGAAGGAGTTGAGTCTTGGGCGGATAGCAGGACCGTTTGCTGACCCGCCGCTTAAAAATTTGGTAGTGTCTCCATTGGGTGTGATACCGAAAAAAGAGCCGGGTACATACAGGTTGATTCATAATTTGTCCTATCCTGAAGGTTCTGGTGTAAATAGTTTTATTGATCCGGATTTGTGTACAGTGAAATATGCTAGTTTTGAACAAGCGGTGGATTTGTTGAGGAATTTGGGAAAAGGTGCATTGATGGGAAAAGCGGACATTGAAGCAGCTTTCCGTTTATTGCCAGTGCACCCTACAGCTTTTAGGTTGCTTGGATTTAAGTTTGAAGGTAAATTTTATTTTGATAAATGTATGCCTATGGGTTGTTCTATTTCTTGTAATTATTTTGAAGCATTTGCTACATTTTTACATTGGGTAGTGGAACAGGTTAGTGGTTGGGATTCTATTGTTCATTATTTGGATGATTTTTTGTTTGGGGGTCCAGAAAATTCATTGCAGTGTGCTTCCTTGATGTCAGCATTTAGAACGGTGGCAAAGGAGTTGGGTGTGCCTTTGGCTAAAGAAAAAAGTGAGGGCCCAGTTACCAAATTGGTGTTTTTGGGGATAGAGTTGGATTCAGTGAGAATGGAGTCTCGTCTGCCTAAAGAAAAGATTGTGGTTTTGCGTCAGGAGATTGATAGGGTATGCATCAAGAAAAAGGTGACGTTGAAGGAGATTCAGTCATTGTTGGGGCATTTTAATTTTGCAACGAGAGTGATTCCTATGGGACGAGTTTTTTTGAGACGTTTAGCATTGTTAACAGTTGGTTTGTGGAAGGCGCATTTTAGAGTGCATGTGACACAGGCAGTGCGAGCGGATTTGCAAATCTGGAGAGAATTTTTGTCGGTGTTTAATGGAACTTGTGTTTGGCAAGATGTATTGGTTTCAAGTGTGGATTTACAATTATTCACGGATGCGTCGGGAGAAATTGGATTTGGGATTTATTTTGGAGGGGCATGGTGTGCGGAAGAGTGGCCTCAATGGTGGAGAGAGATGGGTTTGTGCAAGAATATAGCTTTGTTGGAATTATTTCCAATTTGGGTGGCTTTGTGGCTATGGGAACGGAGGTTGTGTAACAGGAGGATTGCCTTGTATTCTGATAACATGTCAGTAGTATGGGCAATCAATAAGCAGTATTCGCGTTGTCCGCTGTTAGTGGAGCTGTTGAGATTGATTGTGTTAAAATGTTTGCAATTAAATTTATGGCTAACAGCGAGACATGTGCCTGGTGTTTGTAATGAGATTGCTGATGCGTTATCTCGTTTACAGTTACATCGTTTCAGAGCTTTGGCTCCGTCAGCAGATTGGGAGCCTACACGGATGTCCGAAGATTTGTGGCACAATTTTCAGGAGGTTGTGAGGCGCTGTTGATGAGAGCATTAGCTCCTAATACTTGGAAGGCTTATGGTGTTGGATGGAGGCGATTCCTATCATTTCTGGCTGACAGAGGTTGGGATTTGGTCTTCCCAATTTGTGAAGAGAGAGTGGTCCGACTTATTGCTTTTGCAGTGGATAATAAATGGTCGTTTGGGATGGTATCTCAGACGATGGCTGCAATAGCATTTGTGTCTAAATTGCTGGGTTGGGGAGATCCAGCGGGGAAATATTTGATTCGTAAATTATTGTGTGGTTTTTCCAGAGAACATGGGAAATCACGAATGGAGAGGGTGAGGAGGCCGCTATTTTATGCACAGGTAGTGCAATTGTGCAAGGTATTAACCAATATTTGTTTTTCAAAATATGAAATATTGTTATTTCAGGTGGCTTTTGTGGTAGCCTTCTTTTCAGCTTGCAGGGTTGGGGAGTTGGTAGCTTCATCAACGCGAGCTATGGATGATGAAGGTTTGAGAAGAAGGGATGTGGTGGTGGAAAAGGGGGTGTTGCGTATATATTTAAGGAAGTCTAAAACGGACCAAGATGGAAAAGGCATTTGGATTAGTCTGCGAGCGGCTAAGACTTTGGAATTTTGTCCAGTGCAATGTGCAGTGGAGTTCAATGGTGTAAGACCGGTGGGGGGTGAGGTTTGGTTGGTGCATAGCAATGGTATGCCGTTAACGAGGTATCAATTTGCAGCAGTGCTTAAGAAAGGTTTGAGATATATGGGTTTGGAGCCAAAGGAGTATGGGACACATTCCTTTCGAATTGGTGCTGCTTCCAATGTAGCCCAAGAAGGGGGTTCAGTGGCTTTAATTCAGCGGGTGGGAAGATGGAGGTCTAATAGATATAAAGGGTATGTTTGGGATGAGAAGTGATTAGGTTTATGCTAATTGTTCTAGTTTCTTTTACAGATGTATTGCCTCTGGACATATGTGTATGGATCTGCGGACATTCATATGTCTTTTGGGCACACAAGCATGCTCTGGAATCAAAGTGGGGATCCAACCTGGGATTGGTGGAATTCGGTATTCGAATCCGCTGGTTGGCCATACGAGGAATGACTTGAAAGCAGTTGTTGCCAGCATTACTGCAGGCTTGGCGATTTTCTTCTCCAGTTCTAATTTGTATTCATTTGGGGGGAAATGATTTATGTGCTGTAAAAGGAGTTCAGTTAATTCGTTTAATGAAAGCAGAATTATTGGAGGTGATGAGTTATTTTCCAGGAGCAGTGATTGTATGGTCACAGATTATTCCCAGAAGAGTGTGGAGGGGGGCAGTTAATCCAAAAGGTATTGAGCGGTTGAGGCGCAGGGTGAATTGGGAAGTGTCAAAATTTATGGGGAGAATGGGGGTTTTGGTGTTAGCACATGATTTGATCTCGTCAGATTGTGCAGGTTTGTATAGGCAGGATGGAGTTCATCTGTCCGATATTGGAACTGATATCTTTTTGAGTGCACTCCAAGATTTGTTGGAGGATTGCTTAAAGAAGGATTTGGCGGCAGCTTTGGTTATGGGGGAGCGGTGACAAGATGGAGTCTGTCACCGCTTGTGGCCTGGATGAGGGGTTTAAGAGGCACCAGAAGCGGTTAAAGGAATTGTATGAAATATATGAAATGGAAATGAACTCGTGGGCGGAACCGCCATGAGTAAGAGGTGGCTTGACGGTACCGTAAGTCACCTGGGGGGAGGGGGGTAAGGGGGGAAGAAAGTGAGCCAGTTCGTTACCGAATGGCTTAACATTATTATTAATCACACTGTGAAGTGGGGAGAAAGTGAGCCAGTTCGTTACCGAAGGGCTTAACATTATTAACCGCATTCTGAAGTTAACCTGGTGGAAAATTATATGTTACTAAGTTGATGTTAAGTAAATGAATTAATATTTGAAAATAAAGCTGCAGCCAAATTTTATTCCAAAAAAGAAATTGTTGTTTGAATTATTTAAAAATTTTAAGTATGTGTTAAGGGCTGCCTGAAGTGTGAATGTCAATGTTAGGAAGCCCTCACAGTTAAGCTGTGAGGGTGTTAACATTGGCTGAAGCCAGGCAGCCAGAAGAAGAAAGGAAAGGGGGGGGGGGGGGAGTTGCAGGAGGGAGTTAGTTTGGAAGTAGTTAGTGTTTAGGTTAGCAACAGGAAAGGGAGAAAGGGGATTGGGTAGGAATTAAGGGATAGGATTGGCTGGAAGGGAAGTGCTAGGATAGGGAAGATTTGGGCGCTCAGAATTAGTTTTTAGTTAGGTAGGAGAGGGTTAGGGTGAATAGGAGGGAGTGAAAGACCCATCCCAGCCCGCCCTTGGTGGGGGGGTGTGTGGTGGGGACAAAATTTTGAGATGGTTAGGGAAAGTGGAGGATTTGGGGGTAAATGGTAGCAGCTTTTCAATGGAAAGGGGTGCCTGGATGAGGGGTTTAAGAGGCACCAGAAGCGGTTAAAGGAATTGTATGAAATATATGAAATGGAAATGAACTCGTGGGCGGAACCGCCATGAGTAAGAGGTGGCTTGACGGTACCGTAAGTCACCTGGGGGGAGGAGGGTAAGGGGGGAAGAAAGTGAGCCAGTTCGTTACCGAAGGGCTTAACATTATTAACCGCATTCTGAAGTTAACCTGGTGGAAAATTATATGTTACTAAGTTGATGTTAAGTAAATGAATTAATATTTGAAAATAAAGCTGCAGCCAAATTTTATTCCAAAAAAGAAATTGTTGTTTGAATTATTTAAAAATGTTAAGTATGTGTTAAGGGCTGCCTGAAGTGTGAATGTCAATGTTAGGTCCATTAGCTGCCTAGGCCACTGGTTAGCCTGAGCAAACAAGTGCTACTTCAACAGTTTCTTAAACAATCCTGAATTCTTCTGTGTCCTGAGATGTTCTGGCAACTTATTCCACTCTTGTGGTCCAGCAATAGAAAAAATACATCTCCTTGTCTATTCCAAATGAATCAATCGAAAGTCCGGAACTGTTAACAAACAAGTATTAATTCCTCTTTTACAGGAAGCCACATTAGAGATGTAAACAAACAAATAAAGTGGTTCATTTCCTGAACCATACCACATAAGGTAATACATACTACAATGACAACATTTTAGATTGTTTTCTATTGTTTAAAGAATCATAAATCTCATAAAAACTTAACAGTTCAATAAAAACAAATAGCTAGCAGTCTGAAAAGAAACTAAAAGTGATTTCCTACCTGTTAAAATGAGAGCAAATCTCCAAGTAATGCATCAATAGTGTGTGTGAAGGGAACCATGATGGGCTCTTTAAACGCTGTTTTTATGGCTCCAGCCATTGATTGACAGTTCACCACAATAAACATACTAAATTAGAAAATGATATTACACTTATGAAACAGCTCAGTTTTTTTTAAAGGGATCTTTTAAAAAAGATTGAACAATGATGGCACAAAAACTGGAAAGGAATGAAAAGGCAATAAATCAAAATTTAAAAATGCATCAAAAACAAAAAAAAAAGGGCAAACCCCCGCCCCAAAACAAATGAAAAGAAGCTACAGCAGATACGTTTGCTACAGTGCACTAAACTGCATGGGATTTCGTACAAACTAAGGGCTAGACGCGGTAAATGATATTCAGAAATGGACTTGGGAAAAGATCGGCGCTAACCCCCGGATTTGATATAGTGCACCTAGAGATCCGCATCAAAATCCAAGCATGTTCTATAACAACGCATGTAACTTAATTGGCTTAACAAGCTAATCAGTGTTGATAACAGCTCTTAAAAAGCAATAATGAGTACTAATTGGCAATAATTACAATTTACGCACACAGGTTGCTAAGCGTATTCTGTAACGTAGTGCACCTAACTTCTAACGATGCATGCAGGCAAAAAGGGGCATAGTTATAGGCGGGGAAATGTTTGTTTTGTGGGTGTTCTGAAATTTACATGCATAGTTGTAGAATATGGCCTAGTGAGCCCAGGGCTGTCGAGAGAGTGAGCCGGGCCTGGGGCAGGGCCCCCCCCCCCCTGAATCGTGATTGCCTCCGCCCGCCTGCCCAAAGTACCTTGGCTGGCCCCACCAGCTGCAGGCAGTGCGGTTCCTTCCTCAGCTCAGCATTACCTGCCCCTTCAGCTGCTTTCCTCAGGTCGCACATGCTCAGTCTCAAAACTGAGCATGCAGGGCCTGAGGGCCCAGCAGTTGCTAGGCAGGCAATGCAAGGAGGGCCCGACACTGGAGTTTTCTCTCTCCTGCTCCTGTAGGGATGCAATACCCGGGTCCCGTCAGGAGCGGGAGAGAGAGAGCGACCCCGGCGCCGGGCCCCCCTTGGAGGCCTGGGTTCAAGGAATTTTGCCCCCCCTGCCCCCCCCCCCTCAGCAGCCCTGAGTGAGCCTAAATCTACGCACCGGGATTTACACCATTTTTTTGTTGGTGTAAATAGATGCGTGTAGTTTTAGGCAGTGGGATATCAACTCAGCGTCGAAGTCTAGGTGCTGCTTATAGAATATGCTTAGATGGAAATGTTTTCTGTGTGGATTTTTAGGCGCCATATACAGAATACCCCCTAAGCGTGATTCACCCTTTGGGTACCGAACTTATACCTACAGAAATCAGGTGTAAATACTAGTGCACAAATTAGGTGCGCTCAGTCAGCATTCTATAATTACACGCATAACTTTTTGGAATGCCCCCTGATATGCCCTGGCCACACCCCCTTGTCAGATACATGCCATGGGATGTAGGCGCCATGCCTTATAGAAAAGCGTACAGCCAGATGTGCATGCAAATCCTGACTGATGCAAATTAAGTGCAATACTTGGTTGTTAGCACACAATTATTGCTAGTTAAGGGTTTGTTAATCAATGAACTTGCGGGCGCATTTTGGAACTGTGCCCAAATTTAGGCACACAAATGAGGGCATCTTATATAGAATCTTGGATTAACCATTTGCACTGGTCTGTACTAATGGCTATGCTATAATCAGGCAGCACACTAAGAATCCCATGCTAACTGCTTTGTGAAGGATACAGCATTAACCCCCACATTCTATATATGGCGACCAAATTTGCACATGCAAATGTGCAAGTCCAGGCAAACTGCATGCATAACTTATTTATTTAATAAGCCAATTGGCACTGATAATTGTCCAATAACAAACAATTACCAGCACTAATTAGAATTTATGTGCAAAACTTTCTAAGCATATTCTGTAAAGTGGTGCACGTAAATTCTAAAGTGCTGATCTCAAAAGGGGGTGTGACCATGGGAGAAGCATGGACGGGTTGTGGGCGTTCCTATAAACTACATAGTAACATAGTAACATAGTAGATGACGGCAGAAAAAGACCTGCACGGTCCATCTAGTCTGCCCACGATAAACTCATATGTGTATACCTTACCTTGATTTGTACCTGTCTTTTTCAGGGCACAGACCGTATAAGTCTGTCCAGCAGTATTTCCCGCCTCCCAACCACCAGTCCCGCCTCCCATCACCGGCTCTGGCACAGACCCCGTATAAGTCTGCCCTCCCCTATCCTAGCCTCTCAACCACTAACCCCTCTTCACCCCGCCACCCAATTTCAGCTAAGCTTCTGTGGATCCATTCCTTCTGCACAGGATTCCTTTATGCCTATCCCACGCATGTTTGAATTCCGTTACCGTTTTCATCTCCACCACCTCCCGCAGGAGGGCATTCCAAGCGTTCACCACCCTCTCTGTGAAGAAATACTTCCTGACATCTTTCCTGAGTCTGCCCCCCTTCAATCTCATTTCATGTCCTCTCGTTCTACCGCCTTCCCATCTCCGGAAAAGATTCGTTTGCGGATTAATACCTTTCAAATATTTGAACGTCTGTATCATATCACCCCTGTTCCTCCTTTCTTCCAGAGTATACATGTTCAGGTCAGCAAGTCTCTCTTCATACGTCTTGGAACGCAACTCCCATACCATCCTCGTAGCTTTTCTTTGCACCGCTTCCATTTTTTTAACATCCTTCGCAAGGTACGGCCTCCAAAACTGAACACAGTACTCCAGGTGGGGCCTCACCAAAGTCTTATACAGGGGCATTAAAACCTCCTTTCTTCTGCTGGTCACACCTCTCTCTATACAGCCTAGCAACCTTCTCGCTATGGCCACCGCCTTGTCGCACTGTTTCATCGCCTTCAGGTCCTCAGATACTATCACCCCAAGATCCCTCTCCCCGTCCGTGTCTATCAGGTTCTCCCCATCTAACACATATGCCTCCCTTGGATTTCTACTCCCTAAGTGCATCACTTTGCATTTCTTCGCATTGAATTTTAATTGCCAAATGTTAGACCATTCTTCCAGCTTCTTCAGATCTTTTTTCATGTTTTCCACTCCTTCCGGGGTGTCCACTCTGTTGCAAATCTTGGTGTCATCCGCAAAAAGGCTTACCTTCTAACCCTTCGGCAATGTCACTCACAAATATATTGAACAGAATGGGCCCCAGCACCGATCCCTGAGGCACTCCACTACTCACCTTTCCCTCCTCCGAGCGAACTCCATTTACCACCACCCTCTGGCGTCTGCCCGTCAACCAGTTCCTAATCCAGTTCACCACTTCGGGTCCTATCTTCAGCCCTTCTAATTTATTCAAGAGCCTCCTGTGGGGAACCGTGTCAAAAGCCTTGCTGAAATCTAAGTAGATGACGTCCATAGCACGTCCTTGATTTAATTCTCCTGTCACCCAGTCAAAGAATTCAATGAGATTCGTTTGGCACGATTTCCCTCTGGTAAAACCATGTTGTCTCGGATCTTGCAACTTATTGGCTTCTAGGAAATTCACTATCCTTTCCTTCAGCATGGCTTCCATTACTTTTCCAATAACTGAAGTGAGGCTTACCGGCCTGTAGTTTCCAGCTTCTTCCCTATCACCACTTTTGTGAAGAGGGACCACCTCCGCCATTCTCCAGTCCCTTGGAACCTCTCCCGTCTCCAAGGATTTATTAAACAAATCTTTAAGAGGACCCGCCAGAACCTCTCTGAGCTCCCTCAGTATTCTGGGGTGGATCCCGTCCGGCCCCATGGCTTTGTCCACCTTTAGCTTTCCAAGTTGTTCATACACGCTCTCTTCCGTGAATGGTGCTCTATCCACCTCATTCTCAGGTGTACTTTTGTCAGTCCCTCTCGGTCCTTCCCCAGGATTTTCTTCAGTAAAAACAGAACAAAAGTATCTATTTAGCAAATTGGCTTTTTCTTCATCATTTTCTACATAGCGTTTTGCTGTATCTTTTAGTCTCACAATCCCCTTTTTAGTCTTTCTCCTTTCACTAATATACCTGAAGAAGTTTTTGTCTCCCCTCCGTACATTTCTAGCCATTTGTTCTTCCGCTTGCGCCTTCGCCAGACATACCTCTCTCTTGGCTTCTTTCAGTTTCATCCGGTATTCCTCCCCGTGTTCCTCTACTTGAGATTTTTTGTATTTCTGGAATGCTAACTCTTTAGCCTTTATTTTCTCAGCCACTTGCTTTGAAAACCATATCGGTTTCCTTTTTCTCTTGCTTTTATTTACTCTCCTTACACACTCCTATGCACACTGTTACAAAATACGCCCGATCTGTGCCTAAGTTAGGCACAAGCATTCACATCAAGTTTTAGTTAGCGTAAATGGTCGTGCCTACATTTAGTCACGGGTCCTGGCACTATGCGTATTCTATAAACCACACCTAACATTATAGAATAGTGTTAAGCACGTTTTTTTTTATGCCGATTTTTTTCGGCACCATATTTATTTTATTTATTTATTTAGATTTTGCTCACACCTTTTTCAGTAGTAGCTCAATGAGCAGTTTCTGGGTAAACAGTATCCTGTAGCTACACATCTAGATGTGATGGCACTGTCAGGCCTCTCCAGGGAAACAAGGATTTGTGAGCCCTTGGGCCACTGCTGAGGAGCAGCAGTGGCAGGCAAAACCACTCCAACCAGCACTGGGCTAGCACACAAACAAGGCAGGGACTGCAGATGTAGAACAGTAGCAGGAACACTCAGAACTAAACACACTCGGACTGGAACTCAGGACTGGAATAGACTTCACCTACACTTGACCACCATTCCCCAGGGGTTGAACCCCCAGGTGCAGGTGGCCAGCAGGATTTACAGGGTCCAGGAACACACACACGGAATAGGACTCAAAAGCAAGCTTGACTAACAGGAACTAGGAATCAGGACACAGAACTGGGGAAACCTTCCCCAGGTAACAGGGTTCGGCAATAAGCTTGCACAAACAAGGACTAGAGAAAAAGGCAGAAGGGAACAAGAAACACAACATAGACAGACCCACAGGAGCAGAAGGCCAAAGCCCACAAACAGACACACTGAAGTAGCAAGCAAAAGCCTACAAACAGACACACTGAAACAGAAGGCCAAAGCCCACAGATAGAAACACTGAAACAGAAGTGCAGCAGCACACCAACTGACCTATAGCAATGCAAAGGCAAACTTAGAAAGTTCCCATGTAGTAATAAAGGCACCACAGGTGAGGTCATCAGCAGGGTGGGGCTAAGCAACACAAGAGCACAGAACAGCCTGGCAGGAACAGGATCCCGGAATGGACAAGCCCGGACTGAAACGGATTTCAGGATTTACACCCAGGTTTCAGGATTTACACGCCAACTTAGCTTGGCTGGAGGAACCCTAAAAGCAAGTTTGACAGGAAATATAGTCACAATCGTGACAGGCACATTCCTTGTGGGTGGGTATTCAAATGGGTAGAGGTTGGGTGGAGCATGAGCAGGGACTATATTTACACTCATAGATTATAAAATCATGCAGTCTATAACTCACTTTTGTGCAAACTAGGTGCAAGAATTTACACCAGCAGTTCAGATACAAAAAAAAAAAAAAAGATACTCTCTTCAATAGAACTGACCTAAGGCTGCTTTTACAATTCTCCTCTATATTATAATGTTAGGGCCCTGTTTACTAAGGTGAACATATATTCATTCCTATGGGTGTCTCTAGTGTTTTGCACGTGCTGAATTTTAGTGCATGCTAAAACGTTAGCGCGCCTACAGCGCGGCACAGTAAACAATGCCCATAGTTTGTCCGTTTAGTTTCTTTAGGAGGTAGGATGTTGTCATAATTTTGACCATATGCTAGAAAGATTTTATATGAAACCATATGGAAAAACATTCTGCAAAATGGCATGCAATAACCTAATTCTCCTGAAATTCTCATAGGGCAAGAGTGGAGGAGTATCCTAATGGTTAGTGCAGCAGCCTGAGAACCTGGGGAACTGGGTCACTTAACCCTCCATTGCCCCAGGGACAAAAATAAGTACCTGTATATAATATGTAAACTGCTTTGATTGTAACCACAGAAAGGCAGTCTATCAAGCACTATCCATTTCCCTAAACTTGTCATTTCATGTATCACTGGTTTGGACATTAGGCAGAACAGTGGGTAAGAAAGTTTCTTTCTTTTGCCTTTGGTGATTTGGGCCTTAGGCATGAAAACCAAAACCTTTTCGATGTTGTTTAGATCTTACAGGGTTCTTTTAGTCTGATAAACAAACAGACAGTGCTTGCTCAAGGGCAGTGTTTGCTGATATGCCTAGTTTTGCAAACATTTAGCAGCTGGTGTTTGTTTAAATTTTCAGGACCTGCAAAATATATTAGTCTAATCTCACATTTGTTTGATTCTAGTGCCTGCGGTGTTTGCAGATATTTCACCCACTGAAGTAATGCAACTGTCCTGTCTGCAAAAAAAAGTTATCAAGGATACCTTTTTTTTAAGTTAATGTAATACCATATGACCAGCTTTCAAGAGACAAGCTTCATTTTGAACATGGAAAGGGTCAAAGTACAAACAAGCAAACAACAAAAAAACAACACCAAGAGCCTTCAAAGGACTAGTCTTTTATTCATGGACACGACATGGGCCGTGTTTCAGCGCACAGCGCCTGCGTCAGGGGTCATTCATAGTAAAATCTCAATCATAATGAATAGAAGTCACTTTTTACTGATAACACCGACCCAGAATGCTCCAAAGTGTAAAATCAAATATCTCTCAACCTCATAATTTTTTCATAATTTGTAAAGATCAAAACTTAAATCATGTATTGTGGAGTCAAGCCATACAATATCTTAAAAATAGCTATACCAATGTTAAAACAAATTTGTGCTTGAATCGGCAACCAATGAGCTTTAACCAATAAAGGGGATGCACTATCAAACTTTCTCCATTTGGGCGAATAAGAGGGTAATATGTGAGTATAATCATAGAAACATGGAAAATGGCACAAACACCATATGGCCTATCCATTCTGCATAACTATACCATCTACTATTCGTCCCCTAACAGATCATATGTGTTTGCTGTATGCTTTCTTGAAGTCAGATCAGGGCCGCCGAGGGGGGGGGGGGCAAAATTCCTAGGCATAGCCTCCAAGTGTGGGGAGGGAGCTTCTTCTCGCTGCCTGCTTCCGGGTCTGTCCTCCCCTGCTCCTGCGTGTTCTCCAGACCAGGATCTGGATGATTGCATTAGCACGATATCGCGTTAATGCAGTCATCCAGGTCCTGACTTCCAGCACGGACAGGAGCAGGAGAGGACAGACTGTGGGAGCAGGAAGTGACTTGCCAGCGCTGGACCCAAGCCCAAGCCCCCCTTGGAGGCAAACACAGGGGGGTGGGAGTGGCGAGGGCGGCTGTGCGAGTTGGAAGGAGCGGTGTGAATAGGGGGAGGGGGCAGCTTGTGGTGGTCGTGTTCTGCCCGAGCCCAGCTATTTTTTTTTGTTACATTTGTACCCCGCGCTTTCCCACTCATGGCAGGCTCAATGCGGCTTACATGGGGCAATGGAGGGTTAAGTGACTTGCCCAGAGTCACAAGGAGCTGCCTGTGCCTGAAGTGGGAATCGAACTCAGTTCCTCAGTTCCCCAGGACCAAAGTCCACCACCCTAACCACTAGGCCACTCCTCCACTGTTGTTTGAGATTCTACATGGAATGTTGCTATTCCACTAGCAACATTCCATGTAGAAGTCGGCCCTTGCAGATCACCAATGTGGCCGTGCAGGCTTCGGCTTCTGTGAGTCTGACGTCCTGCACGTACGTGCAGGACGTCAGACTCACAGAAACAGAAGCCTGCGCAGCCTTCTACATGGAATGTTGCTAGTGGAATAGCAACATTCCATGTAGAATCTCCAATAGTATCTATTTTATTTTTGTTACATTTGTACCCCGTGCTTTCCCACTCATGGCAGGCTCAATGCTACTTACATGGGGCAATGGAGGGTTAAGTGACTTGCCCAGAGTCACAAGGAGCTGCCTGTGCCTGAAGTGGGAATTGAACTCAGTTCCTCAGTTCACCAGGACCAAAGTCCACCACCCTAACCACTAGGCCACTCCTCCACTATTTCTCTCCAGGACTCTGAGTCAGATATAGTTCTCATTTCCATCACCATCTCCACCGGGAGGTTGTTTCCCACATCCACCACCCTTTCTGTAAAGAAGTATTTGTTTAGATTACTCTTGAGACTATCTTCTTTTACCTTCATCCCATACCTCCTCATTGCTGAGCTTTCTTTCCAGCTTTCACAGCCTGCATCAGAAGAACAAGCCTACTTTCAAATGAAAGAGAGTCACCTCCTGTGCATTTATGCCACGGAGGTATTTAAATATAGAACAAAAGCACAGTTTGAATCCAAGTTTGGTTCTGTAAGTCTCTGACTATGGCTCACTTGCATAATCAGAAATCAGCTTCAGTCTGGTGTAAACAGAGTTCTTCATTTCCACAGCATCTAGGTTTACTGAGATAGCCTCAAATTTCCAAGGATAGTTGCATCTTCTAAGTAATAAAAAAATAACTCGGACTTCCAAGCACTTTGAATTCAAGTGCACATCCAAACTAGTTCAAGAAATGTGAGCCAGGCAGCCAGGAGCAAACCCAGTTTGCCTAAACCCTGTACTGTAATTAAATCTGAACACACCCTTCCTCTGCTTAGAGGTGTGTTTAGACTTCATGCAAACCTGTCTGACATCCCTCATCCACTGAGCAATGTTTTTAAAACTACTTCAAATTAAACAAAAAAAAGACAGAAATGTTGCTATTTAGAATATGGTGTTATTAATAAACAGAAGAAGCATGCAGTGTGCGGGGGTGGGGGAGATTGAAGGATGGTGAACCCTAGCTGTGGAAAGGGTGGGGGAATTTTGAATGTGTAACACTGTAGAATTTGTAACTCTCTTTGAATGCTGTGCTGAACCGTGTACTAAAATATGACTAAATACATTTTAATCCGTTATGTTCCTCAGCCTTAGTGCAGTCTCGATCCCAGAAAAGGGGTCACAGCAGAGGCCTAGATATGAGGTTATGTCAGAAGCAGTAAAATGCTACGTATGTCCATGGCCATAAATTAAGAATGAAAATAATCTGCGAAAGAAGGCAGCTTGCCATAATACTGCCTTATCCGGTAGCAATGACAGGTATTAATAACCCTATTAAAAGCAGCTAAGTGTTTACATTCTATAAAAAGGAACGCCAGCGATACTCTGAGCTCTGCACAAGCCGACTGCTGTGCCTGAAAAGTTAAGAAGATAGTATTGATAGCACAGTCATGAATATTTTTGTTGGCATCTAGTTTTTCGAGGATATTTCAAAAACCATCTGCAGGTGACAGGACTAAGAGCACAGATATGCATGCAAGAGGGAAGCCATGAGTATTTCATTAATAAATTATATGCATGATGGTAAACACACAAGTCAACAGGTACAGGAATTGGGAGCAATTTAAGTCAGCTGTGGAAGGAAAATAGAGGCAAGATGCAGAAGGGATACGTAAAACTCAGCGCAGGGCAGATTAGTAAAACAGTGCAGAAATTACCGACTAACGTATGGAAAGCGGGCATAAAATAAAGGAAGTGCATGGTGGGCAATCTGAGGGTATCTTGCAAGCAGTTATGAGCACTCAGTGGCTGGCTCCCTCTCAAGTCAAAACTTGCAGATGGCCAGCCCATTGTAGGAACTGGTGGCTAGCTTCTGATCCATATTTCACCTATTTTTCTCACATCCTCTAATTCAGCCTCTAAAGCAGGGGTTCTTAGCCCAGTTCTCGGGACACACCCAGCCAGCCAGGTTTTCAAGATATTGCCTCCATTAAATGCTAACCTATCTCATCCTTATTCATTGTGGATATCCTGAAAACTAGACTGGCTGGGTATGTCTGGAAGAACTGGGTTGAGAACCCCTGGTCTGAGGGTAAGAACTACGCACACAAAGTTTTGTTTTTAGAACTCTTTTTCCCCATGGATTTTATCCTTTCTGAAGTTTTAGGAAATTAAGGGGTCCTTTTACTAAGCTGCGGTAACAGGGAGCCTGCGCTAGCATCAATGCATTTTTTTTAATGTGCGCTGAGGCCCCCTTTTACCTCATCAGGTAAAAGGCTGTCGTTCTGGAAAAGAAAATGGCTGTGCAGTAAGTGAACCACTTGCCGCATGGCCATTTCAGGGGGGGAGACACCCATTGATGTGGCGGTAAGAGCTCCCGTGCTAACCCAGAAATGGTGCTCACTGGGGTGGGAACTACTGCCGGGCTGCTGCAGTAGCCTGGTGGTTTACCGCACGCCAACCCATTGGTAAGAGGCCCTTTAAATCCCTAGACAAGTTTTAAGTTTATTTAATTTTTACTATCCTGCCCTATGGGAAATCGTTACAAACTAAAATAAAGGAGAGACGCAGAAACAGAGAAGTCAAGTTAAAACATTAGATACTGAGACGTAAGTTGCAGGATAAAGGGCAGAACTACAATAGATAGGATAGAAGGGAGAGGGAGAGAACAAGGTGAAGTATCACATATTACACATGTATCTTCGAGAAACCCCAGGAGAACTTTGGCATGCAAAGTAGTTTAATTGTATGCATTGATAAAAAGATGTCTTTTTAATTCTGATTTAAAACTATCCAGTACTGTCTGCAGGCAAAGAGAGACTGGGAGATTGTTCCAAAGTTGGGGCCCTTGAACACTAGAGATGGCGTGTCTAGTATGTTCGTAAATTATTTCTCGATAACTGGGATCCACTAATTGATTTAGTTGAGCGGATCTTAGAGCTTGTGTAGGGCAGTAAGGGATGAGATGACGGAAGAGATAGAGACAAAAGATTTGCGCCCAGCTAGGAGTAGAAATATATGGGTATGGTGGATTAAAAATATTCCAAATAAATACATTTCAAAATTATGGGCCCTGCTTACTAAGCAGCACTAGAGGTGCGCTAGTGTTTTTAGTGCACCCTAAACATTAGTGTGTGCTAACCATGTAGATGCCCATAATATTCCTATGGGCATCTACATGGTTACCATGCACTAATTTTTAGCACACGCTAAAAATGCTAGTGCACCTTAGCAAACAAGGCCCTAACTACCACACTATCTTGCAGGCATTGCAGGCATTGTGCACCTTTGTTACCTGCTCTTTAAATCTAGAATGCACGGAAAAAAGATGAACATAACAGGCAAATGTCTTTTTATTTTCAGATGGTTATGAGCAGAGTGCTTCTAATATGGTTTTCATCCACTTCCCACACCCATATCGAATCACTTACTGCAGAAAAAAACATGACCTTTATTCTGTTCATAAAGAATGCTCCCCAGTGAGTAGATCACCATCAAAGGAACGTCAAGTGCTGTAACTAAGGACATAGCCAACTAGATGCTGCAAGGTGAGGCTGCATTTCACACCACAGTTAATCTAGCTGCCTAGTTTATTTCTGGAGGAAATAGACCGTTCAATTTAATCGATGAGTAATGATGATTTTAAAATGTTTACAGAAACATTGTTGCTCAATTATAAAGAATTTTCTGTGCAGAACTTACCCCAGAACACTAAATCTAAATCAGTCCGCCCCCCCCCCCCCCCAGTTCTCTCCCTTGATTCCCCTCTATTCATAATCTCTCCAGGCTCAAATCTCAAACCGCTTTCTTCCTTTCCCCCTCACAATTGATCTCCACCTCATTCTCTTCATCCCCCATCTCAAGTTCACTCATATTTACCCCTCCTTCCCATGCTCAGCCTCCAGCACACTCCTTCCTCCCATGGACTCCACCCAACAGTTTGCTCTCTTCCCCCTCCAGCAATCTTTCTGCTCTGACTTGACCCTTCTGCCATCTTTTCCTCCATGCTCAACCCGTTCCTGACTATCTTTTAATCCCACCTTGGCTTGACTCTCTCTCTCTCTCTCTCTCTCTCTCTTCCTCTCCCCCAGGCTTGACCTCACTCCACTCCAACTTTTCTCCTGCACTTAGGCTGATCCAAATCTCTCCTTCAACCATCGCAGCTCTCTTGCCTAATGTAGCACCTTCTTGAAATATAGTTCAGCACAGCCATCTCCTTCTTCCTATGCCAATATGAACTATGCCAATATCAGTGTTTTCTACATCCAATATTCTACACAGCAAAAACAAAACTGTAAGGGAAATTCTGCACAACTAATGCATTGAAAAGTTGCACAGAATTCCTAAGCAGTAGTAGTTTCACTGGGTTACTAGATATAGCCATGATAACAAGAGGTGGAAAATGGGACATAGAATGGAAAATCTGCACACAAATTTTCAAAACCTTTCCTGCAGATATTGTAGCTACTAATTTTTATCCATGTTCCTTGCAATTAATGTTCAAAGAGAAATTACTCAAGGACTAAGAATCAATACCGGCAGGTAGAAATTTCTCTCTCTCTCTCTGTTTATGGATAAAACCTTTATTGAATAAGGCCTAGTGTATCTTGCCTGGTATAAACATTTTTTTAAAATTCTCTTAATGGATATAATGTTTGTGAAAGATGTTGGACTGAGCTTATTGAAGTCCCCCATTCGTCTACAGAACAAGTACAGCATGAGCGATGGCAGTGCAAGTTTCCTTATATTTACCTGCCAATAGACCAACGAAGGGCTTTCCCCACTTGTATGATTCAAAAGAAAACTATGTAAAGCTATCTCAATGCACCTCAACTCTTTTGTGGTAGACCCATCTCTAAGGGTAAATGAATAATTGAGTTTCAAAGAGTCTATTAAGGCTGCCCAAGATGATTCAGATTTTTGTCCAACTGTGAAGGTGGATATTAAGGGGCCATTTTACAAAGGCGTGCATTCAGTGCACACCAAAATGAGACTACTGCCAGGCTGCCTTGCCCCCTGGCATTATTTCAAATTTGCCACGCACCCATTACGCCTGGATGATTTATTTATATATTTATTTCCTCCCACGTGCAGCATTTCTGATGGTAATTGGCAGTTGGCGTACGCCGACCAGTCACTGCGCGTATAGCACATGAGCCCTTACTGCTAGATCAATGGGTGGCGTTAAGGGCTCAGACCGGATTTACGCATGCACTGGTTTGTTTTACTGCATGCCCTTTTCCTGTCCCATTAGAAACAGCCCTTTGTTTTGCAGACATGGTAAAAATTGGCCCAGCGTGCACCCAAAACACATACCTGCACTACCACAGGTCACTTTTTACCGTGGCTAGGACCCCTAAATGTGAAGATTACACTACAGGACTGAAACTACCATTCTACCTAGGCCACAAAATGGCTTTCAGGTGCTAATAACTTTTGGTCATTGCTCACTGGAACTGATTTGAATCAATGCTCTATCTCCAAGAGGCTATAGAGGTGTATTTTCAAAGCACTTAGACTTACAAAGTTCCATAGGTTACTATTTAACTTTGTAAGTCTAAGCGCTTTGAAAATACACTTCCACGTACCCTGCCTAAGCCAGCCACTCCCCCTAGAAATACTATTGTAAGCCCAAAGAGGACACAAAGCTCATCTTTTCTGAACACGTGAATCCAAGATCATTTCCCTGCATATTTTTAAAGCACCCTTTAAGCAGCAAATACGCTTGTTAGAGGATCTGGTCGTTCAGTCTCCTGTGGTAACAGAAGTGGACTGTGATTTATTAACTAGATGGTGCAGTGTTATAGCTATGCTAAATACTGCCTCTATGCTTTTCTGCAAAAGCCTATTAACAAAGCCATGGCTTGACTAAAGACAGGCATTTGCTGTTACCTTAATGCCTATTGCTTCACATTTAAATAGTATTTATTATTAAAAATTGGCTTGGTGTGCATATGGTGTTTGTCTTGGTTTATACATTGCTATAAGGAAAGGCTGCTCTACTGTATCTCATTAGGCTCTTAATGAAAACCAACACAGCTTACATCAGCAAAATCCACTCTGTATACTACAGAGAGAATTTTAAAATACGGGTCCATAAATCACTACATTCTACATGAGCTGGAAAATCGAGCTCCTTAATGTGAAGGTGCAGGAAAGGCTGGAAAGCACTTGCTTTAACAGAGTAGTAAGATAGCAGAAAGATGTTTCCAAAAACAGTAGTACAATATTTTTCCGAGTTCCCAGGTTTGGTGGTTAAAACACAGGAGGGCATGAGAAAAAATAGCCTCCTGGGATAACAATTCACGTCTTGGCTCTGCCACAGACTCTTTACGTGATCTGCAATACTTTGTTTATCTCAGCTTGTGGTTGCCTAATGTGATTCTCCCTTTCCTTCCCTGGAAGTTTGAATCTGGTAATTGGACTTTATGAAAGCTCCCAAAGGAAGGAGGGAGTACAAACATTATCACCATTCCTATCCACTCATAGTTGGACAACCTGACATAAGGACCTATCCAGCTTATAATCGAACGAGAAAAACGCCCAAGTTCCGACCTAAATCGGGAGATGGGCGTTTATCTCACAAAAACGAATAAAGCGGTATAATCGAAAGCCGATTTTGGACGTTTTCAACTGCACTCCGTCGCGGATGCGGACAAAGTTGATGGGGGCGTGTCAGAGGTGTGGCGAAGGCGGAACTGGGGCGTGGTTATCTGCCGAACAGAGATGGGCGCATTTCACAGATAATGGGACAAAAGTATGCATTTTTAGCTAGAATTTAGGGCACTTTTCCTGGACCCTGTTTTTTCACGAATAAGGCCCCCAAAAGTGCCCTAAATGACCAGATGACCACTGGAGGGAATCAGGGATGACCTCCCCTGACTCCCCCAGTGGTCATAAACCCCCTCCCACCACAAAAAATGATGTTTCACAACTTTTTATTTTGACCCTCAAATGTCATACCCACCTCCCTGGCAGAAGTATGCAGGTCCCTGGAGCAGTTGTTAGGGGGTGCAGTGGACTTCAGGCAGGTGGACCCAGACCCATCCCCCCCCTACCTGTTACAATTGTGCTGCTTAATGCTTAGTCGTCCAACCCCCCCCGAACCCACTGTACCCACATGTAGGTGCCCCCCTTCACTCCTTAGGGCTATAGTAATGGTGTAGACTTGTGGGCAGTGGGTTTTGAGGGGGATTTGGGGGGCTCTACACACAAGGGAAGGGTGCTATGCACCTGGGAGCTCTTTTACCGTTTGTTCTGTTTTTGTAAAAGTGCCCCCTAGGGTGCCTGGTTGGTGTCCTGGCATGTTAGGGGGACCAGTGCACTACGACTCCTGGCCCCTCCCACGAACAAATGCCTTGGATTTATTCGTTTTTGAGCTGGGCGATTTCATTGTCCATTATCGCTGAAAAGCAAAAACGCCCAGCTCACAACTTGGCGAATAAAACATGGACGTCTAATTTTTTCGAAAATACGCTTGGGTCCGCCCCTTCACGGACCCGTTCTCGGAGATAAACGCCCATGGAGATAGGCGTTTCTGTTCGATTATGCCCCTCTATATGTACTAAGAATTTTTCCTACAGATACAAAGTGAAAGTCATAAATAGGCCGCAACACTGTAACAGAAATTAATTTGTTTATTTGTTGCATTTGTATCCCACATTTTCCCCACATATTTGCAGACTCAATGTGCCTTACAATAGTACATCAAAGCAAGTGTCAATCAAGAGTAGATAAACAATTGGTTACATAAAGAACAGGTGTAACATAATGGATATAATCAATTCAAGGAAATGACGTCAGAAGAAGGCGGAACACAGTGAAGGGAAGGCTAGAGACGTCGGGAGCACCGCCTCCTTCACTGACGCTGCGCTGCTGGACCGCCACAGAGGTAAATTTAAAAAGAAAAAAAAAGAAAAGGGATGTTGGGGGGAGAGAAGAGGGCGGGCAGTTGAACAATGGGAGCGGGAGGGCAGGGGAGAGAGGAGCATGGATGCGAAGGGGGGGGGGAAGAAGAGGGCGGGCCAGGCCAACTGGGACATGGGAGCGGGAGGGCAGGGGAGAGAGGAGCGTGGATACGAGTGGGGGTCATGGAAGGGAAAGAGGGGAATTGCTGGATAGGGATTAATGGAGGGTGACAGAGGAGCATGAATGGGAGGGGCAGGGCTCAGGGAGAGAGGGGAATTTCTGGATAGGGAATTAGGGATGAATGGAGGGGACAGAGGAGCATGGATGGGAGGGCAGGGCTCAGGGAGAGAGGGGAATTGCTGGATAGGAATGAATGGAGGGGCCAGGGGACAGAGGAGCATGGATGGGAGGGCAGGGCTCAGGGAGAGAGGAGAAATTGCTGGACATAGAGGGGAGGGAAGAGAGATGAAGGAGATGAAATGAGGGAAAAGGAAGAGAGGAGAAAAACTGCACATGGATGAAGAAAATAGGCAGAAGCTGAGGACCAGAAATGAAGAAGAAAGGAGGAAAGGAAAGAAATAAATGGAAAGGAAGCCCTGGAAACGGAGTTAAGAGGACAGATAGCAGCAGAATCAGATACTGGGCCAGCATGATCAGAAAAAGAAAGTCACCAGACAACAAAGGTAGAAAAAAAATCATTTTGTTTTCATTTTAGTGTTTGGAATATGTCCACTTTGAGAATTTACATCTGCTATCTTATTTTGCAATGTATAACAATTTGTTTCTAAGAATATTGCTGACAATTCCTGTCAGTGTGGCAAGTGGTGAGCGATCATTTTCACGGGGGGGGGGGGGGGGGCAGCGCCGCCGCCGCTGCCAACTGATAGTCTGCAGGGGGGGCGCCAACTGATAGTCTGCAGGGGAGCGCCAGAGACCCTAGCCGCGGCCCTGTACCCTCCTGCCATGCTGCGATCTGCTCCCGCGGGTTCTGCCTCGTCTCCCTCTGCCTCTTCCTAAAAAAGGTCATTCGGCACTTGAGGAACTGTCATCAGTAATCCTGCGCTCATCTTCTTCAAACGGCAGAGGTACACCGTCTGTATTCTTTTCTAACCAGGGGTACACACTTCTCGTCTCATGATCGTTTTCGTCCCTGTAAAACTTCTTTACTTTCAACTTTTGTAAATCAGAACTAAACTGTTCTATTTTGTATTTTAGATTGTCATGCTGCCTTTGAAAAGTCTCTAATGATTCTTTAGCTTTTAATTCTTCACTGATTACATCCATTTCTGTTCTAATGGCGGCCGTAACCTCTGTTGTTTTATCTATAATAAGGACCATCAAGTCCAAGGAGCATTTGTTCAAAATGCCCGCCCATATATGTAGAAACTCTTTATCATCCAAAAATAATTTAGGTTCTTTAGAAATTCTAAGGCCACGTGGTATTATTTCATTCTTACAGCATTCTATCAATGTGGCACTATGCAGTTCAGATTTCACTAATCTTTTCATGGCATTTGTCTGTGCGGATATCTAAATTATATGATTCTCTACTTGTCAGACTGGATCACCATTTTGGTGTTTATCTGTCACCATTCAGTATATTACTATCCCTTCAGTAAATCCTGGTTTTTCTATAGTCATTATGCTCTTGGTTTCTTTGTCCTTTTCTGTTATAGCCCTTTGTCTTCCGGCAAGTAGATAAAACCCTGAAATAAGCCAGGAGAAGGCATGTGGAAAACAAATAAGAATGGAAGTGAGGTGGACCCTGAATGAGGTACCCCTGCCAACCAAGGTATGTGTGGTGGCGGTGCTTTAGCTGGCAGGGGTTGAGGACCTCTGCCAACCAAAATATGTACAGTGGCGGCAGTGAGTGGGGAGCGGAAGGGTGGAAGAGGGGGGCGACGGTGGGGCAGCAGACCAAAATGTGCCCCCCACTTTGGGCTCTGGCCCCTTCCCACCTCGAGGTCTGGCTACATCCCTGCTACGTCCTGGTGCCAAGTTATGGAATTGCCCCTATGAGTAACATCTCAGAAAGCCCAAATAAAAATTATGAAACATTACAGATCAGTTCTCCTCTGAAGGGGGATTCTAGAAAGAGTAAAGCTGTCTCAAAACCTCCTATAGGCCAGAGAGTTCCTAAGAAACTTACCAGAGGTTATAAGTGATTGAGACTGTTTTTTTTAACTACCGTTGCCTGTATATAGTTGCTTCTAAACATTTGTCCCATTGCTTTGCCTACTTCATCCAATTTTAAGTTTTGGTTCAGAATTTTAACTTCTGGCCTGGATTGACTTATTGGATGAAAGCAGATTGCTGAGTGGATCACTGTGCCAATCGGCCTCTCAATGTAAACTGGCTGGCCCTGATTCCCTACAAACTCTAAACATTGTGGAGGGTACAGATAGTGATGCCTTTTGAGACGACTTTAGTGGCCTCAAAGGTGTGCAGAAGTCTTCTAGGAACAGGGAAATACTTACTGTACCTGAATTTAACTTGCCTAGCAGTACAGAGAAAAGGTGTGAACTAAATGAAAATTTGGTTGTCAATATTCAAAGCGATTTAAATGGCCAAGAGAGGCTTCTGGAGGTTTAAGTCACTTCTGCAGGGTTATCTGTGGATATTCAGTGGCACTTAGCTAGATAACTCTAACCACCTAAGCCCAAACCAGCTAGTTTGTGGGAAGTCCAGGGATGAAGTTAGGGCAGAGCAGAAACGTAGCTAGTCAGTGGCAATTTTCAGTCTGCTAACTGGCAACTAACTGCATAAAGATAGAGCAGTAAAACAGCTGAATATTGGCCAGTGCCCGGTTAACTTCTGGGTTGGCAGTCATACACATATATTCAATGCTAGAAGCAGCCTATGCCCTGGTGGCTGGAGGCAGCTTTACTGCTGTGGGCTGAATATTGGGCCCTGGAAGACTTGTCATGTTTTTCTAGCTCCCACCTCCCACCCATCTGAAAGCAGTACAGAGAGGGTTCAAAGTACAGAACAAGTTCAAATGTCAAAGAAAAGCACCAGGATCCTTCAAAAATGGGACACAATTTCTTTATTTGTACACCTTGAACATCAATTCCTTTCTAAGGAACGGGACAATCATCCAACTTGTCACCATTGTAGAAGAAAGCTTCAGCTTCTTCCCAGAAATCACCATTTCATTGACTGACCCCTGACGCAGGTGTTTTGCATCGAAACACGGCCTGTGTCGGGTCATTTAGAAAGGAATTTATGTTCAAGGTGTACAAATAAAGAAATTGTGTCCCGTTTTTGAAGGCTCCTGGTGCTTTTCTTTGACATATGCCCATCTCAACCATGAATAAAGAGAAAACCGAAGGGGGGTCAAGGACATTTCCAAATATATTTTTCAATTTTTAATTTTTTTTCAACTTCCTTTTGTCAGGCTGCTGCTGTGTTGACCCTTGTAACAACCCTTTAATAACTCCCTGTGTCTCAATTCCTACCTGCCATCTGACTCTCTGTGACCTTGGAAAAATCAATTTCTCTCCCTGTGCCTCAGTTCACCCAACTGTAATTTTAAAATAATAACATTAATTCTTTTTCCTTTTAATGAGCTGTCATTTGCAGCATATGTCTGAAGTGCTGTAAAGTTGGGAATTAAGATGATAAATTGTTATGATAACCAGATATTTAAAAAGTAAGCTGTACCATCTGTGTTCTGTAAAAAAAGATTATTATGGACATGTATTATAATATTTCTTATTTTGTAAATGTAGTGCAGATGAACCGTCATTTATGAATAGATATCATGCTGCAACACAACTTGCCTAAATGGGGCATTCTGTCTAAAAAAAAAACGCCCTTTTATTAAAATTTCTGCCTACGATCCTGTTAGTATTTACAGTCTCCCCCCCCCCCCCCCCCCCCCACCTTCCCATCAAGGTCATTTTTATATTAAACCCTAAGCATCTGGCAGTAAGACTACCCTCAGCTCACCAGCTCTCTGGGATTCTATTTATTACTATAGACACTGTGGATAGAAAAGACCAGTTACACTCATTTTTTTTTTGGGAACAAAATAAGGTTACGTATAGGTAACATTCATTTTCCACACCATTACAATAATCGTTATCTCTATTACTTTGTTTCTTATTAAAACATCTCTCATTCAGATGTGTGTGCTCACACCTGAAGGCCTCCCATACAGAGTGTGACTTTTATTGAGTGTTTTTGTAAGCCAGGGTGCTGTAAGAGGTGACTGCCTGCCTGCCTGCTCACGTGGCCCAGCTGCTGTCGGTATGGACTCAAAGTGGGATTCATCTCTCTCAGCAAAAGAGCATTAATGTTTCCTAACAACGGATAATTCATTTAATGATATGCAGAAAAGCAGGCAAGCAAATGGCATGCATAAGAACGGCTTGTACTTAGGCCTACTGTATGATAAATATAATTCCCAGAAAAACACAGGTACCTATTGTGTACCTTTCAGGAGGACTTGACCAGCTCTGAAATGAATTTGATAATGTTAATTAAATCCATTTGACTCTGATAACACAGAAGCATGATTGGCTTTCAGTGAAATGAGGCTTAAAAGCCTTGCTGAATTTTAATAGATTCAGGGCAGATTAAATATTGTCCAAAGTGGTTGGGACTGTCATTTAGTCAGCTCGACTTAGCCTAAGGCCTACTGCAGAACTCCGTGCAACTGTTTGTAATTAAAGTTACAGTACCACCGCCAATTTTAACCCAACTAATTCAGGTCAGCTATCAGAATATGCAAAGACAGCTGCAATATTCTGTTTTTGACATTTTTCTTCTTCTTTCCTCGTTAAACTGGATGTTGGTTTGCAGTGACATTACTTCCAATTTGCACCTGAATTTCCCTTGCATGCAGTTGGACCATTTCAGTGTACTCTCAGAGGTGGGTCCCTGCCTGCTCTAGGGCATAGCAGATTTAAGAACAAATCACACTTCATTGGCATGCCTTGGGGGCAATTGGATAATCCCCATTATCTGAACATTCTCACTCAAAGGAATACCATATATCTGCACATTCCTGAAGTATGTCTACCATCCATCATCATCTTCAGCAGGTTTGTAACCTTAAAAGAAAAACATAAGCCAATGCTAGAATCTTTTTCTGTTTAGTAGTTATCGTTGGAACAAATATCTGAGACACAACTTCAATATATTTTTTTACAATCCATTTATTCTTTATGGTTGATTATGGGATTCTGATTGGTCTACGAACAGCAGGGGAAGGTCTAACGGGCTGAACAGGAGCCTAGACTGAAAGTGTAGCAAAACATTCCACCATATCCACATACTTTTTTTAACTGTACATATAGGGGTAAATTCTATAAAAATTGTAAGTTCTATAAAAATGTCATTAGTACATATGGGGTAATTTCCATAAAAACTGGTGCCGAAAAAAGCGCTATTCTACAAAATGTACTTAAAGTTAGGTGCAGTTTGTAGAATAGTGCTTACATCTGGGAATTGCACCTAACTTTAGGCGCAGCCATTTGCAGCAACTAAAACATGGTGCAAATACCCATGTGTAAATTTAAGCGTGGATGCCCTTATTCTCTAACTATGCACGTAACATGCAGGAATGCCCCGACCCACCCATGAGCCTCCCATTTCCACACCCCCATTTTGGGCTCCCAGGTAAAATTTACATGTGTATATTTCAATTAAATCTAATTAGTTTCAATAATTGCTTGTTGGTGCAGGCCTAAATTTGCACATGCAAGTTTTAGCAACTTTTATAGAATTAGAGGGATAACTTATTTATCTCTATTGCTTTTGTCTTACCCATCTTGCCTGTTTATATGTTCCAACTGAACTTTTCTCCTCGAATCCCTATTAAGATGTTTCATTGTATGGTGCTTACATTGTAAGCACAAAGTAAATGTTATATAAATGTCCTAAAGTATTGCCTTTTAAGGTGTATCATTTGTATTGTGCTAATATCATGATTATCGATGTTAAATGAATGTTCTACCATAATTTCTTTATAGAATATCAATTATATTCTGCTGACATTCATCAATTTCTGTTATATGAATGTTCTACTGTGGTGTTTTAAAGTGTACGTTATTGCAGCTACAGTATTATGATTTAATTTACCTATCTGTCCTCCAAGTTTACCTTATTGTTTAAACTATGTTGACATGACATTTGATCATTTTACTATTATTAGGCTGTTAATCCAGTGTAACTTGTTTATATCAAGCTATACATGCTCTACCCTATCTGGGGTGAAGCACTTCATAAAGGCATATAATAAATCCTAATTCAAGGCTCCTCTTACTAAGTGGCGGTAAACCCAATGCTGGCTTTACCGCTCGCTAAAGAGGAAGTACCCCCGGGCAACCGCAGCAGCCTGACGGTACTTCCCATCCCTAGCGCGCCGTCACATCCGGCGCTACAAAAATAATTCAAGGCTCCTCTTACTAAGTGGCGGTAAACCCAATGCTGGCTTTACCGCTCGCTAAACAGGAAGTACCCCCGGGCAACCGCAGCAGCCTGACGGTACTTCCCATCCCTAGCGCGCCGTCACATCCGGCGCTACAAAAATAATTCAAGGCTCCTCTTACTAAGTGGCGGTAAACCCAATGCTGGCTTTACCGCTCGCTAAACAGGAAGTACCCCCGGGCAACCGCAGCAGCCTGACGGTACTTCCCATCCCTAGCGCGCCGTCACATCCGGCGCTACAAAAATTAGCGCCTGAGCACTTACCAACACTATTTTGTAGGTGAAAAGGGCTCATGTGCTAATCCTGTGCTAATATTGCTGTGCTGATTAGTGCAAAAACACCCAGGGGCTGATATTCATACCACAGAAGTTAGTCTGGATAACTCCCACGGTCACTGCTAAACCTGGATATTCAATGCTGGGCCTTTCTGGTGACCGGCATTGAAAATCTGGTTTATTTTTGGCCGGTTAGAAGATACCAGTTATGTCAACATTCAGACTCCAGCTATGTCAATACTTAGACTTAGCTGGTTGTCTTCTTACCGGCCAAAGGTATTCCACATATTGATGTGGCCAAACATAGCCTCTACAGTGGGGCTGAAAATCGGCGGATACCAGTTATGTCGGCCAATATAACCGGCTATCTGCTAGCCGCTAACTGGCGATATTCAGCTGGCTATCTCCCGCTGAATATCGTCACTCTCTGCCCACCCTAGACATACCCCTTCCATGATAAAAATTAAAATATGTTTAGCACATGGTTTGTGTATGCAGATGTGGAAATTACGCACACAGGTCCATTTTTCAGCGTGCCTGCAAAAAAGGCGCTTTTTGGGGGCCAAAAAAGGACGTGCAGAAAAATAAAAATTGGCATGTGTCCATTTTGGGCCTGAGACCTTACCACCACCCATTGACCTAATGGTAAAGTCTCACGTGTTAACCAGGCAGTAATGGTCTACGCTTGTACAATGCTGATTACCGCCTGGTTAGCACTGCACGCTGGAAAATTTCCAGTGCGCTTAGTGGACATTGCTAAAAAATGAAATTACCACCTAGGCCACAGGTACCTGGGCGGTAGTTCAAAACTGAAGCACGTAGGACGCGCGTACGTGCCTACGTGGCTTAGTAAAAGGGCCCCACAGATAGCACTGACTTTTATACGGTCCCATTTATGCAGTTACCCTGACCGCTTAGGTGTCGAATATTGACACTTAGCAGCCAAGTGCCGACTGTGCCCCCGGAACACCTCCAAAATAGCTGGCTTTCACTTAGGTGCTAACCATTAATTTTCAGTGGAGATAACTGCTTAAATACTGATAAAAATTAGTGGACAACCCAGAACAAGCAATTGAATCAGTCAGCAGCTGTTTTTGGCCAGTTAAGTCATTTTGAATATCGACCAGTTTGTACTTTGTGGTGCTGTTTCCTTGTTTCTCTCCTGGGCTTATAGCAGCAGCCTCCTTCTAGTGGTTTGTGTATTTCTTCTGTTGGACCAATAAAAGATTCCAGTTTTCTCTACAACCAGGGTGATAATAAGAACTCTGTATTACACTAAACCTCTTCTGTTCTCACTGTAAGTGCATTAAATGGAACTGCTTCTCAAACTAATATGTAACCTATTAACCAGATTCCCAGTTGACTGTAGTGTACATTGAGAGCAATTTGCAAAGGTATTTACCCAGGTGAATTAGCCTGAGTAAAAAGAGCCTTCCTCACACATGGCTGCAAGAATATGAGTTCCACTGCACGTCCACTTTAGCCACTGGAAAGAGAGGTGTTTCTGTGGGCATGTTTAGGTGAGAAAGAACCAGGCACACCCATTAAAGGGGGGCCGACCACAACCGGGCTGAAGGCCAGCGAAGACAGAAGTGTGGGGGAGGGTACAGGGAGGGCCTAGCTAGAGAGCAGAGGTAGTAGTGGGAGGGAAACAAGGGGTAGCAAGGGGAGGGGGCAGGAAAGAAGGGGAGGAGCAAGGGAGGAGGAGAGAGGAATTTGAACTGCACAGGAAGTCCTTTTGAATTTGGAAGCAGGAGAAGAGCAACGCCCACCCGCCCACCCACTTGAGAGGCAAGATTTGTCGCAGCGAGGCGTTAGACTACAATGTTTACGCACAGCCAGCAATGGGTACACAGCAGCTTGACACATAACAGTTACAAATTTGGGGTAACTACTGCTGCAGAAAGAGTTGTGTGGAAAATTATCAAGTTGATGCAAATGGTAGGCTTGCATGTGAGCAGCCTTGTTATAAGGAAACAACGTGTATACAGCTTGTCTCCTGGCTTGGGCGGCCGGGAGGCCTAGAACGTCATTTTGTAAATGTGGTAGGTGCCTCCTTCAATGGGAAACAACGTGTATACAGCTTGTCTCCTGGCTTGGGCGGCCGGGAGGCCTAGAACGTCATTTTGTAAATGTGGTAGGTGCCTCCTTCAACGGGAGACACCAAGTGACGTCGGGTGCTTGGAAAACAGCACAGGGGGCCACAGGGGCTTGGTACGGCTTGGCCTGTGGCCCAGAATATGCAACTACGTGTAGAAGCTGTGTACCCGGGTAGAAATGCATGCTGGCATAATGATTAGTAGAAGATGTAATGTAATTTGTTTAAGTTGTAACAATTTTGATGTTCCTGGCTGCGGCCAAAATAAATCCAATTCTATCGAAGATAACGCTTGTAGTGTGGTATTGAAGGGGGCGGGGTTGATACGTCTGAGTGTGTGCCGAATGCCCGAGTTGAGGAAATCAGTGCGTGCACCTATGATTTCCAAATGTATGCACCCTATTAGGGTTTATTTAACTAACTGGCAGCTCTTGGCTGTTTACATTAATTTGTGCTTCTCCTCTACCACTTGTACAAGCAGTAGATGCAAAGTACATGAAGGCACTTACTGTATGCTAATACCTTTAGTGTACATTATTGCCGGATTCTATATAGCGCGCCTAGCATTCTGCACCAAAATCCAAGCGTGTTCTATAACAACGCACGTAACTTAATTGGCTTAACAAGCCAATCAGCATTGCTAACAGCACTTAACATGCAATAATGAGCACTAACTGGCAATAATAAGAATTTACACACAAACTCTCTAAGCGTATTCTGTAACACACTGCGCCTAAATTCTAACGCAGGCAAAAAAGGGCATAGTTATGGGCGGGGAAATGGGTGTTACAAAATGTATGCACATTGTTATAGAATATGGCCATCTGCACTTAAATCTACGCACTGGGATTTACACCACGTTTTCATCAGTGCAAATGGATACATGTAGTTTTAGGCGCTGGGATATCAACTAAGCATATTCTATATTCCATACCTAAATCTAGGCACCGCTTATAGAATACACTTAGGTGGAAATGTTTTCCTTGTGGATTTTTTAAAGCGCCTTATATAAAGTCTGACCCAGCGGGGGCAATTCTGTAAGTGGGCACCTTCACTTAGGCATCCTAATTAAGCATGGTGGAAGCCCTGTTCTATCATTGAATCTGAGTGGCCAGATTCTATTATAAAATACCAGCTTAAACCAGTATCGGTATACCTTACATTTATACATCCACAGTTGCACCAGTCAAAGACCAGGTCTACAGTAACTTCAAGTGTGTAAATGCGGCAGGGATGTGCGTAATTTATAATATTCTGTAAATTAGTCCCAAATTCCATAAAAGTTGCCAAAAACTTCATGTGCAATTTAATAAACTAATGAGATAATTAACACCAATAATTGTTTTTTAACAAGCAATTATTGGCACTAGATTTAATGGGAATATACGTGCATAAATTTCGGTGTGGGATCCACACCTCAATTTTATATGCAAGTTAAAAAAAGGGGGTGCAGAATTGGGAGAGTTATGAGCAGGATGGGGCATTCTTAGCTTTTATGCGCATTGTTATAGAATAAGGGAGGATACTCTCCTAAGTTAAGCATGTACATTAGCACCACGTTTCAGTTGGTACAAATGGCCACATCAAAAGTTAGGCACAATTCTTGGACATAAGCAGTGTTGTAGCGAGGGCAGCTGACACCCGGGGTGGGTCACCGCTGCACCCCCCCCCCCCCGGTGCAGCACGGCTCACCCCCCCCCCCACGAGCGCATTCTTACTAGCATATGAAAGCGGGGAGCGGGCGGGAGGGCCGATCCGCCCCGACTGCATGTCGCTGGGAGTTGCGTCGGCTCTGCTGGTTCCCTGCTCTCTCTGCCCCGGAACAGGAAGTAACCTGTTCCGGGGCAGAGGGAGCTGGGAACCAGCGGAGCTGACACCCCCCCCAGCGGCGTGCACCTGGGGCGGACCGCCCCACCGCCCCCCCCCTTCCTACGCCACTGGACATAAGCATAGGCGCCCCATATAAGTGGCTTGGGGAGACTAAGCCTCCCCAGCCCAAACGTGACCTTCCCCACCTGCCTCCTCCTCGAATTCAGCCCTGGATCAGCCATTAACAAAATTGTATCTTCTGCTGGTGCCTACCCTTCACTGAGCCTGCTCACTTCTTTTCTTATTGGCTCTGCGGGAACCTCCCCCTGTAACTTCCTGCACAGTATGTTCCGGCAGCAGAGCCTGGGGCTGTGGCTGTGAGCCTGAGTGTTGCAGCATGCGGCTCTTTTCAGTCAGTCATCAACCGAGCCACTGAGGGAGGTAGAGGATCGAGCAAGCTGGTAAGTGTTGGAGTGGGGAGGAGCGGGAGGAGTATTTGGGTCTCTTATTGCTTTGCTTTGCTGAACAGGAGAGGATGATTGTAAATGAGAGTCCTAGAAGGAGATTTAGCAATGCATTAACAAATGGTACTGCCTGGTCACCCGATTATGAAAATATATAGATGCTTCATTCAGCAATTCTTAAGACTTTTTTTGTGAAATAGGAAATGATGGTGACTGGTGAGGGAGGAGAAACAGAGGGGTGATGATGCAGTGGCTGGTGAAGGGAGGAGAGAGAGATGTGGAGAGATGTTGGATGGTGGTGTGGGGCAAGACAGTGGGGCAGTGTTGGATTGGGGCAGAGAGAGAGAGGTTTTATAAGTTAAAATAAAAATAAACATTTTGTTTCATGCAGATCTCTTTTGTTTGAACATAACTAAATGGCTATAAGCCCCTAATGCAGTCCATTGGTTTTCTTATATTTTGTTCTTGTGATGACTTATACTGTGCCAAAATTGAAAACTCTTATCTCTAACTGGTCATTAATAAAAGGAGCTCATTGTGAACACTATCCACCCTAAAAGGTTGTTTTGTGGCTGTACATGAGGAATTGTGATATTATGATCCCTTGTTTCAAATTGTTCACGGTCTGTGTTTTCCATATGGGTGGTATATTAAGGTCTGTCCAGTGTAATATTTACCGTGCTGCCTTTTCGTGCATAATGTTCTTCAGGGCCGTGCTGACACGGTAAGCGAGGTAAGCAACGCAGGGCCGACCTCTACAGGGCGCCACTCACTTGCAAAATCTTTTACCTGAAGTTGTGATTCTCCTCTCTCCCCTGCCCTTCCCGCATCAGGAAGTGAAGGTAGCCCAGCAGTGCTGAGACAGACACGCTGCTCTGCTAAAGCTGCTTCAAGGAGTACAACCAGCAGCTATTTATGGCTTTGGTGAGTGAACAACTTTCATTCAGGGTGAGCTGGAACAACATTCAAATTAAAGAGAACAGGTTTGGAGGCAGGTGTGCAAGTGAAACTGGGGAGAAATAAAAAATAAATAGTGTAATTGTTATCTGTAAGTGGTTCAACGTTTTTGTTTTTTGAGCATGTACACTGAGAGGAGGGCATGACTGCAATGATGTGTACATAATTATCATAGCTACAGCTAAAATCCATTTAATTGGCTGAGGTT
The DNA here is from genome assembly GCF_901765095.1 of Microcaecilia unicolor. NCBI lineage: Eukaryota > Metazoa > Chordata > Amphibia > Gymnophiona > Siphonopidae > Microcaecilia > Microcaecilia unicolor. The sequence continues at coordinate 45,000,367 of NC_044042.1, read as the reverse complement.
CAAAGAGGAAGTTTAGCTGACGTATAGTGTAGAATAGCTGGTAAGTAAAAATCTGATTGCTTTTTTTGTGTGTTTGTTTTTATATAAAACGTTCTGCTTGGATAGGGAGAGTTTGTGATATTTGAAAATACATTTTGCTTTAATGAAATTGCTAAACTTTAGAGTCAGAGACTTATCAATGAGGGATACAAATAGTGGAAAGGAAGCCCTGGAAACAGATACCAGCAACAGAATCAGATACTGGGCCAGCATGATCAGAAAAAGAAAGTCATCAGCCAACAAAGGTAGAAAAAAAATCGTTTTATTTTCATTTTAGTGTTTGGAATATGTCCACTTTGAGAATTTACATCTGCTATCTTATTTTGCAATGTATAGCAGTCTCCAAGAGACTGGGCTCCCAGTGAGCCAGGGAGGTCAGACTGTGTAAATGAGATGAAGAGACACCCCCCCCCCCCCCCCCCCCACTGTAACAAAGACAGGAACATGCATAATCAAAGCTTAGGTCTCTGCAGTTACAAGGGCTGGCCATTCCTAATTATGCTAATAGTTTTTAATAGGCTAAGTCCCACTGAAAAGCCTCTTTATAAAGGCAGTGCTTTCCTGTGTAAGCTAATTTACAGTTTTCTAGTATATGCTTGACATTGAAGGGTGTGGTAGACCCTTTTGTCAGGTCTGGCTGGGCCTGTAGTTTTCAGTCTAAAGGAAAGACAGGTAGCAATGGAGAAACATCTAATGAAGAAGCGAGACTGGGGGGGGCACCAACTGATAGTCTGCAGGGGGGCACCAGAGACCCTTGGCACGGCCCTGATTTGTTCTTGCTCTTTGAGTTCTCAGAGTTAGTGCTGTTATGGTACAGTAAGGTTCTGAGTGTGTTTTTGCACGTTTGTGCATAATGTTTGTGGTTGAGGGATTGTGTGTTGGCCTTACTGAAATGGATGGAAATAGCAGTGTTTAATAATTGATAACATTTTTGAATAGCATACATTGGTTAATTAATGCTTTGAGCAACCACTTTATTCTTTGACATGTGATACATATCTAATATCTAAATTTAATAAAAGGTATTGTGACTATTTTACTTTAACTATTTTTTTCTATGTGTTGTCCAATTATGGATGCAAGCCCCATCCCTGGCACCACCCCTAACCCCGCCCCCTTTAGCCTCCCCAAACAGTTGGGCCACCGACCGCCTATGGACATAAGCACTATTCTATAAACCACGCCTAAATTTGTGTGGCTCAGTGCTTTTTTTGGCTACTCAGGCTCTTCCTCGCCCCAGTAGCAGCAACGCCCAGCAACAGAGAGGCTGCCATATAAGATGTTATAGCAACTTGGCGCAAGGGACTGGGAGCCAGTGGAGATAGAGGAACACCTCACAACTTTCCCCTGTGCTTAGGCATCAGGAGAATTACGTCAGAGAAAACAGGTAAAATAACCTCAGCGCAGGAGCACCTAGCATCGGTGTCTTACTCTGACGCCATCTTGGTTCCCAGCAGAACATGTTTATCCACTGTTACCCTAGCTAAGATAATGTAAAGGCACCTTTCTGACCTCATTTGCAACTTCCTTTAAACTAGTCCCTTATTTTCTTACTCCTTTTACTCTATTTTATCTATCCATATGTACCATCTTTGCATACACCCTGTGCTATTTAAAATATTTTATTATGTATTGTGTTGACATTGTAATGCAGCATAATATGCCACACATTGTATTGTTGTTTGAACAATTTTACTGCTGTAATTGTATTGCTTATTCTGGCTGTACACTGCCTAGAGTGAATTCCTTCAAAAAGTCAGTAAATAAATCCTACTAAATAAATAATTATGTACCTCATAATTTCAGAGTTTAGTATAAAATCCAAACTGGACCCAATGCCAGAGATTTCAGATGGAAAATTTTGGCCAGCATGATATTTTGTCAAATAAGAATTCCACTCACTGAATTAGTGACAATCCATAGCCAATTAAAAGTCAGAACTTAGTTCACCAATAATGCCTCATGACTTTTCACTGTGTCTGGCATCTTATTGGTAAAGGTGTTCTCTTATATTTTCTAATGATGTCTTTGAAACCCCTAGTAAGTGAAAAGAAAATATTGTTATTCTAGCTCTACAAACTGTAGCAAAGGGTTGAGCTTATCTTCAGACCCTGCTTTCAGTGGGTGGTAACACATGCTGGAGTACTCTTTAAGTCTGAACAGCTCATTGCTAAGTGAGGCTGAGCCTCTGAGGAAGACTTTCTACCCGGTTAGCAAAAGTGAATCCCCTAAGCTGTAGTGCTACCCATTGACAGATGGTGCAAGCTGCCCACTCACACATGATAATTAGCATTTTTCAGTCTGCACACTGCACTGTCTAATATTTGTCACCATTAATTACCAAATGATTAAACAAACTGCTTCCAGCGTTCATTAAAATGTCTCTTAAAAGTTTACTCTAAGTTTATTCGGAGTATCAGAGTAGAGAAGATGGTAATATACTAGGGTCGCCAATAGAGGGGGTGGGGGGGGCAAGATTCCCCTGGTCTGGCCTCCAAGGGGGGCCCAATGCTGGGGTCTGTCTCTCTTCTGCTTCTGTGTGACGGGACCTGGGTGATTGCGTTAAAGCGATAACTCGGGTCCCAGCACTCAGGAGCAGGAGAGTGACAGACTGAGAGAGGAGCAGACATAGGAATGTAAGGGAGTAGGTGCGGCGGTGGCAGAGGCCCAATTGAGGAGGTGGGGGCAGACCGAGGGGGGGGGGGGGGGTGGCAGCAGCTGCGGCAGCCCTGCCCCAGGTCTAGCTCTGTCTTTCAGCGGCCCTGGCTGTACTCTGGTGCTATTCTCAAATGGGTCCAGTTAACCAAATTATGTCCATACTGGTGCATCACTGCCAAGCAAAGCTTGACCTTGTCATGATCTTTATAACAACTGTAGAGGGATCTGGAGCTGATTGTATCTGATGATCTTAAGGTGGCCAAACAGGTAGAAAAGATGATACCAAAAACAAGAAAGATGCATGGGCACATAGGGGAGGAATGGCCAGTAGAATAAGGAGGTGACATTGCCTTGGTTTAAGTCTTTGTGAGACCTCAGTTAGAACACTGTGTACAATTCAAAAGACTGCATCTTCAAAAACATGTAAACAAGATAGAATCGGTCAAATAGCGGCTACTAAAATGGTCAGTATTATTTATCATAAAAGATATGGGAATAGACTTGAAAATCTTAATATGTATACTTTGGAAGAAAGTTGCAAGAGAGGATATATGATAGACATTTAAATACTCCTGTGGCATAAATGCACAAGAGGCAGGCCTCTTTTAACTGAAAGGAAGTGCTAAAACAAGGGGTCAGTGGATGGAAGTGAAAGGGGATAGACTCCCTACTGTAGGCAACTATTCCAGCGGGGCATCAAATTTGCACTACCATATCCAGCAAAAGTCAAGATTATCCATGACAACAGGACCTTTACATTGGATAAACCGGAGGTGTTGAAGACCTATCTTGACAAGCATTCATCTTAAGAGCTCACCCCTGGGGTTGGTTCAGGAGAAGCCTCTACATAGATCTCTTCGGAGCTTCTTTTGCACCCGATTTGGGATTAATCCATAATTTTTTGCTTTGAATTGTTGACCAGGAGGAACAACATGCTCAATGATTTATGCCAACAGGATGTGAAGGTTGCCTTCCTTGTCATGGGTCGCAACTATTCTGACTACTGCTCTTGGCTTGCCAGTTGGATGGTGCCTAGAGAGTTAGGCTGTTGGGGATGCTTGTGTATTATTTTACATTCCAGCGCAGTCATCTCTCTTAAACAGTTACTTTGTTTGGTGTTTTTGTTAATAGACACTATTGCCCTATTGGACAAAATTTGCGTCTGTCTTTTCAACATCTCAAAAACATTCTCTTTATGCTCAACTTATTTTAGTTATTTATTTCTTTTTGCTTACTATACCCACAGCACTAATAGTTGTGGATCTTTTTTTTTTTTTAATTATTATTATCACATAACATATCACTCTGTTTTTCATACCAGCTTTCATCTGACTACAGAGATGCTCTTCAGATTAATATTTTACGAGTGATGTTATTACATCTGAGTTGGTTTTGTATACAGTGGGAAGAGGGGAGGGAACAGAGGGAGTTATGGTAGAGTTCTATTTCCTCTTGCAGCAAGGGGGAAGATGGATGTGGGAGTTTAGATGTTTATGCCTGTTTTTCTGGCTAAGCATGTGGAAAGTGATATGTGAGGGGGAAATTAGGTAGAGGACTGGGGGGGGGGGGGGCAGAGAGTTTTGGGGAGATTTAGATGGGGGTGAGAAGGTATGGCCTAATGGTTAGTGTAGTGGTTTGTGAACTTGGGGAGCCAGGTTCAATTCCCAATGTGACCTAACAGTTAGTAGTGGGTTAAGATCCTGTGGAACTGGGTTCAATTCCATCTACAGTTCTGTGGGGGTCTTTTACAAAGTGTCAGTAAGCCCAATGTGGGCTTACTGAATGCTAAATCAGGACTACGCCGGCCTAACGCCACCACCAGCGGTAGTTCTGCTCCATGCGTGTGCCATTTCCGGGGGAAAAAGAATAGTTCTGCCCCAAGTGCGCACCATTTCCGGGGGTAAAAGAAAACCCCCAGAAATATAATGCGCAGTGGTAACCTGGTGGTAATTGGGCATTGCTGTGCGCTGTCCGGTTACTGCTGAGTTACTGTGGGAGCCCTTATCACTACCTCAGTGGGTGGCGGTAAGGGCTACCTGCCGCATGACCACATGGCAAGAGTTCTCTTACCACATGACTATGTTTGTCTGGGGGCTTTTTACCTGCTGTGGTAAAAAGAGGCCTGGCGCATGGGAAAAATGACCCCCCACTGCTAGCGCAGGGCTCTTTTTCCCGCAGCTTGGTAAAAGGACCCCTGAGTGACCCTGGACTCAGCCCTCCATTGCCCCAGGTACAATATATACTACTTAGATTGTGAGCCTATTAAGGACAGTACTAGTACCTGTATAGAAAATTGTACTTGCTAACCACTGTATGCCTACATGAAGGCCTTGGTGGTATATCAAATGCACTAACTAAACATTTTCTTTAGATATTGCCATACTGTCAGGGCCGGTAAGCGGGGTAAGCACGGCAGGGGGGCTCCGTCCTCTGGGGGGGCGCCGCCACACTATGCTTACCTTGCCCTCCCGCTTCCATTGCCCAACTGCCCACCCTCTCCTGCAAGAATAAAGATCCCTTTCCTTTTTTTTCTTTTAAATTTACTTCCGTCCGGCAGCGCAGGCGCAGCGTCAGTGAAGGAGGCGGTGCTCCCGACGTGTCTAGCCTTCCCATCCCTTTGCTCAGTGTTCCGCCTTCTTCTGACGTCAATGAAATGATGTCAGAAGAAGGCGGGACACTGAGTGAAGGGAAGGCTAGACACGTCGGGAGCGCTGCCTCCACTGACGCTGCGCCTGCACTGCCGGACGGAGGTAAATTTAAAAGAAAAAAAAAGGAAAGGGATGTTGGGGGGGGGGGGAGAAGAGGGCGGGCAGCTGGGACATGGGAGCGGGAGGGCAGGGGAGAGAAGAGCATGGATGTGAGGGCAGGCTTCATGGAAGGGAGAGAGGGGAATTGCTGGATAGGGATGAATGGAAGGGGCAGGGGACAGATGGGCATGGATGGATGGGAGGGTAGGGCTCAGGGAGAGAGGGGAATTGCTGGATAGGGATGAATGGAGGGGGCAGGGGACAGATGGGCATGGATGGATATGGATTGCAGGGCAGGGCTCAGGGAGAGAGGGGAATTGCTGGATAGAGATGAATGGAGGGGGCAGGGGAGAGAGGAGCATGGATGGATATGGATTGCAGGGCAGGGCTCAGGGAGAGAGGGGAATTGCTGGATAGGGATGAATGGAGGGGGAAGGGGACAGAGGAGCATGGATGGGCATGGATTGGGAGGGCAGGGCTCAGGGAGAGAGGGGAATTGCTGGATAGGGATGAATTGAGGGGGCAGGGGACAGATGGGCATGGATGGATATGGATTGCAGGGCAGGGCTCAGGGAGAGAGGGGAATTGCTGGATAGGGATGAATGGAGGGGGCAGGGGAGAGAGGAGCATGGATGGATATGGATTGCAGGGCAGGGCTCAGGGAGAGAGGGGAATTGCTGGATAGGGATGAATGGGGGGCAGGGGACAGAGGAGCATGGATGGGCATGGATGGGAGGGCAGGGCTCAGGGAGAGAGGAGAAATTGCTGGACATAGAGGGGAGGGAAGAGAGATGAAGGAGATGAAATGAGGGAAAAGGAAGAGAGGAGAAAAACTGCACATGGATGAAGAAAAAAGGCAGAAGCTGAGGACCAGAAATGAAGAAGAAAGGAGGAAATGAAAGAAAGAAATGGAAAGGAAGCCCTGGAAACGGAGTTAAGAGGACATATAGCAGCAGAATCAGATACTGGGCCAGCATGATCAGAAACAGAAAGTCACCAGACAACAAAGGTAGAAAAAAATCATTTTATTTTCATTTTAGTGTTTGGAATATGTCCACTTTGAGAATTTACATCTGCTATCTTATTTTGCAATGTATAGCAATTTGTTTCTAAGAATATTGCTGACAATTCCTGTCAGTGTGGCAAGTGGTGAGCGATCATTTTCACAGGGGGGGGGGCAACTGATAGTCTGCAGGGGGGCACCAGAGACCCTAGGCATGGCCCTGCATACTGTGGATTCATTAAATACCTGCATGCTCAGGCGGTCCAGCAGGGAGACTGTCAAGGGTATCTCCTTGCATAATTACAAAGTAATTGTTATTCTCCTACTGATATTGCCAAGCTGGAGGACATACGCTTAGCTACTCTTAACGTGGATGGGATCCACTCACCAGTCAAATGCACCAAAACCTTGAATTATTGTATGAAATTGCATGTTGATATATTGTTAATGCAAGAAACACGTCTCTTCAACATGGAACATGTTAAGTTACACAAGAATTGGGTGGGGGAGTTGGCCTATGCTTCTTACAGTGGGCAGCAATGTGGGGTGGCAATCCTCATCCATAAGTGTATCTCCTGCACTCTCCACAAAATTATAGAAGATACAGAGGGAAGGTTTGTGGTTTAGTCTGTAGAGTTCATGGACCACAAGCTGGTTTTATGTTTTTTATATGCCCCGAACGCATACTCTAATACATGTTTCTCCCATCTCATAGCTGCCTTGTCTACTCTTGGGAGTGCACACCTTTGGTTGGGTGAGGGGACTTTAACATCATTCAAGACCCTCTCGTTGATTGTAACCCTCCAAAACAAGGACACCAGGGTCAGTTGTGTAAGGGTGTTAACTTTGTCACTACTGATTTGGACTTTTGGATGTCTGGAGGACTTTACAGCCAGAGGAGAAAGAGTATACTGTCTTCCCCATGTTAATAAAGTACATGCCAGATTAGACTACATTTTAATTGAGGGGTACCTTTTTTCCCTAGTGCATGCGGTGGATATCCTGGAATCATTGATTGGTCTGGGTGGACCTGGTTCTTCAGAGAGGTATGGGACCCCAATCTTGGAAGATGAATCCTACCCTATTTCTATATTTAGTAGGCGCAAAGGCCTGACATGCTAACCATGTGCTAATTGGTTGGCATGTACAATGTAGCTGCGCTAACTAATGCTGGGCCCACTTACTCTTCACGCCCAAACATGCCCCCTGCACTAAAAAATACAAAGTATTTTTTAATTCTGGGGAAGTGTGTGCAGGCACCTGAGCACACGTGTTAATGCCTACTGCCGCATAAAAGGACCCCTAAATTTAAAGAGTCTGATTATAATTTACAGTTTATGAATTTTCCCTATAGTTGTTTCATCTACCCTTTGGAAAGACTGAAGAATTATTTTGTGGAGGTTTTAAAATTTCGTTTGAATTGTTTTCCCTTCACAACTTCTCAAATAAATGTATTTATTTTTATTAGGATTTATTAGCATTACAAAAAGTAGCAATAAAGAAAAATCTTTACAGTAATATGAAAATCCAGTGACATGAGAAGAAACTGTCAAAACTGGAGGAGGGAAAGAACAGATAAAAAGAAAATTATAGAAAAGGAAATTATAGGCATTACCCTACTTAAATAGTATACCCTCTACTTCTCAAGGAGGGTGAATATGATGAGTTGATTACCCCTCCCCCCTCCCGAGACTGGATCTGACTGAGGTATTGGAAAAGTCTACTGTGGAGAGGAACAATACGGCAACTTTGGAGGCCATGTTTCTACAAGCATCTCATAGGAGTCTTCAGCTGTAAACTTTCTTTTTTAGGTAGAGCTTTTTTTTTTTCGGAAACGCATTATTAAGTGTCATGGAAAGAACTTTATTTTCTATATGTTGAGTCAACTGAAAGCTCTTCTGTTAGTGAGGAGTTGCTCCACTATAGGAGTAAGATTGTTTTAAGGGCTACTACATAAGTAGGGTAATGCCAATAATTTCCTTTTGTATCATTTTCTTTTTTTTCTGTTCTTTTCCTCCTCCAGTTTTGACAGTTTCTTCTCATGTCACTTGATTTTCATATTGCTGTAAAGATTTTTCTTTATTGCAACTTTTTGTAATGCTATTAAATCCTAATAAAAATAAAAATAAAGAAAAAATAATGTTCTGTGCCAACAGATCTGTTGTACACGTGTATATATATATTTAAGTCTGTCAAGGTTTTTGGAGAGTGCTGAGGAAGGAAGGTTAAAACGGTTCCTTTAATAAGCTGCTGAATTTTGCCTGTTGGACTTCTAAAATTTTCCTTCAAATAAATCCTAAATCTATTACCCCTAAATCTCTAAGGAGTCCTTTTATTAAGGCATGCTAACGGATTTAGAGCACACTAATGATTAGCACACGCTAAATGCATGGGCTGCGTGACACTTAACACTCCCTAATTCATTAGCGTGTACTAAATCTGTTAGCGCACCTTAGTAAAGGGACCCCTAAGAGATGACATCAGAGAAGAAATCCCTGGCATTTCTGATGCAATTCAAATCATTGATATTATCAGTGGGCCCTGACGTGTTCTCAGCCTTTTTATATACTGGGGTATCCAAGGTTTTCCTGTTTGAGATCTCACAATATGGATAAAGAGTGTCTTGTGAAAGTCCTAACACCTATGAACATTTTTCACATTTTGCATTTGAATGATCAATAAAGTATATATACCACTCCAATTATACTCTCTGAAGTTAATGCAAAATTATGATATATACTAAATTTTATAAAGTAGCCTCAATGGCCCAGGGAACCATGTTTAGTTTAGGACTCCACTGAATTGGCCGACATCATGGGCTCCTCCTCTTTTCAGAAAAAACCACCGATACTAAAAAACTCCCTCTCTCAGGGGAGAAAAAGATCAAGTGGATAAAAAACGGAAAAGAGGGGTATTTTATCAAAATATCAATAAGAGTGCACAACACCACAGCAAGTATTAATGGAAGTAAAGGAAATACATTTACTTCATAAACCTTGATATTAGGAGAACAGAGAGCACTATATCAAACTGAAACCAATGTATCTCGGAGCTACAAATGTTTTTCACTTTGAGATGAACTTGCTTGTATAAATATGTTAAACAAATTACTTATCTTTGAGGCAAAATAAATTAGCCTTTTTGAAAGTTCAACCCATCTGGTTAATCTTTATGTAATGCTCTCGATCATCAATCCATAGTATCCTGTTTGTATAGTCGTCAGTCTCTGGTTGTTTTGGTATTGAAGTTAAGTTGTATAAGCGTGGGTAATACTTAGAGAAGTATTAAATCTCGCTATGTCTAACAGGGTTTCTCGACAGCCAGGGACCCCACTGTTTCGCAGTCTTCATCAGGAGAAGTTTCAAAATTAATAGAAATTAAATTCCTTTCTATCCATTTCTATCCACGCTTATACAACTTAACTTCAATACCAAAACAACCAGAGACTGACGACTATACAAACAGGATACTATGGATTGATGATCGAGAGCATTACATAAAGATTAACCAGATGGGTTGAACTTTCAAAAAGGCTAATTTATTTTGCCTCAAAGATAAGTAATTTGTTTAACATATTTATACAAGCAAGTTCATCTCAAAGTGAAAAACATTTGTAGCTCCGAGATACATTGGTTTCAGTTTGATATAGTGCTCTCTGTTCTCCTAATATCAAGGTTTATGAAGTAAATGTATTTCCTTTACTTCCATTAATACTTGCTGTGGTGTTGTGCACTCTTATTGATATTTTGATAAAATACCCCTCTTTTCCGTTTTTTATCCACTTGATCTTTTTCTCCCCTGAGAGAGGGAGTTTTTTAGTATCGGTGGTTTTTTCTGAAAAGAGGAGGAGCCCATGATGTCGGCCAATTCAGTGGAGTCCTAAACTAAACATGGTTCCCTGGGCCATTGAGGCTACTTTATAAAATTTAGTATATATCATAATTTTGCATTAACTTCAGAGAGTATAATTGGAGTGGTATATATACTTTATTGATTTTCTTTATATTATCACACTCCTGACACTTTGTGATTTTTCTATAAAACAGCATTTGAATGATACAATTCAAAATGGATTCAAGTAGAAAATTGTTTCAATGATCTAACCAACATGCATTACACTTTCTGTATGAAGCAACAATTAGAAAAATGTTCAAAAAAGTAATTAGAAATAATAATAATCTGAAGAAGAAGGGTTACCTTTGAAAGCTCATCAAAAGATGTATTGAGTTAGTCCAGTAAAAAAAAGGCATCATCTTATTTTCTTTTCTATGTTTTGATTTATTTCTATTTGTCACCTCTAAAAGTAGGCTAACACGGGTACCACACCACTTTACTCAATTAAAAATAAAATACCAAAAAATCTTGATTGCATAAGTCTCCAAAAAAAGATCTTTATAAGTGAAATAGTAACTATCTATGTCTAATAGCAGTATCTGAACTGATCTGAATACTGCTGAATGAAGAATTAAACTGTTTCTGTTGAATAAAATGAATTTGAAGCAAAGGTCTAAACATACCGAATAAAGAGCTGCCAACAGAGCTCTGGGATTAAGGCACCTTTTTTCTAAAGGGCATTAAAGCACGTTAACATGTGGGAACAGGCTCCTGCATGACTGCAGGAAGGGGTTTTGCAGTAGTTTAGCTGAAAAGCTATGGTGCCTTACTGTATGGACCTTTACAAGTGAGGCTTCAAGGTGACTCTCCAATACCCTACCAATGTCCGATTATTTTCATCCTGGTAAGGTACTGTACTTTGAGGATCTGATTTTTCTGGGGTGGGAGGTGGTTAGTGACCACTGGGGGAGTCAGGGGAGGTCATCCCTGATTGCCTCCAGTGGTCATCTGGTCATTTAGGGCACATTTTTGTGGCTTGGTCATAAAGAAAAAAGGACCAAATAAAGTCGGCCAAGTGTTCATCAGGGACACCCTTCATTTTTCCATTATCGCTTGAGGACGCCCATCTGTTAGGCACGCCCTAATCCTGCCTTCGCTATACCTCTGATACGCTCCCAGGAACTTTGGTCATCCCTGCGACGGGAAGCAGTTGGGGACGCCCAAAATCAAGCTTTCGATTATGCCGATTTGGGCAACTCTGAGAGAACAACGCCCATTTCCCGATTTGTGTCGAAAGATGGGCGCCCTTCTCTTTCGAAAATAAGCCTGATAGTGAGCCACGTTGCTAATTATCCAGAATATATACTTTTGATTGGAGGAGACTTCAACATAATGGCTAACCCTCTGGTGGACTGTAAGCCTCCCAAAAAGGTAAAGAAATATCATTGGGGGAAGGGGGTTAATTTTCTCTCTCAACAACATGGGGTTGTGGGTGTGTGGCGAACCCTGCACCCTATTGACTTGGTCTTCACATTTTATTCCCACCCTCATATTGTTTATGCATGTTTGGACTACCTTTTGTTTGCCCAATATGTGTTTTCTAAGGTGGATAGGGTGCTTATTGAAGCGCCAACAGTTTCTGATCATGCACCAGTGATTGCCACGCTAAACGTTTTGAATAAGGATCAGGACTTTGTCTGGAGGCTTTCACCTTCACTCTATAAGGATCCCAATTTTCAGACTTACTCACTATCACCAACAATGCAAGTTAAGTTTAAAAATACTGAGTCCAATGATTCCAAAAAACATTTAATTGGAGGAAGAAAAAACTTCAGAAGCTCGATATTTTATCCTGCTGACAACATGCTGGACTTGCGGCTGAGTAGCTTCCTCATAAGTCTTTTTAAAAACTTCCTTTCTTTCTATGTCTTTTTTTCTTTTCTTTTAAAATTTTTTTATAAACTTTTAATATTTCATTCATTATACCAGACTGCTTGTTCATACTTTCAAGAATAAAATATGATGGGCACTTATCTTTGTTTTAACTGAGTGGATTAGCAGTTAAAACAAAGATAAGTGCCCATCATATTTTACTCTTGAAAGCCTGAACAAGCAATCTGGTATAATGAATGAAATACAAAGAGATTAAAAGTTTATAAAAATTTAAAAAGAAAAGAAAAAAAGACATAGAAAGAAAGGTGGTATTTTAAAAGACTTATGAGGAAGCTGCTCAGCTGCAAGGCCATTGTGTTGTCAGCAGGATAAAATACTGAGCTTCTGAAGTCTTTTTTTTCCCTCCGATTAAATGTCTTTTGGAATCAAGAAATATGACACTGCTAATTCTCCTGATGATGTGGGCCTGGTAGTATATTGGGAGGCCTCAAAGGCGGTACTCTGCGGCCACATTCTTGCATACCAGGCAGGGGCATAGCCACGGGTGGGCTGGGTGGGCCTGGGCCCACTCAGTTTTGGCGTAGGTCCACCCAACAGTGCTACACCTTTAACATTGCTGGCATGGAGGAGAGCAGGCTGGGATCCTGTGGTCCTGCATCTCCCTCCCTTAAGCATTGCTCTTGTGTGATTGGGTTCCCTAGCAGCAACAGTGATTTCCACAAGCTGCCTGCTGCTTAGCCAGAAACCTCCTTTCTGCCGCGTCCTGCCCCCCTCTGTTGCAACTTTCTGTTTAGACTGGATGCAGAAGAAAGGAGGCTTCTGGCTTAGTGACTGACAGCATGTGGGAATCGCTGCCAATACTGTGGACCTGTTCAAGCAAGAGTGACTCTTAAGGGAGGGAGATGTAGGACAGCGTGCATCCAGCCTGCACCCCTCACCGCTGGTGCTGCCCCATTCATACAAGAAGGAGAGTTATAAGGTGAGGTAAAGGAAGGAGAGATGTTGAATTGGGGGGGGGGGGTGATAGAGGGAGAATTGTTGGACTTGTGATGGGATGGGGAAGGGAGGGGAGAATTGTTGGACATAAGGGGGAGAGGAGGGTGAAAGGGTGCACGTAAGGTGAGATGGATGAGACATGAGAGAGGGAGACATGGGATGGGGAGGGGGGAGAATTGTTGGACATAATGGGGAGGGGAGGGTGACAAGCTGCATGGAGGGTGAGAGGGATGAGACATGAGAGAGGGAGAAATGTTGGTCATAGGGGTGGACGGAAGGGGAGGGTGAGAGAGGTGAGGGAGAAATGTTGGACAGATGGGTGAGAGGAGGGAGAGATGCTGCATGGAGGGTGAGGGGGATGAGAGAGAGAGAATTGTTGGACATGGGATGGGGAGGGGAGGAGAAGGGAGAGGAAAATTGTTGAACACAAGGGTGGAGGGGAGAGAGAGATGCTGCATGGAGGATGAGAGGGATGAAAGAGGAAGAAATGTTGGACATAGGGGTGGAAGTGTGGGAGAGAGGCTGCATGGAGAGTGAAAGAGGGAGGAATGTTGGACATAAGGGTGAGAGGGGAAGGAGAAATATTGCATGGAGGGTGTGAGAGGGAGAATTGTTGTAACTCCCGCTCCCCTCCACCCGTATGTCCATGGAGGGTGAGAGGGGTGAGAGAGGGAGAAATCTGATCTTGGGCTTGGAGGGTTGGCATCGACAATTTCTGATTCAGTCCATTGCACATAGCTTGAAATACTTGGGAATCTTCTTGAACCCCTCTGTCTTAGTGATGTACCAAAGTAGCATTGCTAACGCTATAGAAAGATTCAAATTCTCTGTTTAAAATGGAATGAGCTCCAACTGTCCTTTATGGGGCAGGTGGCATTCGTGAAGATGATTATCCCCAAGCTGATGTATCCCCTCCAGGCCCTGCCAATCTGGGTTAAGAGGAAGGAGGAGCTCACGTTGTGATCTATTTTTCAAGCATTTATCTGGAGGACTGGAGCAGCTAAATTAATTCTGGATAAGTCTGGGGAGGGAGTAAATTTTCCAGATATTCACTTTTATAATCTGGCTGAGATGGGAGGCTAGGTTGAAACTCTGGGAGGATGCCACTTGTGTTAAATGTAAAGCCCAAGTGGGGACGCTGCTCCACTCTTTTGGATTGTCCCAAACTTACGTTGTGGATCCAGGTGCTTACGTCTTTAGAGCAGGCTATCCAGTATGAGGTAACATGGGATTATAGTACATTATTATTGGGTTACCAACAAGGCATCAAAGAACAACATATCTCCCTGCCCACTCGTAAATTTTTGTGTTGCCTTGGTGTTGCTTAAGAGAGTTATATTGCATTCTTGGACTAAGGAGGATGGTCCGTCTGTGGATGTTTGTTTTCAGCGTATGCAAGAGGTAGCTACCCATGAAATTAGGAAAGAGCAGGAGAAGAAGAAAACATCTGAAAGGTTTAGATATATTTGTCTATGGCAGCATTATAAAGACCGGCCAGTGGTGTGATCTAGGTTTCCACGCCTGCCCCACAGGTGAGCAGCACAGCTTACATTAGTTCAGGATTATTTATTAATGTGAGGGTGTGAGATGTGAGGCTGGGAATGCATTGTGTGGGTTCTGTATGAGTGCATTGTGTTTGATATGTTTGAAGGGTTGGTGGAGTATCTGTGTAGGGGGAAGTTTAAATTAAAATATGAAGCAATGGTGTGCACGCTACTGGTGGTCAGCGGAGTGGAGAATCCCCGCTTGAGGTCTTTCGGCACCCTTTGCTATTCTTCTGGGTTCACTGTCTGGTGGGGCTAGATGCCTTCACCTTTGTTTTCCACCAGGGGGCTTAATCATTGTTCAGTGTTTTTGTGTCATTTCGTGAATGCTGTTACTCGCCTGTTATTGTCAAGGGGTGGGGGTGGGGTGGCTTTGATGCTCTTGTTGCTTGTTCAAGTTTTGTTATTCTATGTGATGTATTAGCTTGTGTGTTCATGATAGAAAATGAAATATTAAAAAAAGAAAAGGTTAGCCAGTGGAGCTGACAGAACTTCCCTATGTTCCAGCAGTACCCTTGGATGTATTACCATCTGTCTCCATTGCTTTGTCCACCATTAGTTTAGCTAGCTCCTTGCAAACACAGTCCTCTGAAAATCATTCAGGGTCTAGAACACCTCCATTCCTATTTGTGTTTGTCTCCTGTGGTCTTGTTCCCGGTGTGAACACAGAACAGAAATATTTGTTAAGCAATTTTGCCTTATCGTTTATCAGCTTCTACATATTCCTCCCCTTCACTTTTGAGCCTCACAATTCCACTTTTTGCACTTCCTCCTATCACTAACATATCTAAAAAATGTCTTATCCCTTCATTTTACCATATTGGATATTTTATCTTCAATTTGCATCTTTACTTTCCTTACTACTGTACCAGGTTCTTTTGGCTTTTCCAGATATTGTCACCTGTCTTCCTCTTTCTGTGATCTCTTGTAGTTTATGAAGGCTAACCTCTTTTTATTTACCTTTTCAGCTACTACTTTTGAGAACCAAAGCGGCTTCCTTTCCCTCATACTTTTATTTACTTTCCTTACAAAAAGATTTATTGCTCTTACAATAGCTCCTTTCAGTTTTGCCCACTGTTTTCCTACTTCTTCCAGATGTTCCCATCAAGAGAACAATTCCTTGAGATAATCCCCCATCTAAACAAAGCTAGTTTTTTTTTTTGAAGTCTAGAACCTTCATTTTTGAATAAACCCTCTCAACACCTGTCTTAATATTAAACCACACCATCCTGGTGATCACTGGATGCCAGATGATCACCCATTATAACATCAGAAATGCTCTAAGCACTAAGTCCAGTCTGGCCCCATCACACGTGGGTTTCACTACAAACTGCTGGAAGTTTCCTTGTAGAGAATCCAGGATCTCCCTACTTCTAGAAGACCCCACAATAAGGATACCCCATGGGACATGGGGGGGAGCCACTGCTTGCCCTGGGATTGATAGCATAGAATGCTGATACTATTTGGGTTTCTGAAGGTACTTGTGACCTGGATTGGCCACTGTTAGAGGCAGGATACTGTGCCAGATGGACCATTGGTCTGACCCAGTATGGCCATTCTTATGTTCTTAACCTCTGGCATATTGAAATCACCTATTAGTAGTACTTCCCCTTTCACAGCTTTATTTTGAATGCCTTCAATTAAATCTCTCTCTACTTCTATCTGTGAAGGAGGTCTGTATGCCATACCATGGTAAATATATATTTCCATTCCCTCTTTCCAGATTGACCCACAGTGCCTCTTCCTTACCTTGTAGTTCCTGCAATTGTGTGGCTTTAATATTATTTTTAACATATGCTACCACCTTCCCTTTCTTCCTACCGTGTCCTTCTTGAACAGATTATAACCTGCTATAACTACATCCCAGCCATGGTTCTCTATGAGCCATGCCTCCATAACTGCCATTAAATCCATATCAGCCTCCTCCATCACAGCCTCTATATCCAGAACCTTATTTCCCATACTTCAGGCATTAGTATTTACTGCTTTCCAGATATTGTCCCATTTTCCTATTTGTGTATAGGTATTTAATGCTTTACTTACCTGAGAGTAGCTTGGAAACAAGAAGGTAAAAGTTCTCAAGGAGCTCAGTCAAAGACCACAGCTGAATCCAATAGAAAATCCATGGGCAAGGCTTGAAGACTGCAGACTATTGACAATCCTCAACCAGCTTGAGAGAGTTTGAGCTATTCAGTCAAGAATGGGCAAAGCCAGCACCATTCAGTGGTATAAAATTGGTAAACACTTATTCTAAATGAATCATGGCTGCTACTGCTGCAAAAG
Source organism: Microcaecilia unicolor (assembly GCF_901765095.1). Lineage (NCBI taxonomy): Eukaryota > Metazoa > Chordata > Amphibia > Gymnophiona > Siphonopidae > Microcaecilia > Microcaecilia unicolor. Next base: position 44,983,370 of record NC_044042.1, on the reverse strand, counting down.
GGGCTTCCACAACGAATCAAGTTGAGGGGTATGAAAACGTATGCAATCAAATTTCTGTGGTTTCTTTTTTTCTGTACTTGTTCTTTCACATTGGCAGTGTAATTGTTGTGTAGATCAGTGAAACAAATTTCTATTTCAGTGTATTTTGAATTGTATTTTTAGACAGCAGCATGGGGAAAAAGGGCAAGGATATGAAGTCTTTTACAAGGTATCATATGATCTCTGGTTGACGGTAAAGGTTGTCCAACAAAGAATCTCTAGGACAATAGAGGGAGCAGATCACAAAAGCACCAACATCCAAATTATGGAACCCGTAATTTATTACAAAGCATGGAGCTAAAACATCAAAACAGCCCATTAGAGTTCTTTTGATGTTTAAGCTCCACACTTTGTAATAAATTGCAGTTTCTATAATTTGGATGCTAGTACTTGTGTGATCTGCTCTCTCTACTGTCCTACGGAATTTTGCAGATCCTTGCTTCTTTGTTTTCTGCTACAGTAAAGAATCTCTACTAAATAATGTTTGCAAACGTACAACAAGGTGTACAATGATATTTGAATAGATACTAGTAATAACCTTTTGGTGCCAGAAATCAAGAACTGTAAAGTTTACAAAGACAATAGGGCTAAAATATTAGGAATACTTGCAGGCTCTAAAAGGTTAATAAAGAAACCCGGGTGCCCTTTTACTCAGCAGCGTAAGCGTCTACGCATGCACGCCCAATGCATGCCAAAATGGAGTTACTGCAAGGCTCTTGGTGTAATTTCATTTTTCTTCCGCTTGTAACGGATGTGTGCCAAGTGGCATTTGGTGCACGTAGGTCATTACTACCCGGTTACCACATGAGACTTTACCGCTAGGTCAATGGCTGGCAGAATGGTCTCAGACCCAAAATGGATGTGTGGCAATTTTCATTTTGCCGCACGTCCATTTTCGGCAAAAATTTAAAAAGGCATTTTTTACAGGTGCACTGAAAAATGATTCTATGCGCACCCAAAACATGTGTCCACACTACCGCAGGCCATTTTCCAGCGTGCCTTTCTAAAAGGGGCCCTTAATTTCTCCAACAATTTAAAAATTCTGTTTGGACAGTCATCACAAATCTATATGAGCTTCTCATAGATCCTACTGTTGAAAACAGAACCTAGAAAAAGGCTTTTGTATATGCGGACTTCCAGTAGGCAAGAATGTATAGTACTATAGGCAGAGAAACACTGAGGAGTAATGGGCCTTCAATGCTATTGCAAATTATGCTTTCTACGACTCGTCATGTTGGAGACATAATATACATCTTCGGGCCAGTCTGATCTATTGTGCATACTCATCAAACTCCAAAAGTCCTGTGTCAGGGAATCTGGCTGTCAAATTTTCCAAGTAACAACTGGCAAAACTTCTGCTGATTTATCTCTGGACTGCTCCTGCCATCTGTTTTCATATTGCACTCAGCACAAGATAAGTGGTTCTCTTGCAGTGCCTAGCTTCGTAGATCGCAAAGTTCATGAGTTAGCAGAATTTATCATAAGGCAGAAAATTGTCTTAGTGTATCATTCACACGAGCGAGGCCCGTAACAAATGGCATACTGTCCAGATGTTCCTCACTTCAGAGAATTCTGATTGCTCAATGAATGGCTGGCCAGTCTTCTCAGATCTTGAAGATTTCTGAATAAAACAGTAGTACAGTAGACACAGACAGACTTGTGTGCTGTTCACCATATTCTAGCAGACTCACACAACAAGAAAAGGCCATTTGAGTAATATGAGCAGACAAAAGCGCAACAAGAAGAGAAAATATTCAAGAGAAAGGGGAGCCAAGATGTTCTTGATATAAGTGATCAAGGCAATGCATGAAACAAGTCTTCATATTAATACAGATGATAGAAGTTAAAAACAAATTGGTCCTTCCTTCATGTTTTACCACTTGGCTTTGTAATAATATTGAACAGTGGAACTCGGGTATGAAAAGAAACGTACACATCGAAGCATTGGTTGGAGGCACCTCTGCTAGATGACAAATTATGGGCATAGTCTAAAAAACCTGGATGCTGTTTCACAGGCTAGGGGAAAACCCTGTCCTCCTTTGTCAGAGCAACTTCCTTCTTCAGCCATGGCAAAAGGGGCAAGTGATCCATCATGAAAGTCTTCTGTTTCTCCTCCTTCAGCACTTTAGTTAAATGTTAAGGTATTCAGCAGGGTTGTCCAAATTCGATCCTTGAGGGCTACAATCCACTTGAGTTTTCAGAGTTTCCATAATGAGTATGCATGAGATCTGTTTGCATAAACTATCATTGCATACTCATTGCATATTCATTGTGGAAATCCTGAAAACCGGACTGGGTTTTGGTCCGTAAGGTTCAAGGTTAGACACCCCTAGTATAAAGGATTATGCCTCTTGCTTGTGAAAAAGATTATTTTGCCCATGTAACATAACTGACTGAAATTCTGTTGGTTTAATTTCCTTCCTTTAGCAGGAATAATTTCCAAAACATAGATCTTGTAGATAAAGAAAAAACTTGACAGTCTTGATTTCTCCTTTCAGCCAAATTCGTTATAGAGCTTTGCTGTGACAAACAGAACAAAACTGTAGCTCATCTGACTCAGTAAATTTGCATAGCAATCAAAGGGCACCAGGGAGGGGCAGGAAAGAAGACTATCAAAGCCCCTCCACTCCTCACTCACTTCCTTTTTTCCTTTTTCACATATGACAACAGATTGTGTGGTATTCTTGTAGACTCTGGCTGTGGCTTCTTATTTCACTGAATTCCAGCAAGAGACCAACTGAAAGCAGAACAAAAAATATCTTTGTTACAGTAAAATATAGCTATGAAGTTTGTTAACTCACCTCAAGCTCATGCTTAAAGCCTACAAGGAAAAAGCCTCTCATTCCTTTTTAATGAGTCTTCTGCAGAAAAGCAATACAGAAGTGCTTTGGAATCATTTGCAGAGTGCGCCTTTGATCCTTAGGTCCACACTATCCGGATGATTTCTGTCCCTGAATGGAGTTTTATGCCTCTCAAAGTGAAACAATTTTCCTTCTCTTTCCAGCACTTTGGAGCTAGTCCCCACCCCTTTCTCCCCCCCCCCCCCCCCCCCCCACAGGCAGCATATGTGTTTCTGAAGTAGTGTATTGACATTTCTTAAAAGAAAGCACAATTCTCATCAGCTACCTATTACTTCCAATTTTACTTTGTATAGTACTCCCCACCCTTCCCTTCCTCAAGCATTACTGCTCTCCTTTTTCATTTTGCTTAGGATATCTTGTACAGCTACCTTTCTCCGAATGCTGTTGCAGTTTTTGATTCTTTCTTCTTCAATAGCAGAGCGAAACTCAAAAGAATCAACCAAGAGAAGAACCTCAGATGCAGGAATGGCTAAGGCAGAATTTCTCCTATTGTCCAAGCCATTCAATCCATCTTCTTATTGGTTTATAGGAGGTTCTAGAATGCTAAACCTTCATGGAAAAGTGTTTGAGATCCCAGGATGAAAAGATCAATCAACGTACAATGTGCATTTTATTCCCTGGACTCTACGTGTTCCTTTTATTTTGGTTGTGCTATAGATGACAGCTCTCAGTACCACGCTGATCAAGTTCATTCTTAATATGGGTCTACAGTGGCATTAGAAATTCTTGATTGCACAGCACAAGGTGCTGCCAGGTCACCTCCCACTGGCATACTTCATCTTGTTTTCATTCCAGTGAAAGTTTCAGATAGCTGTCAGCCGTGAACCCAGATAGCAGAACAGAATGGTTAAACAACAGACTGGAAAACACCACAACCCTGAGAAGCCAAACAGAATCCCAGTTTAATAAAGCATTGCTATGCGTTGGATTATTTTCCACTGTTCTTTCATTCAAGTGCTGTGACAAGACAAAATCTGGGTCATGCAGGCCATAGTTTAATCTGTAATGAACCAAAATGACTAGGTTTTGGCCTACATAAAGGAACAGAGGCAGATAACTGTCAAGCCTAAAGTTATGACAGCAGTTCTATAAATTGGAACCTTATTTTATGTCATAAAGGAGCATGCTTAGCACTAAATCAATAACGGCATCTAGACTACTAACGCAAAGTCACATTGGTACATTTATTTATTATTTTATTTATTTATTACATTTGTACCCCCGCGCTTTCCCACACATTGCAGGCTCAATGCGGCTTACATAGTAACAATATAGAATTACAAAGTTGTAAGAAGAATATACAGTTTGTGGTAAACGCAAAATTAATGGGGTTATCGGATAAGTATGTTGAAACATAGGAGGAATTGGATTCAGAAGGAAATGAGCGTTGGGAGGTAGGCGTAGAAAGATGGAAAGGAATGACCCTTTATGTGAGTGAGTTGTGGAGGAGGTAGAATAAGGTCACACATGTCAAAGAGGTCTAGACATCAAAAGTTAGGTGTAAGTCGAAACACTTAAGTGCCCCATGCAACATGTGCATCTGATAGTATTGTTTAATTTGTGTGCGCCGCTTAGAGATACTTCCAATGGTGGCCTTACCATTAGGCCAACTGAGGCAAGGCCTCAGGCGGCACTCTCCATAGAGTGGCACTTCCCCTTCCCTCTTCAACCCTCTTCCCCACGTTTACCATATGATTTTCTTTTCCAAAAGGTGGCAGTGGCAGCGGTAGCGATTACCATAGGCTGCCCTGCCACCGGCACCAGCCTGTTCTCCCTACTGCGGCTCACCTCTTCACGTAACTTCCTGTTTCCTCAGAGGAGGGATGCAGTAGAGTGACGAGGCCAGTGCCAGAGGCACCCCGACAGGGAAGCTTATGGGAATCGCTGCTGCTGCCGCCTTTTGGAAAAGAAAAAAGTAAGGTAAACAAGGGAAGATGGTTGAAGAGGGAAGGGGAATGCCAGACCGGGTGGGGGCAGCATCTCATCCCTGCCTCGGGCAGCAGATTGCCTTGTGCCGCCTCTGGATACACCCATGACATACTCATGCTCTACCTGCATCTATGTCCCATTGACAGCTGAGCATTAATCCCCGGATTCTGTATATGGCACCTGGATTTGCATGCCAAAATTTGAGTGTGCTCCCAAGATGCGTGCACATATTAATTGTCTAACGAGCCAATTAACATCAATAATTATGTGTTAACATCCAATTATTGATGTTATTTGGTACCCATTTAAAATTACCCATGCATCTGGCTGCATACTATTCTATAAGACATAGCGCTTAACTCTAATAGCGTATACCTCAAAAGGTGCGTGGCCTTAAGAGGGCATAGGTGAGCCAGGAATGTTCTGAAAAGTTACGCATGTTCTTACAGAATCCTGCCTCCATGTGCTTAACTTGAGCACCAGCATTTAAACCAGGTTTCAGCAGGTGTAAGCCTGGCACCATAAGTTAGGCATGTGAATCAGCGTTAAGAGTGACTCTATAAAAGGTGTGTGACCTTTATAGAATTGCACTTACTGCTGATTTTTTCCTGTGCCAATTTTTGAGCACCATCAAATTCCACCCATTGCGATTTAGGCACACTGTTTAGAGAATAGTAGCTAGCACTGATGTGCATAATTGCCAATTATTGACGCTAATCATGCCCATAAGCGTTACTATTCTTTGAACTAGGCACACATTTGGTGTGTTTAAGTTTAGGTGCTAGTTTACAGAATTGCCTTTTGGATATGAGAAGTCTACTGAGAGGAAGTGGTGTCTCTGATAATTTCTTGATGGAACATCAAGACACACCAAGTGCTGACCTTCAACACACAATCAAATGTAGCCAGAAAGTAGTTTGTGGTTCTTGCCTGGAAGATCTGTAGGGAGGAATAAGAAAACATACCTTAAAATTACTGGGTTTTATTCTGCTGTGAAACTGAGACATGAACAGATGGACCAAAAGAGGGAAAAGGACTTGAAAACTGAGCCAACTTCTATCTTTCCAATCACTTTCTAATAACAAAGAATCAGGAAGAACAAACATATTGCCTCACTCTTGTACAAAATTATGAAATGCGTGCAAGTATAAGATTTTCAAGGCATCAGAAATATCTTTGGAAAATAACCATAACCACAGTATCTTTCTAAGGCAGGATAGGGCAACCAAGGTCCTCGAGGGCCATAACCCAGTCAGGTTTTCAAGATTTCTATAATGAACATGCATGAGATCTTATTTGCATGCAGTGGAAGCAGTACTTGCAAATCGATCTCATGCATATTCATTGTGGAAATCTTGAAAACCTGACTAGGATATGGCCCTCAAGGACTGGGTTACCCAACCCTATTCTAAGGAATGAGGCTACAGTTTGTAGCTACCACACACTACACAAAGCATTCACCCCGTCATTCCCCCCGTGTTATCCCATGTTCCTTCCCCTACTGCAACATTCTGTATTTGAGCCATCTATATATTGTATTTTATCCTCTTGAATTCCTGTAAGCCACATTGCGCCTGCTCTTGTGGGAAAATGTGGGGTACAAATGCACCAAAATAAATAAATTACTCTGCCCTTTTAGGATGAGCACCTCGGAAATGTATGGCCAGTTTCTGGGTTCAGTCATTTTGCTATTATGTTCATCGGGGTATCAATTGTGAGGAGCCAGCCTGAGCTAGAAAAAAACCCCGACAGAATTCTTTGAAAACTATGTGAATACTCCATACACTAAGAACAGGGAAAAAGCAGTGGTGTGTTTTTCTTTTTTGTATGTTTAAACTCATATAAAGTTGATTGCCACTGGCTAAACATCAGGGCCCAAGAGTTGTGAATCATAACATTATATTGCTTCTGAATATAATAAATGGATTTATCTTTTTAATGAAAATTATTTATTTCTCTTTCCTTGTTCTTTTTCTATTTTCCATCTCTTATGCTGTCTCTCTCATCTTTAGATCTCACTTTCTCTTAATCACTACCCATTGCTCCTCATTCTCTCTTTCTACCTTACGCGTTTTCTCTCTTTGGCTTATTTACTTTCTCTAGTGCACTCTGTTGCTTTCATTGTTCTATCTGCCTCTCAGTATATTCTGCTTCATGTTCTCTCTTTCTCTGTCACTAAAAGTACGAATTCAGCATCTCAACAAGAACAGGATTCACAACTTATCGCTATGACCTGCAAATTCAGAACCTTAGAAGAGAAAATCAGATTGGATTAGTTAGTTTCAGCCTTCACTGGTTTTTGTTTGGGCTAGATTATCTGAACCTTTATTAGATAAGCTTGAATTGGCAACATCGGAGCTGCTGCAGCCTCCTACCTGATATTCATCTGAAAAGCTAAAGGCAGGCCAGTTCCTTCACAGATTCGAGTTGCTGTTCCGATTGAGAGCTGAAGCAGACGTTCCAAGCTCTGCTCAATCGTCTTGACTTAATTGTATTCAGTGCTGGCAGTCCTGAGCTTGAGGCCTTAAGTAAACCAGATGCATACGGTGATTAGGGCACACAGCAACAACGGACTGCCAAGAAGCCAATAGAGTACCGTGCAGGATGCCAAGCTGATATATCTTTCACTGTGCAAGACACGTGAGAAATGCGTTATACTCATGGGCATTCTCCACTAAAAAAGTATTTTTTAATCAGGAGTAAATAAATACCAATCAAGGATGAGAAATTTGGAAAGTTAAGGAAAGATGACAGAAGGGTTATAAGTGTCCACTTGCCTCCCACCCCCACCCAAAACTTATATGGTCCTGGTCAACATTCTGCTACAGCAGTGAGCAAAGTTGACTGAAGTTTAATGGTCTTTTAAAATAATGACCTCAAATTTTGACTAAACATTGGTCAGATCTGTGATACATTCTTGTTGCTGTTGGGTTATGTCGCCTACAGATGGGCTGTCATTTGCAATAACTACTGCACATGTGTGCACATGCTCACAATATCTGGAATATACTGCACCCTCTTTGCAAATAGTACGCAATCTTTAGGAAGAGTGCACCCTCTTTCCAAAGAATGCAGACTCTCGAATACATAGCTCCCATAACAAACAAATACCTGGAAAAAAACAAGGTTAGATTATATGTGGGCTGTACTGTAACTCTTATGAAAAAACTATAGACATTGCAAAGTACTGCGGTACATTTAATATACGCAGTGACGAGATTTGAAAGTGTAACCACCTCTGTCAATAGCATTGGAATTTAAACTGTAGGCTTTTAATGGGGTTATCAAGACCTCGATGGATTTCACTCATACCATCAAGAATTAAGCGCTCCCTTCATCACTGGTCTTTGTTTACATATATTTCATTTTTTCAAAAGCTAAACATTGTCAGTAGTGGGCTTCTAATATCTTATATGTATGAAAGACAAAACACTTATCTTTGTCGGCTCATGTTTCACAAACTGCTTTTTCAAGGACAAACCCCTGCAAAACATATAAATAAAAGCAATTTTTAAAGGAGGTCTTTTCTTAAAAAAAAAAGCTAAGAAAACACTCAGGAGCCCCTAAAATTTCTGAGACACCCTTACCTTCAATTAAGCCGTGCACATCTTGCCAACCAATGTTACTCCGTCAAGATGGCGCTGGAGTTTAACACCACTATTTGAACTAATCAGCTGATACTTTCCACCAATCACAGAACCCTGTCACAGTAAAAATGCCCACTCAATCTCTGCATTAAGACCCTTCGGAATAACTGTCTTTAATAAAATATCCAATGTTTTCTTTATAATTAAGTATTGTTTCATAATGACCTCCTTCCCATCCTTCAATAACCTGGTCCAACACTTGCCATTTCATATTTTGCACAGTATGAGGTTTCACTATCCAATGGTGATTCTAGATTTATGTTCATTTAACCAGAGACACCCCAGTTGCTTTGTCCAATTGAACCATTGCAATCAGTGGAAAAAAAACATGTTTATACAGCTCTTCCTGTCTGAAACTCTGTCCAGGTCAAATCCCTAAGGGCTAACTCACACCATTGGCAGGGTCAACAAGATGAAACTGGGCCACTTTTACTCATCCTTGCTTTAGAATAGCCCTGACAGTAGGCTTGTGAGTAGACAGGGTTGTGGTGACACACACAAAGAGGATAAGAAAAGTGACACATAACACTTAATATTACAAGACATTGCATTAACTCCAAAGAGGACAGTGACTTCTGATTGCAAAGTATACTGTGTTCTCTGCTCATGTGGTATTGTGAAAGAATGAGGTTATCAAAGAAAAGTGTGCCCTTTGTTTATTGAGGAGAGCTTTCAAGACATGGCAAAGAGGAACACTTTTTATCAAAAATGTTATAGATATCTGAAAATCTTCCAAGGACACTCTCCCATTAATTCACCAAATCATATTAGCAAAACACTAACAACAATTAGCTCACACTCATGAGATCTGATTGGTCAATATTAGCAGTGATACCACAAATGACTTAATACTCAATCATATCACATTCCATATGACATCATTTGAGACACTGTTCCAAACATGGTTGCTCCCAGAATCACAGTATTTAAAATATTGATCTAGTAGTAAAATTTTGAAGTGAAAATGGTTACTACAACTTTTTTTTTTTCAGGATGTCTTTTTGATATTTTCCTGGGCAGATTTTGTTTACTGTGGCCCACGTTTTAGAAGGATCACCATGAGTGGATTGTTACAAACCCATAAATTCAATTTTAGAAAGCTACTGGGATCCACACCACATCTAGATGTCAACAGGGTGTGGCTGGTGAATGGAAAGGATGTGGTTTGGATGGAACTACCATATTGATGTATATTCCACATATTACAGGGGGAAGGCATGTCAATAATAAAAATTATAAACATTGGTCCTTACACCTGTCGCAAGGCAGGCATAAGTGCCTGCATGAAGGAGCAGGTATAAAGGCTGAGGTCAACCCAGTTCCCCATCACCTCTCTAACATCAAAGACGCCAACCCCTCCCCCCCCACACACACACACTGACATCAAATACCCCAGTCAGATCACTCCCTGGTAACTATATTTCAACCTAATCACAAATCCCTTTTACTTTTCAGCCTGACCATTTTGAACCCAGGTCTAGAAAGAGCAGAATCACTAGAATACGAGGGACCCCAGTGGGAGCCTGGGGTGGGGGCTGATGGGTAGGCATGACATGCCAGGAAGGATGTAATGTTGGTGAGGTATTGATTTGGGTGGGCTGTAATGGGGGGCCTTTGATGTTGGGGATGATCAGGTTGAGGTTTGATGTCAGGGAATGTTTGGGATGAGGTAAGATTATTGGTGGAGGGAGTGTTCAAAGTTGAGGGTCTTCGGGTTAAGGTCTTTGATGACAAGGGTGATCATGAGGGGGTATGGTTTCTGGGCATGACTGGCATGTGAGAAGGACTTGTGCTGCTGGTGGGAGGGGATTGGGTTGCATTGATATCATGAGTAGTGATTTTAAAAAGCTGCATGCTTTTGTCCGTAGATGAAATATTTTTAAATTGTTGCTGCCACTAGATGCAGTGAGGTATTGATGCATGTCCTTGCATGTATTTTACAAGAGGCTCTGCATTTGGGAAAGCCTTTGTAAAACACTGTGGGACCTTTCCACATCCCAACCTGGACTTCTTAATTCCCCTCTCCAGATCCTTTCTAAAATTGGGCTCCACATATTTTGGATAGGAAATTGATTATTATCATGTGGGGTGCCAGAGGGATCTAGATCTGCAGTTCTATTTAATTTGCATATGGCATAATTGGCCAGCCTTATTGAAAGCCTTAGTGCTGCTGAATTCTTTGTCTTTGTGGATGACATCCAACAGTTAGCACATGTACCTGCTGATCAGATTACTACCACAGTAAACTTATCATGGTTTGGAAGCAGTGGTAGGGTGATTAGCTGAGTGTAAGGTGAAGCTGAACCATGATAAGATCATTGCTCTGTGGATGCCAAGAATGCTGCATTGACTGTACTTTCAGAACTTGAAAAAGGATTTGGATTCAGCTCATAATTTTCCCAGTAGATCAAAGCAGCTTGCATTCAGGTACAATATGTATTTTCCTGTCCCAGAAGGCTTACAACCTAAGGCAATGGAGAGTTGTAAGGTGCCCAAGAACGCAAGGAGCAATAGTGGGCTTTAAACCTGGCTTCACTAGGTGTACATCCCACTTCCTCCACTCACAGACCTCCTGAAGATATAAAGAGTTTGAGAGTGATGATAGCTGCCCAATTAATATATCAGCACAGGTAGAGTGTGTGTGATGCGATCATGCTTTAATCAACTTTGCTTGCTATGATGCCTTGTCCTATTTTTTTATTAGGCTAGTTTGTCAGCTCTGATTCACACTACAGTAACAAGTAGATTAGATTATTGCTGATGAGGCAAACTTGAAGAGATTCCTAATATTGCAAAATAATACAGCATGTTTTGGGAAGCACTGCCGAAGCAAACCTGAAGAAGCTGATTGCCAATACAAGTGAGACTAAAATATAAAACTTTAGGGGTAATTTTACAAACAACTTGAACATGAAGAACAGCGTTTTCCATGCTCATTTGGAGGGGAATAATCGAACGGCGCTGGAGAAATTGATGGTCGGCCATCTTCGGGCCCGGCACCATAAGCGGACGGAGCCAAGCGTATTTTTGAAATATGCTTGGCACCGGCCAAATCGCTCGCCGGGTTTAGAATAGGATCACCGGGTTTAGATGAGATGGCCGGCTCCGATTTTCAGCCATAATGGAAACCGGACCCGGCCACCTCAAACCCGGCGAAATGCAAGGCATTTGGCCTTGGGAGGAGCCAGCATTTGTAGTGCACTGGCCACCCTCACATGCCAGGACACCACCCAGGCACCCTAGGGGGCACCTAAAAAAATCTTTAAAAAACAAACAAAATTAGCTTCCAAGTGCATAGCACCCTTCCCTTGTGTGCTGAGCCCCCCAAATCCCCCCAAAACCCACTGCCTACAAGTCTACACCATTACCATAGCCCTAAGGGGTGAAGGGGGGCACCTACATGTGGGCACAGTGGGTTTTGGGGTTTTTTGGAGGGCTCAACATTAACCACCATAAGTGTAACAGGTGGGGGGGGGGGGGTGGGCCTGGGTCCGCCTGCCTGAAGTGCGGTGCACCTACTAAAAACTGCTCCAGGGACCTGTATACTGCTGTCAGGGAGCTGGGGATGACATTTGAGGCTGGCATACAGGCTGGCAAAAAATGTTTAAATTTTTTTTTTTTGTATGTGGGAGAGGGTTGGTGACCACTTGGGGAGTAAGGGGAGGTGATCCCCGCTTCCCTCCGGTGGTCATTTGGTCAGTTGGGGCTCTTTTTTGGGACTTGGTCCTAAAAATACATGGACCAAGTCCGCCTGGCGAAATACTCGTTTGAGCCTGCGTTTTTTTTTCATAATATTGTGAAGCCGGCCATCTCATAAGCCCGCCCCGCCCCCTTCCCGCCTTCGCTACCCTACCAACACGCCCCCTTGAAGGTTGGCCAGCGCCACAACGAAAAAGCAATTGGGCACGGCCAAAATCGGCTTTCGATAATACTGATTTGGCCGGGATTGAGAGATCGCCGGCGATCTCCTGATTTGTGTCAGAAGATCACCGGCGATCCCTTTTGAAAATAAGCCTGATAGGCACTTATAAAAATGTCCTAGCATATACATACATAAAGAGTAGGGTACTAGACATCATAGCATCCCTAGAGTCAGTGAATTGGTGGAGCTGGAGTGGGTTAGGCACTTATGTGCATTTTTTATAAAACACAAATATATAAACCCACAGCAAATATATAGAGAACATTTATAAATACATTTAAACACAGCAATCTTTAAAAAGAATGAAAAGTGCTCATAACTGAATAAGATACTGTCACGGAACAACAAGCGCCAATGCTCATTGTTTCAAAGTGAGTTTTTAATCATAGCTTTTCAAACTCATTTCTGCTACTACTTTCTATAGAAGTTGAACAACTTATCTCAAATGAAGCTTAGGGGGGTCCCGGACATGAACCATGTTATACCAGTGGTTTCTTCATGAATCCTTCTCAGAAAACAACTGTTTTATATCTCTAATGTGCAGTGTCCTACAAAATAAATACCTCACTATAAATACATAGCTGGCTAGATACATAAAATAACTATCACTTCTTAAAAAATTCAACTACCTATAACCTCAACAGGTCAAAAGGACAAAAGGAAAATACAACACACCATTAATTTGTGCATGAAAAGAAGATGCCATCGGAGATGAAGCCCTCCTCCAACTTATAAAAGGGGTATCATGTGAGACATCTGAACAGCTGAGACCGGCTCAAAGACTTAACATATAGCTAATCAAAGAAAGAAACGGAACATTAAAACTTTGAATGCCATGCTTTTATATAAACATTACAGAAACAGTACAAAAATACCCACCACTGCACCTCCCAATTTAGACCCTGTGAATCAACTTTATGCCACGTATATATCCACCTTTGTTCTCTTCTCTATACCATGAAGCCTTGATTGATCCACCCACCACCCCCACTTGGAAACTGGTAAGTTCCAAAACTACAAATCTAAAGTCTATTTCACTGGCTAACGATTGCATTGCAGAAATTTCCATTCTGGACATGTTGTTTTTATATCTGCCAGATTGCGCCTCCAAAGATGTAATGGTAGTGGTTGCCAATTCTTCAAAAACTTGAACATGAGGATCAACCAAGCCCAAAGGGACCCATGTAGATGTTTGTTTGCTCTTTGGTAAACTATTTTCTTGAGGAGCTGTCATTCCTTTACTCATCCCTTTGAAAAGATATACCACAAAGATCAAAACATGTAACAACCTCCAAATATACCCAAATATACCCAGAAACATCGTAACGCATCTAATGTCTTATAATGTCTTCTGCTATACCACTATCTTGTATTCCTAATGTTTGTAAATGTCTTCTGCAATATCACTATCTTATATTCATGACCATGTAACCCAAAATCCTTCTGTAAAACCAAATGTATATCCTCTTCTTATTTCCAGTATCCATGATGTATTGTAAGCCACATTGAGCCTGCAAAGAGGTGGGAAAATGTGGGATACAAATGCAATAAATAAAATAAAAAATTTGAATAAATCAACTCAAACATCAAACGATTGATACGGCTCAAAGGGTACAAAAGAAAGTCCTTGTCCACCAATATTTCACCTTCTGTGAGAGCCCTACTTGACAGCTTTGCTCTTGGTAAACTATTTTCTTGCTTTACAATTGCATTATGAATGAACAGTTAGCTACATCTATTTAGGTGATGTTAACTGCATCCTACTTTCTGCTGCATTAACAATTAACATGTAGTAACTACCTCCTCATTAACTGAAAGATGCAGTCCATGCTCATTCTCTACTCCATTCCATATTGGTTATTAACATAGAAATTAGTATGTATTAACTGCTACATGAACAGCTAACAGAGGGGCCCTTTTAAATAAGGCGCATAGGCGCCTACGTGCGAACAATGCACATCAAATTGGAACTACTGCCTGGCTATCGCATGCCCTGAGCGGTAATTCTATTTTTGACACACATCCAAAACACACGGTAGAAATGTTCTACCGCGTGGCGCTTACCCAGCAGTAATCGGCAGTGTACGCGTACTGACAATTACCACCTGGTTAACACGTGAGACCTTACTGCTAAGCCAGTGGGTGGTGGTAAGGTCTCAGGCCAAAAATGGATGTGCGCTGGTTTTAATTTTGCTGCATGTCCATTTTCGGCCACAAAAAAGGCCTTTTTTTGCAGTCGTGCTGAAAAATTAACCTGCACGCATCCAAAACACACACCTACACCAGCGCAGGCCATTTTTCAGTGCACCTTAGTAAAAGGACCCCACAGTTTAGTAAACTGGTTCCTTCATTACCTTCCCAGACTTCTTTTTTGTCATCCTATATAATAATTTGCACCTCCAACGTTCCATGTCTGGCTGCCTGGGTTCGTAACATCTCCTGACGTCAGCCAGCCTCCAGCGTTCCATTCCCCCTCACTGTCCCGCCCTTGCGTTAAGACGTAATGACATCAGAGGGCGGAACAGTGAGAGGGAAGGGAACACTGGAGGCGAGCTGACATCAGGAGGGATGCTACGAACGGAATGGAAGCCAGCGCCAGCCAGCCAGAGAATGTTCAGGTACAAATCGAGGGGAGTAGAGAATCGCGGGACATCGAGGGGAGGGAGGAAGGAAGGGCAGGGCAGAGGAGAATTGATAGACATGGATAGGATAGGAGGAGGACACGGATGGGAGGGCAGGGAAGAGGAGAATCGCTGGACATGGAGGGGTGGGGAGGGGAGAGAGAGAAAAAAAGCTTACATGACAGCCTTCCTAGGGCCCTTTTAATTGTTGAGGAAACGGGCATGGTTCCACTAGTGTTCTTAATAAGTTGGGCTTTGAAACAGGAACACAGAGAACCTCTTTGGAACTTCCTTATTATCTTTGCTAGTTTTATTTTCCTTAAGTAAAGCAAACATTTCTTGAGAAAGCATTCACAATACAGCCTTCTTTCTCTTCCCTTCATTTTTCTGTTGCTAGATATACGAGAAGGATGGCTGTAGATCAGCCCCAACGGAGATGCACAAGCTCAGTAGACTGCAGCAATGCACTCATGGCTGCTGATTCCAGCCACAGGCTGTCAGGATGCATAAAGGAGCAGTGCTGGGAAACCGCAAATCAGATTTATAAAAAAACAAATCAGCACATATTTGAAACACTACAGGGCAGCCAGGAACTGTAGCAAAACACTTAAGTAACTTTTAAAACAATCATCCATCAACCTGGAGGGATGCCCTAGTGCAGTGTTCTTCAATGCAAGGGCCAGGGGCCAGTGGCAGCCCCTGGAGACCTCTATGATGGCCCCCCACCTATGTTTTTTCCTCTATTCTATTCTTGTTGCCAAAGCTCAGCACAGAAAGAGGAAAATGGATGGGGGAAAGAGCCACATGCTTGAAGGACAAGACATTTCTCAATAGACAAATCAAATGCATTTGGAAATGTACACCTCCTTGAGGAAAACCCCAAGGAAAAGTTTGAAGGTAGGCAGGCAGTGTTCAGCAGTGTTGTGCCTCCGCATGGGATGATATTCGGTGGTTCTCCTTCAACTCATTAGAATCCAAAGTGGCCCTGACTTAAAAATGAGTGAAGACCACTGCCCTAGTGGTTAGGGCAGCAAACTGCGAATGAGGGAAACTGCAGTTCAAATCCTACTTTAGTTGCAGATGCTTCTTGTGACCTTGGACATGTCACCTAATCCTCCATTGCCTCAGATACAAACTTAAGAACATTTATACTAAAGGCCTCCTCCCTTGAAGTTGTAATCTCTGGAATTTGAGTGCACAATTTACAGAATAGAGATTTAGGACAGTGATGCCCGCAATTGCTAATGGGTACCAATTAGTGCCAGTTAAGGCTTATTATTGCCAATAATTGCCTGCTAACTCCAATTATCAGCAAATTATTGAAGGGTTCTTTTACTAAGCAGCGGTAGGGCTAACGCACGGGTAGATTGTGCCAAATCGGTACTACCACAGGGGTAGCATGGGCACCCTGTGGTACTTTTGAAGTTGGCGCGTGCTGTTTCCTGAGGTAGAAAATAATTTTCGATTTTCTACTATGGGAGGGCGTTCCCTTCTGGAATTAGCAGCACAGCCACATTAGCACTCGCTGCCTGATTGCCGCATGAGCAACGTGTGACAGTGGCGTTGCTACTTGGGGCCTGGGCCCCCGTAGATTTGGCCCTGGACCTCCCTGCAGACGACCCTCTCGACCCCCCCTCCCGCAACCAACCCTCCCCTGCAGCTGCCGTTGCCATCGGCTACCTTTGCTGACAGGGGACCCCAACCCCCGCCAGCCGAGGCCCTCTTCTTCCGGCGCAAGGCTTTGTTCTGTTTCTGTGAGTCTGACGTCCTGCACGTACAATGAATGAAACCTTGCGCCAGAAGGAGAGGACCTCGGCTGGCGGGGGTTGGGGTCCCCCGCCAGCAAAGGTAGGCGACGGCAGCAGGAGAGGGTTGGCGGCGGGAGGGGGGTCAAGAGGGTCGGCGGGGGGGGGGAGTTGGTGGTGGTGGCGGCGGCGGGGGAAGTTGGCGGTGGGGAGTGGCTAAAATGTGTCCCTTCACCTCAGGCTCTGGACCCCCCTCCCACCGGTCTGGCTATGCCCCTGGCATGTGAGCCCTTACCACTAAGTCAATGGGTGGCGGTAAGGGCTCAGACAGTAAATAGCCACGCACTACTTTTAATTATAGCACACGGACATTTTTTCCACCATTAAAAAATGCCCTTTTTCCAAGCCATGGTACAAAATGGCCCAACCTGCACCAAAAAAACATGCACCCACACTACCACAGGCCACTTTTTACCACATCTTAGAATAAGGGCCCCTGAATTAAGTTACACACACAACTGACCTTATTCTATAACTTGTGCATAAATGCATACTAGTTTGAAATTTGAGCACACAAGTTTATAGAATTAGGGGAGATAGTATCTCCTGTAACAAGCCTATGGTAGCTACTGTTGCCCTTTTATCTGCCTGGTCACTAGTCATTCAAGGTGAGACTGAAAGGCAGCGCATGTTTGCCATTTGGGCTCTGTGGGTTCAAACATTCAAGAAGAACACAGGCAGATACTTATGTGGTCATAAGAACATAAGTGTTGCCATACTGGGCCAGATCAAAGGCCCATCAAGCCCAGTTTCCTGTTTCCAGCAGTAGCCAATCCAGATTACAAGTACCTGGTCAAGATCCCAAAATACTAAAACAGATATTATGCTGCTTATCCTAGAAATAAGCAGTGGATTTTCCCAAGTCCATCTTAATAATGGCTTATGGATTTTTCTCTTAGGAAATTATCCAAACTTTTTAAAACTCTGCTAAGCTAACTGCTTGCACCTTATTCTCTGGCAATGAATTCCAGTGTTTAATTACTTGTTGAGTGAAGAAATATTTTCTCCAATTTGTTTTAAATTTACTGCTTAGTAGCTTCATTGCATGCCCCCTAGTCCTAGTATTTTTGGAAAGAGTAAAGAAGCAAGTCTACCTCTATCATATCTCCCCTCAACCATCTCTTCTCCAAGCGGAAGAGCCCTAGCCGCTTTAGCTTTTCCTCATAGGGAAGTCGTCCCATCCCCTTTATCATTTTCGTCACCCTTCTCTGTACCTTTTATAATTCTGTTATATCTTTTTTAAGATATAGTGACCAGAATTGCACACAGTATTCGAGGTGCGGTCGCACCATGGAGCAACCACACCTCCCCCATGGTCCAGATGCAGAACCGAGAAGGCATCTTGTCTCTAGAGATAAAACGATTCTCACCAAGTGACATTTTCTGGGCTTGATTTATTACTTTGCACCTGTTGCCAAGCAATGAGGTGTGTGTCAGACTGTTTAGAGTGTAGAACCAGTGATGGGGGAGAGAAGGATGTTGCATTGCTTATTGCTCAGAAATAGAAAAATCTTTTTAAAAACCTCTCTTCTCATTTCACAGAGATGGCCAAAATACCCAGCATTCTGTTTGTCAGTGTTGCTAGCTGCAAGCATTTGATTGCAGAACTAGGTGGATGCAGCTTCCCTGGTTCAGTTCTCCCTCTGGTGTTATTTACATAACAAAGCCCATTCTAACAGATTCCTACAGAATGGATAAGGCTGCCAGAAGTAGAATGTAAGGCTGGTGTCAAGCAAAAATATATGCAAAAATACTGTGAAACCTGAAACAAAGAACTGAAAAAGAAAAGACATTCAGCAAATAACAAAGCAAACTTATACAGAAAACAACAACAACAACAACAACAAAACCAAAGAGAATGAAAAGTCTAAATGTCCCACCCATCAACCACAAACTGTTCATGCAGAATATAGCCACCCTTTTTTCAGGTACAGCTTATAAAGATAGAGTGAACTTAATATTATATGAACTTGAATGCTTACCTGTGTTTGGAACTAAGAATGATGTTTTCGCTGTCAAAAAATAAAAAATTAAAATAAATATGCATAGAACCCAATATTTAAAGCAGCACCTGCTCTCCCACGAAATCAGATATCTGTGACAGAATCTGGATCCAGTCACTGATGGGCCAATGATCAGAAGCAAACGCAGGCGCTAGAGGCTGTTAGCGCCATGCCAGTGCTTGCGTTTGCTACTGCCCCATGATCAGAACCCCCTAGCAAATGAAACAACATGCTTGCGGGCTCTGAACGCAACTAGCATGCAAATGCATGTTAAATGTATGTCTCCCCAATGATCAATGAGCAGTGCACCAAACATTGGTGTGCTGTCTGCGGGAAACCCTATTCCAGCTCGGAGCTGGTGTTAGGGTTTGCAGACTATTGGGGAGGAATGTTGAGCCCTGTCTAGCATGCATTTGCATGCTAGCAGCCCCCATTTCCCCCAATGCAGCAGCCCCCCTCCACAGGAGCAGGAACCCTGACCTGACCCCCCCTACCCAATGACTGCTGGGGGGGGTGGGGTAGGGAGGCTGGAGACCCATCGGATCTCCAGCCCCCATGAACTTGTGTCGGGGGGTCAGGGAGACTGGAGTCCCCATGTAGTTTGTCTCAGGGTGGGGGTACTAGGCCACCAGGGCCATGCTGTTTGGGGTTTGGTGGTCCCATGGATCTCCAGCCCCTGTGTTTGACAGGTCTGGGCTTATGACAGCCCAGACCTGTCAAACAAGTGTGGGAAGATTAGGCACAATCCTCCGACACTTTACCCTATAATCAGCGATAATAGCGTGCATAAATTTGCATGCTATTATCTCTGATCATAGGGGCAGTAAAGCTCCGAGCTGTTCCAGTGCTATTTTTAGAGCACTGTTTGGAACAGCGCGGGGCTTTTGATCACCTGACCATGCATATCTTTACAGACTGTTTCAGCACAAGCTGGATAGTGCCTGTGGGGAGTGGAAAATGGGATCAGGATCACAGGGTCAGAGTTATCTGTATGGCAGCAATTTTCTGCTCCATAACCTGGATAACTATTCAGGCAATTTAAGACAGCCTAAAAGCTCTTCTAGGTGTATCTGGATAGCTGATGAATATCTCTGCTATCTGGATAATGTTGGGAATTCACTTCAGTGTCCAGATATACAAAGCCAGCCGCTGTCCGGATATTAGCACTGAATATTTGGATACCGTTATCGTTGGCAGCTGGCATTTATAAAGCACGCTGATTGCCGAGGGCTGAATATTGGGTGGTTAGTTTTTGAAGCTTTATGAGGAGAACAAGCAGGTTATCTAAAACACCATATTACATTGCATTACATTCGGTCTTGTATTCCACAATATTCTCCAAAGTTCCATGCAGATCACAAAAGAAAAAGAAATCAGAGCAAACATCTGGGAATTTACAAAGATATTATCAGGCCCTAAACCATACATCATCCCACATATTTCTTAAATAACATGGTTTTAAGTTGCTTATGAAACAACAAATAATCTGTTAACTGGAAAAGGTGCAGCGAAGGGCGACTAAAATGATAGCAGGGATGGGACGACTTCCCTATGAAGAAAGACTAAGGAGGCTAGGGCTATACAGCTTGGAGAAGAGACGGCTGAGAGGAGACATGATAGAGATTTATAAAATAATGAGTGGAGTGGAACAGGTGGATGTGAAGCGTCTGTTCACGCTTTCCAAAAATACTAGGACTAGGGGGCATGCGATGAAACTACAGTGTAGTAAATTTAAAACAAATCGGAGAAAATTTTTCTTCACCCAACGTGTAATTAAACTCTGGAATTCGTTGCCGGAGAAAGTGGTGAAGGCGGTTAGCTTAGCAGAGTTTAAAAAGGGGTTGGACGGATTCCTAAAGGACAAGTCCATAAACCGCTACTAAACGGACTTGGAAAAATCCAAATTTCCAGGAATAACATGTATAGAATGTTTGTACGTTTGGGAAGCTTGCCAGGTGCCCTTGGCCTGGATTGGCCGCTGTCGTGGACAGGATGCTGGGCTCGATGGACCCTTGGTCTTTTCCCAGTATGGCATTACTTATGTACTTATGTAATGAATGAACAGATGAGGGAAAAGAATTCCATACTGAGGCAGCCTGATAAGGTAGTGAAAATGAAATCTGTCTTAAACATTTAACCAAATTAACTGATGGAAATAGTAGGTAAACCTGCCCCCTCAATAATTGTCTATTTAGTAAAGGGAAAAATCCAACCAAGTAAGAAGGAGTATTTCCATGTAAGGACCAAAAAAACATTGTGCACAATTTAAAATGAGATCTTGCTATAAGTGGCAACCATTGTAATTTATGGAAATATGGCATCCATTTTTAAAGAAATAAATCACCCTAATCATCAGGTTTTGAACCTTTTGTAACTTTTTCAAAACCGAATTGGTACAGCCCACATATACAGTATTACAATAATCCATAAGTACATAAGTATTGCCACACTGGGACAGACCAAAGGTCCATCAAGCCCAGTATCCTGTTTCCAACAGTGGCCAATCCAGGTCACAAATACCTGGCAAGATCCCAGAAAAGCTCAATACATTTTATGATTCTTATCCCAGAAATAAGTAGTGGATTTTCCCAGGTCAATTTAATAATGGTCTATGGACTTTGCCTTTAGGAAGCCTTCCAGACCCTTTTTAAACCCCGCTAAGCTTACCGCCTTTACCACATTCTCTGGCAACAAATTCCAGAGTTTAATTACATGTTGAGTAAAGAAAGATTTTCTCCGATTCGTATTAGATTTACTACTTTGTAGCTTTGTCACATGCCCCCTAGTCCTAGTATTTTTGGAAAGAGTAAACAAACAATTCACATCTACACATTCCACTCCACTCATTATTTTATAGACCTCTATCATATCTTCTCCAAGCTGAAGAGCCTTAGATGCTTCAGCCTTTCCTCATAGGGAAGTCATCCTATCCCCTTTATCATTTTCGTTGCCCTTCTCTGTACCTTTTCTAATTCCATTATAACTTTTTTGAGATGCGGTGACCAGAATTGAACACAATATTCGAGGTGCGGTCGCACCATGGACTGATACAAAGGCATTATAACATCCTCATCTTGGAAAGCAACAATGATTGCACTATAAGTCGAAAGGGAAACAATTCAAAATATCTACAACTTTAACTTTTTCAGTAACATAAAGGAGCGCTTTATTACCTTATTAACATGATTGACCACGGTCAATTGACTATCTACTTCTACTCCTAAAATCCAGGATGAAAATTTCAAATTTAAATTTTATATTTCCAATAGTAACATTTTCTTTTCCCTTAACATCTTTAAGGGAACTCAACCATAAAAAAAATTATTTTTTTCTTGGTTAAGTTTTATTCAAACGTTTTTAGCCCAGCATTCAATAGCATTAACACATTTTTGAATTCTACTTAAAATATCGGTGTATTCTTGAGGAGCTGGAATTAGTATGGTGATATCATCCACATAAATATAAAAATACACTTTCAGTTTCTCAAGTGCTTTCCCTGAAGGCTGTAACAAGATGTTATTATTCTATGCAAGCATTCATTGAGATTTCTATGAACCACTCTTTTTAAAGATGGCATGGTTCACATCTACTTATCACCATGCCTACAGATGAATTGGCCTGTTCACTTGGAATTAGTTGTTGGGAGAAATTTAAGAAATGTACGATTAATTATCGTTCTGGAGAATGGTAAAAATATAGGAGGAAAAATTCAGCCAGCTGCAGTCAGCCTTTCTTTGCAGATAGCTGAATTAAGGCTAGCCTGACATCAAAGTGGGTGGGCCAAAGATTTAATGTTCTTATGCCTCTTCAACTAATTTCCACATCCCCTCCTGGTGCCCTCCCCCCAAGTAAATGAAATACCTGTGCTGGCAGAGATCTCCAAGCCCTGCCCAGTCAAAGACCTTCTTCCCGCCAAACAAGCTTACTTCTTGGGTGACCACCAGCACTGTCCCTAAGCCTCTGTTACCAGCTGCCAGCCACCAACCTCCATGTATGCTCAGTTTCACGCATGAGTGAAAACTAAGCATGTGCACGGTGGAGGGGCCTGCAACTAGTATCAGCTTAGGGATGGCACTGGCGGCTGTCCAAGAAGTAAGCTCATTTGGCGGGGAGGAGGTCTTCGACTGGCAGGGCTCGGGGAACCGGTCTGCGAACAGCTCAGTCGCCACTCTGGTTCAGGTTCAAGCAGAGACCACTAAATCGAATATCCCTTAAATTGAACAAGAAGCAGCCATAGAACTTGAGAAACTTAAGCTAGAAGAAGAGACAAAGAAAGCCATAACTGAAGTCAAGGCTGATGCACCTTCTTCCACCTCTGAACATAAGATGGCAGACTTAAACATTGTCTTAAAGGTACTCCAGCAAAAGAAGGAGGCAGCTGCCCTTGGGGTCCAAGCCAAGGTCCTCGGAGAAGCTTTAAGCTAGGACGGCAGATAGAGTCAACTTAACCAGATAGCTACTGAGAATCTGGAAAGGCAACTGCGGTCTATGTGCTAACTCAGATAAACTCATGAGATGATGTGAGCCTTTGGAGCAGCAAGCAAAAAATGGTGATTGCACCTTTGCAAATGCCACTCTTCACTGCTTTCTTCACCTCCTAGACCTCCTCTTTACCCGTCTCTGCGTCCCTCATCTACCCTTGCTACCCCCCCTTTTCTATACCTGACCTGACTTGCTTAGGCCTATGAGCTCTTGCCCCTCCCCCTCTCTCCCCATACTTATTCCTCCTGCCTTGCTGGGCCGCTGCTTGTTTGTGCTTGTGACCGCCTAAACATCTGGGTCACTGTCCTGTTCATGTGTATGCCTATGAAAGATAAGTGTGTATTTACAGAATTGTGCTTAGAGGAAATTTTGGCATTTACATGCATATTCTAATATGCACATAATCGGCAGAAACTGTATTGATCGCTTTACATATGTCCAAACTGAAGAGCTGCCATAGCAGATACTGGAAGTTTGCCTACAGGTTACCAAAATCATGCCTGGCAGCTCTTCAAGTTTCACAAGCACCAGTGCTCAAAGGAATAGCAGAGAGAAATCAGTCAAAATATTCATAAGAGTTGATTATTAACATGCGTGCACAATATAAATTATATTGTGAAGCACTGTTCATTGCACAGGACTTTTTGTTCCCGGTGAGAGAAGTATGCAAAAAACATTACATCACACAAATAACTACAGTCATTTATACACTTTCCATTTATTTAAAATACAAATATTATGCAGTTTTCAAATAGCATGCATAAACTAAGCCATTAAAGCATTAAGATTTGGTGCTTCAAATCTATTGTGCAATTTAATGTCACGGGAGATTGAGACACATAATATACAGCATCACTGGCTTTTGCATTAAACATAAAACAGTGAATGAAATAAACAGGGCCCAAGGAAGGCAGCAAACACAGGGTGAAGGGAGCAGGAGAAGCCTGCCCTGCCGTATGTACAAACATATATAGTATTAAACCAGGTTGTAATTTGAAGAGAACGGGTGAAAAAAAAAAAACTGCAACGTTAACAAGTCTGGGTTACAGCGGGAGCACTTATCACCGCCTCAATGGGTGGCAGTAAGTGCTCCCTACGCCATGCCATTTTTTTTGGGACGGGAGGGGGCTTTTTACCCACTGCAGCAAAAAAAGCCCTGGCGTGTGGGGAAAAATGGTCCCCACTGGTCTCTTCAATGAGAAATATACCGGCTTATTGTCGCAACAAGAATTTGAATGACTTATTTTGTATATATATTTGGATGAATATACCTATGGATCAATTAGATCACAGAAAGTGTAGCTAGTACTCTATTTGATTAATGACAGTAGAGAGTACCCAATTAAAGAATCCAGATTTGGGTTGGATTTATCATTTTCAACATTCTACTACCTGCTGGTTTATGAATGTAATTTACTTGTCCCTGATATCTTTGGTACATTGTCAATCAAAAAAGGGTAAAAGGTCAATATGAAAAAGAAGCACACGTTGACCTCCAGAAAAAGGACAATGAAGAGTTCTTTATTGGAAAGCCCCAACACGGGCTGTGTTTTGGAAACCAAGCACCTGCATCAGGGATCTTTGGTACATTGAACAGGTTTCTAGAATATTTAAATCAAGAATGATTGAACACCAGCACTCTTTAAAGAAAGGCAAACTGGAGGAACCTTTAGCATGCAATTGTTTATAGGAAGACCACATCTTTTCAGATTTGACATGTTTGATCAAGTTCAGTTGACTTTGAGAGGAAGAGACATTCGTAGAAGGAGAAGAAATGGATTTTTTACAAGTGAAAGCTATGGAGCCCTTTGGTCTTGATACTCAAATTGAATGGAAGGCATTTTTTCTGATTTTGTGTTGTCATTTAGTAACATAGAAACATGACGGAAGATAAAGGCCATATGACCCATCCAGTCTGCCCATCCTCTGTAACCCCTAATTCTTCCTGTTCCTAAGCGATCCCACATGCTTATCCTATGCCTTTTTAAATTCTGGAACAGTCCTCCTTTGAAGGGTTGATTTGATGACAGGTTTCTGTGGTTACTTTAAATGCCATACATGCTGCCTATTAGTTTATATGTAGTTGGTGTCAGAGTTAAATAGAATTCTTCACTGCAGTTTCTAGAAAGTGAAATAACAGTTTGAACCTCTGATGCTGCTTGGGCAAAACAAGAGGCCCATGTCAGGATTGTTTAATTTAATGCTGGGAGCGAAGAAAGATTGGATATTTTTTGCCTTTTTTGCAGTGAATGAGAATCTTCTTATAGTAAAACAAAGTGGAAGATGTTCCTGAGTATTTTAAGCAGATAAGTGTGAATTCCGTTTTTTTAATTATTTTTTCTTTATGAAATTTCAGTACATCAAGCACAATACTTATAGAATAAGGGGGTCTTTTACTAAGGAATATAATGGGTGTCTCAACGTTTAGCGGCAGCTGATGTTTAGCATGAGCTAAAAATACTAGCACACTTTAGTGAAAGACCCCCTAAAGAATTGAGACAAATATAAGCTAATTAGGAAGATCAAATTTTTAAAAACCCTAAAATTTTAAGTCTCCATATAATCCACCACTAGTAGGCTTCCTGTATTAGAATATGAGAGAAAATGAACAGAAATATTCAGTGTAGGAAATACTTAGGACCAGCAGCGTTCCGACCCTAGCTGACACCCGGGGCGGATCGCCGATGCACCCCCCCCCCCCAGGTGCAGCGCAAACCCCCCCCCCCCCCCCGGCGAAATGACACCTCTCCCCCCCCCCAGGTGAAACTACACCCCCCT
This sequence comes from Microcaecilia unicolor, assembly GCF_901765095.1. Lineage (NCBI taxonomy): Eukaryota > Metazoa > Chordata > Amphibia > Gymnophiona > Siphonopidae > Microcaecilia > Microcaecilia unicolor. Next base: position 44,957,283 of record NC_044042.1, on the reverse strand, counting down.
GGGTGCACGCCGCTGGGGGGGGTGCCGCGGCGCATGCCTGTTGCCCTGTTTCAGTCCGATTTCGCAATTCGCATGTGTTCACTGCTCCCTCTGAGTCTGCCCCGGAACAGGAAGTAACCTGTTCCGGGGCAGACTCAGAGGGAGCAGTGAACACATGCGAATTGCGAAATTGGACTGAAACAGGGCAACAGGCGCAGGCACCCCCCAGCGGCGTGCACCCGGGGCGGACCGCCCCCACCGCCCCCCCCCCCCTTGGTACGCCACTGCTTAGGACTTATAACACTTCCATTTGAGCAGAAGGCTATCCTATACAAAAGAGCATTTTAGATAGTGACGAAAACAGAGGTTTCCCCAGCTTTCTCAATCAGCCAATCTCTTTGTGGCCGAAAGGGCTGATAGTTATGAAGGAGAGAAGGCAACATACTTTTTGGAGTCTAGTCTTAACCACACATTTAGAGGGGTATTTAAGAAAGAAAAGAACCCCCAAGTTGTAAAACCCTGGGCATGATAACAAAAACTGCTTGCATTTCTTTTGAGTCTCTCTTGAGACATCAGGAAAAATCCACATTTTCTTATTGTAAAACCATTTTCAATGATGATTAAAGGAAATGTTTAACAACCAATCCCTATCAGTAGATAAAGCCAAAGTCACCATTAATGTAAAGACTGAAATAGCCTCCGACCCCAAGGATTGCAAAATATTAGTCAAGTTTGCCAATTTTGAATCTTGGCCTTATTTCCTGGATGATTTACAAACAGAACCATAAGTTGCAGAACACTAATTAGTGGAGTTTTTGGCTACAGAATGATTGCTACAGTTGGGTCTTTTTCTCCACTAGTAATTTTCATGCAATAAGCTAACAGTAATTTTGTTAAATAAGTTAATAGGAGTTCTAAATGAGATCTACACTTAATCAGAAATCAGTTGTTCAATAAGGACATGTGTCACATGATCAAATTTCTATTTTTCCTATAATCAACTGAGCTGCTGTATTCTGAATTAGCTATTGCCTTTTCAAGCTATTCTAAGTCCTTGATATAATGAATTACAGTAGTCCAGTCATGGACCACTTTGACTAAACTTGAAAAAAGGCTTCAATTAACACATTTTTAAATTAATATCATATCTTAAAGGATATCCTTTATTTGTCCTTTCTATAAAAATTATAAACAGGACATTAAGTGCCAAACCTTCTGACTTTTAAAGATGTGAAAGGTTCCTCATTTAGGTTGAAAGACTTGAAAGGTTCTCATCATTTATCCCTTCACATAATCCCCAAAGTGACTGATACCAACAGTTTGAATGTTCCCAGAAGTTGTTATATATCCAATCAGGGGTGTAGCTATGTGGGGCCATGGGGGCATGGGCCCCCGTAGATTTGGCCCTGGTCCCCCCCGCCGCCAACCCCTTTGACTCCCCCCACTGCCAACCCTCCCCCGCTGTCACCATTGGGTACATTTGCTGGTGGGGGTCCCCAACCCTTGCCAGCCGAAGTCCTCTTTTCCAGCGCGGCCGCGTTGCTGATGTGCAAGGCTTCTGTTTCTGTGAGTCTGGCATCCTGCGCGGTGCACAACCCCAGTAAAAAAATTCCTAGCTACCCTATTGCCCACCCAGCGAGAATTATCATGGTTACCCCATTACGGTATCACACTCTAGTACATGCTCTTAAATTTTAGGCTTGCTGATACGAAGGATGTTCATTCATTTGAAATGATATAGGAAATGACATCTCCTATGTCATTTCATGTAGCTGGCAAAACAAAAATGAACAGCAATTTCATTTCAAAATTTCCCGAAGCCTGGATATGGCCTGACATTGACTATCCAGGAATAATGCCGGCAGTGGTCGGCAAAATGCTCACCACCGCTGTCTAAATATTTACCCCTATGTTGCCATGATAAAACAGAGAAAATAGGCACTTCTCTCATATGAGGAAAGGCTAAAGAAGTTAGAGCTCTTCAGCTTAGAAAAGAAATGGCTGAGAGGTGTAGAATGAGTAGAAGTGAATCAATTTTTTTACTCTTTCAAAAAGTACAAAGATCAGGGGACACTCAATGAAATTACATGGAAATACTTTTAAAACAAGCAGGAGGAATTATTTTTTCAGTCAAAGAATAGTTAAGCTCTGGAACTCTTTGCAGTAGGATGTAGTAACAGCAGTTAGCGTATCTGGGTTTAAAAAAGGTTTGGACAAATTCCTGGAGGAAAAGTCCATAGTTTGCTATTGATGTTATTGAGATAGACATGAGGAAGCCACTATTTGCCCTGGGATTGGTAGCCTGGAGTTCTGGAATCTTGTTACTCTTTGGGATTCCGGAATCTTACTACTCTTTGGGGTTCCTGAATTTTGCTACTATTTGGGTTTCTGCCAGGTACTTGTGCCCTGGCTTGGCCACTGTTGGTAACACTGTTGGTTAAATGACCATTGGTCTGACCCAGTATGGCTGTTCCTATGTTTTTTGACTTTCAGCCCTGACCCCACCTCTGCCACAAGTTTGTCTATTTGAAACCTGCTCTATAGGGGCTAGTTTATTCCCCTGAACTAAACAGGGCCAAGAAAATTTTTTCTTCTAATGTGGCTAAAGGTTCACATTATCGGAATCCAAGTAAATGTTTTTGAATGTTGTCACCATAGAGAGAACTTTGAATTCCATACCTGGAGAGGAAATTGAAATCCAGTGCCACTTTCTTATTTAATTTCGTTAGTTTGTAATCTGTTTTGAAATGCTGTGACTAGCGGAATATGAATGTTTTAAATAAATAAATGCTTTAGCAATACTGCACTTGTCTTCCTCTGATTGTTCTAACTTCTGATGCCCCAGTAATGTCTGCCAGCCTGCCATGAGTTTCTAACATACTGGTGAAAAAGCAGTAATCCTCTTCTTATTGCAATGGCTCCTTCTGCTGTTTCTTTCTATTACTGCAGATTTTTGAATGTGCTCTAGTGACTTCATTTTGAAATGCGCACTTTTTTAGACCACAGCAAACTGCATAATTTGGGATTATTTTTTAAATTGGGGCATATCACTTTCTTTTTACTGTTTTTGGATTTTCAGATTGAAACTAACCTCTATGGACTGGATCTGTCCCTAGTAGTCTCACAATCTAAGTGGTACATTGTACTACTGTTGTACCTGGGGCAATGGAGATTTAAGGGGCCCTTTTACCAAGCTGTGGGAAAAAGGGCCCTGTGCTGGTGGCAGGGGGTTGTTTTTCCTGTGTGCCAGGACCCTTTTTACCGCAGCGGGTAATAAAGCCCCCATTACACATGGCCATGCGGTAAGAGAACTCTTACCGCGTGGCCATGCAACAGGGAGCCCTTACTGCTACTCATTGAGGTGGTGATGGGGGCTACCACACTAACCCAGTGGTAACCGGGCAGTGCACAACAATGCCCAATTACTACTGGTGTTACTGCCATGCAAGCCATTTCCAGCAGCAGTCCTGAAAGAGTGAGTGGCCGCTCTGTAAAAGGGCCCTCACGTGACTCACACAGAACTGTAGAGGGAACTGAACCTGGTTCCCCAGGATCTCAACCCACTGCTGACCATCAGGCAGCAGTGGGAATTGAACATAGTTCCCCAGGTCTGCAACCCACTAACCATTAGGCCACTCCTCCACTCCATATGTGATATGTAGAAAAGGTGACTGTGAGAGCCAGAAGGATGCTTGGGTGAACATAAAAATAGTGATACTGAATCAGACCCATGGTCTATCTAGCCCAGTATCTTGCTTCTCCAACAGTGGCCAATCCAGATCACAAGTACCTGACAGAATCTCAAACAGCAGCAAGATTGGGTGTATAGGGAGAGGAATGGTCAGCAGGAAAAAGGAGAAGATAATTAGGGACACAAACAAACTGGACAACACAATAATAATGGGTGATTTCAATTACCCCGATATTGACTGGGTAAATGTAACATTGGGGCATGCTAGGGAGGAAGACAAAGCCGTAGCAGAGAGATTAAATGAATTCTTTGCTTCCGTCTTCACCAAGGAAGATTTGGGTGGGATACCAGTGCTGGAAATGGTATTTGAAGCTGACGAGTCGGAGAAACTTAATAAATTCTCTGTAAACCTGGAGGATGTAATGGGGCAGTTCTACAAATTGAAGAGTAGCAAATCTCCTGGACCGGATGGTATTCATCCCAGAGTACTGATAGAACTGAAAAATGAGCTTGCGGAGCTATTGTTAGTAATATGTAATTTATCCTTAAAATCGAGCATGGTACCGGAAGATTGGAGGGTGGCCAATGCAATGCCAATTTTTAAAAAAGGTTCCAGAGGAGATCCAGGAAATTATTTCTTTGAAGGGGTGAACAAACATGGATAAAAGTGAGCCGGTTGATACTGTGTATCTGGATTTTCAGAAGGCGTTTGACAAAGTACCTCATGAAAGACTCCAGAGGAAATTGGAGAGTCATGGGATAGGAGGTAGTGTTCTATTGTGGATTAAAAACTGGTTAAAAGATGGAAAACAGAGAGTAGGGTTAAATGGGCAGTATTCCCAATGGAGAAGGGTAGTTAGTGAGGTTCCCCAGGGGTCTGTGCTGGGACCGCTGCTTTTTAACATATTTATAAATGACCTAGAGATGGGAGTAACTAGTGAGGTAATTAAATTTGCTGATGACACAAAGTTATTCAAAGTCGTTAAATCGCAGATGGATTGTGAAAAATTACAATTGGACCTTACAAGACTGGGAGACTGGGCGTCTATATGGCAGATGATATTTAATGTGAGCAAGTGCAAAGTGATGCATGTGGGAAAGAGGAACCCGAATTATAGCTACTTCATGCAAGGTTCCACGTTAAAAGTCACAGACCAAGAAAGGGATCTAGGTGTCGTCGTTGATACGTTGAAACCTTTTGCTCAGTGTGCTGCTGTGGCTAAGAAAGCAAATAGAATGTTAGGTATTATTAGGAAAGGAATGGGAAACAAAAATGAGGATGTTTTAATGCCTTTGTATCACTCCATGGTGCGACTGCACCTTGAATATTGTAATCAATTCTGGTCGCCGCATCTCAAAAAAGATATAGTGGAATTAGAAAAGGTGCAGAGAAGGGCAACAAAAATGATAAAGGGGATGGGGCGACTTCCCTATGAGGAAAGGCTAGAGTGGCTAGGGCTCTTCAGCTTGGAGAAAAGGCGGCTGAGGGGAGATATAATAGAGGTATATAAAATAATGAGTGGAGTGGAACGGGTAGATGTGAAGCATCTGTTTATGCTTTCCAAAAATACTATGACTAGGGGGCATGCGATGAAGCTACAATGTAGTAAATTTAAAATGAATAGGAGAAAGTTTTTCTTCACTCAACGTGTAATTAAACTCTGGAATTTGTTGCCAGAAAATGTGGTAAAGGCGATTAGCTTAGTGGAGTTTAAAAACGGTTTGGACGGCTTCCTTAGGAAAAGTCTATAGACCATTATTAAATGGACTTGGGGGGAAATCCACTATTTCTGGGATAAGCAGTATAAAATGTTTTGTACTTTTTTGGGATCTTGACAGGTATTTGTGATCTGGATTGGCCACTGTTGGAAACAGGATGCTGGGCTTGATGGACCTTTGGTCTTTCCTAGTAGGGCAATACTTATGTACTTATGTAATGTCTCCGTATAAGTCTCTGCTATGACCTATAGTAGTATGTACAGTTCTGGAGACCACACCATTAAAAAGATATTAACAAGATAGAGTCGGTCCAAAGGGCAGCTACTAGAGTGGTCAGTGGTCTTAATCATAAAGCATATGGAAGAACAGTGGGAGGGGGAGATATGATAGAGATGTTTATAAATGCACAGGAAGCGAGTATCTTTCATTTGAAAAGAAGCCCTGGAATGAGGACGTATAGGATGAAGGTGAAAGGGGAAAGACACAGGAGTAACCTAAGGAAATACTTCTTCATGGAAAAGGCGATGAATTTATGGAATGGCCTCTTGGTTTAGGTGATGGAGACAAAGATTCTCTGAATTCAAGAAAGCTTGGGACAAGTACATAGGATCTCTAATGAAGAGGAAAGGATAGTAGATGGCATGGATGGGCAGAGTAGATAGGCCATATGATCTTTATCTGCTTTCATTTTCCTATGTTTCTATATTTCTATGCATTGCCAAAGTCACATGAGAAATGCAATCTGCTACCGAATTAGAGATAGTAGATAAGGCCTGTTAAAATAAGACCTGGTCTGTCTGGATGAAAACAAGAAGAAAAAGAAAAAAAAAAAAGCAGGCTGGATTTTCTAGCTTAGTCCACTCTAGCTAGATTATTTATTGCATTTGTATCCCACATTCCCCCACCTATTTGCAGGCTCAATGTGGCTTACATAGATTTGTTGACATTATCATGACAAGATATCAGATACAATTAGTAATGTGTAGCGATCAGGTAGGGAGGAGGGAAGAAGGAAGGAAGGAAGGAAGGGAGTGATTAGGATAGTTGTATAAGGTGAGCTTTCATAATTGAGTGGGTTGGTGAGGTGACTTAGTGAGATTATAGGTGTTCATTGTAGGCCTTGTTGAAGAAGAATGTTTTCAGAGATTTTGGAAAGATAGTTTTTCGTTGATTGCTTTCAAGTCTGCGGGTAATGCATTCCATAACTGCGTGCTCGTGTACGAGAAGGTAGTGGCATGCATCAGTTTGTACTTCAGTCCTTTGCAGCTGGGGTAGTTCAGGTTGAGAAATTTGCTAGATGATCTTGTGGCGTTTCTGGGAAGTAGGTCCACGAGGTTTAGCATGTAGATTGGGGCGTCTGCATGAATGATTTTATGTACAATCGTGCACATCTTGAACGCAATGCATTCCTTAATTGGGAGCCAGTGAAGTTTCTCTCTTAGTGGTTTTTGCACTTTCATATTTAGTTTTTCCAAATATGAGTCTGGCAGCAGTATTCTGGGCAGTTCGGAGTTTTTTGATTGTCTGTTTTTTGCACCTGGCGTACAGTGCATTGCAGTAGTCCAGATGACTTCTTACCATTGACTGTACCAGGGTATGGAAGATGTGTCTCGGGAAGAAAGGTTTTACTCTTTTAAGTTTCCACATGGTGTAGAACATCTTTTTGATCGTGTTCAAAAAAGGAAAGAACACTTACACATAGAACAAAGAACAAAAGGAGTAATTCTAGCTTGTTGGGGAAGACTCTTGTACTCTAGAAATCATGTTCTCCCTCATCCTCCTCTGATATTGACTGAAGATGAGACCCATAACTGAAGTTTTGTGAATGCCAATCCTATTCTAGTTCACTGGTTTCTCAGTTATTCCACCTTGCTTCTGGCACATTCCTTACATTGTACATCCAATGCTTCAGCAATGAAATGGTGTACAGTTGAACTTTTCTTCACTTACAGAAAAAGATTTTTTTTTGTTTTGTTTGTTTTTAGAAGCATGTGAAAGTGAAAGCAGATCTTCTCCTCCTTGGATAAATCAGCCTGCCTTCAGAGAAAAGCTATCTTTGTCCCCTACTGCCCTGAAATTGAAGTTAAAAATTAATAAGCAAAGTGACACAGTTGGACTGTTGGTTTTCCGACAGACTTCCGATTATTTTTAGTTGGTTTGGACAGCTGCTTTGACTCACTTTCTGTATCGTTCAGTATCTTGTAAGATAAAATGCAAAATGACTGCTTTGTATATCCCTGCAAATGCCACCATCATTAAACTCCAGTGATTATCTCATCTTTTTTTTTTTTTAGCACCTGCTACATTTATTTATTTCCTTAGTGCAGCTTCCATTGTGTTATACATAACTATGTAAATGTCCCAGAAAGTTTTAATTCAAGAAAAAAGAAAACAGGGGAAAACTCTAAAGAAATAGAAAAACTTGAGCAAAAGTATAGTAAATGGTGTATATAAAAGTCTTTTTTCAAAGCTGTTTACTTAGATGGCTTGAACTTCTAGATTAAAAGTATGCATGGGTCTCTGTGGTACATGCACTTTTAGTCAATTTAACAAAAGGCGTGTGTCCTGTGCATGTGTTTAAGTTGAGGGAGAAAAACAATAAGCATTCAAAAGTATGCATACCATATTTCCCACCTGTTGACCACCTGCACAAATAGCAGATGCAAAGTATACAGCTGCTTTTAGTACTTTGCAGCTGCTAACTTTTAAATGGTAACAATACAAGTGATTTCTCTTTGAAAAACTGCACAATGCATGAGAGCTAGAAGTGTTTTTTTGTGTATTACAAACACTGATCAACATTTTTTCAAAAGTGGCCTTAGAAGATCCAGCACATATGGGTAAAATGTTTACACTGTGGGTTCAAACACCATTACCATGGTGGGTATAAAACTAACCAGCTGGATCCCTGTCTTGATACTGTCAACTAACAAATCCCCAACAGTACTGCAAGACATAGATAAAGACAACTAGATCAAGGGTATCAAACAGCAATCCTGCATACGATGGAGGCAGTGCTTACATATGTATCTCATGCGTATTTATTATGGATAACCTGATGGGTTTACAGTCCTCCAGGACTGCAGCTTGACACATCTGAACTAGATTAAATGGCCCTGGCTATAAGGAGAGGAGGAAGGTAGAAGAACAACTAAAGATTCTACCCCCTGAGAGAAATAGACTAGTAACCCATAAATCTTTTCCTTAAAAAGGCCAATATTCAGGG